>NC_052016.1:103902553-104508753 GCF_015832195.1 Motacilla alba alba
AATTGCCTCATCATTCATCCTTCAAAATTAGCATGGTTGGGTTTTATAATTAATATATGCATTCCTGGCTCTCCTTACTTCGGTGTGATAGTGTTGAGAAAGGTAACAGATTTACAGTGGGGGAAAAAAAATTGTAACACAGTTTCTTTCCTGTAAGTTATTTATGACAAGATAGTTAATAAGAAGTGCTAGGAAGTGCAATTTATATGGGTTTATTGATTAAGGTAAATTATAGCACAGGGGCAGTAGAGTAAGACATTTTCTTGAGAAACAGATGATGAACAAGATCTGTGACATAATTTCTGTTTCAGTCTCATCATCAATCTATTGAAATATGTTCCAAAAACAGAAGGCCCAGGCTTCTCCATTACATTTCTGGTGGTGTTACAGTCAGCACTTCATAGAACCATGGAATGGTTTGGAAGGGGCTTTTAAAGGTTATAGACCACCCCCCCACCATGGGCTGGGGCACCATCCACTACACCAGTTTGCTCAAACCCCATTGACTGTGGCCTTGAAGTTTTCCAAGAATGGGGCACCCACAACTTCCTGGGAAACTCATTCCAATTTCTTACCACCAACTTTTTTCCTTATGCCCAATCTAAACCTACCCTGTTCCAGTCTAAAACTGTTGCCCCATGTCCTGTCTCCACAACTCTTCCCTGACCATGGTGCCTGCAGGGCTGTTTCTCTCACATGCTCCCACTCCTATCTCCTGGCTGCTGTGGCACAGGAGGCTCAGTCAGCTTCTTAGGTATGTCATCCCAGACATGCTTCCACTGTCACTGATGAACTTGCCTTGGGCAGCAGCAGGTCCATCTTGGAACTAGCTGGCTTTGGGTCTCTGCAACATGGGCAAAGCTCCTGGCATCTTCTCACAGAAGTCACCCCTGCTTCCCCATGATCCAAACCTTGCCATGCAAAACCAATACACAACTACTGTCCAATTTCTCAACCAACAGAATCCCCAAGTTCTCTGCAGGGATGTTCTCAGTCCTATCATGAACTGGTCTATGCTGGTGATTGTCCTGACCCAGGTGCAGGACCTTGCACTTGGCCTTGTTGAATTTCATGAGGTTCATGCAGACCCACCTCTCAAGCCTGTCAAGATCCCTCTGGATGGCATCCCTTCCCTGCAGCATACCAGCTACACAAATCAGCCTGGTGTCATCCCCTACTTGAGGAAAAAAATTGTTGCAGAATTTGTTACAGAATCACAAAATGGGTCAGTTTGGAAGGGACCGCTGTTGGTCATGTGGTCCAATATCCCTGCTCCAGCAGAGTCATCCTAAGCACATTGCACAAAATTCCATCCAGATGGTTCTTGAATATCTCCTGTAAAGGAGACTCCACATCCTCTGTGGGCAACTTGTTCCAGGGCTTGGTCATCCACACAGGAAAGAAGTTCTTCCTCATATTCAGCTGGAACTCCCTGTGCTTCAGCTTCTGCCCATTGCCTCTTGTCCTAGTGCTTGGCACCATCAAGCAGAGCCTGGCTCCATCCCCTTGACACCTCCCTGCAGATACTTAGTGATGAGGTTCTCTCTCAAAGCTGAATAGGCCCAGCTACCTCAGCCTCTCATCATAAGAGGCTCCTGTCCCTCAATCATCCTTCTTGCCATCCTTTAGACCAGCCGTTGGAGCTCCATATCTCTCCTGTGCTGAGGAGCCCAGAACTGGACACAGCACTTCAGATGTGGCCTCACCAGGGCTGAGCAGAGGGGCAGGATCACCTCCCTGCTGGAAGTGCTCTCCCTAATGCCCCCCAGGATCCCATTGGCTTTCTTGGCCACCAGGACACACTGCTGGCTCATGGACAGATGGTTGTCCACCAGCACCCTCAGGTCCTTCTCCACGGAGCTGCTTTCCAGCAGGTCACTCCCAGCCTGTACTGGCTCAAAGTGTTGTTCTTCCCCAGGTGCAGGGAAAAACACTGCATTTGTCTTTGCTGAATTTCAGACTGTTCTTTGCCTTGGCTGAACCTGCTGTAGCCTGATTTTTTCCCATTAGACTGCAGGTGCAGTCTGAGAAGTTCTGTACACTGAAGTGGAGGTTTAAGCTTGAAATGAGTGCATATAAGGTTTTGCTGTTGGTTTCAAAGCCTTTTTTGGTTTGCTGCATCACTGTTTAACTTATGCCTAACAGAAGAGTATCAAAGAGCATGATATTAAAGTGCATTGAATGTTAAATTATATAACAAATAATAGTGAAATTCTAAATGAAAGCTTTATGGCTGGATTTTTGTTTTTATCACAGAATAAAAAGTTTTGCTTTTTTGGGATCATTCCAGTCAGCCCAAAATATTCTCTGAGAGAATTCATTCTGCAAAAAATTATGCCTTCATCCTATATTACTTTAGAAAGCTGTTTTTTACCTCAAGCATATATGTCATGATTCTCTGCTATGTTCTGATCTAAGAGCACTTTCACAGGCTCCACTGGGACTCCACTAACTTCACTATTTCAAGTCCATAAAGAAGATTTAAACAGATCCTATAAATTTGAGTGTTGTACAAATATAATGGTTGTCTGATGGCTACCATTCCAATTCTTTTCATACAGTGTAACTTAGTAATATGATCTCAGCCAAGGGTAATATTTTTATGCAGCTAGAATCCAAGCCTGGGAGTTAGTAACCTTATTCTCTGTTCCCAGATATGTTTCAGATTTACTGTGCAGCCATAATTAGATGTGATATCTGCCTGTGCTTTGGATTGCTATTTGCACAAGGACAACAATGCTTCTTTACCTTGAACAGCTTTTCTGAGAACTATGTGTAAAAACTATTAATCTGTTGATTACTTACCTTACTTATTACCTAAGTGTCAATTAGCATCACCCTAGCAGCCATCTATTACATTTCCATGTATTATTAAGTTTCCATGACCTTTTATCTGTCTTCTGTAGTATTTAGGAGTGCTCATGGATTTTGCTTTTGGAAGGACTCGGTATCTCCCAATGGAAACAACATTATATGCTACAGATATTATAGCTGCAACATGAGATAGAAACCCATGCTGGAATTAAAGTTTTTGCTTTGCATGCTCCAGGTGTTCTGGTCTAATTGTTCATACCCATCAGCACTTTCTGCATGTCAAGTGAAATTGCGTATCAAACTGAAAAATTTTTGATGTGGTATGTTTCTTTATTCTCTTGTTATATCCAACATCTAGCTTTATATACTTCAACATAAAATAATGATGGAAGAATTGCCTAATATAGTTCTATTCTTGTTCTGTGGATTTTGTTGTGGGTACAGTGGTAATTGGTCTCTTCATGTCTCTTTCAGAGTACTTCACCACATGCTATTTCCATCTATTTCATGCTGTATTTTATATTCCTTTCCAGCCAGGTTGACAGGTCTACTCATAATAATCTTTTAAACCTAAACATACTGTCTATATTTGGAATTTATATTATTCCTTTTGTCAATCTCTCCTCAAGCATACATTGTGCAAAGAAGCTGCATATCACAGTTAAATTCTCAAGCACTTTCTGACCTACCTTTGCCTACATTTATGATGTTTTTCACTGTCTTCCTTTAACATTAGTGTCCCTACTCTTTTTCCTGTTGTGTACATAATTATCTGTTCTGTTTTTGAAATGCACATTAGAAGTCAACATTTGCAGTGACATTTAAGATTTTGCAAAGTTTTCCTACTCTGCAAATACAGAATAACAACATTGTTTCTGCCACAATGCTTTGGAGTAAAGCCAGTCTTTTGGATGGTGATCACTGGCATTTTCTTTTACAGTTCACACAACTGCAATTCCTGCAGTAGCACACCAGAGCCCAAAAGTAACTCATAAATATGGACTGATGCTACCCAGTATGTTTTTTCTTCATTACTTTTGATATTTAAGAGCTATGATGTACACTTAATAGTTAAATTAAATTAAATGGTTCACTTTTTTGGGTACCTTTTGTCCTTTGTTCCAATAAGAAAAAATATTTAGATTCTATGATTTATTAAATGGATTTCATGCTTTATTACAGAGAAGGAGGAGTTCTAATGCACAGTGTGCCACAAATCCTGCCTCTCTTGCAGTTAGTGAGCTTTGGGAAGATGCCCGACTGTGAGCAGAGGTGCCCAGAGGCAGAGTTTCAGACAGTCTGTATATACCACATGAGCAAAAACTGCCCTCAGGCTCTCCTTTGAGGGGTGCAGCTGGCCTTGGACAGTCATAGAGCCTGCAGGAAGGCCTGGAAGGTGTCTTATATAGTGACCCTGCTGGACTTTTGGGACTACTAGGGATATCTACAGCAAAAGCAGAAACTACATAAGGGAGATGGATTACCAAGCTAATGTCCCCTGCAAAGATTTTATTCCCTTGCCTCTAACTCTCAAAAGTTAAATGCCTCCATCTACAACACTTAGCCTTCAACTTAATAATTCAGTCAGAGCCAGAAGACCATGAACACCAAAGGATGAGATATCTTTTTAAAAAGACTTTTTAATAAAGAAGAAATTAGGTAAAGCACAATTGTCAGGCCCTTCACAGGACAAATGGGGCAAAGGCTGCAATGGCACAGGCAATTCAGACTGTTAGAAATGAAGTGCTGCTCCTACATTGCTGCACATGGTTCTTTATGGTTCCAGTGGGGGAACATGGTAAGCAGAAAGAGCTGAAAGTTCTGCATTTAGTGTTTCAGAGACATTCTGGACAAGGAAACAATTTCTATTAGTGGAGTGAGTACCTTTTTTTTTTGAGCGTAAGTTTGGTCATCCCACTCCAGTTGTTCTGACTGATGAAAATATAACATACTTCTAAGTGCTGATCAAAATTTATCCAAAGGTCAGGCTGGATTCTTAAAAGAAATGCTGAATCTCTTTGGTATCAAATGATCTGTACAAAGGGCTTGGGACTGTATCTCATACAGTTACTATTAAAATATGGCCTCAAAACTAAATGAAATTATGTTCAGCTTTGTGTCTGAAACTGTTAGAAAAAGAAAACTACAGCAATAATGGAGGAAAATATAATCTATCATATGTTCTTCAAGATGAATGTCATATATTCTCCCTTGCTGTAAAGTGGCTTATGGGACACTGCATTATCTTCTGCATTTCATTAAGGTACTTTTACAGCAGTCTCTGAAATTCACCTAGAGCTAGTCCTGACAGGGAGTTCTGGCCTTTTGATGGATGTAGCTCTGCCTGTAAAGTAAGCTAATGGTTAACCTTATTCCCAGTGGGCAAGTGTCCACGGTGCAAAGCCTAGCAGTGCTCAGCAAATCTGGGTCAAATCCCCAGCTGGTGCAAATCATCGTGGGTTCACCAAGTCACTATGCATCAGCTGAAATTTAATTTAGCCTCACTAAAGGCAATAATGAAATTCATATTGCTACCAGTGAAATCAGGATTTTACACTTCAGATTCAGCTAATATCAAGTCAAGACAGTAATACTATTATGAAATAAATTTTGAATTTAAATTTGGTAATATGCTACTTAGAGCAGACCAGGTGCTTTCATTTGGAAAGCACTTCTAGCTCTACTGTGTATGTGTGTTCTAGCTCTACAGGGCTTTTGTGCAGGGATCTTTGCATTTTCCCATGCAGCAAAAGCTGTGTATGACTTGGGCTCAAACCTAATAAAAAAGGAGGTCTTGAATCCTTCTCCTCTTACAACAGTTTGTGGTGAGGAGGCATAAGTTTAGAGTGTCTGGTTGAAATCACACAGAATAATTTTCCTGTGACTGTCTGGCCTCTCATCTCTCTGGTTCCTTGGCTGTGACACATCAGTTGAAAATCAGAGAAGACCTTGCTCTGCACTTCCTGCTGCATTGGCCAAGTGCTAATGTCCTGGCAGGGGAACAGGATGTGGGGCAAACTCTCTTCTCTCTCTTCTTCTCCCCTATCATTGGTGACATTGATTTTGGGGTTTAGGTCTTCTCATGTTATGAGAGTAAATGTAGTCTCTTCCCCAATATCTATTTTTTATTATACCTTATCTCTTTGTCTACTGTAGAGCCACTTCTCCAAACTGTGTTAAGAATTTGCATGGAAATACTTTGACATAAGACATGTAAAGTGGCATGGTTTTGAAGTGCTTGACATTTAGTGCTTTCTTCTGCATTTCTGTTTATCTCTTTTTGCTTTCCATAACATCCAGCTCCTTTACCCTCCAAATGTCATTCTGCCAAACACCTTGAGTCATGACCTTTATGAGTTAGACAAACCGAGCAACCAGAAATACACATCCAAATACAGTAACTTTTAGATGTATGTACATACACAGAATGATGCAGCTGTAGAACACTTACAATGAAGTTTGATTATTTCTATATATTAATATAGATCATATCAGATCAAATGTTGAAGGCTCTCCAAAATTATATTCTCTGCAGCCCACATATGTGCAGGTGATGCATTAATCTGCTTACAAGTAAGGATGACATAAAATGCTGGAGAGTTTTGCATGAATAACTAAAAGTAGTAATGTATAGACTGAATTTTATCATTATAAATGTGTTTGGAAATATGTAAATTACACTGAAAATAAATCCATCTTAATTAATATTTCTTTTTTGATTTTACTAGTTCCAGAGACTCAAGTTAGTTGCAGTATAATTATGACCAGTTTTTCAAATAAAGACAAAACACAGAAGCTTTTGCAGGAAAAAAATAAAACAAGCTAATAAAGAAATTAATTTTATAAAATATTTCCATTTTCCTCCATAAAGTCTCCCTGAATGATTTGCAGTAAGGCAGTACATAATTTTTTCAATCAGTAAGAACTATTTTTAATTTTATTGCTTTTCCTTTTTTTTTTCTTTGTTGCTACTGGATTTAATTTAAAGTATTCTGTGGGAGTAGACAGTTTTCTTGTTGAAAAATGGGTGAGAATAATTTACTCTTTATAAAAGTTCCAGTATTGCAAATATTTTTAAATATTATAGAGCTGGGAAAAGGAACAGAAAGATGAAAGAGATGAGTAATTAATATAGATTTCAATGAACTGACAGCAATAAAATTAAGACTGATGGTATAATTGTTCCAAGATTAGATTTCTTTGTTGTGACTGAGAAATAAAACATAAATTTTAGCTAAGACCAAAAAAAAAAACAAGATTTGCTTAAGAGGCTGAAATGAAAAATAAAATTAAAAATAGGAAAAAAAATCACTTGTCTATGTGGGTTTTTTTCTTTCTAGCTACATCATGGGTCTAATAAAATCTATTTCCCTTCTGTACAAATTTTGACTTCAGTGAGATTGATGATATCTTTCTGTTAGGAAAAACAGAACCAACAAAGTTTTAAAGAAAAACATATTTAAAAAAATACAAAAATATAATCTACATCAAAGTTGTGAAGGGAAACAACCTCTTCCATTAAAATATAAAATCAATTCACAAATCATTACAAGTAAGAATTAAAAATAATGTTCACAGGATTATTACACAATACTGCTGATAAATTACATGTAAATACCTAGAATTCATGCCATTTCTGATGTATGAATTTCAGGAAGTCGTTAGCAGTCAGTTTGTCGGATTTTCTTCTGAGGTACTGCTTTTGGAAAGTAAGGATTCCATTTCCATAATAATTTCTGATCATCAGTGCTTCAGATGTCATCTGCTTGAATTCTGCTGGGAATATCTCAGATCTTTAAGACTACTCTAAAAAGGATTTTTATGGTTTAAGGAATACTGCAGACCTCTGTGATCAAAAAAAAATACCAAAACAAATCCAACATCTGATGATCACCACATCACAGTTAAGATCTGACCACTGTCCCAAAATGTAATTTATTCCATATGTACAGAGCACCTGGGCCTGCAGCACATAACCAGTATCTGTGACTTAGAAAGCTTGAATCACATGTGCTTGAAATAAATGTCAGACAAGAGGAAAAGCACAACTTCATGATTTAATGATAAAACACAAAACATTTAGATGCAGCAGGTGCATTTAGCCATCTATCAGTAATTCATTCCCCCAGCAAAGCTTGGTTAGTGTAAAAGGTCAGGACCATTCCCTCATGGATTTGTAGGTATGTGCTGGTCCCTTCTAATGACTCAACAGAACAAGTTTTGTTGTTTTTTTTTTTTTTTAATCATTGCCATTTAAAAGCAAAATTGCATTTTATACACATGCCCTAAAAACTGTTACATTCTCTCCTTTTTACCTTTAAGGTAGCAAGATATGGTACTTTGCAGTCATGTATTTCTGCAGAAATATAAATGTAGCTTAGTGTGCCTGTTATGTGCTGTACCCTAGATGTAATAGATCATCTGAGCCATATCAGAGGCTGTGTCAAGGGCCTCAGCCTAATCTTCATCTGCATTGCTGAAATTTAGATGCCCTGGCCATCCTCAGCAATATGTAATAAAAGTGATACTTGAGCTCACAATTTCACTTCCTATAGCAGCTTTTACTTAGATCATGCTATACTTTTTAGATTGGGATTTTCCTGAAAGTATTTTTTCTGCAGTATTTAAAGCATGAGGCCAAACTGAATTATTACTTTTATTGTTGTTCTTGTTGTTGTTGTATTACCTCAAGGTTGCATCTGATCAAATTCATAAGTAAAATTTAAATTTTTTATATTTTTATGTCCTGAATCACTCCTTTCAGTGTTTCAACTTGTTATTTGTAGGTAGAATTAAAATAATTTTCATATGAAAAATGAAACCCATTTCTTCACAGACATTTTAGCTATTTTTTCCTTAATTGTTGCTATTTTCTTCTTAATTTATGCTATTTTTTTGTTTAATAATTGCTGTTATCTGGATTGAGTAAAATGTAAGTAAAATGTTATTCTTCTTTAACACATCCTACATGGTGTGTTAAAGTTTGGCAAAATAGTAATATAGCTGAAAAAATATAAGATAATAACTAAAATTGCAGAGCAAGCTGACCTAAAGGAGTCTTGGGATTAAATCTGCTTAAATGAGAAATATTGATGAGCATCATGAAAAAAATTCTAATCAAAATATCTGTCTATAGAAAAATAGACCTCAAAGGTGATTACATAATGAAGTAATCTATACCCTTACTTCATTAACATCTGTGTGAAATAATTTACTCTGAACTTGAACTTTAATTATAAATTATAAATTTTTTCCATCTATAAATTTATCCATGATGCTGCCACAGTGATTTGAAGACTGAGGAATTCACCTGTTATCAGAGGGGTTACATATACAGCCATATTTAAAATAATGAATACTGTCTGCTTGTTGATAAGCATAAACCTCCCAACAGCCTTGGGAATTCAAGCCATGGAACAAAATCTCTCATTGACATTAGTGGAAACACTTGAGCCTGTGCATCGGTATTTTCAGAGAATTTTAGTCTTTCTTAAAATTCCAGGAGTAACCAAGCCTACCAAGCCTTCAGAAGAATCCAAGATCTGTGGAAAGTACACTAGGAAAATGTTCCTAATACTCTTTTATATAACACCTTGCAAGTATCCCTAAGGATAGAAGCTGTTATTGACAAGAATACTAGAGAGATATGAACATAATATTGAAATATCTTCATAGCTATTATCTCCTTACTCGATTTAACTGCTCATCATTTCTGCAAAAAGAAAGGATTCCCCTCAGTCAGAGGAAAAATGGAATTTACTAATACATAAACTGCAGTTACATTCCCAGGACCAATCCTTCTCTCAGATGAGAAAAATGGTATTAATTACACAGGCACTCAAATCGTTTTTTAAAGTTATTTTATTCTGAAATTATTTCTGCATTCCTAAAATGCCTAAAGCTATTAAATAAGTTTTCCCAGAACTGCATTAATATTCTCTAGTGAAAATTATGAAGAACTAGTGTTAGCAGTTAGATACATCACCAGAACTTAAATACCTCTACTAAGGTAACAGAAATTAAAGAAGTAGTTTTGAAAGAAGAGGTGGCACTAGGCAAAATAATCTGTCAAGGCAAAATCTGTCATAGCAGATAAATAATATACAAAGGTGTTAAACTCTAGCTTAGCCCTATGAGTAGGGGAAAAGAAAGCAAATTCAGAATCCTGTAGATGTTGATGGCAACGGGAAATACAGCTCTCTCTCTCTATGAAGGGTGTTGGTTTGTATGTGCAGCAAGCTCTCCAGTGGCACCTCATTGATACAGTTCTTTCAGCTACTCAAATCAGCCTTACAAACTTACCAATTCCATTATTATCTGTCCAAGTCTTGCAGAATTTAAGCACTTTAAATTAAATTGCTGAAGAGCCCATATCTGACATGTCTTCACCTTTCTAACCTTTTTTACTGTGTATGTAGTATTAGACATATCACGTAACGTGTTTTGTGGTTTTTTGATCTTCAATAGGAGAAAAAAAAATTGAAACAAGTCTCTTAAAATATCTGCAGGATTTCATCATTAAAATCTAGTTAATAGGTAAGCATGTCTAAAATGCACTTGAGTTGATAAGGCATATTTGAATTTAATTGAAATGGGAGGAAGTCCATGTTAAGTAAAACTTTTTATGCCTTATGAAATATTTTGCAGTTCTTGTCTGAAGTTGATTGAAAAACAATAATACTCAATGTATAATAATAATTGACATATCCTGGCTACATAATCTATAGCACTGGCCCCATTGCTGCTGGGGTTTTTCCTGTTTTGTTGGGCCTTTGCTTTAGTGCCCTACATCTCTGAGCTGTGAGCCCTGATACTCCAGACAAGGTGCAGAGAAGGAATGATTAGCTCAGAATACCCTCTGCTGTCACACCAGAGTATCTCAGATTCCTCTTTTTTAAGACACCATGCTTAGTCTCCATTTTGTATTCATTTTTTTCCCCTCTAAGTATTACTTACAAGAAGACAAAAGAACTTTGTTGTCATTATGTCTCCTAGAGGTAATGTAAAACTAAGCAGTTTGCAGGGTTTTCCACTAATCTGAAACTGCCAGGACATCAAGATTAGAGAAAGTCAGCTGTTGTGTTTCTTTTCTCTTATGAAATTAAAATAAGATGGAAGAATGATGGTAGTAAAACAAAATACCTAAAATGGATTGCATTATAGAGTTATTTTCCCTCTGGTTTTTGTTTGGTTTTTTTTCCCCATTGTAGGGCAGATAAAGAGACATTCATATTATTCCTCAGAAACAGTTCATTATAACGTGGTGAAGAAATGAATAAATGAGTGAATAGGAAACAGTGACCTTAATGGAAGCATAATCCCAAAGGTGAAATTAAGTTTTATGTAGTCCTATGTTAGGAAATTCTATGTTTAAGAAGTTTTTTTCTAACTGAACATTAGACTCCAAGACATCTTGTCTCTAAAGCCCTCAGGTCTCAATTCACACAGATTGTGTTGGAAAGTACACAGAGAATTTTTGTGGGAAACAACGTTAAATTAGTCTTTCTTATTTTATTAGAACCAGAAACTTTGGTGTCCTCTGGATACGCTCAGAGTCAGCTTCTGTAGCAAGATGAATACTGTTGTCAATTATAGTTTAGTATGTTCTATATTTTCAAAAAACTTGTGCCAGAAGAATTCATTTTTGGTTGAAATTTCTTCATTGTTTCTGTAACTGTTTATTTTTAACCTCACTGCTTTTCATCCTAAACCTGAAAGACTGTACATTTCATAACTGTTGTCTCCCAAGTGAATCCCTTTTCTCTTATTGGTCACCATCCCATAAGCTATTTTAATAATGAAAATGAAATTATGTGAGTTAAAAAAAAATTAATACCTTTATATTGCATACTTTATATTTTTATATATTTAAAATGGAGCCAGATTATTCCAAGTAAGTGTCCAAAAATTTAACACCAATGCCTCTTGCATGCTCTTCTTCATTTATCCATCAAGTATTTTTCATGGTGTACCTTAAAAATATATAGATGCTTTGTCATTGCCATGAATTTCCTTGCCCATTTCAAACAATAATTACTCTTCACAACACCCTGATAAAGAAGAAAAAATTTCTCTTGTCCTCTATTTTAAAAAATCATTGTTTTATTACTTCCATTTACAGCATCAGGTGAGTACCTAAATTCCAATATCAGTCCTCAGCATGTTAGTGGCATACTGGCAACCTGCACAGTAACCCCTGATTCCATTTCAGCTTTTCTAACCCATGGCTTTCTAATCATGAAGATTATTCTTGTTACAGGTGTTGAAAACAGAAACTATTTTGTTTCAGATACCTTGAAAATCCTCTGCTTTTTCTCTATTTTAAATAACTGAGAAATTAAATTTCAAAGGGAGGTGATAGGGAGCTTATAGAGTTGATCCTCTGTTCAACCATTTTACACAGCTGAAACTCAGCTGCAAGTCAACCTATAAAAGTCACTGACTATGTCCTGTCATGCCAGAAACAAGCATCCACAGGGTCTTATTCAGGGTCTTTCATTAGTTGAAGCATTCATTCTTATTATTTCTCTGTCATTATTCATCTATCATGAAGCCAAAAATCAAAAAACAACTGAGTTAGCTCTTCTAATACACAAAAAAGCATGCGAAGAAGAATCAACATTTTACCTGTTCAAAAAGGTCCACGGAGAGAAGCAGTGCATGCAGAAGGTACAGAAAGGTTTGTTTGGGTTTTTTGTGTTCCATTTTCCCTTCTCTAAAAAAGTTTATCCAATTTACCAAGTAGGCCCATGACCATATCCATTTTGGATCAGCTGTACTTTCCACTTCATTAATGTTATCGTGTTAACCACAGTTACTGCTGAAAAGAAGTGCCTTCAAACAAAATAGAAGGCCAAAAACGCCACCCAGAATGAAAACAAGTTCTTTGAGATGACAATCTAGTATATGTTTGAAGACCAGGAGTCCAGAGACATTATTCTGTGAGAGAAATTAAAATATTGTTTCTGTACATGAAGTATCTTGCATTTTCTGATTTGAGGCAAATGACACAGGTAATTTTAGGTGTCACTCAGAACAATCTTCAAAAAACCTGAGGAGCAAACAGAGCTGTCTTTGGTAGAAAATGATGTCAGCATTCCATCACTGGCGCGTGATTTACGTGGGAGACTCTCAGCAAAGCCAGGAAACAGACTCTAAAAGACCACCTAACTTTTATTAAACTTGAGTTTTCTCCTCATTCTCTGCTTTAGTCCTCAAAACTGCCCCATGAGCAAAGCAAACATTCTTCAGCTTCCCTGGGGACAAGGGGTAGCACACAGCTGCACAGTGCAGCTCTCCTGAGATGGAGGTACAGAACTGTTCCTCTCCTGACTGGGAGCTTCAAAGACACTCTCTGGCATGAGTAAGTGCAGATGAACAGATGAACAGAAGGAATTAATATTGATTTTCATGTCTACATTAATGAATGTATAGGTGTGAACACTGTGGTTTACCCAGGCATCTCTGAGGTTCACTGTGTGAGCTGAAGTAGGTTTTAACAATTTTGTTTGTTTGTTTGAGTAGTCCAGACAATAGAGCTGGATATTTATGCTAAGAAATTTGGACTAAGGTATTAATTACAACATTTCTATATACTGTGAAAAAATACATCTTGTCAAATGTCCTGATTTTATTATTTTGTAGGGGTATGTGAATCTGATACAGAATTTTAATAAGCCTCTGACTTAGTGCTACACTATAATTTGTGGTGTACCATTAAAGCAAGAGTAACCCTAAATATAGCTGTCAGTGAAGCTTCACTTTTTTGTAATAGAGTTTTATGCGGTGTTTTGGTGGATTTGGATCTATTTTTTTTTCTGCTTCCAGTCACATTCTACTTAAAATGTTTCACCATTAAAACTTCCAACAAATAGAATGGTTTTAAGTATAGAAGTTTGAATTTTTTTTTCCTGCAATATGTAGATGCTGTCAATTTCATATATAGTATGTGGGGTGACTGAAATATTTACTGAGAATCTTCAATATTTACTGATAATCTGATATTATCAGTAAATAATATCTGATTTTTTAATTGATAATATCAGTATCAGGTTGCTGCTTCATTTGAGTGGAAGGGGAAGGTTTGCTTTGGGCTAAAGTCAGTGTTGGGAACTACTGTGAGAGTCAACATTCAGAAAACAAGATAAAATGCAGAAAAAATCCCTCTACATCCATGTCTGTTGGGGCTTTTGCCACATTCAAATCTGGCAGAGGGGGTTTTGGGGTGGTGGTGTGCTTTTTCATTGAATTTTATGGAAGGAAAAAGAGCTTGTACATAAGATTGTGGCAGAGAACAGTAGAACAGAGCAGTATTTTATATGTTTCTGTGCTAGGTAACATCAATACTCAAGGAGAACAGAATAGGAAGAACTGGATTTGCAAGTCCAGCTCATGTACAAATCAAGATCTTCTACACCATAATGAACTACACACTTATATATATATTTACCTTATAATTTACCTTATATAGACTAAAACTGAAAGGTACCATATTTTCTGCCAGCTACAAAAAAAATTTAAAAAATTTAAAAAAACCCACATAATTTTGCAATTAAAAAGAAGTAACAGTTTGTTGTTGAAAGATCTTTGGCTGGATATGGAGTATTTTTTATTTAATCTTAAATTAGAAGGAGGAAGGTGTTCCTGGTGGCATAAATCCAGTTGAAAGAAGCTAAAAGTATTATGTTTTGGGGGTTTTCTGGATTGTTTATTTATTGGTTTGGTGAGGGTGGTGTTGGTGTTCACACAAACATGAGTTGCATTTCAATTCCTTCAAAGGTGCAAACCAGCTGTAGTGCAAAACTTCAAAAATTGTATAGTGCTGCTATGCAGAGGGGAGGGGAGGGGAGTGGGGCCACTGGGGAGGACATTGGGTTGTTGTACTGGAAAAACAAATGCCAGAAAAATTAGTCCTTGCATCAGGAGAACAGAAATGAAGCCGTGTCAGAACTTCACAGTTGCCTGTGGGTGATGCATTGCAAATCCCAGAAATGGGGCAAATATCTTTCCTTTCTAGGTACACAGCACTGTCCTTCATCAACATACCCATGACTGCTGTCACTACAGCCAACTTGGTGGTGACCCAGGGTCCCTTAGCTCATGTATGGGTGTTTTCCCTTGAACCTCAGGGTTAGCTCACTTCTTTGACCAGTCTGTATTTCCTGAAACCATTGATACACCTCATCATTCTTAATAGATGACATAACTCCAGAATTTTAAATTTCTGGATAAATGAGAAATGCTATTAAACCTCATCTTCTCTTTGCTCTCTCAGATTTTTTTGGAAATAATTTCCAAGCAATTTCCTGTAGTCACTTGCCCTTTACAGAACTGGCTTTGTTAAGCAGAAAAATTGACATTGATGTAATTCTTAGCCTGTGGAGAGAGATGACCTTACATAAACCTATAAATGTCAAATTTTGGCAAGAGTAGAGGCAGCTCTGTGGGATAGCTTGAGTCAACTATATATGTTATTTTAGAAATTCAGACTAAACACAGAATTGGAAAAAATACAATCAAAAAGAAGGAGTTTGTCTATTAAATCTTATTACTAGATAGAGATAATATGGTACTACGTTTCAATGTGAGTGTGACATATAAAACCTAGCTTGGACTTATTAAAAATAGGATAAAGACCTAACTTCCTGGGTTCAAACACCAAATTGGGAGAGAATTTGTAGATCTCTGCTGAATAAAGATGCAAGACATTAGCTATTGTAATGAAACAGGAGTGGAATATCTTCCTTTATTTCTCCTGTTTTCTTTTCATGATCAGCAATTGCCTTGATTGTAAAGACATGCTTTTAAATTGTGTAGGGGTAGAAAAGAGAAAAGAGGAAAGCTTTTTCTGTCAGGATGTTGAAGGAAAAGATGAAAAAGTATGCGAAGAATGAGCACATTCAAATTCTTATTACAGACTATTCAGTGCTTTTCTATCAGTTTCTGAAATATTCCTGTTTATAACAAAAGTTATAATTTGGGTATTTAATGCAATTAACCTAAACACCATCTTGTTTTAACTCATGTTAATCAGAAGAAGTTGACATAATTACTAGTTTTTAATGTGTCTAATTAAAATTAATTTTCACACTGAGGGACATGAAATATTAACTTGATGTTTTATACAATTTGACAATATAATACAACTTTGAAGCCCTTTTTAAAATTATTTTATGGTGGTGTTTTAAGTTAATTCTATTTATATAAGAATATGATCTATTGGTGCAGATCATTATAACTAAGGTTTGAGAACATTTTCTGTCTTAAGTATCCATATGTTGTTTTATATCCTGGAACACTAGCAATAGAAATCATAATTTACTTAAACCAAACCATTTATCTCTCATCTTTGCTGCTAATTGTCTAAAGTGAGAATTCATCTGAAAGGTTTTGTGTGTTTACTGATGACTTTCAGAGAATGCTTATAATTGCCATTCACTGAAATGAGGATGCCATCCACAGTACCAGCAGGTTTTCCCACGCTGTTTCTGACCTGCAGAGCCCCTGCTGCTCCAGTGTTTGGCTTTTCTTAAGCAAAGACCACCAGTTGTGTTAAATTATTCTGTAGTGTGTGTGTGAGGAACTATGTTGATTTCTGTGCCTGAAATATATCCCTCTCTGTTGACATAAGATGACTACATAAAGCTTCCATCTAATTTTTTACATGGAATCTCTGTTTTGAAAAGAAAACCTTCTAAAATCTTGCTTCCAAGCAACTTGTTTAATAGAATGTGCTGCATTGCACTTGTTTAATAGAGCATGCTTGGTTATAAAATATTTGATATATTTCTTCCACTATGTTTGCTCAGGAAAAACAGTCACACAGTCAAATAAGCTTTAGAACAAGTATCTTCATGAATCCTGTTTTACAGACAGCAGATTTCATCCACTGTTTTTAAAGCTATGTGTCTTGACATGGCCAAACCCATGAAAGCCATGTTACAATTTCCATGCTGCTTACAAGTCTACTTTAAGTGTTTAGAAAGGACCTAATCTCACATTTGAATTTATGTCAGTTTAAGATAATAACATATACTACTGCCACTTGTCATTTCTGTCTAATGAATAAATTTGTTTGAAGACACCAATATCACCAAAAAATATAAAAATCCCTATTCCTCCTTTTTAGAAAAACCTGATTAGTATAAAGAAATTCATTAAAATTTCTATGAGGTTATTTAGAGCCTTAATACTCAATTTCCAAAATAGCTGCTTTTCATTTTCTCATTCAGCATATACTTGCTTGTAATAAGTTGTCTAGGTTTTCACAGCTGTTCTGTATTTATAGTCTAAAGGGAAAATTACTTGTCAGGGATGGTATGACAAATAAATGTTCCATATGTGCATTTTATTCTTAGGTGTATTTTCTTATTAGCCAACAAAATGTCAAGAAATACAGTTTGAAACCATTTAACAACACACAAACAGAGCCTGTAGGGGTTTTTTGTGGCACATCTCAACCAATTGAGAAATGATCTGCACTTTCTTAAAGTGTAAAATTTTACTGACCTTTCAGACCTTTTGGGACTCTTTACTCCATTTCTGGAACTCTTTGAGTGGCCAGATGGAAATCATCCACTTCAGTGTGGCAAGGGAGAACTGTAATAAATCTTCTACTTGTCATCAAAATTTTCTGGGCAGCATCTTCAAGACAATGCACGAACTTCTCTGTTTTCTCCCTGTTCTTTCCTAGGATAAAATGTACACTGCATCATAAAGACCTTGTGAGAAAACTGTAACCTAATATTCCAAAGGTCCCAAAAGACTGAGGCTCTCCAGCCCTGTTTTCAGAAGGGAACCTGCAATGAGGTGTGTGTCTCTGGCAGCCTCTGCTGGGATGGCCTCTGTGCTCAGGTTTGCTTTAATGTGTGGGCCAGGCGTGGAAATAAGTGAAAGTCTTGGTATCATTCTTCCTCTTTGTAGACACAGCAAATGAGCCAGCATATTACAGCAGAGATATGCTGTTGACTGAGATTCCTAGAGTAAATGGGACCTGGAAAGGATTATTCATGACCTTTGACATTTTTCATATACATCTTTGCCTATCTAATATATTATCTGTAGTAATAAGTTCCTATTACATTGCCAAAAGGCAGTCATAATGAAAATGGCAGTTTTATTTTAACTTACCTTAGGGCTACCAGACAAGTACTAATTACTGAGACATTTTTTGGTGGATGGTTTTGGTTGTTTTTATTTTTTTTTACTAGAGACTAATGTAACAGCAAAACGAATTAGACATTATTTGTGTAAGCTGTAATAGAACCAGCTCTGAACTGACATGTGTCTTGCCAGTTATGAAAGATAAGATAGTGCCTGGCAATATCCACTAGAAAGATTGAACTTTCTTCCCTAATTTTCCTTTGGCAAAAGATGTGGAGTACATCATCTTTCATCAACAGGGAAAGCAAAAAGTACAACCCCCAGGAAAGCCATGTTAGCAAGTAATTAAAGGCAAACCAGACCCCAAGTAGGAGACTTCAGTGTTAGGCAAAACTTCTCTATTATCTAAAAACTAGGACTGAATTGATTTTTCTGCCCTGGTTGTCTCTAATGACTTTCTCTCTGGATGTGTTTCTCTTCCATTACAGTCAATAAATAAAATGTAGGTAAGCAAAAGAAAAAGGCTGAAATTAGGTGAGATGAATCTCACTGCAGCTCTCAAGAACCTAAGTGCTCTCTACCAGCCTTTCTCCTGTGACTGGTACTGGACTATGGCATTAAAATGTGATCCCTACAATAATGTTGAATAAATAAATGTCATCAATGCACAGTGGAGAATAAATAACTATTTGCAGTAATGGGCAATATTTCTGCTACCTGGTAATGCACTGCATGGAAAGCTATCCTCTTGTGGTAGATACCGTAGGACTAAACAATTGTTAGTGCTCAGTACTGAGAAAAGGTACTTGTGTAAAGAAATATTTGGATACTTTTGCCATTTCCTGCCTAGAATGAATATAATTCACAAACAGCATTGCCAAAATAATCTCTGCTTGGATGAATTAAGCTGTGAAAATCTCAGTTCTATTGAGCTGACTCCATCCAATTATTTATTACTATTGAAATAAATTAAATAATACATTTAAGCTTTTGCAGCTTATCTATAACATATCTCTGCTGGTAATAGGCTCCCCAATAAACAACCCCAGATATACCAGCTAATCTTTCTGAAGGTCAGTGCCCAAACCTCATTCACTCTTCAGTAATTCACACTCTGCACCTTTGCTTAAAACAGTTGAAGGAGGAGAGGAGTGGGTTTCTTGAGGGGTTTATTGTGGAACAAGTTCCATAGAACAGTCAAACTCTGACAGAGTCTTAAGCACAGGTCATTGTCAGGGTTGACCTAAAATGTGATTTCAGTGAAGATATGTCCTCACATATTTTTATAATGCTTTTATAATGTAAGTCATCAGCAAATACTCCACCTCCCCTGACAATGTAATTAAACTCTTGAAAATGAGGCGTATTTACAGCCTGGCAAATACATTTATCTTCTCTTAACCACTTACCTGACTTGCTAAAGGTTTTTAATAATGCCCAGAGTAATGGGACCTGAATAATTCATGTCCAAATTAGATATGCATTAATGATCCCAGTGTAGTTAACTGGAAAACAGAATCTAGCTTAGTGTATGCTTAGAGCAATAAAACACTTTGAAGGCTACTGTGACTGTAACTGCTAGGCTCAATAAAGCTGAGTCACTGAAAAAGAGTGATTTAATCTTTCTTGTTTACCTTCCCTGAAGTACACTGCTTGCAGAACTGCTGCGTTAAAGGAACACTTTCACTTGTGCGGTCAAATAATCAGATTTTTGCTAACATTATTTGCAAAATGCAATCATTTAATCATACCTTTCCCAGCGAAACCGATTATGTACATTTTCTGTAATAGACTGCTTACCATTTAAAACGTTTGATAATTTACTTATGGATTGAAAATTAATCGGGCTGTAGCTTTCTGAGCATTATCTCGAATTTTTAGCACAGTTTCAGCTGACAGCTAACCATATCCAGACAAGACTCTTTTTTGACTAAAAGGACAAGATTTATTACAAGCAAAGGAACACAAAAAAATAAAAAATAAAAAAAAAAGAGAAAACCCCCTCAAGGCTGCGTGTGCTGCCGGTTTTTGGGGTGCAGCGCGGGCCGGGCGTGCGGTGTCCCCGCCCGCCGTGCCCCGCGCGGCCTGCAGGTGGCGCTGCGCCCCCGGCGCTCGCAGGGGCTGCGGCTGCGGCGGGAGCGCGCTCAGACCCAAAATTCCCTTCCCTTTGGTGACCTGGCGTTCTTCTTCCCAGTCACAAAAACCTCTCTTTTGCTCTCCTTCAACTGTTGGCGATTTCATATTATGCTTTACGGCTATAAACTTGTATAGCAACAAACCTCTCTGACCCTCGTGATGTGGCTTTGCCGTCCCTACGGTGAACCTGTCTGCTATTTTTGGCCGGGACAGAATTAATTTTCTTTGCCTCAGCCAGTGTGGGCTCTGTTTTGGATCTGTGCTGAGCACAGAGTTGGTAATACAGAGATGGTTTTTTTTATTGCTGGGCGGTGTTCCCACAGAGCCAAGGCCTTTGCTGATTTTCCTAGTGCCACACTGGCGAGGGAACTGGGCGTGCATGGGAAATTAGGAGGGGACACAGCCAGGACAGGTGACCCCAGCTGACAGGAGGGATATTCTGGACCATAGGACATCATGCTCAGGATATTAAGTGGGGAGGGGGAAGAAGAAGGAAAGGGGCACCATTAGAAGTGATGGTCTTTTGCTCTCCATATGAAACCATCTTTTTCTCAGCCCATGGGTTTTCTAGCTTTTATGCATTCCACTCTCTCCCTGCTCCTAGTGGTGGGGGAGTGAGCAAGTGGCTGTGTGGGGCTTGGCTGCTGGCTGGGGTGAAGCCATGACAAAATCTTACCACATTTCTTTGTAACAATCCTGCTTACTCTAAATACGTTAATTTATCCCTTCTTTACCATTTCTGTCCCTAAGTTTGTGAGCAATCGAGAGTCCATGACAGTGGCAGACCAAAATATGTAGGGATACAGCAAGTGTCCCGTTTTGCTTGTCTGCAGCCATTGTCACCCTAAGGCAGCCCAAGTGCTCGGTGCAGACCAGTGTCTGAGTGAAGAACAGATGGCTTGTGTCAGCACTGCATGGTCCAAGCAAGGGCACTAAGGAGTCAGCAGAAGGTAGTCATCTTTGTCCCTGCACCCCTTCTCAATTCAGTTTGTTCTTCACTCCACAAATAAGATTCAAGATCATATTTGACATTGATTCTGAGCACTGTAGCCTAGATAAGAATATGAGGGATAGTAATAAGGAAGAAGGAGGAAAAAAATATACAGTATTTTTCTTTTCTAATTTTTTATGTCTGTACAGTAGTGATGCTAAAATGTTTCAATCTGAAATAGTTCTAGGTTGCAGACAATATAGTTATAATTTTAATATGTAAAATCCTTAAGTGGATGGCTGTGTAAATTTTACCTCAGTAACAGGACAGCTATGGAATAATGGAACAAAATAGTTTGGAAGGAACCTCTGAGGTTATCCTCTCAACCCCCTGCTCAAAGCTGGCCCAGCTTACACCAGGTTGCTCAAGTTCTTGCACAGTTGGATTTTGACTACCTGCAAGAACTGAAATTTTACAGCTTGACTGTGCAACTCTCCAATCTGTGACCACCTTCATGCCCTTCTTTGCTTCCAGGCTCTAGGGCTGACTCGTGATCAGCTTTGTATACCAGGTGTCCTTGGGCAGTTCCCAGCCTGTGCTGGTGCAGGAGCTGGCTCTCCCCACCCAGGGCAGGACTTGCATTTGCCTATGCTGAAATTCACCTGGTCTCAGTCTGCTGAGGTTCCCCATGGATGGTAGCCCTGCCTGCTGCTGTGTCCAACACCACCTCTAATTTATACTCTCCTCAAAATTTCTGAGGGTCTCATTGTCCAGATCATGACTGTCTGGATCGAGGGATCCTCCAAAAATACACTGGAATAGTAATTAGGAAAGGTGAATTGAGGGGTATAGGAAGCAAGTTAAGGGTGCCCAAGAAGGGCTGTTCAGAAAAGAATCATGCTCAGCTGGCAGAGAGGTTGCTGATAGTCAGAGAGCAGAGTGCAGAGTACTGATCCTAAGGCTCAAGAGGTAAACAAGTGGTGAAGATCTGTGTCATTGGGATGAAAATAGTTGGGCAATGGTTGGAGAAGGTTTTACATCACAGCTGGGAGAGCACTGTACAAAATGGGAAGAGGAGGCAAATACTTTTATATTTTTAGCAAAGGAAATCAGTTAATATTAAACCACGCAGTATTTGAGGGTATTTTTGTTCAGTTAATGAACTAAAATTATTTTTACTTTCTTAATACCTATGTAAAGTACTAGTGTGTATCAGGATCACACAACCTCGTAAGGGTTAAAAAAAAAAAAGTCTCTAAAGCCCCAGATTGTTCACATTTCAATACTGTGACTGGGTATCCTGTATCAGATAAAAGAAAAACATTCCTCTGGAAAGAAATAACCTTCCCTGTCTTGGTAAATGCTAAATCTGTGTCCTATTTCTATTTAAAATGTAGCCAAGCTCTTCAATGAGATGGAATTTCAGTTCTCTTGCAGCAAATGTGAAGCAATACTCTGCTTGTTTTTTCCTTCTAGAGTCAGTATTACCAATGAATTTTCTTCCATTACAATATGCTTAAATTTGTGCTTTCTCCATTGGACAAAATTCTCGCTGTAACTAGAGATATTGAGCTTCTCTTGCCTCTATGTGATTTCTAATTATTAGCTTTCCTTCAAAGAGGCACAAAAGTTAAAATACAGAAGAGCACTGTCCTATTTCCAACCTTTGATCTGAGTGATAGGAACTTACCGGGCAAGTAAATGAAAGCAATGATTTTAGCTCTGTCAATATTGAGCAAAATTTGTATAGAGGTCCCTTTAAATAGGGAAAAAATATTCAAATCAGATGATTGTTATAAGTGGAAGTACACAGAGATTAACAATAAGAAGAGAAGACAGTTTGTTTGGGAAGTCCACAATCTTTTGCTTTGAGAACATTGTTTTGTCTCTTTCCTCAAATTTTTTTCAGTTTCTTAACTTGAATCAGTTATTTAAATCAGAAATAATGTGCAGACAAAATTGCACATGCATAAAAGGAAGAAAGCTACTGGTAAATCCAGTTGTATAAAGTAGTAACACACTGCTTTAGGACCTAAGAGTATTTCTTAATACATCTAGACAAAAGTCACTTTCTTTGACCTGAGTTTCTCAGTGGGAACTCAGATCCCTAAAAGCCCTTTTTTGGTCTCATTCAACACTTTTCATTGAAACTGTTAAGGATCAAGTGAAGCAGCTCACTTCAATTACAATTTTAAGTTTCTAATGATCTGACATTTGAAATAATACCAGAAATCACACAAACAAGGCCTGAGTGGGTTTCTCTCAAATTTGTTGCTATTCAACAATGTGAGGACTAAATTTGACCCTTAATTTATTTTACCATAAAATGGATGAGACTGTCTCACAAGACATTCTTGTAAGTATAATATCTTGTCACTAAGCTCTCTGTCCTACATATCATCTTAACCTTTATTACATTCCTCTCTTAATTAATCAGAATAATACTGCTTTAAGATTTTTAAACATCAAGTGTACTTTTACACCATCAAATTTAAAAAAACCCAACACATAGGAGGCAAATGAAATTTATCTGAAACCTTCATGACTTTTCAATTGGAATTTCTTTAATCAATATAATATTTGTAATAGATTGATTGAAGACATTTACCAAACGGTCCCAAACTGCAGACTTGAATCTCTGCAAATCACTCATGTGAAAAATGAAGCATGTTTTTGACTTAAGCTGAACTGAGCTACTCCTGCACTGACAAAGATTAATATTGAGTTGCAAAATGCTGTCTAGATTGCTAGGCTATTTGTGATGAGCTCTTGATATCTTAACTTCAGGAATAAGCCTCCTGCTCTAACTGACCTTTCTTTTGAGCAGAGGTGGGACTAGAGGTCCTTTCAAAACTCTTCAGTCCTGTTATCTGTTTCAATCATGTCAGATACATTCTGTTACTCTTCCAGGTGCCTTCTTTATGCACACACTGAGGATTATCATCCTGCTTAATGGCTTTGGTTGAATGTCCTTATCCTCTCCTCAGCCTCTGCAGCTTACGGCCTCACATATTGGTGTGAACAACTGCGATACATCCTGCAGCTGCTCCAGCTTCTTCCAGCAATGGTCAGAGCTCTTTCTCATTCATCTGTAAATGTAACATCATAAGATTACTGTTGGCCAAGAATGAAAGGGACAAAAGTCTCTTCAAGTTCCCCTTACCAGTATCTGCTCTCTTCCCTGCCCATGTGCCGTAGGAGTTCCTGAGTAACCAGTGGCATGCTCCAATGTCACCCTTTATCTCTCATTGTAGAATCCTAATTTTGGCATTGTCTAGACAGTTGAGTATATTTTCTGATAAAAGATGTTAAGAATTATGCTGCTTGGTAGCACAACAGTCAATCCTTCTCAACAGCACTGCTCTGAGACAAATTATATCATAATATTTTTGCATAGAATATGGGCCTTATTATGTATTAAAATCTATGTACTAATTGATACACTCAGACAAGATCAGTTTGGGGAACTCAAAAGTCTCAATAAGACCAGTAAAATGATTAATCTAAACCATCACATTTAAAAATATAAAGACTAGAGTGGGTTTATTTTAGTGCTCATAAGTCAAACTTTGTCAATGATATTTGTTGAATTGCCCTAGTTTGATAAAGCTCTCAGATTTAACAGCATGAACTTCTTTTCCTCTCTTTATTTTTCTTGTCTTCAACTTGCTCTTATTATATCTTCAAATATTATCTTCAAGAATAAGATGAATTAACTGTTTATTTAACCAGACACACATTTTAATGGACACAGGCTCATCAGCTCAGATGTCCAGGCACCTTTGGAAAAGCAATTGTTGGAATGACAGTTTGCATCCTGTATAAAGTCATATGGCACAGATTTTATTTTTATCAGATGATAGACAAGTGCTTGCATTCTGTGGAGCAATTAGCAATCCTGTTGCTTGCTATCCTTCCCATGTGGGGACCTGAAGCCTCTAGCCCAGTGGGCTTCACTTTGAGACCATGTTATAGGGGAGAATTAAAACCTAAACAATACTAATTTAGATGGTAATTAAACCAACCATCAGCTGCCTGGTGATATTGTAGTCTGTTGCTTGGCAACTGCTAGGAGCTGACAAATGAATTCTTTCTTTTAGACTGATATTAATTGCCTCATTTTATTAAGTTAGACAAAAAAGAAATAAACAGCATTACAATGAATTCAAAAGTTAAGGCAAGAGAAGATAATCTGAGGAGAAATACAAGATTAAATCACATAAAAGGAAAACAGCTAGAACAGAACAAGGGAGAGGAGAGGAGAGGAGAGGAGAGGAGAGGAGAGGAGAGGAGAGGAGAGGAGAGGAGAGGAGAGGAGAGGAGAGGAGAGGAGAGGAGAGGAGAGGAGAGGAGAGGAGAGGAGAGGAGAGGAGAGGAGAGGAGAGGAGAGGAGAGGAGAGGAGAGGAGAGGAGAGGGTTTTAAACAGGATGTCTAAAATATGTTGGTCTTCAGTGTGGGAACATTGATGTAGCAATAATACTGGTTGGTTGATTTGTTTGGTTTGGGGTTTGTTTTTTGGGGATTTTTTTAGTCTGGAAAAGCTACCTTTTGACAAAATAGAACTGTTTTGATGCAATGATTTTTTTTTTTTCCTTAAATATAGGCCTCAATTTGTGTAAGAATTTTTTTGGTCCAATATTGAAAACCTTTCACAGTAATCTTTAATAACCTAAAAAATCCCAGTAAGAATATTTATTTAAATTATCTTTGAATTAATAAGGAAATGTAAATTCAGGTACTTGCTCTAACTAGAGTAGAACAAAAACTTGGAACTGGATCTTCATTAATGAATGTGATTTTATACCACATTGTGATAACAGCCTCTCCTACCTTCCAAGGCTTTAAAATGTTTCTCTATTTCCAAAATTACTTTTCATCATTTGCATCATTTTTCATGCTGCTTATTGGAAGATTCCAAAGATCACCTTCTGCAGTGAACAGGACAAGTTGCAATTAGCTGAGATGATGAACATGGCTAGACTTTGCCAAAAAAAGAGCAGCTTTCATATATCTCAAGTAATTCATTGTAATTAGTTCACCTGATTATTTGGGTTAAAGGAAAGAAAACAAAAGCACATTATAGTACAGGCACATTAACTACGATACAATTAGTGTGATTGTAATGTAATTATAATGCTGTTGCAATTTGTTAAAAATTATTCTTGCTAATGTATCTGAATTACAAAGTCTAATTGAAGTTTACTTGATAGTTTCATCTTCTGTATAACACAAGAGAAACTCCTTGTCCATTGCTTCAGTTGCTTCAATTTTTTTGGTTTTGTTCCTCTGAAGAAACTGGGCAAAGATCCCTGATATTCCATTGACATTGCAATAAGGATGTCCAGTCAACTGCTTGATCAGAACATCTCTTTGTGTGGAACCAGTGGTTTTGTCATGAGAAGGGGATTTGGATTGACTTTCTCTTCTACTGCATAAAATGTGTTCAGGCTTAGTGAATCCAAGTTATGTTGATTCCTTAACACAACTTTTGGTGATTCCTGATATGATTGGCAAAAGGACAAGGATGTGCCAGTGCTGAGCACCACATTCCTGTTAGGTGCTCAGTTCCAGGGGCCAGAGTTGCAGCTGAGGCTGATGGCCAGTCTGCTGAGGGAGTGAGGCAGGGAAGGAAGACAGCATCTCTGCTACAAAGAAATGTTAGCTTAGTGTCTCTCATTTAACCCTAGAGCTAGGCCAAGGATGAAAGAAGGTGCTTAAGTCAAATCAGATATCATACCTAAAATGATGTCTGGGATTTAGATTCTCCCTGGTTTACTCTTTTTCCTGTAGTCTTGCTAAGAGGAGTTGCTGTCACTCACCTTTAGACTAAGTGTCTTAACTTGATTTGAGGTAAGCCAAATGAGCTCAAGTGCTCATTACTTGCTCATTATTTGTGTCCCAAATGAGCATCCTAAGTGCTGCAAAGAATTGCCATCCTCTCTCCACTGCCCTGCTGGGTAGGGCAAGGGAGCACCAAAGGAGTCTGATCAAAGTGCCCGCTGGAAAAGGCACTCTGCTGGGAAGAGGGAGCAGTGAAGCCCTCTGAGAGGCTGCTGCAGATTGTTTCCCATGATTTTCAATGGAAAAAAATGCCAAAACAGTTGTGGGAGCAAGAGCCAGGACTTCATGGATTACATACATCTGCAGTGCAGCTTGCTGAAGATTGTTATGCCTTTTCCTGTAGACAGCAAGAATTGGAGTACTGTCTTGAAAGTTTAAATGCCAAAGGAGAACTTTGGAACAACCTGCAGAAATTAATGACCTGCCAAGTTTGCATGAGAAAGGTGCTGGAATGCATCTTGAAAGAGATGGGTTTCTACCCTTTTCTAAAGCTCCTGACCTCCATGGTATCTTGTGAAAAAGAGAATTGCAAGAATGCAGGAGAAGCTATAGTCTGTCAATTCTACTTAGTTCTCTGTATGTGGAATTAAGTTACTAATTAGGGTAGGGAGCCGTAAGAGAAGTCACATGCTCTTTTGGCCTGAAGATCTTAAAATTAAAAATACTTGAGAAGACATTCTTAACACAGAACTGGGAACTAATTGGTTGTGGCTGTACACAAGGAAGCGTTCATTATTTTCAGTTTGCAAAATATCTTTATCCTTAGTATTTCAAGATTCTTGCTAGTACTTAGATGGAAAAACATGATTAAAAGTAAATAGGTTATACTGAGGGAATTTTTTTAGCATGAAGTACTCAATCTCTTGCCAGAACTTAATGAAATTTATGGTGTGAGAATGTCTACCAGCTGAAAAAAAAAACCCTAAACCTTAATTTTTTTTTTTTTTTGGCTGTAACAATTCTGTAATAAAATAAGCTTTGGCATAGCTACGTCAGTTATTTTCACAGGCACCACACACTATGCATAGGGAAAGGACTAGCTATTTGTGGGAGACCTGAGATCATTTTGTTGTGTAAAAGTAGCTAGTCCAGCCTTTCTCTGACAGTTGTTCCCAGCTGTATACATTGAGTGGATCTCTTATACCTAGCTGAATATTCTTTAACTAGAGTAGCTGGATGAGTAAAAGCCCACAGGTCTTTATTGGCACTCTGCCACTCCACTCCATAGGACAGCAACTTCTCTTTGTGAAGAGCACTTTCTGCGCAGGCACTTCAACTGATGTGGTCCTCACAGAAATCCCCAGATCTTCCTAAAGACTTGGGTGGATCCAGCCTGGAGCAAGGCACTTCCAGAGTTCTGAGCTGAGGTGGGCACCACCTGCCTTCCTGGTTTCAGTTAGGCAGTAGCAGCCCTTGCTCCTCAAATAGGAAAGACCCTCAGGAAAGGGCATTATCTAGATGATCAAGAAGAATGAATCAGAAATATGGGCTTTGTCATCTGCTGTGAAAAGCATATTCTTCTGCATGATGAAGAAAACTTAGTATATGGAGAAATATTATTATTTAATGAACTCCCATTGTCATTCTCATTTGAAGTTGCTAATGAGGCTGAAGTCAATATCCTTCATCTGTTCAGTAAAGTGAATTCTTCATCTTGACAGTCCGAGATTGCCAGTGGGTAGATGCAGATTTGTGAGAAGAACTAAATGGTGTTTACTGTGATGACTGATTATCTCCTGAAGAATCATGTGTTTTTCTCCAACAGTAGAGGATATAATTTAATTAGACTGTTATTTTAAATGTTCTGACTTTTTTTAATGCATTAACTTATGGCCTGTGGCTGATAGAAAAGAAATTAACGCTGACTCCTTTGAGTGTGGAATGAATTGCAGTTTGCAAGGGGAGAAAATTAATTATAAATGCCTGCTATTTAAGTTTTCCAGATTCAGATGATAGATGAAGCAATTATTACATGTCAAGTATATAAACAGTAATTCGTCAACATTTCAGCTTATTAATTCTAACATTTGCCATTCCATGTAACATATTTATCATGTTTTATTGCTTGTTGATGAAAAATCTGGCTTAGTTCTCTCAATTATCTTTACACAGCTGCATAATGAAGCAACAAAGTAAGGATGTATATCACAGTCCTGAATGCCATGAAAGGGTTCTTGTTTGTCATGACTTGAGCTCAGAATAAAGCACTGAGACCTGAGCCTGGCCCAGCTACAGGTGTTCCTCATTTCAACTTCCTAGCCTTGCTTTCGAGGTGTTCTGCTGCCATGCTTCTGATTGCACATCAAAATCCATTTCTGCCTATTAATATGTGGCTCAAGCCCCGCTGATTCAGTCTGCCTGGGTGCTCCTTCCTGCTCCTTCTAATCCCATCTCTGTGGCTTTCCTCATCCTTTCTCTATGCCTGCAATTATGTAAGAGCTGGACTGGGAGAACTCCATCATTTGCAGATCTGTCTCTGAAATCCTGGTGTTCTGCACTCCTCACAAACTCTGCATTGGCATCTGTGACCCATTTCCTTTCACCCTCTCATTCTCAGAGACATCTGTCTAATCCAGGATTCTCCAAATTTTACCTTATGGACTGAAAACAAGGGCTTAAGCTCCTTCTTGACTAAGACAGACATGTTTCTTAATGATCTATTTATGGAGCTGTTGTAAAATCTTCCTGTGCTGCACTGCTGCTTCAGTCTGGAGTCTCTTCTGGTTCAGGGTGCCAAAATGCAGAAGTGTGGCCACGCAAGTGGATAGATCACAAGTCAGACAGTCTGGGTTTCCTAACAGCTTTTTGCTGCTGTGTGATATGTGATTAATTGTTTTATATTCCAGGGTGAAATTCTGGCCCAAGTTACATTGGTGGAAAACTGACATGACTTTAACCTCTGGTGTTTTGTTATTCTTTCACAAGGTTAGCCAAACCAGGTTTTGGGCTGCAAAAAACACAGTAAACACAGGCCACTTGAATTTAAAGGAAAAGGAAAATTTAAAAGCACGTTTTACAATCTAGTCACTTTGGGAAAAGCATGTATGCTGGCAGTTGCTGAAGTGGCTACCAGATACTCATTTTAGGCTTACCTGTAATCAAATGTCTTTGCTAATAAACTCTGTCTTCTAGCCTTAAGGCTGCATCAGTCCCTCGGACCATTTATCCACAAACACATGGTGCATGTGCATTATGGAATAAAGCAAAACCCTGCACAGAAACACACATTTGCAACAGGCACCTTTGCACTGAGAGTCTTGATCTTATTCCCCTATGGACAAGACAGGCTGAAGGAGACCATGGATGACAGGATGACAGGGTGATGAATGCAGCCAGTCTGGGTTTTGTCCTGGAGTCACACAAAACCCAGTTCTGCTGGGCCATCCACCCCCAGAGCCATGTGCATGGCATCTCCCTCTAAACTTATCTTGTGGGTCTTAAGTCCCACTTTAAGAACAGCTCAAGTCCTACACCTGCCTGAAGGGAGTGCTTAATACCTTTTAGCTTTTTTGACTGTTTCCACCTATAACACATTAGAAACTACGACACATCAAATAACTGATATTGCTGTGATGCATTCAGGAGCAAAGTAATTTAATTTGTTTGTGTGCAATACCTTTATATTTATTATGAAATAGTATGTATATAGGAGCTGGCACAATGTTGTCAACATCATATAAAAGCAACATTTGAATTAGTTATCATATACATCAGTCTCACTTGCCCTGATAAGTTGAGCAGACTTGCAGAGAAACAGTTTTAAGCAGAAATTTAGAAAGAAATACCCAAATTTGTAAGGCTACTATATATTTTTAAATAGTAAAAAAATTGCCCATACAAAACATTAACAGTATTAGACTTGAGAATACATGGAACAAATGACAGGCTGACAGTTTGTTCAGAAGGTTGCAAAGGACAGTAGTAAAATTAAAGTGGAGGATGTCATAACATCTGATATCCCAAAATAAATTATGGGCTCATGAACAGAACTATTTATTTGACAATCTCAAGTTTGTTCCATACTTCCACCCATGTCTTGGGGTCAAACCAGTGTTACCTCTTTAACACCAGTCTCTTTCCTCGTCTTGCTGTAGTTCAAAGAACCACTTGGAGATGTTCAAGGTTACTTTCCTGCAAGAGAGAGAGACATTATAACATTCCTCTTAAGAAAATAGAGTCTTCTCCACATTTCCTTAATATATGTATCGGGCTGTGCTGCCTGTGTTATCGCACAGCAAAATAAAATCCTAGAGGCTGAGTTCGTATATGGAGAGTCATTGAGATATTCACTGTGTAACCAGGCATTGTGGTCTAACCCCAGCTGAGAGCTAAATACCACGGAGCCACTTGCTCACACACCTCTAAATAAAACCCTGTGGTAATAATAATGTTAATAATAATAAATAAAGAGGAGACAACAAAAAGAGAGAGAGAGGAATAAAACACAGAAAAACAAGTGATGTACAATCCAATTGCTCTGCCCCTGCTGACCAATATCCAGCCTATCCCTGAGCCATGAAAGGCAGCTCCCAGCCAGCTCCTCCCTGTTTATAACTGGGCATGATGTTCTATGGTGTGGAGTAACCCTTGGTCCAGTTTGTGTCAGCTGTCCTGGCCCTTCTTCCTCCTGGCTTCTTGTACACCTATCCACTGGCAGATCATGGGAAACTGAAATGTCTTTACTTAGGGTAAGCTCTGCTTAGCAACAAGTAAAGCATTGGTGTGTTATCAACATTGTACTGTAACAGTTACTAGAAAGAAAGAAAAGAAAATCTCTATCCCACAAAACCAGGACACTAGGAATAAGAAATAAAAGAGTTAAATGTCTCTTTTACACTCCTATACACTCTAAGAACATCACATATAGGTATTTCTAAGGTGATCACCTTGATTTGAAGAATCAGAAATTGTTTAAATTTCTTCTTCTCTGCAGTAGTACTTTCTTTCAGCTTATATGTTTTTAATGAGAGCTGAAGCAAATGCTGACTTTCATCTGGTTAGTATCTGAAGCAGTGTTTTGCAGATGCACGTGACCGTACTCAATTTAACTGGCTTTAACAGTGTTTGAGGATAATTTAGATGTCCTCTGCTGACTCAGTTATGAAGCATGCTAGAAAAGCAGAGAATCATGTGCTTATCTTGTACCCTCCTGTAGTACTACCAGTGCTCTACTTGCTGCTGCTTTTTTTTTTTGTTTTTTTGATTGATATATCTGAATATCTCAGTCCATTCAGGGGGATCTCTATACACTCTACTTAGCTGGAAGATAGAGGTACTTCCTAGGAGATGTGATAGAAATATTTTAATGAGAATATTGTATTTTTAAAAAATCCTTGCAGTAAATAAATCAAGTGTGGTTTGGTTGGTTGTTTTTGGGGTTTTTTAATGGATACACTTTTCAAATGGATTTTTACAGAGATAATTATTTTGTTCAGAATCAGCACCTTTAGCTACAGTAAATGCTCTGAGAATACTTTCCATGCAGCCTCAGTCTAATGAAGAGTTCTAACTCTCCATTAAAAAAGGTAATCAAAAGTTCATAGCAAAAAATCTAAGGCTGATACTTATCCAAGCTATTCTCATCTGGAACTGGACAAGAAAATGAGCGAAGATATCTCAGAATCTGAAGGGTATTGAAGGGAGACCACTTCAGATATTTTTGAGCATAAATCAACTCATAGCTAAATTAAGGTGTCCATACTGTGCAACTTCAGCTCACTCAAAATGCAAAGCCTGGGGTTTTTTTGGTAGGCCTTCCAGCAAAAACAGTCTCAAAATAAAAATACATAAATCCATTCCAGTCTGGGCTGCCTGCAGGGATGTGAGAGAAATAAAACATCCCAACAGGATGTATTTATGGCATCTGGAGCAGGCTCAGTACAATGAGGTTTGGACCAAAGAGTGCATCACCATTTGCTAAGCTATCCACAGTGACAGTGAGCAGAGAGGGAACATAGCAAACCATTTACCTAATAATTGAGCAAATAGTCTAGATCTTTTTTGACAGAACTATTTTGAAAAATATTTCAGTAACAGCTGAAAAATGTGACTAATAAAACCCCTAATTTTGTCCAGGAGCACTTGCAGTAAGTCACAAGGAATGCAGCTTCTATCCTCTCTGTATACCATTATCACCACAGAAATAAAGCAGGTAATTTACAAAATGCCAAAAATTTGCTTGCCAGGACAGAACAACTCTATTTATTTTTGTGCTTGGTTGAAGGTCTTCTGTTATTTTCTTAAGGGGTGGGAACAAGAATAGCATTCTGCTGAATGTCAAAACAGCTTGACAATATTTTTAGCAGCATTAAAACAAAGTCATGATCTGCTTTTGGTGTTGACAAAATTAAAGGTATTATGGAAAAGGTAAATATTCTATATTCCAAATAATATGGGTTGAGTGAATTTGACTTGTGGAATTTCTTGCACACTACCAAAAGCAATGTCATGAATATTAATACTGTCTCTAGGTTAAAGAAGGAACAGAAATACTGCAAATTAGATTTATCAATATTGAATACAGAAGTAATTTAAATTCTAAACGTGTTTTACTCTTGACAATACTTGATACAGAAGTCACATACCTGTCTCTTTACACAAAGAGAAAAAAAAAGTTATTTCTTTTTTATATGCTTCCTCAAAAGTCTTTAATTTCATCTGGATTAAAAGAACCCAAATTCACAAATAATTTTGCTGTTACTCTTAAGCTGACAGCAGGAAGCATCAAGCTAAAGAATACCTGGGTTTTAATTGATGTATCTGGTATAAATGCTTTCCTTTTAGTGTTTGGATTTGCTAAATCTAGTCCTTCAGTGCATATGTCTTTATGGCTAGGGTTAATAGTTCTTATTCTGTCAGAATCTTTACAATCAAAATTCAAAGTAATAATTTTGTTTAAGCACAGAAACTGGCTCAGGATAGTCTAGCAACCTCTTATTTACAGAGAAAATTCATTGAGAGGGGAAGAGTAAAGACAGAATGGAAGTTTTCCAAGAGTCAATAAACATTTAGGAAAGTACTGGAGATGAGAATGTGTAAAATTGTTATCAAGCTTCCATGTTGGTGCACTTATTCACTGTTCTTGGTAATGTGGAAGTGTCAGTGTGGTACTGTCTCCACTGAAGTCAGAGGGGAAGGGGCTGGTTTTCTGACATGGATCCAGGTGAATATAAGAGGTTTACCATATTACTAAGAAATGTCTTGTCTGAAAAGTACAGAGAATATCCCACAGGAGCCTTGGTTTGCAATATGACCTGAAAAAACACTGTACCTCCTTTTGCAACTTGGTGCCATGAAGACTGTAGGAATTGCACTCATAACTAATGTTGAGTTTAAGGTATGCAGTACTTTCATTAATGTGCAATTAACTGTCCCTATGAAAGAAAGAGAAAAGCAAGCTGGGCTTTATCTTGAATTCAGTTCTTTGAAAAGTGGTTTTCAAAAAAGCCAACACCAGCATTCCCTAGCCATAGATACAAATCCATGGAACTCATGTCCTCCTTATTTACCTCTTCAGGTGTATGACCAGTTTCTAATCTCCTCAGAAGTTACTTTGCTACGGTAATTTGTAGAAAAGTCCTGAAGCTGCTCTGAAATTTTTTCCTCCCAAAAGAAAGTAAAAATGACAGAACCCAGAGGCCACCTGCCTGGCCTGCATTCTGCAGGTAAAACCTCTCTGCATGAATAGACAGCCAGCAGGCAGTGCCAATAGTGGCCAGGAGCTTTGTGTGGACTTGTGGGATGTGTCCAGCCCTGGCAAGGTGTACCATGACACCTGGGTGCCTCAGAATTCCTTGGTGGGGGGGATCATTCTGCTTCTCCATCCAGAGTAACTGCTTGGCTGTGTAATTTCTGGAGTCCCTGTTTTGGTTTTGCTTTAGCTGGCTGGAGTGTGGAGGGGGGCAGCACTAAGTGGAGAGGCTCCAAGTCCCACCTTGCCAGCTGCTGGCCCTGGAAAGTTCTCGCTGCACAGAGCCCCTTCCTCACTGGCCCCGTGGGTGTCCTTAAGCACTGGGCATGGCGTCAAGGGATGTTTCACAGCTGCAGGCTAAAGGGAAGATGTGGCTAGGAAAGCAGCAGGTGAGCTCACAAGACGAGCAGTTCTTGTACAAATTTGGAAAATTGCAGGCCATTAGGTTTGATTCAATATTGGCTGTTAATCCAGGACTGCTGTTCTTTCCTCCTCAGACTGGTGCAAACATAAGGAATAATGCAAGTCCACTCATGAGGAGAATTTTTCAGGGGATGATTGTCTCAGGCATTAAACAGATTTCAAGAGTATTATTATACACATCGGGTCAAGGAGCACTTTGAAGGCTGTTCTTGATCTCATGTAAGACCTTCTTCCCTGTAGCTGCAGATAGACCTCTGCACTTGTGTTTCCCAATCTCCAGATAAACGATTTTTTGAATATTTGAATTTGCCTTTCAAGTTTCATCTTTTCATAATGTTGCAATGTATTTTCTCATCTAGACAGTATCAGATTAGTTGGCTCCAAAGAAGTGTTCATGGACACATATAGTCTTTTAAATAAAATTTTCACTGTAAAATAACAAATTATTAAGCATTATCTCCATCATATTTCTCTTTACATCTTAGCCCATTTTATGTAGCCAGAGTTCAAGGTGTGCAGTTTCTGATAATCAAACACTAAATAACAAATTCTGTGTCATAAAGTATAACCATAGAATGCTTTGGGTTGGAATGGTCCTAAAGACAGTGTCGTTCCAGCCCCCCTGCCATGGACAGGGACACCTCCCACTAGATCAGGTTGGTCAGAGCAACATCCAGCCTGGCCTTGAATACTTGCAGAGATGGGGCATCCACAGCTTCTCTGGACGACCCATTCTAGTGCTTCACCACTCTCACAGTAAAGAATTTCTTCCTAACATCTAGTTTAAACAATCTCTCTTTCAGTGTGAAGCCATTCCCCTTGTCCTATCACTACATGTCCTTGTAAATAATCTTTCTTTATGTCTCTTATAGGTTCCCTTCAGGTACTAAAAGGACAGAAGTGGGTGACTCCAAAGCCTTCTCTTTCCTAGGCTGGACAAACTCAGTTCTCTCAGCCTTTCCTCATAGGAGAGGTGCTTCATCCCTTGGATGGCCTGGATGCTTCATCAACTTGGTATCCTGTAATTAACGCAATCACATGCAGAAAATGCAGAACAAGTCCTATTTTTTCTCTTTAGTGTTGGAAACAGTTTAATGATGAGCTACTGGAATCAGAATCTGCAATGGTTTTAAGTCCAGCTGGAGATGAAACACCACACAGCCACTCACCTGACCCCTCCTTTCTTTCCCCCCCACTTCAGTGGAATGAGGAGGAGCATTGAAGTAAAACCAGTATGTTGAGATAAGACCAGTGACATAATTGAAAATTAAGTAAAATACAGCATAATGGTAAACAGTAATTATGATAATAAAAAGGGGAAAAAACCCAACAAGTGATGCACACCAATTGCAATTGCTCACCACCTTCTGGCAGAGCCCTTTTCCCAAACCCAGATAAGCCAAACTTTCAGGCAATTCCCCCAGTTTATATGCAGGGCATGATGTTCTGTGGTGTGGAATACCCCTTGGTTAGTTCAGGTCATCTCTCCCAGCTATGCTTCCCCCCAGTTGTTGTTTTTTTGGGGTTTTTTTTGCCTACCTCCTCGCTGGCAGAGCATGGGACAAGGAAGAAAATAGCCCTCGCTTAGGAAAAACGTGATTTAGCAAAAAAACCCAAAACATCGGCGAGCTATCGACACCATTTGCGTTCTGAATCCGAAACAGAGCGCTGTGGCAGGTACTGAGAAGGCATTAAGTGTGCCCCAGCTGAAGCCGGGCCAGAGCTGCTCCGGGCAGGCACAGCCCGCTCCAGCCGCGCCGTGCCGGGGCCGCTCCGCGCCCTCGCTCCAGCCCGGAGCGCCCTTCCCCGCTAGATGGGGCTGCGAGGCACCGCATGAGCCGCGAAGGCAGCCTCTGATGGGAGGGAAAGCACACATTTCAAAAAAAAACAAACCCAAAATGACAGTGGCAAAATTGCTTGCAAATGTCCTGGAGTTCTGGTAGATGCCTTGTAAAAAGCACGTCCCGTTTCCAGGGCGTGAATTTGGTGGCATCTATACCTCACTGTCATTTTCTGAGGACTGTTTGGAAGGAAGGGCTATATTCTCAAAAGAGTGCAGAATTTTATTTCCATAGCTGTCAGTTTACTAAAAATTGAGAATGTGAACGTGCTTGAAGGTACTCTGCAGGAAAAATTAACTACACAGCTTGAACTTCTGGTATTTTTTGCAGCTTCTTGAAAGAAGTAAATTTATTTACATCTGAGACTTTCTCTTTTATTTTCTCAACCAGCTCTAACACTGTAGTGTTTCAGGTCAGGAAGACAAGCTTTAAAACACTTGAAAATATAAAAAAATATTGTTTAAGTACCTTTTATTATGGCCCTAGTTAATGTTACGCAACTCAGTGAGTTGTTTTTTGAAATAGCTGTTTTCCCATCCACTCCATGAAAAAAGAGACTGCACAGCAGGGGATGTTAGCTAGTACACAGTCTTTTTCAATGTTATTGCAATGACAGCTCTGGGTTGGTGGTTGACATTAAAATGAAAGAAAAATATTTTCCAGCACAGCTAGTTAAAGAGCCAAGGCCATGACAAAGTTGTTTAGCAGTAAAAGAATTGACTTTCAGAGCGACTTTAAAAGAAGCCTGAAGCAGCTTAGAGGCACAATGTCATATCAGATAGTAGCACCACTTTTTTAACCAGAAAATAAAGCTATTTGAAGATGCCAGCTCAATAATTGTTTTGCAATAGCTAAATGCAATGATATCAGCATCTTCAGAATCTGTGAGACTGCTTTCCTTTATGTTGCTATGATACCATATTATTATTTGATATGATATGCTCTATCAGGAACCAGCATAGGAATAATGGTCAAGAGTGAAAATGAATAATTCAAATCAAGAAAATTCTCCCTTTTCAAAAAAACACTGTTTATCACACAGTTTTCCTCTGAAAAGAGACCCTGTGAAACTGATATCTGTAAGTTTCATGTTTACTGTCTTTCAAGAGCTCCAGTAACAAAAATGGTTACTTTCCAAGCTGTTTGCTTTTCCTAACTGCTATTTCTTCGAACTAATCTATGGTACAGACTGATTTCCTGGGCCTCTGAAATAAAATACAGTGGAGATTTTTGCAGAAGATACTGAAGATTATTTTTGTAAGGGGGCTAGTTTGTACAGCCCATTGCCAAGCTGATGAGGGGAAATAGGTACACGGGAGACAGCTGGCTAAATCATTCTCATGGGAATGGGTAAAGCACAATAAACTCTGTATATCGAAAGTTACAATAGAGGTTATTGCCATTTTTCACTAACATTTAGAGAATCAAGCTCAAGATCCTTGGTTTGGTGTACCTTTGGGGAGTTACCTTCAGAGCAAGAACTCATATCCCTTTCTATTCTGCACATATGTATTTCCTGTGGCATATATGCAATAAATGTATAGCTGTTTTATTAACCAACCCACTCATACAATATTAGTCTTTGTTAGCTTAATTGTCCAGTGTGAAAATTTAAATATATATATATGCTTAATATTTATATATTTATATATTTATATATTTATATATTATTTATATATTTGTGTGCTATAAATTATGTGTATTTACATACTTAATTCACCTAGGGACATGCTTTGCATACTAATTCAAATTAAAGGTAACTCTTGCTAGTTTATGACACACAAAGTCCTTATCATTTGCTAAAAGCAGCTAAACCAAAAGACCACAAAAATTATGCGGTTGCCTTTTCCTGGAAAGAGAGTCTGTCATGCAGCATCATGAGGTGATAAATGAATTTGCCATAAATGAATCAGTTTGGCCAAATCGCTACAATCCCTGAAGAAACATCAGCCCAGACTGACCAGTTTTATCTGGCTCGTATTAACATACTAAGTATGCCCACAGGTGAATTTAACAAAAATTCATTCTTGTTTTGTAAGCTGTCTTTACCTAGAGACTACCTTTACCCAGAGCAAAGATCACTCTCTTCAAGATCTAAATAAAATCTCCTGTTTTGTGACAGTACAATAAAGATTGATTCAGCACATTTGATACATGCTAACTCAGAAAACGAGGAATTCTATCCATTTTAAATGTCTTTCACAAACAGCACAGATACTATGTTTCTCAAGAACAAGAGATTTAACACTGCACGTGCAGTATATTTTTAAAAACAACTGAGGTGGGTAAACACGTCAGGTAAGACATGGATTTACAATGCACTGGTTGTCTAAGAGCAAAAACATAAAACTAGGAGGGCCCTGAAACAGAGAGATTTGCTGCCATTGAGTATTTAGGCATTGGCAAGAATGAAAAGAACCTTCTTAAGCAAGCAATTAACTTACTGCCAATTTTGACATTACTTTGCATTTCCTTTAAATGTCTGCAAAACTCCCACAGTCATGACAACTGTGTATTTCTACAGGCGCCAGCAGGACTTCATGTAATTTTTTGTCTAATGTAGACCTGAATATAGTGGGGCTGTGGGATGTTGGCTGTGATTTTTTGTATGAGCAAATGAAACTGTGGGTGACTGTATGTTCTTAAGGACCCACTCACCATGGTGACACATGATTTAGTTAGTGCATGAGTTAGTGTTAGTTTCAAAGCTATAACCTGGGCTGGTGAAATTAGAATTCGCAGCTTTCAAATTATGCCCAAACAGGCTCCATCAACATTAGCTGCCAGTCTTATTGACAAGCAAACAGAATCTCTTGATTGTCAAATTTGAACTTAGCTTCATCAAGCATGATTTGTTCTTCACCTCCCAGCTCTGGATCTGCAGATGGAGGAGAAGCACAGTGGGAAACAGGCACAGATGGGCCACATTTTATCCCCTTCTTTCCCTCCTCTTCTTAAAGCTAGTTACTACTATTTTGTCTGCAGCTACTTTGTTCTTTATTCTATTTCTAATATCTCTACATTCTGAGGCTACTCCAGTTTAGTACTGATGTATCTCAGAGCCCAGATTTACTTCAAGATTAATCTCTTCAACTTATGATCTCAATAAGAAAAAAAAATACTTTCAGTCAGAGGAGGACAAAGTTGTCAGCTTCTTTTCAGTACATAAATGGTATCTGCTGGACAAGATCCCCTTCTTCCAGGTTAACCTCTGGACAAGGCTCAGGTGTGGCAGTGTCACCAGTCTGTAAGTACTTATCAGTAATAAACACCTGTTTTATTACTTGCTTGATGTTCTGCCCTTTTGCAGGGCTTCTGGGAGTACCAGGCATCACTTGAACCACAGTGTCATTTACACCAGGTCACTGGTGCTCAGAATAATAGTGGGTTGTCTGCTCCTCCATTTGTTTCAGAAAGCATTGCAGTGATCTGGCAGCAGCAGTGTTTGCTTTAGCTGTATGATGCCTCCCCAGTAAATGCAAAGGCAGAAAAGGAAAGCAGCACCTCTTTCAGGAGAACTTTTTTATTTGAAACTTGAAGGACCCAACCATGTGAGCAGGGCTGACAACAGGGATGTCACAAACCATATTATTAGTAGAAAACAGGATTCTGAAGTGCCAAAGAATGATCTGAAGTTAAACCTTGCCCTAACCTTGTCAAGGTCACAGAGGTGTGATGTTGTTTTCATCTCTATAGGAGATCTCATATTTCTGATGGCATTTGCTGTTGTTTTGGAGAGCAACTGCAAGATTGTCAGCCCTGAAAAAAATACACAGCATAAGCAGCTGGGGACAGCTGAAGCTCTTGTTAATGTCTTGTTAAATGGATACTGTTAAATATGATAAGTACTTTCCAGGAAAAATTTTATGGAAAAATTTTGCTCTGATATTGCCTTGCGGTCACAACAAGGAGCATATACCAAAGAATTCATTGCTTGGTCCACACTGTTAAATGTTCACTGCTAAAAAGAGACATAAATAATGTGAAAATTGATTCTCATGTGGGAACATCCCTTGATTCATTGAAGTATCTATCATGCCTCCCTTCCTTTTTGTGTAAGGCCTTTGAATTAGATGTGCACTGTTGAAAATATTTCTGCAAGTGTCTTGTGAAATCAGTTGCTGTTTGTAGAGAGAGATGCATTGCCATATGCAAAGTATGGAGACAGACCTTGTGCTGTACCAGACTAAATAATCACAGTAAATTGAGTCATTATTAAGTTAACCCTTAAAACTTAAAATAAATAAGTAAATATCCCTGCTGAACCAGAAACCCTGTGTCACTCGTGTCACCATAGCTTTTAAATTAGAGAGAGTGCTCTAGCAAAGCCTAACTAGGGAGAAGAATTTGAAAAAGAAAAGGAGTGATTCTGTTTTCAGAAAGGTAGCATGTACTCTTTTTCCTGAAAAAAAATTATTTACTACAGTAAGCTCTCAAAAAATGGCACAGGCTGAACAAAGCTACCCTCAGCTCAACCAGCAACACTGTGATTCCTGTAACACACTCCAATGGCTTCTGCACTGGGCTTCTAACTGTGGTAAATTCCTCATGATATAAATCCAGCTGACTTTTTAAAAGTAGTACTTCTGAGGATAGATGGAGAAGGAAAAGAAGAGTACTAAGTAAGGTAACAGCAATTTGTCGGTGGAAAGTACAAATACGAAGGAATGGTTATGAGGCAAGTGAGAAATTAGTTGAAAGGATGAAAACTCTTAAAAGGCTGCCTCTAATGCAGCCTCTATTGTTTTTATCTCATCCAGTATTCATACTGATAAATCATGTCTGGCTAGAATGAGTACCCTTGTCCAGGGGGAATTGCTCTCTAGAGACATTCAGCTGCCTCCCACAGCCAGTGGCTCAGTTCACTTATCTTTTCTGCAGTTCTGCATTTGAGAATGTGTTCACTCCTTGCACTAAGCAAGATACAGCACACAAGGAATCTCTCTTACTGGAGTGTTTTGATTTTTTTTCTCAAGTTTAAAAAATTTTCTCATGTTCTGCAAAAATAACATTTGATACGGAAAACTAAATTGTGAGAGATCCCAGAATAACCTATCTCAAGAGCTCAGTGTATCTCATGTGTATGACATTCTATATAGCAATGCACATACCATCCATGACAACGTTACATAAATTGGCAAGGAATGCAAATAATAATAATAACAAGGTCTTCTACAGATACACTGGCCAGAAAAATAAACTGCTTCATACAGAAGTCATCTAAAAAGCACTGATTGTGGTAAACAAATGCTTTCTGACATCTTATTTTTAATTTTTTTTTTTCAAAAAAAGATAAAAGTCTCATCTGAGCTACTTGTCTCAGTATCAGCTACAGATGACACAGAAATGGGCTCCTCTAGAGTACTGATCATTACACTTTGCAACAGTACTCAAAAATAGATCAGATAATTTCTACCTTCTCTCCACTACCTACAAAGACAAGACAGATTAGTCATTTAAAGCATGTCTGTAAATAGACAAAAATGAATCCTACCCCCAATTTTCTATTAAGTCTGTCGTCCCTAAGTAAAATATTGTAATTTTCTGTGTCCTACAATCTCTCTGTGCTGGCTAGAAAAATTATAGGGTTTTTTTTAAGAATGGTTATGTTTATGTTTGCCACCTAGTAAAATTGGGTACAGCTCTCTCAGCAATAGTGTAATATAAATAAAGCGTGTGTTAGCCAAAAAGCTCAAAAATTGCTAATCATCAATTCCAGTATCTAAAACAGTGGCTTTATTAGGTAATAGGCAGTTGCATACAAAATCCTGCTTACAAAATCAAAAATTTAAACGTAGGGGAAAAGCAGCTGTCTCATTAAAACTTTTTGTATCTGTAACACAGTGTTTCCAAACTTTTGCAGGGAGCACTTTGATAGATTACTAGCAAATAAGCATTTTAATCAATCTCTTCTTACTTATATTCCTAACATAATAACCTGGAAATCTGTTTTGATTTCTCCTGCTTCATGTTTTTTTCTTCTGGCACTTCTCTCTCTTCTGTGGGATCTTTATATTCCTTATCATTCACTCTTTGTCCTTTTGCTTGAGCCTTCCCCCCTCATCTCGTCCCTGGAAATTTGGATTAACACCTTTATGTCACAAAGTCACCAACAAATCTTCCATGGTGACTTCATGTGAGTTTCTTCACTGATTTCCATAGATGCTTCCCCATTATAGCAACAAAAGAGCAAGATGATAGGGAAACCAGCTTCTATACTGCAGTTCATAGTCAGGTCAGTTCTCCTGCACAGAAGGTTCAGTCTTGCAGTAGAAAAATGTCCAGCATTTTTGGAAAGTTGTCCCACAAAAGGCTTTCTAAGGTTCCACTCTAGAGATAAGGCAAAGTTTGCAATCAAATCTTCAAATGAAATCAAATTAATGGGTACAAATATGCTGAAAAGCTCCACATTTATAACATATAAAACAACTCTTTATCCTATAGTGTGGAGATGTATTAAGGAATGTATTATTTCCTACAGGCAAACACAAGGCTCTGATTAGACAAAGCCTTCTCTTCCTAAGCCATTGCCTTGCTTCTGGTGCAATTTTCATTTTGAAAAAAACATCGTATAAGATATCCTTGCATGCAGTGAACTTGTTTGGATTCACTAAGGTTAGTGCTTCAATTCCTTTTGGAATAAGGAACACGTGTCAGCTCTGTTTGCCTTTGGGCAAATGAAAAGGAATCTGTCCATGGAAATTAGATAATTTCTTAGCAATATAATTTAAACATTCCTCTCTTCTGCCCATATTATGAAAGATTGTATTAAGCACTGCAAGATGAAAATCAGAAGTAGCTCAGACATTCCTTTTGGCTAGCTGACTATGTATTATTTTCCGAATCCATGCAAATTACTAACAGACCAAACAGCATTCAAGATGCTCTTGATTTATTCATAAGAGATAAGAAATACCAGATATGCACAAGCTCCCTTAGTTTCTGAAGGAACTGGAGTTCTTCAGCAAATTATTTTGCCCCAAGATTTTGAGTCTTTGTCATTTCTCATTGGACTACTAGTGAGGTCCTTTTTCAAAGTGACAGCTGATTTATCTGAGATTATAAAGTTAACTGTTTCTAGTTTTCTAGAAAAACAAAAATTCAAAACAAATTTTCCAGCAAAAACAATTCAAACATGAAACCTACCAGATTCTGGATGAGTCTGAAATGACCTAACTCTGATAAAACTCACAGAGCTTTGCCTGAGCAAATCAAGCCTCACACAACAAACAAACCAACCAATCAACAACAAGAAAATCCCAAACCACAACCAATTAAATTGAATTAAAAGGTCTGTGATGTCCGAAATCAGCTTGGAATTGGATTTGGGAATGCTGACCTCTAAAGATTTTTCCATTGCAAGTCACGACCATTAGAGGATGGGTGAGTACTAGTCATCATCAGCCAGTTCAAGGTGCTTCCAGGCACAAGGGCTATTTATTCTATTAGGAAAATATCAGGAATTTTGAGAAGCTGGTGTCTTAAACTCTGATTTAGCATATGCCTTATAATAATAACAACAATCCAGAAACAATACAGGTAAAGTTTAACAGCATGCCTTTGGAAGCCCTCACAGTAATATTGCTTTCTCAAGAGACAATCTCTTCTGGTATTTCCTTCCTCCATCCTGCCTCCAGTCCAGGAAAACTTCTTGACTGGTTCCTTACATCTGGGAAAAGCCCAAATAATCATTCTAGGGAATAATAATGATTAAATGGATATTTCTGATCCCTGCAGGAGAATGTACAGTAACTCTTCAATTGATAACTTGCATTGTCCATATAAAGCATGAAAGTCTTGTAAAAAAATTATTAATGGTACTTTTTAAACCATACATTTTTCTTATTTAGAATATGTACAAAGAGAGACAGAGACAGATATATGTATAGACCTTTTTATGTTAAAAATGGCCCCAAATCAAAATAGTAGTATAAGATAATACTAAACTTTTATTGCTTTTGGAGTAAAGTGCTTCATCCAATGCTTAATATGCCTAATAGATCTTTATATACTAAGAGGAAAATTCAGAACTTTCCTTCCTTGGAATCTCTTTTACTTATAACAGATTTTCATATTTCATTTGATACTATCTACTGACCTGGTTTTCCATGCATGCCTTAACCTTTTAATTGATCTCCTCATTGCCCAAAGCATTGTATTGCAATTCTACAATCTGTTTTTCAATTTGTACAAAAAAAAAAATTCCTTAACTCCTCAGGAAGTTGTTGAATAGCATATACAGCAGACTAATCATAAAGTTGCTTTACATTTTTAATCCTCTGGTTGTAAAGCATTACTCTTCCTTGCACGAAAAAATACATTTGTTCATTCTGGAACCAAGATTTTATCACTGCTAGCATTTTTTTTGGGAGCCCTATGAAGAACTTTGGTGTAACAACACAAAAAATAGTGCCACAAGGAAAATGCAGAGAATGCAAAGAGAGTTCCTAGGGAATTCTAAGGCTACATCTTAAAATCTCAGTGAATCAAATCTCCGGGCTATTTTCTATTATAACAGTCTTGCAGCAGACTGATCTGACAGAAATTATAATACATTGGGCTATCTGGTTGTGACAGATTATTGACTTTCATTGTGTGGGGGTGCCTTTTGATCTTTTTTTGATCAGAGCTGTAGGTACTCTCTGTGAGTTAAATGTTAACACAAGTTGTCCTCACAACAGCTGTTCTCTTGGTGTTGCTTAGTATGGTGATCTACTCAGAAATCATCCAATTGCAAACTGCTGAGGTAAGGTGAAAGATATGAGCAGACTAAGATGGAAAACTACACAAGTGAAAAACTCAAAGAGGGGAGCATTACTAATTACAATATTGGTGTGTTCAATATAGACACATTTCTTAATACTGATAAATCTTGAAGAAGATTAGCAGGCCAGGTCAAAACTGGCCATTTGTGACAGCAGCACATGTTAAATTGTCACCAACTCACTTGGTATTATCAGGAAACATTTTTCAAAGATAGCATCATTTTCTTATGACCTAGGAATTATAAGACTTATTTTTCTTTTCTCATGTTTTCTATTAAAAATATTAACCATTCCAAATGATTTCTGCTTTCTGTCTGGAACTGATAGTGCACAGTTTCTGTCTGTGCTCGTGTCTCAATACTCAGAAGCTGGCAGTCTTAAAAATGGAAATGTATATTTGAATAAGCCAGAAACCCTTAAAAAAGGCAGCACAGAACAAGTTAATAACATTTCCATGTAAAATTTGTCAGTAGTTCCTGTTTTCTTTCTGGGCTGAAAAAAACCTGCTGGCATATCCAAACTACTGAAGCAGCTGAGACAGAGGGATGCCACATCATCTTCAGATATGTATGGAGCTTGAGGAGGGAAGTGTGAATACTTCCTTGCTCCACTTGAGTCAATTTAGCCATTTCTATTCAAATTCCTTGTTAATCTCTGATCTTTAAGTACTGCCAGCGAGAAGTGTGAAACCAGAGTGTAGGTCAAGTGTGGAAAAGTGCTCATTCCCCTGGATGCCTGAGGCTTTCATTGATAGTACTTTAAAATTATGTTATTTTCCTCGTGACTGATTTAGGTCTGTTTTTAATGACAGCAGTTTAAGAAATCATTTTTATTTCAGTCACAACTCAAGTCTAGGTTGAGCTTCAAAAGTAGAGCAATCCCTGTCAAGTGGCAAGAAACCATGAAATATAATTAGAATTACTGGTAGCCTGTACTCAAAAAAGACTTAAACCAGAATTATGTAATTATTTTTCTTTAGAAGAGCTTGTTGGCTGGATTTACTTTCCTATTAAATCCAAGAATAGAGTAAGTCTTCTAACACATTCTGTCAAACAGCAGTACAGAATTTGGTAAAAGAATTTCATTGACCTTAACTCTGCCTTGCTCTGGGTGTTTTTGTGCTTAGAGAGAGTCCAGGTCTTTTGCATTTCTTTTCTCTCCATTTCTTTCTCATTCTCTCTCTTCCTACCTTCAAGATAGGAAACTCCCTTAGACATTTTCTACACACTCATGGCAGAGCCCCTAATTCTAGTCTCCAATCACACATTAATCCTCAGATAATCTATCCTCATGCCAGTATTCTGGTGCAATGTTTTACTATTGTAGCTTGAATCAGAGCTGCAGGAAAGGCATTTGTTCTCATGGAACTGCTCCTGCTCCTCATTGCTGAGGGGCACAGACGCTCCACAGACACCAACCAGCACAGCACTTCTGTCAAGCATGCCAGCCTCATCTCAGTTTATCAATGGAGCAAACTTGCAGCGGGAAAGAGATTAAACACAGGCCATCATTTGTACCATTGTAACTGGACCCCAAAAATTCTGAACCTTAGTTTCTCACCTACCTGGGTCCAAATGGCAAAGAGAGGATCCATCAGTTATTACATGAGTCTGTTCCAGCTGCAAATGCCCAACTCAGTCTTATGATGGGTCATTCCTGATGTGTTTGAGCAAGTTTATCCCAAGTTAGTATGGCTCGTTTTCTGCCTTTTGTTTTTTTTCTTTTAAATATGTCTGCTGCACTTTCTGTACTAGACATTTCTACCTTTCAAAGAAAAATAGCATGCAGTGATTTTTTTGAAGCTAGCAGGAATACTGATGCAGTATCTCAGTGTATTATAAAAAAAAGCTTATTTCAGAGTCACAATGAGAATAATACATTCAGAACCTTTACCTTAATAGAAGGAGATAGGGAGTTATTTGTTTTGAAGACACAAAATAAATTTTCCATTACATGTATTAGACAACTCACAACATGAATTCTAAGACTCAACATGTCTTAGAATATTAAAGTCTATATTTCAATATTTTTCAGTAATCCGTGTACGTATTGGGTTTATTGGTCCGGATTTCTAATTTTTCCCTCCTTGTACTTGGAAATAGAACCTCATATCTGAGGCTTCTTGGAGGCCCAGTTAGAATAAATGAATCAAGTAAAAATGAATGTTGATTCCTCAAAGGACTTGCACCATAGTAATTGTGATCTTACTTTTAATTATATAAATGTAAATGGGCCCAATTACCCAATTAAATTTTTTGTCTTCCTAGCTGCCTCTGCTGGGAACCCACAGGCAAAAATCTTGGGTTCGTGTTGGATTTCTGCCATCTTCTACTCTTCTGCTTGCAGTAAAGGTTTTTCAGTCTGCCGTAAGCTTTCAGCAATTCAGATTGTGCCCTCAGTGAAAAAGTGCATGAGTTCACCCAGACTGACTGAACTTCAAGTCATGAGGTTAAGTCACTGAGGTTAAGACCCAGCCTGTAAATGACGTGGCAGGTGGGTGACCTCATTTCCTCTCCCCTTATCAGAAGGTAAACATCCATTACGTGTTTGCTCTTCAAAACCCACAGAAATAGGCATCAGTGGAAACCCTGCCATCAAAGAAGGAAATAAAGCTAATAATATACAATATGCCACAAAAGGAATGGAGTGAGAAAATACCTTTTTGTAACAATTTTTGCAATAAAACAGTATATGCAGGTAAGCAATATTCCTGAAGAACTTTATCCGCTGTGTGGCTGTAGAGCATTGCAATTCAAGGAGTGATAAAACAGCAATTTCCTCACACTTACTCATTAATACACTTCAACTCAGCTTTGATACGGTTGAATTGATTCCACTGCAGAATTCAAATAAATGTTCAGGAGTTCTCCTGAGATATTCAACCACATCACTATGTTGCATATAAAAGTGTAACCAGAAAGGGCTTCAAAAGTGTGTTTTGCCTCCAAGCAAATTTTTTTAGAACTACAGGCAACTGACATTTGTTTCCCTTTCAATTTTTATATAGCTAAACTGATTATCAATATTTGCTCTTCCCATTTAACTGCTTGAATATTAGCTCTGTCTGTTTTTGTATAGAAAAATAAAAACAAAATATACACATACTCTTTTTTACACATGAAGTTTCCCGCTTCATCTCCTTCAACCTGAGCTAAAATTTGTTTCCCCATCATTATTTTGCCCATTTTTAAAAGTTTCATTCCCTTCTCCTAGATATTTAAAAGAAAATGTGTTTTAAAGGGATTTTTCCTCATTAAATGTCAACAAAAGAGGATGCTCTGACATGGTGAAATGAAATGTTAGTTTAATTTTTATGTCAGTTCCATCAGCTTTTCTGCCTAAATTAAATAATAAATGCACTTTATAAATATGATTAATGTGATTGTTCTAACTATTTTATCAGAAGATTTACCATTTATTTTTAAAAAATCATGCATAAATGGATATTTATTAAGACATAATTTGGGGGAATTTAAGTTATAAGAGCTTCAGAAAAAGGATTTTATTTTTATAATGCATCATTTCCTCTATGATGCCATTGAAGCAATGAATCATAATTACAAAATCTGTAAGAAATAAGAAAAAAAATTTTCTTGTTTTCTAAATATCATAATATATTTAGCCTCCAGATACACTCAAGAAAATGACATCTTATCAAGGGCAACTAGTGTTATTAATCAAAGTGACATTTGAATAAATGGCTTTGAATTCATACACAAGGACAATATAGATGATCTGCAGATTCCAGTTGTTTATCACACTGCAGTATTTTGTTTAATGCCATTACCTTGTCACTGATTCACTGGATGCAAACTACTTATCCTTTCAAGGCTTATTCTAGTGGCAAGATATGAAATGAGAACCTTATGAATATGCAGAGTCTTTCCCCATGGCACGAACTGAGGTCTATTTATGGCTGTGATTTATGAGGCTTATGAGCACAGCTAGAATTTTAGTTCAACATTAACATTCCTTTTATGCATGACATGACAGTTTATAGTTCACAGCATCTCTGCATCACATTTACTGGTAAATATAAATGATTTTTTTTTTAATCCATTCATTTAAGATGAAAATCACCTCTCTAAACCTCTAAGCTTAGTTCTCATATACAATTGAGTAAGGGGGAGGGACACGAAGAGATCATGGGCAGACAACTCACTGAAACCTATCCCTGGAAAACTTCCAAATCCTTCTGATTCCCAACCAGACAGAGAGCGGTGGCCAGCTGCAATGTCCCCACTAGCAGGAGGGAGTGAAAATGCAATAACTGAATCCAGGCAAAGTTGTTATTTCTGTGCCTTATGCTTGGTGCATCTCTCTAGTCCTCTCCCAGGTGCAACCTCAGCACACATGAGCAGGTTTGCATCTTGGCTGCAGGGACAACTTCTGTGGCTGTCTGTGTCACCCACAGCATGTGGAGCTCCTATGACTGGAGGACTGTCACAGGCAACAGGAGAGTCAGGGTTTGCCCACAGCTAAGGGGGAAGAAAATCGGGATAGAGGGTGAGAGCAAGGGCAGGAAACATTGTACTGCTGCTTTGGGAGATCCTGCACCAGGAAAGCAGAGAACTTTGATGTCCAGTTGGACAAGGAAGAAGAAGAAACAGGCACAGCTTGGAGGAAGGAGTCTGTAATTAAACAGCTTTTAGGTGTGCTGGGGTAATCAAGAGAAAGGTATTTTATAAAAGGAAAAGTGTCAATCAACAATAACCATAGCAGAAGGAGAACAAGGCAGGCTGTCACATAGGTAAAGACTGGAGTTTGATACTTTAACAGGAGTGCATTAGGCACTCAGTTTGGCCTTTCGGGCTGGGGCTTTCAATTCTTCAATGCAGACAAGTATTTTCCACAGCTAGGAATAAGATTTAAGCAGGGAATAGAGAAGTTTCTGGGGACATTCAGATCTCAAGTGGCAGGTTTGGTTATTCCATTCCTGCTCTGGTGTAAGTTTATTACAAAATATACCTTTAAGAGAAAAGATTATTGGTTTTGTCCTAGGTCACACTTGTAGGGCCACTATTAATTTTAATCTAAATTTCAATTTTATATTGATTTTTTTTATATTTTTGATATGTTGATGATTGATATTTTTCTGGATTATTGATATTAATATTGTCATCCCTCACTTTCTAAGAAACAGGTTTGGATTTTGTCTTTCAGAATTGTTCCTTTTAAAAATTTCACTCCAGGAACTAAACTGTCAGCTTCTCCTACTTTCCTCTCAAGGCACATTGTCTGGCTTTCAGGCTTTATTATAGGTCTTTATTTTACCAAACATTAGTGGCAAATGGCTTTTGGACTGTAGCATCTGAAGCAGACCTTCCATGGCCCTTTCTAATCTCGTCATTACTGCAAGGCTGTTTGCAAGACCACATAACTTGAACTGGAATCAGATAAATTTTGGTTATTTCTGGGGCCCTGCCTTTGCTACTTCTCATCATCACAGCAGAGTTGTACAGAACAACCCAACTGTGCAAGCTGGACAGGGGCACTATGCATTTTGGTATGCCCTGAGTGGAATGAGCTTAGAAACCACCTGCCCTGGGGGATACCCAGTGTATCCCAGCCATTCATAGGTCTAAATGCAATGTTGCCTTGCAAAAAGAATTAGAGGCTGTGTCTAATCCATGTAATTTGAGGATTCAGTGCACCTCACAAAGGCCAAAAGCAGAAGTCAAAATGTTCACGAACCTAACTCCTCACTTAAAAGTGTTACAAGGGATTTAAAATTAAGAACTGATCAGGTGGCCAAGTGAGCTCCTCATAGACACGTAGCATCACAGCTGTGTGTTTATAATCACAGAAAGCAGATATGTCTCACAGAAACAAAATTTTGACTGTCCAGTTGAAATGGCCTGTCCTCTGTAAATAGCAGAGGTAGACTCTCCGAATTTTTTTATACTATGACAGTCAATGACTTCAGTAATTTGGAGCATGCAGACAGACTTCAGAAATTTCACTATGCCACAGGTCTTTTCATCATGAACTCCCCACCTGCAATGGATTTTTTGGGCTTTAGTCATGCCAACCCAAAGATGCTTTAAATTTTACATAATTCAGCTTCTCTGGGTAGGTAAAGTTAGGAGGCATGAACTAAAGGAAACTTCAAAACCAGTTTGAATGGAAAATTCATGCCTATCTCTGGCAGAATATAGGCATATTTCCACATAAATATTGATGTGCAGCTAATAATATTTTATTCTTAAGGAATCACATTAGAAAACTAATAGGAAGTCTAGGCTGAAGGAGTGACTTTGAAAATAAAACTGTATTGATGGATTAAGAAATCATTGATCATTGATTTCATGCCTGTATAACTGAAAAAACAGAAGCAATTTTATTGAACATAATTTTATGAGTGTACATAGCAGAAATAAGCCTCCTGCTTAGTCTTAATGGCTTCTGACTCGTCACAAGTAAACAATAATTACAGAGAATGTAAATATTGGTTCAAAGAAACAGAGACAAGGGCCTCTAATTGTGTCACTTTCCTGGCCTTTATCCTTAAAATATCAGGTCTTCCTTACTTATAGCCATGATGCTAAGCTTTTTGTGGATTCACGCCACTGGAAGTCATGAATAGAGCCAGCAGGTTATTTGTTCCTAACTCATATTTGTAATTGCACAGAAAATAATGTTTCATTCTTTCTAAAACATGTCACATTAATATTTTTTTTCACATTAGTCTTCATCTGCAGCACACAATAAATTATTTTTTTAATGGAAGTCAAGAAGTTAATATGCAAAAGAAATACTTCAGAGAAGCAGAAAAGTATATTAAAAGGGCAGATGTGCAGATATGGTGGTAAAATCCTGATAAAAGAGCAAGGTTAGGTACTGCTCTATGTCAGTGCTCAACCCCTAGTGGTAAATTTGTATTCATATCTTCTGCATTACTTCTGCCTTGAAATAAGGCATTCTGAACTGCTAAACATAACTGTGATAGATATTAAACACAAATTAAAACAATCATATTGTAATCTATCAGAGAAACAAGCAGGAACTGAAGAATGAGACTGTGCATGGAGGATATTAATGCAGCAAGAAATGAATAAATAGAAGAAATAAATGGCAAGAAATGAAATTATTTGGAAAGCTCAGAAGCACCAGATGCAGAGACACAGCAGCACACAAACAGGTAGCAGGACAAACAACAGGTAGCATGCCAAACAGACAGCAGGACACTGGTGAATGCACCAACTACAGAGAGTTCTGGCCCTGTGGAAAAGGGAAAAAAGCCAAACCAAACCAAACCAACAAAAACTAAATCCCAAACAAATTTAAATTACATAGACAAAAGAAAATTAAGTACATAATCAAGCAAAAGTACATAGGCTTAAACTTCAGAAATGCCATTGCCTTCATTTAAACTACCAGTGAATACATGAACCTAATAACACTGGAAATCTGACAAGAAAATGTCTATGAATGGGCACAAGAGCTAAATTATTTTTTTAAAAAAGCCAAATAATGACAGCATGCCTTCAACAGCATTGTGAGCCTGTTGAGTACTGCAGTCCCTGTCTCAGAGAGCAGCAGGTGTGTGGTGGCTCTGAGGGCACAGACTGGCAGCTCCTTCAGGGCACAGTCTGATTGCTTCTAATTGCAGGAGCCTCCACTTGGTGATTCAGGGTCTTGGTTCTTACTTGTGTTTGTGTAAATTCAGAGAGAAAAGGAAAGAAAAGAATCAAAGAAAGCAAGAGACGCTGCTGAGGTCAGAGTTCCCAGAAGCTGGGTAAGTAGTGCAGCAATTTTTCAGATGCATAGGCCCAAATTGTTTAAACAAAGCAGTGATTAAATGCTACTACACAGAAAGTACTAAGATGGAAAATTACACTTCAGCACTTCAGTGCAAAAAGACTGATTTTAACAAGTTGTATTGTGTGAGAAATCCAATTGCCTTGCTACAAAGTTGAACATTAATGTTGCTCAGAAGCAAAAAATTGTGAGGAAAACTACTGGTAACAGTACTAAATAAAGTCATATCTATATTGCAAGTCAGTGAGTGTTCTGTTTGCTTTAGGAAATACTCATGGAGACACATGACAAAAGCATTGCTTATAAGGAGTACAGTGGGCCAAACCTTTCAGAAGAAATCAGGAAATTAAAGTAAAATTAAAGATGGAATTTTATTTAGTTGCAATATCATATTCAGTACACTTGTTAATCTCCTGCTGTAACATGATTTTTAAAAAACAGAAGCAACATTAGCACAATGTAGTGGGCACATGGGCCTAAAAATGAGAAATAAATTCAGGAATAATACTTTCTTTCAGGTGCATGCAAATGTTTTGAGGCACAGAGCAGAGAGAGATGCAAGAGCTATAGTTACCTCAGCCAAACGCTGTTAACTCTAATTGGGACAATTTTTAAAAAAAATGTAAATTGAACAATATCTATCTTTCTCTAAATAAAGAAATAAATTAATTAATTAATATCTCCATTCTGATCATACATGGTTTTTTCTCAATTTCTTTCCACAAGAAAATATCTGATTAAATCAACACAGTTTATAAATTCCCATAACTTCAGGGAAAATTTGCTGTCAAATGCATTCCTGTTGGAACAACTCTAACAGACTTGAGCACGAGTCCAAAGAGCTGACAATCGTTGCACTGAGCAGAAACAACTTCTTTGTATGGTTTGCTGTTTAGGTTTCTGAGACCCAAGGAAGCTCCAATGCAAAACCACAGTGACCATTTTAGACCCAGAAATGAACCACTTCAGGCACAGCGTGCCCAACTGCATAGTTTTGGTTTGCAAGTGTTAATTGTGCCAATTCTGTGCACATTGCTAAGAATGAAACTCCAACAGCATTGCAACAAACAACAGGCAGCCTAATGGCCGCATTCAACAATATCAAACCTTGGCAGGGAGGGTTGTGTTAAAAAAAGTTAAAGAAAGCACATGCTAAGCCAATCCCTGATGAAATAGTGCTTTCAGCCATGGTCTTAACCTCTGTACAAATGTTGGATGTCCAAATTTTTGTCTGCCTTGCTGTTACAGAGTTTTGCCTTACTACAGATGGGTGTAAAAAAAAGAGATGCTGAAAAGTCAAAATCAGCATGTGCAAACCTGACTAAGATACGGGGGTTTTGGTGGGGGTTTTTTAGGGTAAACAATGTGTTTGGAGTCAAACAGTGTATTAAACAAACAAAAGCTGCATGGTTATTCATATGTCATGGCAGAAGACTTTATGTGTCTTATAAAAATCAATATTTACAAGTCCCTAACAGAAGACAGAAGTCCCTAAAGAAGAGATCTTTAATCATTCCTGAATGACAGATTGAGAATAGATTGAGAATTTTGCCTGTATAATTATGCCTTGGGCACAGAAGAATAACCAAAAAAAAAAAAAAAAAAAAAAAAGAAACAAACCAACAATTTAATTTACAACCTAATATTAATTACTATTAAAATAGAAAGATATAGTGAGAGAGAGAAAGGGAATTATTTACTGCAGGTTTTTTTTTCAGTGATAAAACTTCTGAGCATATCTAGGTTGCTACATAGATTAGAAGGTTATTAAATATATTATGATGTTAGTCATGTTAAAATTGACTGCCTCAAGCCAGATGTATTTTGCTTCCCTTCTAGAAAACATTTCAAAGTAAACTTTAGGCAAGGGTGTGACCTTTGTAATAAAACATTAACAAACAAATGGTAAAGAGTGATTCCAAGCTGCTGTGAGGTTTGTTTGGAGAATGTTTTCTGTTGTACAAAGTGTATCAAGTCTTGCATTTCTGGATGAGGAAAATAGAGGGAATGAGAATTTCCTCCCATAAACACCTTACCTTCCACATCAGGTTCACTAGGAGCATTGCAGCACTGACATTACAGCAAGAGCTCTTCTTGTGACAGTCAGTCACTGTTGAATTCTGTTCCTGATATTCATAAACAACACTCAGTAACTTGCTGGAATGGAAAGAGTAAGTGTTTCTACAGAACACTTCAGGGACCCTGGTCCTACTTATCTGTAATAAATTCAGGGTCATCAAAAGGCTTGTATGAATATATGACATGCATTCAGGCCCATGTGTCTTCTCTAAGATACAAGCTCCATTCACAGCATCACCCTCACACGCCTCTGTCCCTTCCAGCCAGTAATGGGGATATATCTGCACACATCTGCATGGATGAATTACAAAGAAAATAAACTAGGCAAAGAGATGATGCATTTTTTTCACAGAATTAAAGCAAATACCCTCTTTGCCTCTTCCTGTACAGAAGCACTGGTAATAAAACAAGAGAGCTTGTTACTAGACATTAATTTATTTCCACAGGGCGTTACAGACTGGCTGGTTCAGCCTCTTATGGTCTGTCTTGCATTTCTAAGCCATTCCAAAGCCCCAGGCTAGCCCTAGGGATCTGTCCTAGCTCATGGCACCTCTGAGCATCAGCACAGCTCTCCTGCACAGCCTGCTACAAAAGGCAGTAGCAGGAGTAGTGGTGCTCAGTGTGAGAGCACACAGAAATAACATGTAGTCAAGTGGAAAAGGGAAGCAAGATCAAGGTATTTGTGCTACTGGATAGAAGCCTCAGGTGCATTGCCTGCCTAGTTCTTTTTTCTGTAAGTGAAAGATTTGATCAGGAAGGTCTTGAATTGGAGAAGTCTAAAGAACAGGAGTTTCATCTTTATCAATGGTCTTGTGTTGTGTCATTCCACCTACTCTGAAAAGCAGGCTGCAGCCAAAAATAATGCTACTTATCATTGTTTTATGTCATGTTTGCCCATGAGATAAATAGGCAAAAAAATCAGGACAGATTTTGTTTTAATGCAGAACAAAAAACCAACTCTTATTCAAATCAAGGAGAATACTTACTTTAACTCACAGAATTCAATTAAGTAGTATTATTTTTTTCTGTGTTTCCACAGACAGAAAATTCAGTACTGTGCTTTGTAGCAGTAGCAAAGAACTTTCAATATTGTTTCTGTATGTGCATGCATTTATAATAATTCTGTAATTGCTCTGTAAACTTTTCAACATAACATCAACCTATTTCCTTCCCAGACCCATATAAAAAATATTGCCCCACATATTAAAAAAAAAAAGGTAATATAGAAAAAAGGCTTTATCTAAACTAAATTACATTTAATGTGTAAGGAAGAAAAGACACAGTTAAAACAAGAAAGTAGGAAAGAATATTTTCTCTCTGCTAACTATCTCTGCCAGATACTAGCTACTGCTGCAGTCACATTCCTGAACTAGATAAACTAATGATTTTTCCCTGTCTCAAGACTAGCTGGAATTCAGCACTCATTTTGTAAAAGTTCTCAGTTTATTTGAAGTGTCAGATTTTCATGTGTCTTCTGGCAAGGATCAATAATTACCATCTTCCTTTCCACATTAAAGATCTAAAGCAAGTAGACTGTTCTTCACAGCTCAGGATGCAACATGGCACAGTAATAAAACCTGCCATATTGACACCAGTACAATAGAAAGAAAAATATGATATAAAATATTGTACTGAAAGTTTGAAACAATTCCTATGGGTTTCTAAAAGTGTACATGAAACTTGCAGAAAAAGTGAGCAGCAGTGTGAAGAACATGGAGAAACAAAAGATGTTAAAGCCAGAGTCATGTGAAAGTTACTTTCTTTGTGTTCTACTTTTTCTTTGTAGAAGAAAAAAACACAGATTATATCCTTCTATGTTCTTAAAAATAGACTGGAATGTTCTTTTGCAAGGCATATATGGCAGTATTTTTCTCTGTTGGATGTCTAGATTTAAACTGAGTATCAGACATGCTTCTCAAACTGCTTATTATATAGATTTGTCCTTTCAAAGTGGGAATAGAGTCAAAATAACAGTACCAATCCTCAACCTTAGTGAAAAATGACTTTTGAGGAAATTGTGCTGCATGCTAGGTAGCCCATTTCTCTGGGAGTGAGTGAAGTGATCTTCAGGAAAATGAGTCCTCCAAAGGTCTCTCTTGGACAGTGTTTAACCACTGCCCTGAAGGCAGGAAGAAGCAGCAAATGGACCTTGCACCCTGGGAAGTGGTCAGAGCCTTGGAATTTGGTCCCTATGCCTCAGCTTGATTAGCCACATTTCTCTATATTTGTTTCTTGCTGCACCTCATGTTTTGTCTTTAATCTTTATACAGGTTAGGAAGAATGTGTCCTGCATACCACTGATGGTCATGACTAAAATACAAAGATGCGCATGTAAGTTCAGGGGTTGGGGAACAAAGCAGGGATCCTGTGGAAAGAGATGTCCTTTGTGTGTTTTCTCCCACTCCATACTCCTCCTTCTGGGGATGCAATAGGTCTGACAGGTTCTTTGGAGTACATGAAGCATCACTGCTTATTAGCCATTAGATAATTACCCAATTAGACCTTAACTAATTCTGAATGGAGCCCATGTGCGGTCTTTGCATATGACATGACTGAGCTCCAACCAGCATACAAAGGTGAGTTGATTGCAGTTACTTTAAGTGTTTCTTTGTACCACCCTGGGTTTCTGCAGATCCCATCACCACATGTGTGTGAGCTGCCTGATCAGCTGTGTCAGAGCCAGCTGAGGTGAAAAGGGCCAAGGCCCTCTGAAGAACTAAAAAAGCAACGCTCTAGATTTCCCCAATGTACTGAACAAGATTTCTATGACCCAAGCTGAAGTCTGACAGACTCTCTGGATTCTCACTCATTCAGTTAGTCACCTGTCTGTGGACACTTGGGAGTTTATGTGGTAATGGATAAGAGCAATCCTCTTATACTTGATGGTAATGGCCCACTAATTTCTAGGTTAAGAGAGGCACCTCCATTGACAGCCTTGAAACTGGGGTCATTTGTTTTTCCTAGCCTGAACCAGAATAAGACTGCTGACAAGAAGGAGTCAGCTCAGTTTTCTATTAAAAATAGGTAGAGATTCCATTGCTGCATTTTTTAATGTTTAATAAGATGGATTTATTTCAAGTTCAGCATTATAAAGGGTACCCAGATCAAAAATCCACTTTGTAGCTAGTGAGTTCATTAGCATCACTAATAGAAGATAACAGAAGAATTTTCTTCTTAAATTCACTATGAACCTACTTAATTTTCCTGTCTTGAATTTATTCAAAGCACAGTTCATTTGAAGCAGGATCAGTAATAATCAATCCAACTCTGTTTTTTAATGCATTTTCCATGTGGTCCTTACACATTCAGAAGACTGTCTTCAGTAGCAGTGTTTTACCTTTCTAAAATGGTAAACAAATTGCTTTAACAGATTTTATACAAGGAGGATCTTTTCATCTTCCTACGCATCAGCCACACTTCCAGGAAGGATTTCATTTAAGCTGTACACTAAATCAGAGTTACTGGTGCTGTTCTTCCTTCCCAGAAATGCTGTCAGGCAGAGTGGTACTTCCAGGAATACTATTGCAAAAGCATGGCTACAGCCCAGCTGTTTGGTAAAGGCACAGGTCTAGACTCAGACTCTGCTCTAACCAAGGGAAAACTCTCAGCACACTGGAGCCTTGCTGAGCATCCAGCACACAGGAAACACACAACCCTGCCAGCTTCCAGGGCTCTAAGAGCTCCTGCTCCATCTTCTAGCCCTGCCTACACCCAGCTAGAAATCCCTACCATCTCTCTCCAAAACTGAAATTTCTGTTTCCTCTAGGGCTTGGGGTGTCTGGGAAGGAAGGGAAAAGCTATTAATCTTGTTCCTGCTGCATCCACAGCAAAGCCAACAACAGATTTGGTTTAAGCCAACACTTTCAGGGACTGGGAGAAGGCTGTGTGGCCCTGGGGCTGATCCATTTTATGTGAGAGACAGTGGTAGTGGAGGAGATGAGAATCTTAGCTGCTCATGGCATATCTGATTTGACTTGATGGACATTTCAGATGTTTCTGTCACACGTATTTGCCAATTGTGTCTCCAATGGTTTTTAAATCTCTTGAGGAAAAAGGGAAAATCCACGGAAAAACCTACTGCATCTGGACATCAGTGTCTCAGGAGAGATTTCACTCTGAAGCTTCCTTTAATGAAAAACTGTATAGGTTGTAATTGCTCATCATTCATTTAACCTGCCTGTACTGCCTTAAAATATACAGTTGTGCAGTCTATTAGGCTACCATACATCAGAATATTTGATTTGACAAAATATTTTGGCAGCAAAATATTCATGCAGTTGCTCAGGCTGCAGAAAGTGCTGTAGCAAGTCCTGTGGCACTTCATTCGGTTTTGCCTAAAAATATCCTTTCTACATCACCACAGCAGGAAAATAAATATTCAGGAACATGCTATATAAATGTGTACACGACATCAAAATTCACTTACAGCCATATCCTAACTTGCATGCTTGTGAAAAGGAATGAAAATTAGTTTATTTAAATGGTGGATGAAATATTCATCGAAATAACATCAGTAATTTTCACACATCAGTTATTAATACTAATGGAGAAAGTCACTCTGGAGTGACTCCCATGCAAGACAATCAGCTTGAACCAGGCTGAACCAATTTGGAATAAACAAGATATTCCTCCACTCCTCTGATTGTGAATTTATCTGCTCTTTCCCTAGATGAAATAAATTAACAACTAAAGTGTGTTCAGCCTATGTAGGTCACAGAGCTGATGTACTACCTACTGCAGCCTCCTGCAAGGATTCATTTTTTACTACTGAGCATCTGTGACAATCCCTCTGCACTGGAGTAATGTCTCCAGAATGCAACATTAAAAGTGCTGCTGGCTGCTTCTTTCCAAAAAGAGCCAAAATCAGATGAGCAGGTGTCTGTCACATCCCTGAGGTGGGGCTCTGAGATGCTGTTTCAGATTCCAGCTGCAGCATTTGCTTCAGATATGCTGGGGTGCAACAAGATGTGCTGTCATTCTCATTTCTCCAGCAGCGTGGGTGTAAATAATGTGCCCACATTAGTGAAGCTCAGGGGATCTCCATGGAAACATTTAATCGTTGACATTTAAGCTCCCTGTGCTGATAAAGGAAGCAGCTGACTCCTGACCTATTACTAACGCTTTATCAAGGTAGAAAGCAAGATTTTTTTCCTTGACCTGGCTAGAAATGATACAGTGACAGCAAATGCAACAGTGTCCTTGCTTTCAGCCTCCTCTCTCTCCTAGGCATAACCTGCTATTCTACAACTGGATTTTCCTTGACCTTTTCCCATTTGTATCCCATTGAGACAATGTGGGATAGCACTGACTAAGGAAACGTCAACCTCCCAACCCACCTGTTAAAGTAGCATAAGTAACTTGTTTCAGATTGTAAAAAGAATTAAATTCAGGAAATCTCTCAGATTATACAAGGGAAAACAAAAGACTCCTCTAGAAAGTTACATTAAAGTGGCGTTGCGTTTCCCACAGCATCTGAAGCATTCACACACTCTCCCACTGATCAATCCAAATATCAAACCAGCTTCCAACGGTCCCATTCAAGGCAGGAGTTGCCTTTCTCTAGGCATTGCTGGATGTTCACTGCATGCTGGGTTTGAAGTATTGTTTGAAGTATATATCATCCCAAGCACAACCCATTTGTGCCAGAAACCATGATGTGCCAGTAGTTAGATCAGACTAAACTTTCCATCAATAAGCAGCTCGACCAAACCCCTCACTCCCAGACCCCAGAGCACCCTGAGTGCACAAACCACAGTTCCTTGACAGCTTCAGCTCTCTGTCAAGACTTCCTGCTCAGAGAAGCCCAAGCCGACCACCAACCAGAGATACCCTCTCTGGTGTTAAAGTGACAGCCAATCCTCAGAAAAAATAATTCAGTGTGCTGGTGCTGGCTTCATTTTGAACTAACAAGCTTGTAAAGTAACACCTTATAAGTCTGAGACCCAGTCTTCCCTTCCAGCCAGTTTCCACTGAGACAGTGGAATTCTGATGGCAAACCCCTGTGATCAACCATCCTCCATCCAACTGTTAATTAGTCACAGTTTCAGTCACAGTGTTGTGACTGGGTTTTTTTGCTGGCTCTGGCTTTGAGTTGTGCTTCATTAGAAAACAAGGTTTGAGTTAAAGAAAAACTGTTATCTGGCTTGTCTTTTGGGGAAAACTCCCATAATTCTTTTACTGCTTTTATTCAATTTCCAGAATAATCTAGAATACTTATTCTCACTGTGGTAACCATATTTAGCTCCTGTTACACCTGGCATGAATGACTGGCTGCAGAAAAGATAGTCTGACATCACTGCATCATACAAATCAAAGGCTGATAACTGCTTGACCCATGCTCTCTTTTCCTCATAAAACAAACCATTGCATGTAGGTTACAAAGAACACTTTCATTTACCACCTTTGTTATTTTTATGACACTTACTTATTCATGTGGTGGGGTAGACATTTATCTGTTTTCAAACTTTCTCATTACTGGCTTGTATGCTTAGAGTCTGTTAAAGGCTGCCTCCAGCATGGTGTCAGTTTATGTCCCTACAGGGACCACAGACTGGTTCAGGTAACAGGGTGCTCTCCTGCGTCTGCAGTAGACCCATCTCCTAATCTTGGAGTAAGACGTTTTGCCATCTTTTGTTTCTGTTGTAGGATAGATGGACTATAAAAATAATTGGGATATTTATGTAGAAAATATTATTCATTAGAGGGATTAACATTATGTCATCGAAAACTAACAGCTCTACCTCCTATCTCTGAACAGAGATAATGAAAGCAGATGTTGCACTGACTTGCCCTGATAGTGCAATTGATACAAGGAAGATCTGATGGAAAATGGAAGGTTTCTTCCTTTTTAGCTAGCATCCATTAAAACATATTAATGTATACCAGCTATGCTTGGTATTCTGTTTAGTTCCTGCTTTTGGAATTCATAACCCAAGCAAGCATTTATCATAAAACTTTACTCATTAATATAACACTGGGGGCTTTTAAATGCTTAGAATAGGCTGCTTTAACCATATCAAAGGTGTATAAACACCATCAAAGGAGTTTCCCCACTGGCTGTCAAAAGATGAATACATACCATCATGCTGATTAGCAGAATTTGACTACCTAGAGTAGGCTACACTTACATTTCAGTGTTGAAGGTTCTGACTTCAAATGCAGCTTGAAATGCAATCAGCCAGTGTCACTCATATGCCCCTTCCCTCAGATTTTACACTTCACGGAGCTAAAGGACTTGCTTTCTGATATTATTGCAAGAGGTTTCATTCAGAAGCACTAGGTTTTTATTTGAAAGCTACATGCTAGTTCTGATTTTCTGCTCTCTCATATTACTGAGATTGATTTTTAATTTTTATTTCATTGAGAGTGTGTCCTTGGATGGCTGGAGTCTTTTAATTGATTTATGCTCAATTGCTATAGCTTAGATATTCCTCAAGTGTTTGGAGACATAATGTAGGCCATTGAAACAATGTTTCTTGGCTACACCAGAGGTAAGAAATGAATTTATTATTTAACATTTGTGTACTCTCTTTATCACCAGCAATTACCATTATGTGGGAGGTCTGTTGGGATAGAATGGAAAAGCTCGATAGATCAACATCCTGGAACCTTAAATGCTGAATTCTGCATTAGGAATGGAGAGTCAGTTCTGCTCCTGCTTCCAGCTGTTATTAATCCTGACATTTCAAAAATTTTCTGGCACACACTGTTTTAACTTCCTGAAGTTTAAATACATTTAACATTCTCCCCTCCCCTGTTCCCCATAATGGCTGTAGTGTGTGATTTGTTTTATCTCAGTAATCATATCCTTCTCTCTCTGAGAACAAACTCAGCCCAGCACCCTGGATACAGGCGTAGGAAGAGCAGGCTTATCTGTTTGTACAGAATGTGCCTTTGCTTGTTACCATAGAGCTAATGCTACTTAATATCATTCAAATAATAATTTATATTGCAAAATATAACTTCTAGTGTTGTGACCTGGTAAGGCTAACTGCCATTGATTATTTTCAAAATGACCGACTGATGTTTAAAACAGATTCTGGAGAGAAAAAAATAAAAAAGGAAACATTTTCATAATAGCATACATCAGTTGCTAGTCTTGACAGTAAGTACCTAAGCTTGTGAGGATTTTAAAAACATTCATTATGTCCCAGACTGTGTTTTTTCCTGCCTACATCCTTCCACATGGAGGCCCAGCTGCCAAATTATTTTTGTATGTTAGCTAGGCAAACTGAATCCTAAATTTCTTTCCATGTTCTATTTCATTACAGGACTATACAAAGTTTGGAGTAAGGATACGTGTCAGAGAAATGTTTCTAAAGGACATACCCCCTTCGGAGGGACACACTTGAGGAAAGCCTTGAAATGCTGCTCTCACAGCTTTAAAACAAAAACTTGTGAGCTCAGATCAGTAAACGTCGCCTCTGTTAATTGCAGTGGGACAATGACTGTGAAAATAGGATTTACATTACTTAGGCTGCCAGACATGCAGCCTTGGGAAAAGCTCCACATAGCAGCAACGACAGTCAGTGTGACATTCTGCTTCCTGTTGGCAGACTGTGGTTATAACACAGTCTGGAACAATAATTTTATTTGTGACAGGAGTTGCCCAAAGGGACAATAAGGAATACCTGCATAACAAAATGAAGAAGAAAGAAATAAAAAAACCTTCAAGTCACTCTATATTTGATGCAATTACTGTCATAAACCAGGAAAGAGGTGACTGCTTTCCTAGAAAATAAATAGAGTTTTGATATGTCCTAGAAAATCATGACGTATAAAAGTGACAATAGTTCTGGGGAACAATTACAATTCTAGAAGTGAGATTGTCTGTGTAGCATTCAGGAATTCACCCATATCCGAGCATTTAAAATGTGTTTAACAAATTAGGTAGTGTGGCAACTGTAGCAAGATAATGCTCACACAGAACACGTAAAGTCCAAATGGGCAAACACGACAGGAATAGGGCACATGGCAGCAGGGACAAAAACACAGAGTCATCAGTAGGAAAACTGAAATAAAGGTTTGTCTTTTAAATCCCACATTTTTGGGTGTTTGGATGCTGCAATATGAAGCCATTTCATTTGGAAAAATTTCAAAAGCCAGAAAAAATCTTCCCAAGATAGCTGTCTATACCCTTGCTTTAAGGAGTGTGGCAGGACGTCCTTTGCTCTTCAGGAAGGAGGAGCTGCTCTCTTTCTCCCACTCCACTTTCTTGACACCCAATAAAGACCATCTGAGTGGTAGAAATTGGAGGCTTAAGATTAATTTCCCTTTTGGGTAAATGAGATCTGGATTCCTTTTAGGTCCATGGGATGACTTCAAGAGTGGCTGGACATTAAAATAAAAAAATCAATCACTAAATATGTGGAAATAGTTGAGTTTAAAAGGGAAGAGACTCACAAGGGTCAGAATTTTATCCTTAGCCCTGTGGGCTTATAAAGCCTCCTGCTTCAGCACACAGGGCTTCCCTGACACAAACCTGGTGTAACATAGGAGTGCATTAGGCCTTTGGCATTTTGATATTTAGCAGGTGTGCCTGGATAATAGGCAATTTAGCCAACACTACTGGTCTGATTTCACTTTTCTCAGCAGCAGTTGCTGGTCAGTCTATTTGTCCACTTATGATTGGCCCTCTGAAGACATATGTGAGTTCCATTGACTTCAGTAGCGTTAGCTGGAGTCAGCGAAAGGAAAGGGAGTGGTGGGTCTCTGCAGGGTCAGACTTACTGAAACTGTAAAATATGGATCTAAAGGGCATCATCTCAAACTCACATCTGGTGCAATTCTAGTGGCATTCTATAAGGAACACAGATATTTATAGAAGTAAGGTATGAGACCCTTGATTATGCCATTAGCAGATGGCATTTAGTTCAAAATTAGAGGGAGAGGAAAGTATCATTAATCAAAAGTGACCTTTATTAAGCTTTTTATTACTTAAGCTTTGACAGTTGCTACTGTAAGGACATTTCTATATCCAATATTTAGGAAAAGTTTTTTTTCAGATGTCTTGAGGTAGAAAAATCCATTTTTATTAAATTACTTCCTGGAGATTAAAGTAATGCTTCCAAAACCATGTGTACTCAAACACGTCAGTAATATTTTTCCATGAGTTTTTTATAAAATAGAAAATTATGTGGGTTTTTTTAAAAAATAAGAAACAAATGGCATCAATAACTTAAGTATCTTAATTATGCTGGTGGTTTGAGAGCTACACTAATAAGTTCAACATAATGCTATAGAAAACATCTGAGAGACAGTGCTCATTCCATATGGTTATTGACACAATGTGTGTGGCGTAATGCAATAAACTGCTTAATACAATCCATTCTAGACAGCATCTAGCCAAAAATTTTACCAATTTGCAACAAAGCTCTTGCTCCATGTAAGACTAAACGCAAGCTAGAAAAAAACCGAGTTACTTTCTGGGCCATGCTTAACAGTGGTGTAAGTTATTTGTGTTGACAGAGTGCCCAGAATCTGCTATTAAAATAAAGTAACCATTTAACAGGTGCTATAAAAAGCTCATTTGAAATAACTTCTGTTCAACTGAGACCTTACAGGCTGGGGGAGGACTGAGATGACACAAGTACTTATGGAGACAAAGCCATGGCTGAAACAAAGATGAGTAAATACATGAGCCTGATAAAGAATCTCCATGTCCTTTCTGTTCCATACACACACACATTTAAAACTATTTTGTTCATTTCTCTTGATAAAATATTATGCTTTTCTTGTTTCCATGAAGCCATTTTCATTTGTGGTAGTACTTGAAATTGATGTTGTCCTCAGACAGCATGGGTGTGAACAGCAACAAGAGTGTCTGTGCAGCTGCATGAGAAAAGCATATTTTTTGTTGAGGACAGATGAGCTACAGTCAGCATCTGAGTCACTTTGCCTTTGCGTGCCTAGGCTCTTCAACCTGTCAAGTAATTTGTCATGTTCCTGAAAAAATATTGACTATTAAAAGTTAGCTCTCTGCAGAATCTGTAATCAGAGCCTGAGAAGAACTTTGGATGAAATTCAGTACAAAATACCATGAGTGTTTTGTTCTGGGTTTTGTCTTTGTCTTTTTGAGCTAGAAACTTTTTCAAGTTCTGTCTAGCATTCGTAGCCTCTATTGCACTGCAGGCTTTTTATGTCCTCCAAAGCTTGAATGAGTTCAAGAAGCTTGATTATTAATTAATTGGGATTTTTTTTCGTATTTGCATCTCAGGCAAGGAGTGTTATAATCACTTGTACATCTGTGCTGTGATTTCCCTTATTAGATCCTGCTTACATTTTTTGCTCATTTCAAGTTCCCAATGCAAATTCTTCTGCTCGGCAGCTGTTAGCTGTGAAAGCTGTTTGCTGTGTATCCTGAATCTTGCTGTCTAGTCCCACTAATTGTTCGAAATACCAGCAAAAAACACTGCATGGTACTTCTGCTTTTTAAGATTATGATGATCTGAAAGCTCTAAGTTCCCACCATCTACACAGTTGCTACATATTTGCTATTTCATGCTACACATTTATTTAAATGCAAATCTAGTGTTGCCACAATGACTTTCCTGTGTTTTGCTGGGGACAAACAGTCCAAAGTTAAGCATAATGATCATGTATGTACCTGTGCTAAGTAAATCCATGTAAATGAAATTTATCTTAGAGGACAGAATTTGCAGAGAGGAGCATGTAGAGCTGTTGAGGAGAGTGTGCTTAAATTACAGGACAGACTGGTGGATCACTGCTGGGCTGAGTATGTACAGTCCAAGAATATGCCTAGTCATCCCAAATCAGCGACTGATCCCAGAGTTTTCAGAAAACTATGAAATGTGCACAGTACCTGTTCAGGGATGCTCCTGTCTAGCACAGGCAGCCAAAGGAAAGGCCGCACCAACATCAGGCGTGTTCTGATACACAGTGTCGTCGCAACTGTTAGATTAATTCTTTATTAAAAGCTATAATTTTAGTTAAAACACTATTTTTTTTTCCTAAATAGTAAAGGATATATTTTCTTAACATTTTGGATGTGTTGATTTATGCTCTTGTATCTAGATTGCATGGGAAGGCTGGATATATTTGGTGGTACTGAGACATTAATTCCTCTACAAACATAATGACTTACCAGGCTCTTCATCCATGGAACAATTTAAAATTATGTCTGGTACAATTTACAGTTTGTGGAGAAGAGGTAGCACCAGAAAAATGAATTATTCTTGTGATCCTGCTTTGTTAGTTTTGAATCAAAACAACATCTGAATCAAAGAACATTTTTTGGCTCTTGGAGTAAGATCAATGTAAAAAGCATATTCAGTTTTACATCAAATGAAATAATATGTAAAAAAAAATCCTTATCCATTTGATGAGTGGGATTGTAAGAAAAAATACATACATTGCTCCTGTTGGGCATATATTTGTGAGCCACTTACTGCTTTCATAATTTTCAGTTTCTTTTAAATTTAAATAGCTGCAGTCTTTCATATCTGTTTCTGAGGCACTCCTAACCATCATTACGTCTGCATTAATAGTTCAAAGATCTAATGGTAACGTTCATGAGACATGGCAGATAGTAATAAGAGACACAAACAGAGCCAGGAGGAGGCACCACAGCTCCACTTTTCTTTGTATCCAAAATAATCCGTGAATGGAACTCGGATTATTGGCCAACTGTTTTATCGATGTGCTTTATATTGATGTAACTGTACTTGGGGCTTGCAGTCTTAAAATAATTTGAAGTCCACATGTTTTGAATATCTTTCTGGGTTTGGCAATTTCTTTGCAAGTGGTTCTGGGAAACGACAGGAGAAGCAGAAAGTCTGAAGTTCAACTTCTAGTTTTCTTCTAGTCTCCCTCCTGCCAATCATACAGACAAAGAAAACAAATGTGTTTGACAAGATTAGGACAATTGCTCAATTTAAATAACACCTGATTCAGGACCTAGCTATGCATCTATTTAAGTAGCAATTTGTAGAAAGTTTTTTTCATCATCTGAATTTGAGACTTAGACTAATATTGCTCCTAAAATACCAGTTACTCCATAGTAAGAATCATGTAGATATTTCTGGGTTTCAAATCCTTCTCCCTTTTAAAATCTAAACAGCATAATTGAGACATGTTTACATTTTAACTCCCTAGAGGTGATGCTACAATAGTTGTCACAGTGTTGTGGATGACAATGTTATAAATTCAGAGTTATAGCAATCTGTCTTTCCCAGGACAATGTTTGAATACAACTGAAGTCTGACAAACTCCCATTGATTTCACCCTCATAACAGCATTCCTCATGAGGAACTATGCAATTTAAATGTAGCTGCAGTGAGATTTGATCACTGACAAATGGTAATTTTTGATTTGATGCAATCCTCATCATGTATATGCTTACGATTATTCAATTCATAGTCATTTCCAGAATAACTCAGCATTTAACAATTGACCATCTTGAAAATATCTATTGTCTTTCTTTCTGGAAAACCTGGCCTCAGGCTGAAGGCTTATCACCGGTCTATCCTTTATTACCCCATTGCAGATCTGTCCTCTGGAACTGGACACTTAGGGGCTAAAATGTAGCAGCTCTTGAGGTACTTTAGGAAGTTGAATGAATCCAGCTACCATATCACACATGAGTTGATTTTCTATGTTCCCAAGTATTTTGATTGCTATCTGTTATACAGTGTTTTTAAAAATCAGCTCAATTTCCTCTGCAGGCTCTGTATGTACATTTGAACACCAACTCACTCACGGCGCCGACCACATTCAGAACAAAAACAAGAATTTGGGGTCTGCTCTGTAGGCAGGTACAGAGGAGAGGTGGATTGCCATGAGGTGTGTGAACCATGGTCATTCTGGTAAGGCACTGCAACATGCTGCATCAGCTGCAGTTCTCTGAACACCAGCAGCTTTGCCTCTGCAGACAGTTATTGTCCTCATCAGCAGTAACAATGTAAGAGTGAACCAGTCAAGCTAAACCATCATCTGCCCAGAGAGATTCTTCCTGCTATGTGTCATTTTCCCTTCCCGTACTATATAGATGGCCAGGATCTTCCTAGTGTTGCTGCGGGGAGCGCATACTCTGTATCTTCCTTTCATATTCTGAAAAATGCAGATGATATACTTTTTAGTTCCTCCCTTTTTTGTTAGATTTCTTTTTATATGTGTGTATAAAAATATTTTAAAGGGAATTTCGTTGTTTGTTCAAAAGACACCAACACTTCCTATCTATTTCTCTTCAGATGGGGCTGTTCAATAGCAAGGACCCATCTGCCACAATCTTTTCAGATTTGCAAGCCCCAAGACTACCAAGTAACACAAAAGAGAGCAAAAATTGTCCATTTGACTAATCTAGATATTGCTATTGTCGTTCTGTGTCAGATTCTGGTAATATACTTGCAGAAAAGTCATAGTCATGAATGATTTTTTCCACAGAACTGTTGGTTGAAAAGTATCTCTAGAGATCTCCTAGTCCAACCTCCCACTCTGATACAGTGAATATTCCCAGTATCAAAGTCTTGGCCTTGTCTAATTGAATCTTGCAAAGGAGGATTGAACTAGCTGATCTCCAGAGGTGCTGTCCTACCCCAACTGTTCTGTGATTCTGGGTAATAAACAAAATTCTCGGAAATTATATCTATAGGTCACATGTCCCAGGTCCTTAAATATCCTGAAAATCCACTGTTCCACACTCTCCATTTTCCACACAAGCCCTTTTGAAATGGGAGAACAAAAACTGAACCCACTATTGCAGGGGTGGATTCCCCATGACAAAGTAGAGGGGTATACTCTTTTTCCCCAGTCTGCAGACCATAATCCCCCTAATGAAGCTTATTCATAATTTCCTTTACTTACACTAAGAGCATGTTCTTGGCTCATATTCACCCAGGAGTCCACTCTACTGACCTTGCCACCAGGATTTTCAAGGCCTTTTCAGCAAATCAGTGGCCAGCTCATCATGTCTAAGCCTGTACCAGTGAGTGGAAAACTCCACCAGGTATCTGTTGGCCTAGTTCTCAGACTTCACAGGGTCTCTCTAGGTTGGAACTCTGCAACTGATCATGTTGGCCTAATCTGTGAATTCACTGAGAACAGTTTGTGTGTCACCACTCAGGCCGTTTCTGAGGACAAGGAACAGTGTTGATGGACAGACTACAAGACTACTCTGCTTGTCACCATCTGCCAACCAGACATTAAGCCTCTGATGTCTGCCTTCCATGCCAGCCAGTCCAGACAGGTTCCTAGCAACCCATTTGCCCTGCTCACACCTCCTGAGCTTGCAAGTGAGAATACTGTGAGTGTCAAAAACCTCAGTAAAATCAATGCTCATTAAAATCACAGCTCTCTCCTTATCCACATTGCCAATTATTTTTCTAAAGAAGGCCACGGCCATGGGGTTGGTTAAGCAAGAGTTGCCCTTGATAAATCTGTGTTGATTGTTCCTAATTACTTTCTTGTCCCTCACAAGCTTGGAAATGGATTTCAATAGGATGTGCTCCACAATTTTCCCAGAGATTGAATGGAGGATGACTGGACTATAGATCCTGGGTCCTCCACTTTGCCATTTTTGGAAACAGGCATTGAGTTAGACTTTTTCCACTTAAAAGAATTTCCCTGTTTACCTCTCCTTTTCAGAGATGATGATGATGATAATATCACCATCGCATCCATAATCTCTGCCAGCATCCCCATTAGATTCCATAATTTTCATAGATCATGAGCTCAGCTTCTCTAAGGAGTCCTTAACGTATTTTTCCTCCACTACTTTTTGCACTCCCCCTTGTAAAACTCTACTGATAAATGCAGAGGTCTAGAAGAAGGTTTTGTTTACCAGTCTAAGGCACTGAATACTTCAATATTTTCCACATTGTCCATTGTTGTCCCCTCTAGCCATCAATGCATCCCTACTTTTTCCTGGGTTTTGTTTTACAAATAGCATGACTGCAAAGTCCTTTATTATAGTGCTAAATGTGCCTTACACATCTGAGCTCCAGACAGGCTCTGGCCTTCCTGATTTTGTCCCTAAGCATCCAGGCAATATTTTACTTTTTTTTCCCCTCTACCTTCTTCTACCTCTTGTATATTTCCTTTCTCTGTTTTAGTTCAGTAAGATTCTGCCTTCTTAGCCAAGCATAGCTTCTGCCAAAATTCCCAGCCTTCCTGCACTTGAATACGGTTAACTCATGAGATTTCAACAAGTTCTTGAAAAATCAGCCAGTATTTTTTACCAGAGAATAAGTATGCACAACTTTAGCTGGAGATTATATGTATTGTGACTTGCCTTCATTTCCCTCAAATATTAAAAAAAAAGCTTCTATGAGTGGTAGAAACAATATTCTGTTTAATTACCCAATTAAACAGCTTTTCTTCTTAAAATAACAGCTGCACTATACTTCAAATAGGCATATGTTACAGTACCAGAAGGAGGTAGTGTAATTATATATAGGAAGAGGAAGGGGGGGTAGAGTGTATGTGCATTCACTGACTATAGAAAATTCTTCCCATCCTTATCAGATTTGGACAGAGAAGGGTTGTTCATTTAGCTCTTGCCTTCCCTACTTCAGGGGCCACATCACCTCAAGAGTTAGTCTGTTACTCAGCTGCCCCTTGAGTCTTGAGCTATCTGAACCCTAGGAAAATCTCCCATGCCCTTGAAGGAAGAAACACACCTTTTCTTCAGTCCATGGGAAGACTTCCCATTCTTGCACCTGCACAAAACCTCCCCCTTTCTCCGCACAGCTGGTGCGGTGCTGCAGCCCAGGCTCTCTGCCTGTGTAGCACTTGGCACGCTGCAGCAGACTGCTGCCTCCCTGTCCCAAAGAGAAATGCACCTCAGCAGATCTTGTAGGCCCAACTTGTTCCAGCTGCTACCTGCCTCCCTTTTCTCACTGCAATATTTCAAACCCAACGAGCACCTCCATGGCTGTGCAACTGCACCTTAACCTTAGCTAAGGAGTAATGGCCATTGCTTCAGTAATAAGAGTAACATCTTTATTCTGCCCTAATTTAGAACTGGAAAATGAATTCCTGAGCATTCCAAAGCAGTTTATGGCTATTGTTTTCACCCTCTTACACAGCGCTTTTTTAGACGTTGGAAACCAACATAATTAGCAGAAGATGTAACATAAATGAGTATTTGCAACAGGCAAGGACTACAATTTCCTGCTAAAATAATAAAGCAATAAATTTGTGGTGATGGGATAACAGTAGGATAATTAAACACCCACTTCATATGCCTGATCTCTGCAGTTATTGAGCGAGGGAGAACAGTTAGCTGATCCTTATTGTTACCTGGAACATGATGGTGTAAGCAGCATACGCAGCAAGGGAGAAAGTATGATGCAGCTCAGAACCATGGAAGGTGAAATCACTTTGATTTAGAGAAGGAATTCTTTCTGCTGGCTGACATGTCTCTGATCTTCCATTTTGAATCACAAGAAACCATCCTGTTAGCAAAAACTAGGATCAACTCTGTCATTTTGGCAAAGGCTAAGAGAGTAGATGATGCCAATGTTTAATATTATCTAAGCTGGGATAACATCTTCGTACTTAGGGAATACAATACAGAATTTAAAGGCAAAGAGCTGTTAGCTGGTGTCAGCATGAAACTGGAAACATATCATAGAGAAAAATGTGATCTTTATCTGCTGTGGTTAACAGGTTAACAGTGTGAGGTGAATTTGCATTTATATTAGCAGCACTTTTCCAAATATAGATCATAAGAAACTAGTGAGAAAAGTCATGAGGGAGGTATGAAGACTGGTCAGGGAAAATGGATTAATAATGGGTAGTAAGTGGGCCCCTGAAGGATCATAATAAATGATAAAGGATTCTCCAGGCAGAATATGACAGATGAGTTTGCCTGGAGCTATTTTCTATTTAACATTTATATTAGTGATTTAGAAATTTATTTGATATGGGGTGCATCAAAATTTATAGATGACAAAAGAAGGAGGATTTTTGAAATTGATATTTGGAGGACAGGAAGGGCTTACAAAAGAATTAAATGAGGATGCAAAACCAAGCCGGCATGTGGAATTTAATGTGGCCACATGGAAGAGGTACACTCAGAGAGACTGAAATATGCCTCTGGTGTTGTACCTTGAAGGGTACTGTTTGTGAAGAACAGAATTCACAAGAGGGTTCCTTAGACTTTTGTGACTTTCTTTAGTCTTGCTTAAGTTCCCTGAACAGTGGTAAATATTCCTTTTAACACCCCTCTGCAACGCTTATTTAGGTGATTATTTTCATCCTCATCTCAGTCTTATGTTGTTGCTTGATGTCGTAGCAGAAATATAATTTTTATATGAGTCATGCTTTTTAAACACTTACACCTACTATACTCAAACATATATCAAAAATGTCATTAAAGACTTTTCTATTTTAAATGCTTTGGGTTTAGAGAGTGAGAATATAGAGAGGAATTATGACAGATGCTGTAGAAGAAAACTGTCAAGATTGCTCTCACTCCAATGAGGAAATGAGATCCTCTTTTTGACTAGTTGATTTGGTAGGATATATATGAACTCTATTTTTATGATGAAGTGTTGCTTTAGGGGAAGCTAGTCACCCCAGGACAGCAGCTTAGTACAGCACAAAACTGCAGGGCTTTCTTGCTTTAGAAGAGTTATGTGTCAGTACAAAATACCTAGTAACAGAATATGGTGGTTTACTTTGCCAAAAATAAAATTTAACTAAAGGCACTTCATAAAACTTATCTTCTTATGATACACTGTGTCCAAACTATAGGATTCTCAGAACACCTGGGCATGGTGACTGCAACTCTTAATAAAACAAACCCTGTTACAAAGCTCATTAGTTATCACATCCTGGCTGTGAGAAAACCTTTGCATGAACTGACAAAAATAAAGTGTGAAATGAGACTGAGTCAAATTCCAAAGCAAGACTGTTAAGAGATGCCATACAGGACTAGACAAGGAGTAGGCTAAGAATCCTAATTTAACTAGCAATGGCCCACAAGGGCATTTGAGAGCAAAGTAGATCTGAATTGCTTCAGATTCCATGGCAAATACTTACGGTTCAAATGTGTCCTCAGTCATAACTGATGTTTTTTAACTAGTGCCTCTTCAGACCTTATTATATTCCTTCTGGATGAATAGAGTAGAACAGAATATTGCAGTAGGAAAGGACTTACAACTGTAATTAGTCCAACTGCCTGAACAATTTTCAAGGCTGACCAGAAGTAAAAGGTGGTTGTTAAAGGCATTGCCCAAATGCCTCCTAGACACTGTCAGGCTTGGGGCTTCAACTTGGATGCCTATTCTAGTGTTTGACCATCCTCTTGGTAAATAAATGCTTCCTAATGTCCAGTCTAAACCTCTGCTGCCGCTTTGGAGCATTCCCATCCAGTGTCCTGTTACTAGATTCCAAGGAGAAGAGATCAGCACCTCCCTTTTCATGTCTCCTGCTTAGGAAGCTTTAGAGAGCAACTGTCAGAAATGGTAAATCCTCTGTGATAACATATTTAAGAAGGAAAAAAAATGTGATGTTGCAGATGTAATTGCAGCCAGAGAAGGAGTGAGAACATGTGAGGAACAACTCTGCAGACATCAGGTCAATGAAGAAGGAGGGGCAGGATGTGCTCCAGGTGCCGGAGAAGAGATTCCTCTGGAGTCTGTGGTTGCCACATGTGGTGAAGCCCATGATGGAGCACCTGAGCCCCTGCAGCACACAGAGGTCAACAGGGACGCAGAGATCCACCTGCACGGAGGAGATCCACAGTGGAGCAGGTGGATGCCTGAAAGAATCTGTGACCCCATGGGAGGCCCATGCTGAAGCAGAGCCCTGGCAGGGATCTGCAGACCCATGGGGAGAGGAGCCCATGCTGGAGGAGGTTTCCTGGTAGGACCTGTGATCCTATGGTGGACCCACACTAGAGCAGACTGTTCTTGAAGGACTGCACTCTTTGAAAGAGTGACCCACGTTGGAGTAGTTTGTGGAGAGCTGCTGCTGAGACATGTACACATATTGGATAAGTTTGTGGAGAACTCTCTCCCATGGGAGGGACCCTATGCTGGAGAATGGGAAGGACTTCTCTGCAGAGTGGCAGAAACAACCTGTGATGAATTGACTGTAAACCCATTCTCCCCCATGTGCTGCTGGGGGAGAAGGAGAGAGTGCTGATAAGGAAGGAGAAATGGTGGGAAGGTGTTTCTAAGATCTTATTTTACTTCTCATTATCCAGCTCTGATTTTGTTGGTAATTAAGATCTCTAATTTGAGTCTGTTTTGCCTGTGACAGTATTTGATGAGTAATCTCACTCAGTTCTTATCTCAACCCCTGAACCCTGTGCTGTATTTTCTCTCTGCTGTCCAGCTGCTGAGGGGAGTGACAGAGAGGCTTGGATGGGTGTCTGGCATCCAGCCAGGATCAACCTACTACCTTGCATCTAAAGGGTAAAAACCCAGCGGTAAGCACATCTAAAAGTTCTCTTTTCCATGTGTTACTATTCCTTAATCAAGGATCTGACATAGAGATCTCATATCAGAGTTACTGGTTCCCAGTAGAATAGCATTGAAATTGATATTTACGAGATCAGAAATTGAAATTTACATGATCTCCAGAGATTTGCAGAACCTGCAGCTCTAATGGCAAGCGGTTTTGGAGATCTCTTTTTCTCTGCAGGGCGCATTGTGAGGACTTATGCTTTTTTAAGGCCCATGGAGTATACCTCTTTCTCTTCATTTAGACATCTTTAAATATTAATTCCATTGTTTTCTCCTTTTTTCATATCTGAAATTTGGTTAATAGTGTGCTATACTGGTGACTCCTTCTGAATAAGCTTTTATAAGCTGTTTCAGAGCTATCTTCTGTCGTGTTTCCCCAAGCACAGGCAAGGAGGAATTATAAATTCATTTATGCTAAGCAATGCTTTCCTGCTCAAATAGCACCCACAGTTTTTTTTCATGGATATAGGCAGAATATGGTAATGTAGGAGAGGGATTCTTGTGCCAGTCACGTCCCAGCTTGCAAGAAAGGAGAGAAACTTGCTTCTTCCTTCCACACAAATGGTGGTGCATCAGGATGGTGGCAGCACAGTTTTTTTAATCAGCACTGAAAAAAACTTGGATTTACCTTTCCTCTAGTACATCCTGATAAGCCCTTCATGATGCCATTGCAGTTTACCAATTACCCACAGTTTATGCTTTCCTTTTCTCCTCTAGCTCACCCAAAATGCAGAGTGCCTCCTCCACCTGGAGTTACACCAGAGGGCTACAAAATACCTGTAAGCAGGTAGATCACACTGATTTTGACAGACATTAATTTGCACTTTTCTCAGGGAGAGTTAAAAGTTCATGCAAAAAATAAGGAATTAAACCATTACTTTGAAAATTATGTTAAATGCCTATTGTATAATGCACACTGACTTCTTTTCAACCAAGCATAAAATCTTTTTAAAGCTGATTTCTGTTCCTATATTTTCAGTGTCAGTGGTGATAATGCAGCATTCAAAGAAAAGAAGTGATAGACTAGAAATTTTGTTTGGTTGGTTTTAGAGAAAAAGAAGGCCAAATTGAAAATTCAGGCATAATTTAACAAAAAAGAGGAAGAAAGGGTAAAGGTATATAAAAACAGCAAAATACTGTCATGAGTGTTAAATAGTGTGTGATAAGTTAATGTTGGTAATGCATCATCTTTAATCGTATTGTGGATGATGGGACTAAAGCAAAAACATGGAACACGAAGAAAGAATGTTAATTAAAAAAGGGAACAAAATTTTTAATCAAAGAATAAGAAACTCATAAATTACAAGATTAATGATAACAAAAAAAAACCAAATCAGAAGTGCCAGGGTTGCCTTGGAAGCAATTAGTTACCATCCTGGAAGGTTGCGCAATAATCAGCCTCTAATGTACTTAATGGGCTTAAAGGTCATTTCCCACCCTCAACAATTCTTCATGATTCACTTCAGACACAATACAAAAATCACTGGAATATTTGACTGAGTATTACCTGCTGAGGCCTAAATTCTTCACTTCTGATAGGGTTTTTAGATAATACAGAGCATTTTCATATAATTGATTTGCATATAAATGTGTCTGCATATTGGGCTCAATGGGAAATTTGGGGGGGAAAAAGCATTTGTTCATCATTATGTTTTAAAAGTAGAAGAGAAATGAGGGGAAAATGAGGACAGAGAAAGATGAAGGGAGGCATGAAAGCTTCTTTCATGCTATTCTACTACTGTAAACAGTGAAATCCAGAGACAGTCCATTCCCTTCCATCTCTGACCAGGCCTTGGCCCCAAAGCATAAACTTAAATCCAAATTCTCAAGTTTGTTTCTGGCTTTGGAACGCGCAAAACCTTCCCACAAGCCTTAAACATCTCCCAAATTTTTGAGTCTTAAAATCCAGATTTGGATATAAGCTTGTCCCTATACAGAGATATAGCTCCCAAAAAATGTCTTCACTGTCTTCAAGATTTCTTTTAAGATGCTGTGGAAAATGAAGATGAAACATTAGACTCCCACACATGCTTACATCCATTAGGGAACCAAGAAACCAAAACACTTATTTATCCATATATTTACTTTGGAGACTGGATCACAACACATTGTATCTCACTTGTCTGAGATAGTTACTGCAGATGCAAATGCAGAAACCCAAGAGTGACCTAGGACACAAGTGAAAGCCTTGGGTAGGCATAATCACTTCTGTAAAGGAAAACAAAAAATGTTTTTATAAATGCATTAATAGCAAAAAGAAGGGCAAGGAAAACCTCCATTCTTTATGGACATGGTGGGGAATACAGTCAGCAAATGCAAAGATGAAGCTGAGATACTTAACACCTTCTTTTCCTTGGTTGTCAACAAGAAAGGTTTCAAGAGAGGTCACTGTCAGGACAGGTGACCTCCTCAGTTAACAGATGGTCAGATGGTCAGGGAGCAGAACAGCCACCCTGTAATCCAGGAGGAAGCAGTTAGAGACCAGCTGAGTCACATACATGCTCACAAGTCTATGGGACCAGATGGAATCCATCCTAGGGTGATGAGGGAGCTGGCGGAAGAGCTCAACAAGCCACTCTCGATGATTTATCATCAGTCCTGGCTAGCTGAGGAGATCCCAGATGACTGGAAGCTGGCCAATGTGGCAACCATCCATAAGAGGGCTGGAAGGAGAATCTGGGAAACTACAGGCCTGTCAGCCTGACCTCAGTGCACAGTAAAGTTATGGAACACACCATCCTGAGTGGTGAGAGCAGTGTAAGTGCTGAGAACACAGCACTTAGAGGATGTCCAGGGTGTTAGACCCAGACAGCATGGATTTAGTAGGGGCAGGTCCTGCCTGACCAACGTGATCTCCTTTTATGACCAGGTGACCCGTCTGGTGGATGCAGGAAAGGCTGTGGATGTTGTCTATTTGGAATTCAGCAAGGCCTTTGACACTGTCTCCCTCAGCACACTCCTGGGAAATCTGGCAGCCCGTGGCTTGGACAGGAGCACTCTTTGCTGGGTTAGGAACTGGCTGGATGGCCGAGCCCAGATAATGGTGGTGAACGGTGCTGCATCCAGCTGGCAGCCAGCCACCAGTGGTGTCCCTCAGGGCTCTGTGCTGGGGCCAGTCCTGTTTAACACCTTTTTTGATGATCTGGTTGAGAGGATTGAGTGTACCATTAAAAAATTTGGAGATTATCCCAAGTTGGGCACAAATGTTGATCTTCTGGAGGGTAGGAGGGCCCTGCAAAGGCATTGGACAGGCTGGGTTAATGAGCTGAGTCCAAAAATATCAGGTTTAAAAAGTCCAAGTGTCAGGTCCTGCACTTTGGCCACAACTCCCTGCAGCACTACAGGCTAGGGACAGAATGGCTGGACAATGCCCAGGTGGAAAGGGACCTGGGGGTACTGGGTGACAGCCAGCTGAACATGAGCCAGCAGTGTGCCCTGGTGGCCAGGAAGGCCAATGGCATCCTGGCTTGTACCAAGAATAGTGTGGCCAGCAGGACCAGGGCAGGGATTCTTCCCCTGTACTCAGCACTGGTTAGGCTGCATCTTGAGTCCTGTGTCAATTTCTGGGCCCCCCAAATTAGGAAGGATGTTGAACTGCTGGAGCATGTCTAGAGAAGAGCAAAAAGGCCAGTGAAGGGTCTGGAGCACAAGTCCCGTGAGGAGTGGCTGAGGAAGCTGGGGGTGTTTAGCCTGGATAGGACGAGGCTCAGGGGAGACCTCATTACTCTTTATAATCCTGTGAAAGGAGATGGTGGCCAGGTGAGGGTCAGTCTCTTCTCCCAGGCAACCAGAGACAGGACAAGAGGACACAGCCTTAAACTGAACCAGGAGAGGTTTAAGTTGGACCTAGGAAGTTCTTCACAAAAAAGGTGACTGGACATTGGAATGGGCTGCTCAGTGAAGTGGTGGAGTTACGGTTCCTGGAAGCGTTTACAAAAAGACTGGATGTGTCACTTAGTGCCAGTTGAACAGGTGGTGTTTGGTCATAGAATGGATTGTCAACCTGCATGCTTTCAAGTTGGAGTAACAGCTCATGACACACTAGATTTTCCTGTACTTCACCTCCTCAAATAATCTTATCACATGAAATTCTTATCAAAGTTCCTATGCATAGATTAAGTTGTATGAGTCTGAGTCTGTAGATTTTGCCATGAAGAACTATGAACTATGAACACAGCTGCATTTATTATTTTGTCTACTTTGGCTTTATTTACTAAAAAACTGTATTTTTCTTTGATTGCATAAAGTGCCAATGGCAATATTTTGTTTTATACTGATAACCTGCAGTTTTAAAATGTGCTGTTTGATTTCCTTAGGAACTGTGGAAGCTGATGTCTTTTTAAGTCCCAGCAGTGAAATAATATTTTTAGTGGTGGTATTTATTTTGTCTGAAACATCAAATGACAGAGATTTTTTTTTATATATTATTATTAGACACACGAATGAAAATGCTTTTCCTTGTATTTGTATAAAGCATTCTTTTTTTCTGCTGTAATTGCCAGCTTACATTGACTCTTTTGTAGTGAGCTCATTTGGCATTTGTATTATCTCCTACTTTTTGATAAAGATAGCTTTACATAACTATGAAGGATTCAAGATCAAGTGGAAGGTTGTGTTTAAGTAATAAGAATAAATATATATAATGCTGTTTAAGTCATATGCGTGACAGTGCACTTCATCTCATGAGACAGGAGGGAAACAAAGTGGATTAACACAATCCACTGGCAAAGCAGGAAGAGGGGAAATCTGGCAGAGGGTGGCTGTCCTACTCTGGGCACAGCTGTGCAGGTTCTCTGCCTGCTGCAGGAGGTGAGTCACTGCCTGGAGAGGAATGAGTGGAAGCACAGGGAGGCATCTCCTGTAAACCCAGCTAGAAGCTCTCTCCAGACTGGCACCCACTGTGGACATGGCTTGGATAATGCTTCCTTTACCCTCTTTGCTGGCTTGTGCACCCAGAGACCTGCATGTCAGTGTCAGCACATAACTAACTGTTGAAAGGAGACTGAGGAAAGTAAGATGAATCCAAGGGTCCTATCAGTTTTGTGCAAGGTCCGTGAGCTGGTCACTCAGCCTAGCTCTGCTTCACAGTCTGATGCCACAGACCAGGCCACCACTATCAGGGTTGCCTTATGCCAGTGATCAAAGCAGTTGGGTTGGGTTTAAAAAAAAAAGCTGGGCTCATTTACAGAGCAGGAGCAATGCACCTCACAGAGCTGTCAGTGGCAAGTAACAAGCTGGTCATTCTACAGCCTTGCCCTTTGGGCAGCAGCAGCAGTGTGTGTCACTACCAGCGATGCAAAGACAGCTCCCTTTGTATTGTGAATTCTCTTTAGATTTACAGTACTGTTCTAGCTCTTTGGTCCAAATGAATAAGACATGCAAGGTCATGTTTTTTCTTTATTTGAAAAAGGTAAGGGCCATGAAAACTCAAGTGCTCCTTTTCTGTTTTTAACTGAGCTGATTTAATCTTACTGTCAGATAAAATCCATATTAAATGCTTCTACCCATACAGTGGTTTAAATTGGAAATTATTCTCTTTGCACTGTACTTTCTTCAGCAGAGTTTCAGAGGATTTGATGGATCAGACCACAGCCTTTTATCAGATGACATTTTCTGCATTTGACTTGCCAGTTGATAAATCCCTGCAGTACTTCCTTCAAGAGAAATGAAAGTTGATTGTTCCCCCCGTTGCCTTCTCACAGCCCCCCTTTCCTTCTCCAGAAAAGCAATGTCATCTTGATTGATGAAAGTATCATTTAATCCTCCATCTCTCTAAGGTTTGCACAAGCTGTCCCTTTTTAAAACAAATATTGCTAATTTAGCATTTATTGAAGTAGCAGTTCAAACACTACAAAATTCATAAAGCACTAAATTTCAACATCTTTCCTTCTAAGGAAAATGAAGCTGTGTCAAAAGACTTGGCACTAGATGTATTATGTGCAGTTTAAAGAATGTTTTCTAAATCTTTAGGGAGTGCTATGCTTATAATATACTTTAAATATTTTATTTTGTTATGGGAGGATAGTCCTTTATACTTGGCAGAATGGACTTTTCCACAGAGGAAATAAGAAAACTGGTAGTAGGTCAGTTCTGATAGTAGCTGTTCACATTAAAGAATAAGAACAAAACATATTCTGTATGTGTAGCAGCAAGTTTTAGAATGACAGGGAAAAATGTTTGATGCTTAAAATACCAGACACTAACTATGAGGTATTCAGCCAGATGGAACAATTGCATAAATTAAATGAATTCAGTAGTAAAACTAAACAAGTTTATGTCTTAAGTTCTGAGTGTTCCCAGTCCCAATGCAGTCCCATGAAACCGATAGGAAGTTCTATAATTTCAGGCCTTCGAGATGACCTCTGCTGTGATCAATTTGTTGACTGTTGTGAGCTGCTTTCCCCTCAAAAGCAGCTCTCACACTCTTGTTCTTGCTGGTTTTGCTCCCAGCAGCCTGGTGATATTTAAAATTATTGCAGTAGTGGCAACAATTAAATAAAAACATCTGAGGGGTTCCAAGTTATTACAAAACTCTAGACTCATGGAATCATTTCCTGCTTCACCAGACATAAACCACTTATTTTTCTGTAGACATCTTCAAAGGGAAATGCTGAAAGTTATTAAATAAACCATATTATTGCTTAGGATTAATTAGCAGATGGCTTAATGATATGCACTGGTAATTGCTACTGCTTGCACATATTTGATTATACTTTATTACCATAATTGTGTTTAAAATACATCATAGCCATTGATATTTTGTGTTATGTTTATAATTGGTTAACAATTTCCCTGAGAATTATGAGTTTTGTGGGGATTGCTATCTTGGTATGTTCTATGTCAAAAGAAATTTTAGGCAGCTTTTTTCATGCTGGTTAAATAAAGATGTATTCAAAATATAGATTAAGGATATCTATATGCAGTGGTTATAATGATCATTTTGAATCAGTTTAGTCCATCACACTTTCATAAAATTAATTCACTGCTTCATGAGTGTTTGCAAATGATAATCATCCTCTTGTCTGACTAGTTTTATTGAAAATGAATATTGCAGTAATGTCATTTTTCAAGTCTTCAGGCACACCCTCAGTGTTCCAAATTGATTCACACTATGAATGAATCTCAGTGTCTAAAAATACTTATATAGTGTTAAGGAGGAATTGGAAAACATCATGACACTTCATTTCTTACAATAAGTTAATCTGCCTTTGGGTCCAGGACAAATGTATTTTTACAGTGATATAAATTGCAAAAATTCAATTCACTAGTTCAGTGTTTTGCACACACACACCCCAAAAAACCCAAAATCAAGGACAAACGAAAAAAACCCAACATCAAACACTCCAAAAAGGTATATTAAAGGTCTAAACTCAAGAAGACAAGATTTACAAGAAAGATTTCTGTCCTTGATTCATGCCATTGTGCAGTATGAATTGTGCAAAAACAAATGCTGCTCTCCAACTTTCCTTAAAAATCTTTTTTTAATCTAACCAAACAGTGAATAAGGAAAAAAACCTAATTGTTTATTAATCTTTTAAAGCTGTTTGATTTTTTTTACAGCTCTTTGAAAAGTTAATAAAGTTGATAACCTTTATGTCACAGGTTTCATTATGTCTACTAAGAAACAAAAACAGCCAAACAGTAAGGAAATATAAAAAAAGACATACCAGTCAATTCTCATTAGAAAAACATGGAGGCTAAATACTGTATGTCCAAATAATTCAGTGATCCATAAAATTGAATGAACATGAAAAATAAAATGTTAGCTCTTCCTGTCACATGTTTTGACTTCTACCATGAAGCAGAAGGCCAAAGCTAACAAATTATTTGGATTTCTGTTACTTTCTTATTCACAAAGAGGAATCCTATTCAATGCAGAAAGATTTACAGCTCTTTCCTGTCTGTGAGCCTGGATGTGGACAAGGTGTATGATTGGAAAACCCCTTGAATTTCAGAGGCAGAGGACAAATGTGTCTGGTTTTAAAAAATATGTCTCAATTATACAGTCATGACTAATGAGAACTGTGGTTCTATTTCATTTTTTATTACTGCCAGGCTGTTTTCCCAGTCACATAGAGATCATCATCCCTAAGGTGTTCAATTCACAAATATCTGTAAGCCTATTCCAGGATTTCAGTTGCAGGTAAGGCATGTGCCAATGTAGCTGATTTCAATTTTGAAAGAAATTAATTTGGATTTAACACTTTAAAGCACATACTGAGTCTCAGAGAGGCATACAATTTTAGAAAAAAAAATCTGTTTATTTATAGAAATTAAGAGAGTAATTGGTTTTCTTTGTTTTTCTTCATCCATACACTTTTACTCAATGTTCTGTTTGTTTTCTCTTATCTATTTCCCACTGACAAATAACTGATGATATAAACCACAAAAATGGAAATACTCTCTATCATATACTCACAGGTTAGGCTGCAGCTTTCACTGGATTGTACTAGTACCTCAAAGCCTTCCTTTTATTCAGCTATATGATGTATAAAATGACCTATTAGAGAACAGAAGGTCCCTCATGCTTTCACCATAATTATTAGTCCATATTTAGCTATGGAATTTTGTTCCAAATATGCTGAGCACCTCTGGTTTTCACTAAAGCCCCTATAATAAAAAATTAATCAGACTGGGAATAGTATCAAGGAGATTTAGATGCATTAGTTTTGTGAAATACCTTTGAAAATGGCAACCACAAATTTTAATAGTTCTATATAGCAGCCATGTAATTAACATCATTCCAAAAAATTCATTAATATGCAATTTTCATATCTCTTGTAACTAAGATTTGGTATCACTCCTGTTGCCTACAGAAGAGTTTTATTGCTGAAGTTTCTATGGGAATAACATCTGAGGCATCATCAGTACAAGGAAATTGCAAAAGCAATCTGGTTTAGATCAAAAATGAAAGCAACTCTAGGAATATTCTCCTTCTTATAAGAAGAATGGAGGACAGAAATTTAAAATATTTTAAGGAATGCCACTGAAATCTCATAGCAGGATTTCATTACTTGCTTTCACTTTTTATTACTGTCCTCTTAGTAATTGTCCTTGAGGAGGAGAGTTCTGCAGAGTTCCCTACTTTGAATAACTCCACATCCCAGTGAAATTTAACATAGATTAAGTGAGCAGAGGTGTATATTGATGCAGAACAGCACTTCTCACACAAGAGTCTATAAAATTGTGTGGCAAAACTGTACTGCCTAAAGGGCCATCAGAGAAACTTTAGCTAAGAAAGCTGCTCCAGTCTACCCCTTTAACCAGCTAGACCATCCAAGCTAAACACAGGAATAATCAAGAGCATTCACTCCTTTATTCCCAAAGTATCTCTGTTTTCCTTCCCTCACTTAGGTGATTGCCATTCATAGTTCTCATTTTAGGTAATAAATATATATTTTATATGGCATTTATAATCCAGAGTTAGAAAAATGTTGTTTTGATTTGAATGGGTCATTCTCAAAATGTAACAAAACTACTTAAAAGCATGCACCATTTAATAGATCATATAAATAATGCAGGTGGCCTTTGGGGGAAAAATTATAGCAGGCAATAATTATTTTGTCTGGCATGGTTCACCTCCAATCTTAGATTTCACTGCCATTAATTAAATGACTTTGTCAGCAAAAGCCTTATCAAAATTACACATACGATATTCACCCGCTGGCAGTGTAAACTCTCTTACGAGGTGATTGGAACTGGACAACAAAAGGAATGATTGTCATGGCTCAGTGTAACTTAAAGTACATATTATGATTTAATTTCTCACAACAAGCTTGAGTGGGGATATTCGGAGTAAACAGGTCTCTATAAATGGTATGAATGAGGGGGTGGAGTACATCTGTTTTCAGGTTTTCCTGCCCCGATTTCTCTCTGTTGCCTAAAGGCACACCTAAGAGAAAGAGTGTGGCATTTTTAGCCTAATTTTTTTCCATATTCTGGGTAAGTGGATTGGCAACAGCGCAGCTCTTAGTGCCTGGATGGTTTGTCCTGCAGTAGCTGTGTTTTCACTAGCAAGTAGTGTGGCCCCCCCAGAAACCCATCAGGAAAGCCAGATGGGGCTTTGGTGTTGAGGACATGATGAAAACACCATATGAATTTTGGGGACTTTTATTTTGGACTAGTTCTAATCTCACTTGTATTCCAAATGCACCTGTATTTAGGAGTTTGTGCAACAAATGCACTCCTTGAGTACATCTTTCCATTTCATTTCACCCAAAAAGACAACGCTACTCTGCATGATCCAAGATGATGATGCAGTGCAAACCAGTGCCCAAGACAAGGGATGAGCAGGAGATTCCCTTCAGCTGATATAAACAGAAACATTAACTCATTTGCACGCGGTTATCCAGGGATAAACTGTTTGTCAAAGCTAAATGGCCAAAAAATTTCTTTTTCTAGCCATTTGTACTGCTTGTCAGTCTGCCTCTTCTACCCAGCGACATTAAACCACTGCAAATTTTAATCAGAGGAAGGTGTTGTATTCCAAGGCAAGCAGAGGACACTGTCCTGAAGCTGGGGCCCTTCTCAAGAGACAGCAGACAGCAGACAGCTCCTCCTCACTCAATGACTGCTGGATTCCATACTTACTAGCCAAGATCCTTATTTTATTCACGTAACCTATTCTCTTGTACACAATTAAGTGTCTTTAAACAGAAAATGGTGGATTATTTAGAATAACTTCTACACAAGCAATCCAAGGATGTTATCTCTTTTGAATGTATAGATAAAATTTTCTGTCTTGTGTGCTATAAAAGGCCTTCCTTTTCAAAGGACTTTTTATGGGATACTATTGTCCATTCTTTCTCAGCTGAAATCAGTTGTTTTCTAAGAGTCATGTGTACAAAAAGGTCAGCAGTAACTTCAAGTTACTTTAAAACCTGGAGGGAGCAAAACGTTTTCAAAATTTAAGATGGAGTTGTCCTAGAATTGACATTTTTATTAAATGCAGCTCTCTCCTAGAGTGGAGGTAGCTAACATAGTGACCATGATTGCACTTACTTCCCCTACCCGCTATGTGTCATTTTACATTGATCTTAAATAATTTCCCAGGCCATAAGTTGAGGGGAGCTTCCCAGGTATTTTGCAAAATCACAAGCATTTGACTTTTTTAGAAACTCAAGTCTTCACAATTTCACCATTTCTCTTCTTCCTTGGTCAGTTATAAACATTGATTGAGTGAATTTGCACCCACCACAAGCTCCAACATTTCATTGTTTCTTCCTTTTCCCAGTCTTGTCTTATTCTTTCCTCAGGTGAGGCATTATTTTTCTTCCAGATGAAGAATAGATGGAAACTCTAATGATTCACACCTTATTTCTGCTGCCCTCTGTGATCCAAAGAGTCTCATTACTTAGGAAGAATGTAAGATTGCAATCTCACACCCCAGCAAAGTAAGTGGTTTTGTGCTTTGAGCAACACGAGCCAATGGAGCATGCCATACTTTTCTGCAGAATTCTTACTCTCTCTACACAACCTAACTTCAGTAATACACAAGCTAAAATACACAGCTGAATGTTGCCTATAAACCCAAAATAGATGTGCATTACACTGTTTAAGGGGTTGACAGGATTTGACATTGTGTACCAAATTTCCTTGAAGGAATGAACTAGGTTTCAACACTTACATAATCAGTAGTAATGTGAAAAAACAACATGTGTGTCTGGTTTTGTTTTTTTTCATATGGCGTTTTTCAAGTGGTGAAGGTTACAGCAATTCACATTCCCTGGCTGCTCGCTGAGATTAATTGCAGATATTCTCCAACAAAAAATCAGCTCTCAGAGAGCAGAGAGATGGCTGCTCTCTGTGAGAAGGGAGGAGGAGACAAAGGGCAGCAGGAATGGGGCCATGGGCCGTGGGCAGCATGGGGGAGCCATGGAAGGGGTGGGCAAGGACAGAAAGGACTGGTGGTGACCTCAGGGCACTGGCATCTGGTCAATGATCCAAAGACAGTGCAAATTTTAGGATTTGTTAAAAGTAATAGCACAAGAGAAAAATGCTGTTATGATGTTACACATTGCCTGCATGGGGATCCCACATCCCAAATGGCACCTGTGCAGTCCTGCTTCACTGCAAGGAAGTCCCCTGGAGCTGCAGAGGGCAGCATGTGCACAACAGGCATGAGCAGAGGAACGTGGCAGCTCCCAGTATGGGGACAAACTAGGCAGGGTAGTTTTTTACCTGGAAAAAGAGATGACTATGGGTGAAATTTGCAGACAGAGGCCTATAAAATTAAAAACTTGCAGAATTCATAAAACAAGAACCAGTGGAGAGTTTAGGACTCACAAGGCAGCAAGGTTACAACAAAGAATTTTGTTTTCAGTGTGCAAAGAGAAAGCTGCGGAAATCATTGCCACAGGATATTTGAGAGAACAATGAAGTAAGTGAGTCTTAAAAGGGATTAGTCAAATTCAAAAAGGATCATGTAACCAAGGCTCTGCTGAGCATGAGTTACAATCTTTGTCCCTAGACCCTAAACTATCACCTGCTGTAAGGCTTATGCCTGTAATTTCCATCATGTCATATCATATCATATCATATACAGTTGGACACCTTCAGGGAAAAGGTACAGGTTAGTTTGGTTCAACCTGACAGCTTTTATTTTCTCACATCTCTTTGATGAATAGAAATGCAGATCCTCCTCTTTGATCTTATGTCTCTTCAGTGTCTCAACTTCTCAAATCCTACTGTGGGCAAGTGGGAGCTCAAAACAAGTCATGACCTGTGAGAGGCTTTGTCTCAAGAAGGTATGTGTACATCAGAATGGCCTGGCACAGAACAAACATCAGCATAAACCTGATTAAAGGCTACCTCCAGACTCTGTAGAAGGAGTTGGTGTTCTGACATCTCTTCCTACAGCATTATTCAGAAAGATGTGTAGGTATGTATGTGTATAGTCAAAGGTAATAAATCACTAGCACTGGGAGTACTAAGCCCCTGAGGTTTTTTTTTAGTTAATTCATCTGCAAATAAATCTCCTAGTAAGTTAGGCCAGCTCCAGCAAATGCCTGTTTCAGCCAAGCGAGCCAAGTGGCAACACTTGCAGTCTGCATATCTGACTGAATTCATGCTGTCAAACATCTATTATGTGGAACAGTGCTCTCAAGCCAAGCAACGTACAGACATGTTAATTATCTGTCTTGTTCATCCTTCCCTCAAGCAATGTTTTAATGAAAGCCTCAGGCAACTCCTGACTTTCTAAACACCTTATTGACTAGATACTGTATTTTTCTAATGTTCAAAAATGAGGGGAGGAAAAAAAACCCTACTTTCCTTTGTCTCTACCCAGTCATCTTCTTTTGTCAGATGCAGAGCACTGGAAGCACAGACTCTGCCCCCTGAAAGCAGCCCTGAACCACACAATCACATCAGTCTCATAGCTGAAGCAGCAGGATTTGCCTCCAGTTTACTTTTTTCTGTTCTCACAAAGTAGGGTAGTATGATCTGAGCAGCTCCTTCAGACAGCCAACATGCCTTTATTTTCTTATGGTCACATCTAAAGAAGTGGGCAATACTGGGCAATTTAAATTTCCTCCTCTGCCTCAGTTTCTTCAAAATAGCAGATAGTAAAATTTATCTGTATGGAGAAGGAGAAAAAAAAGTTTAGGTTCAAAGATAAGGTGTGATATATTTGAGCTGTCAGGTATTTAAGTACCAATAACCATGAGAAATGCAGTTTGGTTTGCTGCTGAAACTACTCTTTTATCTTTCTCAGAGACATTTATATGTTTTTCCTTTTTTCTTTATTTTTGTTAACATTTTATTCCCTTTTGCAATCTATTTCTCTTTAAGGTGGTTTAGTTATGCAAGAAAATCTGGAGTACAAGGTACTGGTCCTTAAATTCTGGGAAATACTCATTCCATCTCATTTGGTCTTTTTTTTAAGTAGGGCTGCAATCACCATCACTGTTCTCTTTGCAAGTAATTTAATGGTTGGGTTCCTTTTCATAAGGTTCTTCATTGTCAAGTATATTCCTCAATCAATTATTTATTGACCTACAAGTTCAACTATATTTGCAATGTAAACAGATAAGTTTATTTGCATCATTTAATCTTGTGGGATATGTGTATTGAGCATGTCTGGAAGGTGCCATTTTGCTTTTTTAAGAATCTTTGTTCAGTAGAGAGAAGAAAATTGTGTGTCAGGCAGTGTCCTGGACTCTGCATGGGCAGAGAGCAATTTCCAGTGCTATCCTACAGTGCTGAATTTATCTGAGAGGAATTTCAGCACACAGTGCAAGGCAACAGCCTAAAGTGTAATGCCAGACAGTTGGATCAAAATTCAAGACTACAGTGCATCAGCCTGGAAAATGCAGAGAAATTTCATCATCCCTGAGCTGGAGGAAAGCCAATTATCTCTTAAAGTGATTTCCTTCCAGAGTTGCCCCTCCAAAGACACTGCTCCTCTTGCTTCTGTCCTCGTTGCCCCTGGTGGGTGGCACAGGACTATCAGAGTCAAAAGATAGCTCAAAGATTGCTCTTTCCAGTTTGTTGGGCTCCTGCTGTCCCCGGCCTTGCACACTAGTGTGACATGAGCCATTTAGATTTGGTTGCAGAGTGTGTGAGATGTTCACAGTCCTCTCCTTGGAGTTTTCAGGTGCTCTTCCATGCACTTATCCTGCTATGAATCTGCTCTCAATGCCATTGCTCTACACCCAGATTTTGGGAAAACCTGTCAGCACTGGGGTACAGTGCTCCTGCATATGACTGGAAAAAGTAACTCCAGACAACACCAGTAGTGAAAATAGACCATCCTTCCTGTGACCCCTTTATTGCACTGAGGTGAGTGTAATCTTTAGAGGCACCACAATTGCTGTATAAAATGTGCAGTAAGAAAAGAACTATGTTCTTATTGTTTAAGAAATTTAACTTCATAAATTGCAGTCCTTTTAAATATAAAGACACATACACTAGAAAAACATTTTCTAAATGTCACGGCAGCACTACTTCTTTAGAAAGATGCATGTGTCTTGTTCTGTAAAGGAAAGAGTGGGGAGGAAGTTGGCAACTCATTACTCTTGTACAATAAAAAAAGGAATGCTGTATCACTTGAATGTGTGAGGTATTTTTAAACTAAAATATAATAGTTCCCATTTTATGGCGCTACCCTCAAGTCAAAGTGAAGAGTGACCAGATTCTTGAACTTTAGTGAAAAATAAAATCCTGTGATGCTCTCACCAGAAGCTTCTTAGCAGTTCCACAGGCTATTGCCATCTCAAGGCTTGAAAGCACTAGAGCAGGTAGGATTGGAGATTATTGACTCTGGTTTAGACTTGACCATTGTGTGGATTCCTTTCAGCACTTTTAAAGTAGCTTTGACAACTTCCCCATATCTCATCTCCTAAACTCATAACTGAATGTTCATTCCACGAAATATCAGGCAATGTCACAGCACTGATTCTCCTTGGCTTGAATTTAGTACACCATGACGAGATCCAAAAAGCTCTGCTGTCACATAAATGAATGAGATTCATTGGCCTTACGTGAAATAGAAACAGACTCCATCTTTTAAGCAAGTGAAACACATGCCTGAATTCAGGACATCTTTGGTCACTCATCTCATCCTGCTGACCAGGTCCTAAGCAGAGCAACTTGTGAACCTGCATTCAACTCAGCCTTGTAAGCCAGAGTTTTTTGTCCCACAGGTCCTTTTTCCAAACAGATTGGAGGGTGAAGGGTGAAATGTTGCTTTTCTTCACCCACAAGACTTGTGGTAAAAGGTAAGTTTGTTCCCCATAATACAAATCTTAGTTTTTGCAAATGGTACATCCTTTATGCTGTGCTTTGATACTGCATTTTTGAGCTGGTTTGCAGGTTACTTCCCAGAGATAATTTTCATGGAGGCTCAGTATTCAATTTTAAAATTATTTCACCATCTCTGTTAATGCAGGAATACTTCCCACTCTTGCTCACTGCACTGAAGACATCACATCATAAAAGATGTACAAGTCTAGGTAGGATGTCTGAAACCAAGCATTTTGACAGACATCTCCTGCCCCTTTCCTAAACCTCTCAGTGTACTTGTCCAAAAACAGAGACAGAAATTTGTTGTTCCTAAACAGCTGCTCAGCAAACCTCCATGAAGTTAAGAGAGCTTTTCACACTGATTACAACTGGCATATGAGGTCTCCTCTCATAAGCTGAGACAGAGACTCATTTCCTTTGAATCTCCTTTCCAAATGGCCTGAAGAGCTCCCATTAGCTACTAGAAAGCTAAAATGATTCAAATGATTCTGGAGTTTTGAACTGCTCTGGAGTTTTTGAATTGCTCTGCAAGAAATTTGCCTACCTGTGGTGATAACTTCTGTCATGCACACATCTTTAGGGTAGGAATTCCTCCATTTAAATCCCTGTCTTATGAGGATACTGATCTTTTCTTTCCTGAGCCTTCCTGTTTTATTCTTAGACCAGATGCATCCCTGTGGCATTTGATTGCCTGAACATTAATTATCCATGACTGGATAACAGCCAGGTTGCCATTCCCCTCTGAGTAAATAACTTAAGATTTAATGAAAAATACACATTACAACAGGACCCAGTTCAGGAAAAAAAAAACTTCCAAACATATAATAAAAAATATTTCCTTTTGAAACAGAAACCTACAGCAAAATTGGCCATTTTAATTTTGAACTTTCAGATTCAAAACTAAATAAAAATTCTATTTGTTTTATGTCTTGGAATCATTTATGGAATTAAAAATAGAGTACCTTCTAAGATAAAAGTCCATGGGTTAAAGATGAGGATGACGATTCTTATGAGATTTTATTTCACATTTGCTTTCATATGATCCCACGGACTGAACCCCTGCTGATGTCTGAAGAGTGTTACTTATGCTATTGGGGTGCATCTCTTCCCATTCAAAATTGATCTGAAAGGACTCAGAGACCACTGCATAACATGAACTGAAGCACTGAACTGGTCAGTGGAGACAAATGGGAGATTTTGCTTCCAAGGTGCCCATCTGATCTGACCAAAACCACTAAAAGGTGAACCCAAGGGAGAGCGTGATCTCTCAGATCAGCATTTCCTGTGGTCTTCTCATACTCTCATTTTATTCAGTAGAAGACTTTAATGACTCAAAGCTGTGTTGTGAATTTAGGAGGTTAAGCATTAAAGAACAATGACCAGCTATTTAGAACAACTGTTGGAAAGAAGCTGGATTGAGGAGTTATGTGATGCATAAACTTCTAAGTCACATTTCAGACACTGAACATCGAGGCTGCGTGGCAGGGGTTTTTGCTTTGTTGTTTTTTGCTTTGTCCTGTACATAGCATTGAAGGATAAATAATAATGAGTTGGAGAACATGTACAAGGTGGTCCATCATACCTTCTTGTTTCTAATTTTGCAGGGAACTTCTCTGTAAACTAAAATTTTGGTATTTGGTTCTTTTTTTTCTTTTAATACCACTATCAGCCATAGTGTTGTCCTGGTTACAATCATACATGGGTTTAGAAATATATCACAGGAATTGTCAAGCATGAGAGCTATCCCATTGATGCAGTGTACTGTGGAATAAAGCAGAAAGTTCAGCAGCTGCCTTCTTCTCATGAACTGGTTACATATGGAGATGAAGCAAAATTGTCTGTAATAACTTCAGTTTCACACTCTGTGTTTTTGTCACACTGTTTTCAGATGTGACAGTTTTTAAAGGTCATATCTCTCTCACTAAGGGGAAATTTTTTATGCCTTTTTCCTTTTAGCTGGTTGTAAGCCAAACTCAGACCTTGTATTGTTTACAGAGATGGGACGGTGCATGATACGACAGAAAAACAAAGCTGTTATTTTTAAGATCTCAGCTCAGAGCAAGTTGGCTCCTTGAACAAGATTATCCTCTCCTGTGATCTTTAAAAACACATAGCAAAATGCCTACATTTTAAATTCTAAGTAGCTTCATCACTTTTTTTTTGCCTGTATTTTCCAGTACTTCAGAAGATATTTATTTCACATCAGTTTCTGAGATTTCCCACTGCCTTCAATTTCTAGAATGTACAGAGAAGTAGATTGCAGTTTATATTTTAGAAGCCAGGAGTTATTGTGTTAGACTGCCTAAATAGTTAGACTTGCTATCATCACATTGGTTTCTAGAAAGTCATTACTGCTACAAACTGCTTCTGCAAAAAAAACCACATATCCTTCCTTTTTCTCTCCTGGACACCCACAGTGTGAAAGAAGCCCCATGCTTTAAATGATGCCTTCCCCTCAGAGGAATGAAACAGCATATTCCCATATGAAAATCTGTCTTTGTGCCTCATAGGTTAGTGTCCATCACAAAGGCATCACTGCAGGATAATTTATATGCACTGCCTGATAAAATTGTGGAGAAAATCATTCTGGCAGGTATTGAAAACACCTGAAAGACAACACAGTCACTTGTCACAGCCAGCATGGCTTCCTGAGAGGAAAGTCCTGCTTATCAAACCTGATTTCCTTTTATGACAAGGCAGCCCACGTAGTTGATCAAGGAAGCCACTTGATGTAATCTTTTTGGATTTCAGTAAAACTTTCAATACTCTCTCTCAAAGGATCCTTCTGGAAAAACTGTCCAGCACGCAGCTGGATAAACACATCATGTGATGGGAGAGAAGCTGGCTCATGGGTCAGGCACAAAGGGTTGCAGTGAAGGGTGACATCAGACTCGTGACCTGTTACTAGTGGGGTTCCACGGGGCTCCATCCTTGGCCCTGTGCTCTTCAACATCTTCATAAATAATGTGCACACAGGACTGGAAGGGACACTAAGCAGGTTCACAGACAATACAAAATCAGGAGGAGCTGTTGATTCCCTCAAGGGCAGGGAGGCCCTGCAGAGAGACCTTGACAAATTAGAGGGCTGAGCAATCACCAACTGTATGAATTTTAACAAGGGAAATTCGTGGATTTGACACCTGGGGTGGGGCAACCCTGGATTTACAAAAAAACTGAGGAACAAGGCTGGAAAGCAGCACCAGAGAAGGGACCTGGGGGTCCTGGTCAGTGGCAAGTTGACGATGAATCAGCAGTGCCCTGGCAGCCAGCAGGGCCAACCCTGTCCTGGGGGCATCAGGCACAGCATGGCCAGCTGGGCAAGGGAGGGGATTGTCCTGCTCTGCTCTGCACAGGGGTGGCCTCACCTCGAGTGCTGGGGGCAGTTTTGGAGGCCACAATAAAAGGAACACATTAAGCTTTTGGAGAGTGTCCAAAGGAGGGCAACAAGGATGGTGAAGGGCCTTGAGGAGAAGCTGTATGAGGAGTGGCAGAGGGCACTTGGTCTGTTCAGCCTGCAGAAGTGGAGACTGAGGGGAGACCTCACTGCAGTTACAACTTCCTCCTGAGGGGAAGAGGAGAAGCAGACACTGATCTCTCCTCTCTGGTGATCAGTGACAGGATCCGTGGGAACAGCCTGAAGTTGTGTCAGAGGAGGTTATCTTGGGTATTAGAAAAATCTTCTTCACCCAGACGGTGGTTGGGTGCTGGATGGGCACTGGTGGGGCTCCTCAGAGGAGTGGTCACAGCATGGAGCCTGACAGGGTTTGTTGCGGCCAGAATAGCTGCTAGTAAAGTCCAGGGTAAGGAAGTAAAAAGGGCCTTTGCATAATATCCACCGATGTTTAATTCAGCCACATGGTCAGATGTGCAGGGTCCAAGGCACACTCATGAGCAGAGTCCAAGTTTCTCTCTCTTGAGGGGCTGGGGCTGGCCCCGGTCTCGGGGCAGTACTAAGACAGGGGCCCATTGGGGAATAGGGAGGGAGTGGCTCAGGGACATAGGAACGGGGGAAGGAGCCAATGGGGTCTTAACAGCTCCTTTGAGGGCAGCTTCTTGTGTCTCCCTAACCTAGGGGATACCTCCCAGGGTCCCCACAAGGGTTGAAGTTTGGTGTTGGTGATATGGTGTGAGTCTTGGAGATGGCCAGGAGCAGGACTCGATGATCCTTGTGGGTCCTTTCCTACTCAGCATATTCTATGAATCTGGGATAATCAAACAACAGAGCAAAACAACATAAATTTTGTGGAGTTGATGTAATTAATTTTGTTTTCATCACCAAAGATTATTTGTAGGAACATAAAAAGATGAATTTTATCACTTATTCTCAGTGAATGGTGATAAGAAACATTGATGAGAAAAAGATTGTGTCTATCCCAGGAAGGAAATGGAACATACCAGTCATTTGCTAATACCATACGTGCTCTTTTAAACCTTGCAGAGGATTGTCCTTGTCGAAGTGCCTTTCTATAAAACATGCAATTTTGTGTTTAAATTTCCCTTTTGAAAGAGCCGATTTTAAGTTGAATTTTAATTATTCAAAATAATTTTAGCTTCAATAAATAGAATGATTGGGGTTTCAATTCAACAGGAAGTCTTTTTACAACTTTTCAATCTCATCAAAATTTATTCTTCTTTTTGAGCAAGTTGTTTTTTGCATCTTGACTCCATCAATTTTCCCTGCTTAGGAACAGAACTAAAATACTCTTTACCCACTTTTATTCCTGTAAAATCAAAACCTTGTCATATGAAAATGGTAAATGTTGTTCTGCAAAAACTCATGTTTTTCAACTGCATTAGAAGCAGTCTTTTCTAAATTACATCAAAAAGTACAATTACTGCCACCCAGGCTTGTTTTTAGTACCCTGTTGCACCTCATCATCAGTAACACTCCTGATGCAGAATTTATGGGTGGATGGGGATCCAGAAGCTCTAATCTTTGCTCACAATCCTTGCTTCTACAGGAGATAGCAATACAGTGGTCCTGCTCAGTAACAGCTTTCCTTATTGTGTAGATCATTTCAGCATACCACTGTTTCAAATACTGCAAAAATATGTAGAAAATACTTATTTCTATGTATTTCTCTAAGAACAAGCTATGCTACCCTTGTTCACCATGTCCGTATCACCTGGGATATCCAATATGGGATGTTATTTGTAACATGGGCAAATGTTGGCAAAGGGCATGCTTGGACAAACATCACTTGAGAACAAACTAGCTAAGAAGTGCATGTGGTCCATGACTAAGGCAATCCTTTCTTTTTCTCTGCTCACTGATTATACCTTGAAGTATATTTGTTTACCCGTACCTTCAAATGCAGCACTCTAGTTGATCAGGGAGACATCCAGCTGTTTTAGAAAAGCATGTCTGGATTACTTTTTTCTCTCTGATCTTCTGCAGCAGTAATTTCTCTATACCGACAGCACTCCATAATTTTAAAACCCTTAATCATAATCAAGTTTTTTTGAATATTGGCTCACTACGAATGACTAGGTTATAAAACACTGTTGTTGATGCATTAGTCATGTTCTTGAAAACCAACTGATGATGTCTATTAATGGCTTAGCTACAAAGTAAGTATTTTGCATTATTAAAACAGTGGTACATATATTTATGAATTACTGTAACAATCAATAAAGCAACAAAGTAGAGAAGAAAAGAAGAAAATGCCATGCAGAGCCATGAGGTTTTATTTATGTATTATCTTTCTCAAAAAACTAGCATCCTGTGGGATTTAAATCTGTGGGATTTAAATTTTGAGCAGAAAAAAATATATAAACTGGCTTTGAACACACAAGAAATAGATTTATATACTCTGAAAATGGAGTACATATCTCCTCATATTTCCAAAAATAAAAAATTACATCTTCTCTTATATGAGTGCATCGATGATTCTGTGTTCATCAAGAGTATATGGTATAGGCAGAGGGAATCAATCTTTCCCTTTCTATCACTTTTAAAATCAGTCTTCTGATTAAAAGTAAACTAAAAAATGAAATTATGAAAAAAAAATCACAAGAACACATAATTCAGATCTAGGTCCAATCTTTTTCCATGGAAATTTTTACATTCAAAAGGTTATGACACAACTGTCCTCTTTAGAAGTTTTAAAGGGAATTCTGTTTGAGTGTCCTTGGTTAATAAATGTCCTCATACAGTAAGGAATAGAGCCATCTTTGGAACAAGCTCTGTTTTTTACATTAAACAGTGCTCTATTTCATGGACAAACTTACTGGCTAGACCAGCAGATGGTGGGTGTGAAATATCTGTGTAACATATCCTACTTTCTCTTCAAGAAAATACAAATTTGCATGAATTTCTGTGATCTTTCACTTTTATAATTTCAGAGACATTTATGAAGAGAGTGGAAATAAACAGAGTTCATCCTATCACAGGGCACATCTTCAACAATGGCAGAAAAGTACTTCCATTAAATTTATTGTGTGAAGAAGAATTTTCCGATCATTTTAAAGGCTGAAAAGCAGGTACTTATGACTGATTCTCATTTCAGTTGCACTTTTCCCATATGATTAATATAAAAAAATGTTAAAAAAAAGTTTTTGTCAGAGACCTTAGCTGCAGGAAGGTGGAACAAACAAGTGACTTGTTAAACCTGCACTGGAAAAAGGTTCCACCTCATCACCAACTTGTTTGCAGTTTCTAGGACTTAATTTCTGACGTGACAATGACTAACTTTTCTAGACTCCTGAGCTGTTGTACATTCTGCTTTAAAAATCAAGTTCACATCTAATCAGCTGCAGATATTAAGAGAGTTCTTTTATAAATAAATAATTTATTGTGTCAATATCAAGCTCTTATTTTTTTTCTTCTAAGGAAATTTGAAATATCTTGTCAAATTGGTGTAAAACTCATTCAGGAGAGTCAACAAACTGAATTCTCATAATTCGGGTTCAATCAGATGAAACATAACAATGACTCGTGTTTATTTGCATTTATATTTATTTACTACTCCAGAAAGTGCTAAATTGACAAAGGTGTGCTGCTGATTTGGGTGAATTTTATGTTCAGTGTTGAGTTGATATTTCATACTCAGATCAAATGTATTTTTCAACAGGATTTTTTTTCCAGAAAATTATTTTTCCTATTCAATCTCTTTTCTATTTGCTGCCTTGTATCCTAAACATAAGCACTTGTAAAGGCTGCTAGGGAATATATAAGGCATAGACCAAGCAGAATCCTTAAAGATTTGAGAGGTCTCTTTATCCTATACTCCTCCATTTTGGGCAAGAAACATCTCTGATCCACCTAAAAACTTTCAGGCCAGCAGAAGTCACCATACCTGTAATCCCATTTGAATTACCAATATTCAAGAATTTTCAGTCACATTAAGAATGGAAAGACAAAAAATTGGATAGGAGAAATAAAATAAAAATTAGTTTCTCTGAACAAATATGTCAAAAATATCCTAATACCACAGGTTAGAAAAGAATTCAAGAGGAGAAAAGTTGATTTGGAAGAACAGTGCCTAAATTTCCAATTAATCCACAAGTTTTATACCATGACATGGTCCGTCCTAGGAATTTTTCATCCTAGGGCTCTCTGTCATTAATTCATGTAGTTGCATGAAGGCTAAATGGCTGCTTAATATGAAGAAACAGAGTAGGTTAGAGAGATTTTTAAAAATAGAGGGAAAGGAGGCAAAAGTTTTAAAATTACAAGGGAAGGTGTTGATGTCCAGAAGCAAGGTGAGGGGAGGGGAAGGGAGAAAAGTGGAATTATATATGAGACTCATGGATTGTCTTAAAAAATTCCCACAGATAAAAAAAATTAGCCAGCTCACTATTTCCTGGGAAGAAAGACTTGCCATAAGTAAGGCTATATTTTCTTTTTTAAAAAGGGAGAATAAAGGAAGGATAAAATCCCGCATCTGTTGAAGCATCTGCATCTGCATCATCAGCTCCAAAGGGATTAGACTCCAATGCATATTTTGGATGTGATCACCATTATTCAAATACAAATGGTTATGAAATATATCTACATCTAGGGGATGCAATTCAGCTGATGAGGTGATACTGGAGTTCAGAGTTCAACTGATGAAGTATTAAGCATTTTAGCCTTAAAGAAATCATCTTTTCTGACATGACCAATGTATATTGGATTATTTCATTCTAAACCTTTGCCAGCATTACGTTAATATAGAATAAGAAAATGCAGGTAAAAGAAAGTAATTTCTCTCTTTACAGTCAACCCAAGAGGTCAATAATTACCTTGCAAATTATCTATGAATTTCATCTACCTCCAATACTGCACCAGTAAGGTTATTTGTTATAAAATTTTATGTTTCTATGAAATTACAAAAGAAAAAATAAAGAATAAAAATACCATTAGATTTGAAGAGCTGATTTTTCTGCTTTGTTTATTGTAATAGCTTGTTTCAAATGCCAAATTTTAGTCTTTCGCTGTTTTACAAAAAGAAACCTGGGAAAAATTAAAAGGATTTACATAAATTTAAAATGTGACTAGCAGGGACACTTCATAAGTTATTAAAATGCTCTCAGTGTGTGTTAAACACAAATGTGTTACATTGTACTCCCAGAGAATCAGCTGCATTTGACATTTTATAAAGGCTTTGTTAGAATCCAGCCAAGCAATGCAACATTTAAATTAAACTATAGATAATGTAAGATTCTATGAACATTTCAAAGATCCTTTACTCCTAACAAAGTGCACAACTTTTACGTGCTTCTCAAGTTGAGGTTTTTGTTTACCATCCCAGAACTAAACAACATGAAATATGGACACTCTCGCCTGCTGCTACTTTTGTTTGTGGATGTACTATAATTTCTGTTTCTGTGTGTGTTCTCTGGGAATGCACAGAAGGAAAACATCACATATCCAGCACAACCCTTGACATGTACATCATATGCAGAATTTATGAGGCATCATAATGATTTATCAACAGGAGTTTGTGTTGGATGTTACAAGTGCAAAAATTAGCAAAACAAGTACATCTTCTCTGATTTATATTTGCCAAGCATGAATCATGGAGAATCTACAGATTTTTAAAGTTCATATCATTTCCATCAGGTACCCAGTATACTTTTGTCATAATGCAAAGTAGTTGGGGCTGGTATTCCTACTGAATTGCTGTACCTAGTCATGAAACCGTTGTTCAAAAGGGCCACTAAAACAGTGAAAGGGGTTCTCAGTGGAGGCACACAACTGGGAAACACAAAACAGAAAAAGCAAACAAACCCCACAACATTATAGTGAATCACTTTAAAGAGAAGATTAAGGGGGTGACCATATTCCCTCACCAGGGAACAAAAATTTGTTCATCTGTTCTGTCTTTAACAGTGAAAGCAACAGTGGTTTCCCTTTTTTGATTTTTGGAAAAATCAACAGCAGCAGTATTCCTAATCTCTAGACTGGATTTTCAATTTTCTTTGAATTTTGAATTACGATTAATTCCAAATTTGTCATCTGTGTTATAGACTAAGTGACTCCCACAGTAACATTTACAGTCTTGGTCTAGAGGCTTTTTCTCTAAACTACAGCCACTTGGAGGCCAGGGTGAGTAGTGTTTGGTTTATGAAATGAAAATTTATCCTTTGAGATAAGCATGTATTCATTAAAATGTCTGAGAAAGCTCTCCCACAATGGGCCATCACATTTTCCTCTTTCCAATTCCTTTGGAATTGCATATCAAAGCTGATGGGTTGAGGTTTGCTTTAAGGTTTCCACATGCTTCAGGCACACTGAGCCTGACTTTGCTGGACTTTTAGCATTTCTACAAGCTTTTTTTTGTAGGCTACACTAGTCTAGAATGTCTGCCTAGGGTTCTGTGCATATGCACACATACAGATGGCAAGTTGAAAGTAAGAATCACTTTAATTCTTAGTAAGTACAAAGCTGCTCTGTATTACACTAGGGTATTAATCTGTCATATGCTATCAACCTGTATATACTGTGCTCTGAACTCAATCCTTCTTCACCAACTCCTGTCTTCACTTTAATTCTGTCAACTGCAGGTAATTTAATAGCAGCTTCTCTTAATCACCAGAGTAATTTCATTTTGGAATAAGGAAAAGCTGTGGTAAGAAGCTTTTCCCACTTTCTTTGGTAAGCAGAATTAATTCTTTGGATCTAAACAATCAATTAAATGCCCACCATTGTTTATGGTGTTTCTTTAGAAGGACTTTCAATCAATACAGACATCCCTTTCACCTGTACTGTCACAAATCATGGCATTTGCTTCTAAATTTTAACCCCAAACAATGAACTGAGCATGAGAAACTGACAGGCTTCAATTTGGGAGGATAATTTGGGATTGAAGCCTTGTAAAGAAAGAGACTAGCACAAAAGGCCTTTAGGCAGACTACAGTTCATGCCTACTCTACTGTCATGCGCATTTGCTTTGGCAGAATTGCCAGGCAATAACCAAATGGTGAAGACCATAATGCAGGGGAAGATATTCTGTGAAGCAGCTTTGATTGGTACCACCTCAGCTCATTTGTCTCCTGCAAGAGAGGAGACTTGGACCACGGATGGTGTGGAACAGCTCCAGCCATCTGGTGCTCTGTGGAAATAGAGAATTTATCTGGCTTGTATTGAGCTTCTCTGAGACGGACTTTAACTGCTGTCTGTCATTTAGCGAAATTTTCTAAGGCTGCTAAATACATATTTCTACTTCTTTTCCTTTTGCTTCCTCCCCACCGCCATGTATGTGAATGTAACATTGCTCAGCAATTTAAATAATCTCCAGGCAGAGGTGCGGTTTGGATCTGGTTTGGTTTTTGCTGGGATCTGAGAAAGGCTGGTTGAAAATACAGGAAACAAGACAGAAAAGAAAAGTTGACCCAGCATGGGTGTGACACAATGAAAGGAGCCTTGGGACTCAGATTTTAGCTCATTATGTCAATACAGATTTCCAGCTGGAACTGTTGCTAGAAGCTTGAGTTTTCCTGTGAATTGTCAGGACTTTATGTATCCTTCTAAATGAAACAGAAGATTGTCAGGAACATGCTGCTCCAGTGTCAATTTTTTCTGAAGTAGCCTGTAATATCCCAAATTTTGATCAAATGAGTCCTAAGAATATGACAATATAATGGCATCTCAGCTGTCCTCTACACTGTGTTGAATAAATTTGCTGAGGTTTTATTTATGCTTTTTTAAAAATAAGGAGGATACTATTTCTCAGTAGAGCAAGAGCTTCTAGTATGTCTGCATCTTTTATTCTTTCATGCTCAGGACAGGTAATTCCTTTCCTACAGAAGCTATTTATACACACCATTTGTTAATGAATGATATTAACTTTGCTCACCATGAGTTCTAGCAACAAAGGTGAAAAAAGCAACATCGTCAGAAAGTGTAGACTTGTATTAATTGTGCTCCACATGAGTGCTTGTGTTAGCAGACAGTGAACAAGATATCTCACACATTTCTAATTGGTCTGCTGCCAGTGGCAGTGTCAGGGCAGACACAGATCCTCTGTTCCCAGCCCTTGAGCTGGGGGTAGTTCCGTGTAGGGGGAGCCCAGCCTTCAGCCTCTTTCCAAGCCCTGCTCTTAATGTCTCTTTGTGCTTAACCCTGTAGCTTAAGTATTTTAACAGCTATTCAGGCCTAGGCAGAAAATACTCAGCTGTCCCCATCCATGTTTTGTATGTTTCTAATTTTTAATTCTTTTCTGTGCTCATGAGAAAGGGGTATTTCATCTTACAGTGTGATGCCGAGCTTAAATGATAAGTATAGAATAATAAACGTGGCATACTGATATTTATTGTATTCATCTCCACCCTGCAATTCTAAAAACAATGATTAGTGATTAGAAAATAAGCTTATCATTGTTTTACTTATGGAACATTATTAATGAATCTGTTTTTCAGTGAATAATTGCAGTAATCAACTGAAAATAATAGTAGAAGCACACAGTAAATAGGTCAGATTAAGTAAAATTTTAAATGTATGTTCCTAGATGTCAAACAGCTTCTGTCTCATGGGTTGTATGGCATTTTCTTGTTGACTCATATTTTATTTTCTTCATGTTTATGTCTGAAATTCAACCACAGGTTTATGATAACCTCTTTTGGCAATTAACTTATATTCATAATAGAGACAACTCCCTGTTTGCAGGGGTTTCCTCTTCTTCAGTATAGGAATATCTAAAAAATATGAAAAAACAGATTTTAAGATTATTTTTGAAGGTGTCTGATTTTTCTGCTCTGATATTCAAACAAAATACTGAAATACTGTGGTGGTTTTACATGTTGGCGTAAAATCAATACACCTTCAATTTGCCCACAGTAGGAATTTAGAAGCTGTAAAATGAACTTCCACATATGCCAAAAGCCACTGCCAGGCACCAGTGGCAGTCTGATAAGTACATAAAATTACTTTGAGACTGTTGTACACTTAAACATATTCACTAACCCTTCAGACAGAGTTTTTGTGGACCTCTGTTTCAAACAAACCCAAAAAAAAAAAAAAAAAAAAAAAAAAAAGACAGAAAAATGAGAGTTTTCCCTCAAGGGGACACATCCAGGAAAGGAAAACAGCATTTGCTAGTACTGGCTGATCTTAAATCAGCCAAAGAATTTCAAACATGCCAAGTAATGCTGGCCAACTTGATTTTTAAACTCATAAGCCTTGAAAAATGACAAAACCAGAATTTAATCTGCATGTTGGTAACCTTTAGGTTAAATCAATTATCTGGATTGAATCTTTGCAGTTTGCTAGGGGGTATCACATGCCTCTGCCTTTTGTAAGAGCTTTCTTTTTTCATTCTCAAAGATTTGTGTAAAAATTATTATTGGAGCTTTTTGGCTATGGCTGTCACAAGCCTCAGTTAGCGTGACTGCCCCTATTGCTTGCTCCTGACTTTATTAACACATTTTGACTGCTCCCAAAGTTTTCACAACTTTTAAATCTTATCCACAGTATATAATAAGGCAAAAGTGCAGGCATCCTCAAATTAGCATTAACCCAAGCTATTATTTCTGCAAGATCTATTATTCTGTGGTCAAGAATCATCATGGATAAGAGGCAGAGCTTGCTAGTGTAGACCCAGAACTCACCCAAGGCAGTCTTGGGACTTGAGCTAGGTCAGACCATGCCAGATCAAAAACTGAAAGGATACCAAGCACTAGTGAGCCACAGTAACTCAATAAATTCTAAACATGCTCCTGAGCATTATTTACCTTCTTGTTCCCCTTGTTCGTGTCAGCAATGCCTGTTGAGTGGCATGAAGAATTGCTTGGGATGCAAGTTGCCTTCCCAGGGCAACTGATCCTCATCCAGGCACCAGAAATCTGTTTCTCTCTTCTGATGTGGTTTGGTTTGTTGTTTTCATGTTTTAGGTGTCTATTTAGCCACAGGTAAGTGTATTAAACCCTAATTTCATAATGTCAGTAATTAAAGTAAACCATCTGTGGGAATGATAAGTAGGAAGAAAATAAATTGCTAGATATCAATATTTCTCTTACATATTTGGCCCCAACCTTATTAACATAAACACTGACACTGGGGATGCAACATCCTGATTTTTGTTTTGTTTGTTACAAGGCCTCATTTCCAAAAACATTTGTAAACTCTCATTCAGTCATTTGTAAACACTGACAAAAACAGAAGTTGTCTGCTCTGAAGGAGAGAGCAGGAATATATATTCAGTGGTTGCAGTTGCAGCAAACACCTCAGCAGCAACAAAAACAAAAGGAACCAAAAGGAGTCCCCAGCAATTTAAGTCTTGCAACAGGAAGAAACATAATTTTCTTCTCTTCAGAAATTCATAATGAGGTAATTTCTGCAAAGCTCCCCACCCACAGCAAAGGTCCTTGCATCAGGAAAAACTGAAATCTTGTTAACCCGTGCTAGACATTGTCTGTTTCAATGGGAGGGAGGGAGGGCTTCTAAAGGCACAAATGCCATCTCCACAAAGCTCTCTCGCCTGACTACTAAGGTCCCCAGGTTAATACATATAAATAGTGCTTTTGATTTATGATATAGACAGCTGTAACAGATGAATGGCTTTAATTTACCAAGCCAGAAAAATCAGCATTTTAAAAAAAAATACTTTCCCTGCCACTGCAACTGAGAAGGCTTAGTGAGGCTTATGTATGTGAGCTCTGCAGCAGATCTGTGACCCAGAGGACCTGTGGCTGGCCACAACAAAAATGATGGCTGTTTTCTGTGTCTCTTAGTAGAGGTGTCAAATATCATTCAGAGGGAGTCAGAGAACACAATAAATTAATCCCTGATAGTATGTTAAATATCTGTTTGTTTGAAATGTCAAGCAGAGGAATTTGATTCAAAATTCAGCCTTTCTTGTCCCCAATTAGTCTCACCAAAATCTTGCATGGGCGATGAAAGCTGGAGAGATGTTCTTCAGTTCTTATAGCTTTTACCAGCTGCTTTTTGGAAAATACTAAGCATTCTTCAATCCATTGAACTAAACTAGAATTCTCAATTGCCAGAATAAGGGTCATATATTAAATACTGCCTATGACAGCCTTAAAATCTGACAGATTTACAAAGCAAAGGCACCAGATGGATAACCCCTGGCTATATCCAGCCTCAAAGGAAAATTCTCCTGTCCACCGGCCTGTTTCCATCCCCCATACTCTGAAAGGTAATCAGGTGTAGTAAGGAAACCATCTTTATCCTGCTTGCTTTTCCCACTGGCAACACTCATAGCCTGTAACCACACATTGAATCTGCTGCAGGTTGTGTCACCCGAGATATGTGAGTACCTCTGAGATATGTGAGTACATATTCCTAAGTAGCTTTGAGCAGATTTATCTGCAGCTGACCCTCCTTGTGTTTTCATTTTTTGTTTGAAAATGCAGTGCTTTGTCAACCCGATGTGGTTTGGGGTTTCTCGGTTATTACCTTCAGATGAATGCTCTCCCCCTATTTGATCTGGAGTTTAGAAGCCACAATAACCAACAGACCCAAGGGCATTCAGCTTGTCTCTCCTACAGTTTCTCAGTCACCAGAGGAACAAAATATCAAAGCCCTCATTGTGTAAAACTGCAAACAAGAGCAAACAATCCAGTGTTCTTTTACTCATGATGATACTGTTGAGTTGTGATTCCTGAGGTATCCTTGGCAGTATTATTTTATGAGAAGACATAGCACGTTTAACTAGGAAAGCACTTAATTCTTCTCAAATGAGAGGAGGCCTTTGGTGCTTTTCTTCTTTTGTTTCCATCAAGAGGGATAACAGTAACAAAAGTTGCGCATCTCAACATTGCCAGTTCTTACTAAATTCATTAACTTCACTTATTAAGCTCTCTATGGATGTTTAATTTATTGTCATGTATCAGTCCCAAGCTACTTAGAATCACAAATTAAAAGATTGAGTCATCAGAGAGCGCAACTTCTAGTCGAAAGATTTGGTTTTAATATTTTTGGCAGGGATCACAAGATGATGCTCTTAAATATGGCCATGAAGAAAAAGGAAATTCTCATGTCCTTTTAGACTTCCAAATTCTTCTTTATTTCAAAAGAGTTACTGTGATAAAGTAGTATACATTTGAGATTTTTCTCAGATTTTTTTCTCAAATGGTATTTGTAATCATTACCTCCCTTCCAGGTCTGGGATACAGTTTCTTATAAAATTTCTTTAAAATTTTCTTTAAAAGCTTCTTGGTCTGACAGAGTCATTTGACACTGAAGCAAATACTTAAAGATGCTGGAGCATAGTCCCGTACAACTTTAATTTGGATCATTCCAGTTCAAATTTTGTGAATGAAAAGCTCAATGTATAGCATATTTCTGCTATCCTTGCAAGTGACCAAGAATCTGAAATTTTTAAAAAATTGAAACCTCACTGCAGAAGGAAATAGATTTGCTCTATAATCTTCATAGTGAATCTGGGTTTCATTTTACTACACTGGTTTAATAGCTTATTACAGCAATCCAGCTGGTGTTCCAGGAATAGATCACTTTGCTGCTATGAGTGGGGTTTTTTTTGTTCTCACATTTATCAAATATTCTGGCCAGCTGGCAATCTTTGCATACTTGGCTCTATGCTACACCAGTCCTAGTGAGTGCAAATAATCTATAAAACCTTGATGTGGAGGATTAGATGGGTTCTAAGAGGACATCTGTGAAAACATGGGTGAAAACCTTGGAGACTTATGCAGACGCTTGCCAATGGTGTGTCTGCTGCTTTTCCACATGGCTGTGAATTATGTAACGACACAAAGTAATGCACTTGCCTTTGGAGACAGAGAAAATGAATTGAAAACAAATAATTAAACTGCACAGGAAGATGATTTTCCAACATGCAGGATACTATCCAAAACCTGCCTATTAAAACCAAATGAAATACTTTTTTCCTCCTACTTTTAGCTTTTCCTTCCATAGCAGAGTTGGGAATATTCTTGTCAGAGGTTTAACTGGTATTTTGGCATTCTGCTCTGCCAGCCCAGTAAATATCATCAACCTCTAAGGAATGTGATAAACATGAGAAATTTTGCTAAACTGGAAATAAAGAATTTTACCAGGAGCTATAATGAAACAAAAAACACCAAACACAAAAATTCCACAGGCTGGGCTACTAAAATAACTACTGAAAAGAATACATATTTTTGGCTTTCTTATTACTTTTCGTCCTTTTTTAGAACACTAACAGGTGAAGATTTTTACTAAATGAAGAAAATGATAAATGTATTAGTCTCACAGTCTGAAGCAGTGTTATGAAGGTCTAAACCTTTATATAAACCTTCAAATACAGGAGTGGTGCTCCTAAGTGAGATTTTGACTGGAAAGAAAATAGAAATACACTAATGAGCATCACAAATTGACCTGTCAGAGGTCTAGAAAACTCCCATATAAGACTCAGGTACTGCTGCATAAAGGAGAAATGAAAGCTTGAAAGGGAGGTTTTTAGTGCACCACGGGGACTCTAAATTTAAAGAGTTTATGTGTGGGTGTCTAAGTTCACAGCACAGTCTGTAGGTGCCAGGCAACAGAGCTGGAAAACAGTCCCACCAACAATATCCACCACCAGCAGCACTCAGCTGTAACAACACAGGTGCCAAGCACTCTTATCTGCACCCTGAGGAGTCCTGCCTGACATGGCCCTCCCAGCCAGAAGTATCTGGAGCACCTTTAGCTCTGCTGTCACACCTGCCATCCCTGTCTCCAGCCAAGGCCAGCAGTGTGATACAGTGCAGCAGAGCTCTCAGCTGTTCTGAGAACCCAGGTTTTTAAACTGTGCAGTACATAGCTGGTACAACTCTGCTGAGCTCTACTGGGGACATGAAGGTTTCATCCATTAATGGTCAAAAGTCAGTAGGAGTGCTCCTGAGGCTTATGGTTCCACTTGAGGGCAGCCCAAATGAAACTAGACACCTTTGTTTAAGCAGCTGAATTTCTTTCTGGATGAATGCATGGTGAATTGAATTTCTCTGCTGGTTTTCATTGCCCAGAACTTTTTTTAATATAGTACCAACCTGAAAACAAGGGCATCCCAAATGTGTCTTAGTTTGGAAATAAACCCCCACTCTACCCCATCAATAATGTCCAAACATAATATTGAAAATATGCAGCGGGAACTGAACCGGTACTGCCACTAATTGAAGCTTAGGAGCATGTGTAACATATGGATCGGGTAATGAGCAAGTTAGAATGTGCATGATAAAAGATGATAGCCAATAGAGAAGGCCTGATCCACTCTATATGGCACTGAGTGCACTCCATTAAGAAGAGGAATATAGCTCAAATTTGGTAGTTAGACCCTACTGTGTGCCCTGTCAAAAACGTAACACTTGTCCATCACACTGACAGCGCTCTGAATAAAAATAACCTGTATTAAAAAGAGGCAGTGATGAGGTAAATTGTGCTGATAGGGAGAGTTAAAAATGTCTCATCTCTAGAAAAAATGGGTTTGGAAACAGGCTTACTGTGGCTGCCAAAGGAAGAGCTGCCTTTAGGTTGGGAAGCAGTGACTGAGCCTCCTGAAGGACCAGGACACCTCATGTGCTGCTGGGGAGAGAAGGGACATATCCTGACAAAACTCACCATGTTTGTGAACACTCTGCTCATTTGAAAGCTGCTACAAACTTTGTTTTCTAAAACAAGCCGAAGTGAAAAGTGAATTAAGCTCTTGTATTTTCCAAGACTGGGCTCACACTGCCTGATGTCAGTCAGTCCCTGTACTCACTGTCTATGCAATCTAAGTCACCAAAAATTCTTGAGATCAGACAAGTCCAGTTTGGCTTATGTCATAGATCCACTGACCAAAGAGAACAAACATCCAGATGTCCAAAGAGATGCTGCCTGAAAGCCTTTCTGAATCCCTCCCCTCGTTCTTCCCTGCCAAGTTGCCAAACACTTGGTGTCCTCGCACCACAGCCATGGGTGTACCCAGGAGCCCTGTGTCTTCGCTGCCAGCCTCCCACGGATTTGGCTGTCACCCTCCATGGGGCATTTAAACACTGCAATGGGCTGCCCAAGGAGGAGGGGGAGACATCCTCCCTGGAAGTGTTCAAGAAATGACTGGATGTGGCATCTGGTGCCATGGCCTGGTTGGCAAGGTGGTGACGAAGACACAGTCTCAAGCTGTGCCAAGGGAGATACAGGCTAGAATTAAGGAGGAAGTTTTTCACAGAAAGAGTGGTCAAATACTGGAATCATCTGCCCAGGCAGGTGGTGGAGTCACCGTCCCTGGATGTGTTTAAGAAAAGACTGGATGTGACACTTAGTGCCATGATCTAGTTGAGGTTTTAGAACATGGGTTGGACTCGATGATCTTAAAGGTCTCTTCCAACCTAGAAATTCTGTGATTCTGTGATTCAGTGATTGGCCAAATGTTGGACTCAGTTACCTCAGAGATCATTTACAACCTAAATGATTCTGTGATTTCCCACACTGTTGGTGAACCTCAGCACAGTCTGGAGGTGTCCACAGATCAGGAGCTTCCTCAGAGGCAGCCAGGAGCACTTAGAGTTTAGTAATTCCTGATAGGTCTTAGGGGAGGTGTTGGCTGGGAGACTGAGGTACCTTTTTCCCTGTGAGCTGGGCTATCTCCCAAGCAGCAAGATGTACTGATATTTATCTCAGAATAAAATATATATAGTCTCACTAATGGATGAGTAATAATTCTAAATTTCAGCTTTACTGAAGTGCTTGTATCACCTAGGGCATAACAGATATTTTGCAGGGGGGTTTTTTCAGTGTCGGGTACTACCCACCCTATGACTTGTACTGTTTCATGAAAGGAGTTATGAATCCAAAGAAGTTATTAATCCAAAGAAGTTATGAATCTGTTATAATATTTCTTTTCAATCTTCCTGCACAGTGGAAGAGAGCAAATGCACCAAAAAAAAAAGATCAAATCTGACCTTAAAAACCTAAACTAAAATTAAATCACAGAATATAGTTTTAAAATCAAGTTAAAGGGGAAGATAAATGTTAAGCTAATATAAAATAGGAATATCTTTAGAAGATAAATGGTTTCTCTTGCCTTTAGGGTTTTCTTTTTGGCCTGTTTTTCTTTTAAGTATGAACATCCCAAATGTATGCAATGTTATGTTGCATTTCTCCCCTGTCTCCATTTCAAAACAAAGAATTTTCTATGTCATGTTGGGCAGTAGGTTTTCCTTACTTAAAGGAATCTGGGAAAGCTATTTTCAAAACTTGCTCCTTTTTGATAGGCAATATAATTTACAGAGCACTACCAGGAAACTTAATAAACTTTAAATTTTAGCAGCATCCTTGACACTCATACCACATGCATTTTGTCTGATAATTCTTTCGAATCATGTTCATCTACATATTTTCCAACTGCAAAAGTAAATATTTGCCAGAAAAAAAAAAAAAAAAAAAGGAAACATTTTAGCCCACCAACAGCCCAACCCTAACACACCAATGTTCAGTTGAAATCTTATACAACATGTCTTCCTGGTTTTCCTTGCTTCTTGCTGTTCAGTTCAACTTATGGAGGGGAATTTAAAAAAAAAAAAAAAAGGCAGAATACCATTAAACCAAAAATTAAATATTGATCCAAGTGAAAAATTGCTTTAGCTCTGTTTGTGAAGAAAGAAGGAAGATTTTCTACCAGACAAAGGGCAGGTCAATGTTGGGAATCAGCACAGGCTGCTCAGTTGAACCATTCATTAAAATATTTACATTCTTCTGGGGATTGAATTTATCTATGAAGAACATGATAATCTCTGAATTAAATGTAAATTTCTTAGAACGGACAATAGGTACTTTCAGGCTACAAGAGGGTGATACATGAAATGCAAAGAGAAACCAGTATGTCTTTGTAAATTTTCCTGTTTGTAGTTTTTAAGTATACTTATTTTGCCTATGAATATTTCTTTTATAAAATAAAATCATACTGCAAAATTAAGTGAGCTTTGAAATTCTGTAGTTCAGACCTTTCTGTAGTCAGGATTTCAGGATTATCATGACAGAGGTTTGGCTTTTATTTCTTACAGAGAAGTTACCAAACCTCATGTTATCAAATATATCCCATCCTCTTTAGATAAAAAATAGTTACTCTTTGGTCTGAATTGCCAAGTAGTTGGAAGGCATTGATGTGTGAGTGAACTGAAAACAAAAATTTAGTCCAAGCAGGAAAGATAAAAAAATGGTAAGGTATGAAAAAACTTTCCCCCAAAATACTTCATAATGTTGCCAAACCAAAAAATCTCTTCTTTTACAATTTTTATGTGCCATGTAAAACTCAGGGAAAATGTGAAAGCATGAGTACTCTCTCTAAAAACAGGGACATCTTGTGAAGTTTTGACACAGATCTGACCTTTCAGGGTAAAAACGGGAATGTCTCACTTTTGTGGACTGGGACTATCAACAACCAGGCTTTTCTTATTTTTTATCACATTAGCTAAGAAAAATATGCATATTGCATAGTCTAGTCTCTGAAAAGTTATAGCTAACTGTACTAAAAGTTAGCTAAAACAAGCCACATCAAAAAATTATCCTTCTTTTGTAATACATTCCCTTCCAAACATTTTGAGGCTTTTTATAATTATACAAAAGTGAAAGCACCAATGTCTTCTACAGTATACTGTGAAGATGCTGATAGGTCTGAAGTCCCTAAAGACAGGTCAATTAGAAAATCTGCTTGTTATAAGACATGCCCTGCTTATTAAAACATATACACAATTTTTAACATGCTCATATTTTTTAAACTTTTTTTCCATCCTACTCCTTTTCCAACATTTATTTCCTCAACCTTTTCATTTATGTGGTTAAATTCACACAGAGGACTGAATTTTCAAATTGTTTTACCATGGTTTCAGCTATGTCTCTCCCATTGACTCCTTAATGAGAGTGATCTTGAAAATAATCCCTAATAGTTTTATAAAAATGTAGCCTTCTGCTGCTTTCTCTCTCTGAGTGATGAGTACTGTGATTGCAGGGGTGGGAGGTAAGAGACAGATAATAAGAAATTTCAACTCAAAGTATCTTGATGACATGTGAAAGATGAATTGAAAATGCTTTAGTTTAGAAATTAGTTTTCATGACTTTCAAGGTGATTGATGAGATGACTTTGAACTAGATCTGCCTAGCAGTGGTCACTGTGCTGGAACAGCAGAAGGCGTGCAGAGTGTGTGCATGGTGCACTCCAGGGTTACCTACCCATCTATTTAAATACTTCTGAGCAGCTAAAGTTATCACATTGATAGGATGTAAATACAGGTATTAAATGGTATTTTGCAAAAAGATTCTTTTTCGTAAGAAGAGGGACCTTGTTATAAATTAAACCTGCTGCAGCTTTTAGGCGCCAGTTCTAGGAGGACAGGGTAGATGAAAGGTAGGCACATATGGGGAAGATGAGAGGAAAGGAAAAGTGTTGAGTGCAGGGGTGGACATCAAAGTCAACCCTGAATTCACAAGAGCCTAAGGGAAGAAACACTCATCTGAGGCTTGGGAGAACAGGGTTCAAGTCTTTGGTCTTCTGGTTCAAATAAGTTTGTACTTGGATTCCCCGTGTTACTTGGTTGTACTCAAACACTTTTTCTCTGTATGAAGGAGAGCCTGGGAAGGGCAGGCCAAATCAGTGAAACCCTCACACCCATGTGCTTCTCTGTGATGTGCAGGACCCTGCAGCGAGAGAGCTTTGCTTTCAGCTGATGATTCTGAGATGACATAAGAATCAGTCTCTCCGTCTTTCATTTTTCTCTTAGGAAAAGCTTTCAGAGGTTCATCCCAGTGTGGAATAGGACTTTTTTTCTCTTGATAACTTTATCAGAGTGGAGAAAAGCTTGTCCACATAGTTTTGTGTGTGAGTATTTCATTTTCACCTCAGGACTTTAATATCACTCTGAAATCGGAACTGGAGATCCAGACTCAGATATGTTTCAGGTGAAACAATATGATATGTTCAGATATGTTTCAGGTTTCTGAAATTAAGCTAATTAACTTGATGAATATTTTGGTAAGGATCATTAGGCTTGTTATAAATGATCTTACACTCTTGTTGTTTGGAACAATGAATTTCTTATTGCTTTCCTTGTAGTCAATTCTATTTTCAAAGCCTTGCAAAATAATTTTGGTTCTGTCTTTTAGTGCTACAGAAAGCAATAGTGAAAAGGAAGAATCATGACTGGTATTTTCAGTGTCAGAGTGCAACAGTGCCCATCTGTGCCCATCTCAATCAGGGATACTGATGGAGATCCCCATTTCCCTGCCCCCAACTACGTGGCATTTCAGCAGCACCAGGGCTCAGGCATGGCTGGTGATGCATCCCCAAGTCTTGTATTGTAAACACACCTTACAAGGCAGCTAACTCAGACTTCTGCTCAAAAGTAAGATAAATTATATTTTAATGACATCCTCAGGCAGCCCATTCTACTGCTCATCTGTATTTCTGCAACTGGAATGCTTTCCTAAATGTCTAATTAGAATCTCCCTTACCACAACTTAAACCCCTTACATTCTTTTCCAAAACGCCTTATTCCTTCCTATAAACAGCAGCCTGGCTCTCTTTCCCAAATCCCTTCTTACATTCCCTTCTTGCTTTTCCAGACATATCACAGCAACATATATGACATCACAGGATTAGTTTTTTCCAGACTTAGGTGCCAACAAGGCAAATTGTTGTGGCAGACCTTGTTGGCCTCGTGCTTCTCACCCGCAGACGCTTCCTGGTCCTTCCCCAGCAAGGAGGGAAAGTGACTGCCTGGATTGGGATGCCAGCCCAGAGCTGGTCCAGAAGTGCTGAAGGTTGAAAAACACAGAAGGTTGCGACACTGTCCAGACTAATACAAGCAAGAAATTACAAGGGCTGTCTTTTTCCTTTTTCCCTGAAGTGTTTTGGTGTATAAACCGCTGGCAGTAAATACCACTGTATAATGATGTTGTGGATGCTTCTAGCACGAGATACATTTTTGCATCCTTGACATATAAAGTCTGGTCTGCATTTTGTGAGTGGGAAACATCCCAAGGGTTTGACAGAAGGGTTTTTTTACCCTGCCTTACTCAAATGTTCATTTCTGCTCATTTTCCTGTACCATAATTTGGAACTGGTTCCTGTGACATTCTTCCACTTCAAATACAACTAGAGTACAATGATATTATCTTCCTATCATTTCTTGAGTACTATGCTCTCATTTGACCTAAAGTGGCTATCTAAAACTTTGAGATCTCAAACACAGGTGAAAAGACCAGAGAAGGAAATGGCAATTTGACTGCTGGAAAGATCACACAGTAATTTCTTACACATACTTTAAAAATGGTGGTTGTAGCATCAGTTTCAGTGGGATTTAATTTGATCAGAAAGAGAAGTTTAAAAGTATGTATATTCAGGAACAATAGTGTTCCAATGGATGAGGTATTCTTGTTTCTTTCTTTCTTTCTTTCTTTTTAGGATTAGGATTATTGTATTTGAACTCATGCCCCATCTTTAACAGAGGGGACTAAGGGCAAACTCCTAGTGGTAGCACTGGTGGGTGCCCAGGAACTACTTGTAGCTGGAAGAGCTACTGGGTAGCAGCTTGTAGAGAGCACTGCTTCTTTTTTTAATGCCTTATGGAATTTTCTAGCACACAGTCTGGCTCTTTTTGTTATCTGCCAGCAGATCTCTGAATGCATGACCCATAGCAAAATCTACTTACAGGGTGAAAAACCTGACTATCAGTTAGTGTTAAGCTGATTAAAAAAACAACTAAAAACCCAAAATAACAAGCTAGTGCTTGGGGAGAGAGAATGTTGTCTTTGAGGGTTTTTTTTTTTCTTTAAAAGACTCTAATCATGTTCCACTTCAGTCTGAGCATTAAATTAGAAGGTACAAGTGAAAGAATGAATATTTACAGAAAAAAATAATGGAAAGATTCCTAGAATAATTCAAACACATTAGCTGTGATAATTAACCATTAAAGAAAAATACTAGTAGCACCACAAATTAATAGCATTATAAATATTCATAATTCAAAGCCTTTTAAAACAGTTTATTGTGCAGAATACTAATTTAAATCTAACCTCATTTTTAAAATCAGAATATTCAGTCAAGCTTAAAAATGAATATGTAATATTTGTTAGAAACTGGATGTGCAGAATCAAATGGCATCTATTTAGCTTTCTGGAATGAAGTTTCTGTAGCAGTCCAGAGAGTATCACTGTGAGGGGAAGGTTTGAGAAAGTGGCCAGAAGACTCTACAGAATATCTCTCCCCATCAAAAGCATGAGCACAATGGTGATCTAAGAAATTCATCCCAGCTGGTGTTTTTCCAAGAGGTGGGCATGGACATGAGATGAAAAGGGATGTAGTGCCCATGTGTGTGTCACTGTCACCCAGGCTTGGCTTTGTGTCTGAATTCAGAGTCGATTGTCCAGCTAAAGCCTTGTCCTGGGGCTCTGGCACCCCTCTGACATGCTAAAATGCAAGCAGAAGGGAGTGGGAACATGGTGAGATGAGCATTTTGTGAGGGACATGTCTGGTTGTACTTGATGATGAGACCTGCTAAGGTCAAAGCCTAAAACCCAGGTCCTTGCACAATGCAAGTGGAGCAGCATGAGAAAGAGAACAGATTCCTGTTTGGAATAACACCCAATGAGCAGTGCCAGGAGAACACCTGCTCCTGCACTGTGATTTTCCCTTTGTCTTAACATCATGTGAGAAAGCCTCCACATGGGGATCATCTAGCCCAGCAGTTGAAGAAAACTTGCTGTCTGGAAAGGATCATATACTGCCATTTATCTTTTATATGTATAAGAGAGATATTGTTCATCAATTGACCATATGGAAGTATTGATTGTAGATTCTTAGGATATCAGGACCCCTTCATGGTTGTTATACAATTTGTATTTGCTAGCCTGCTCATAGGTATTTAGTTGTTTAAATAAATCCACAAGAAAATACCACCTGAAGATCCATGTAGCTCAGATAGAATGGTGAAGCAATTTGGCCACTCTTTTTCTCTAACAGTTCAGGCACGTGAATCCACACAGTTACTGGTCTGGACAGCTCTGAAAATGTAGGTGTTAGATTAAAGTATTACAGGAATTACTGATCCCCCAGTCCTGCCCCATTGGAGCTTTACTGCTCCATGGCAGCAGAGGTTTCATGGCAGATATTGCGGGGGTAAAGAGGCAGCTGTGCTGCAGGCTGTTCTGAGAGATTCATTGCAGGTATATGGATAGGATGAAAACAGAGGTCTCCACTGCAGGAAAAGCCCTGCAGAGATCAGTCCTGTGGGTCTCCAGGAGAACCCCCTCCTGGCAGCAGTGGAGGCTCCCACCTCTCCTGCCCACCTTTGTCTTGTCAGGCAGTTCTGTCTCAGGCCAGCTGTTGTCTCCCTCTCCCTGAGAGCACCGCTGGTTGCAGCATGCTTCCTCTGGCCAAAGCACACAGAAATGGGCAAGAATTTCTCTCCTGATGCAGTAATTTTGCCTCCCAGCCCCCAGCTTTTTGGCTGGAAAAGAAGCCTCTGTGGTTATTAGAGGGGAGATTCAGGGAGACAACCTGGCCAGAGGTGCTTTGCAGTAGAACAATCTTGGGCTATTGATCCTGGCTCCACTCTTGAACTTAATTTGGAGATTTGAAGGCATAAAAATCCATTCTGGTACATTAATCTGATTTCCTGTATATCACAGGGTATGCAACTTTTTCCATTAAATGAATTCTGAACTAGGTATTTTTATTTAGCTGGCAGTATGGCAGGGAGGAGTTCCTCCTTGGCTGAACGAGTCTGTTGGTGCATCATTTGCCTTTTACAGACAAAGAAGTTCCTTACAAGTCCTATTTGTCTGGTTTTGCCCCCAAAAAACAAAGTATCTTGATCTTAAACCAGTGCCAAAGCTGCTTTCTTTCTGACTATTAAGTTTTAACTGAAAAATTATGCTTATCCCAGATTAACTTGATGAGGATAAATCAGTTTAGTCTAACAGTTGCAGCATATCAAATATAATAACAACTCCAAGTGATAAAAATAAAGGATTAGCCTTTAAAAAATATACAAATTGATTTCTTGGTTTCCTCTTTTTAAACCTAGAATGTCGTTAATGTCTACTGCACAAATAACACAGATAAATTGCTTCCTCATTTTTTTCTTCTACAAAATGTCGTGCTTTCATCCAGCCTAAGATGGAAGGGAGGATATATTTGCCTTTTTATGATTTAAAGAACAAATGCTCACAGTCTGAGCTGCTCAGTGTTCCCACTTGTAAAACAGGTGTCTTCTGAGAACAATGACTCATCAATATTTCAGTGTTGGCCATGTATATTTGCAAGGTTACTTTAAAAACACAGTATAGCATATCCACAGGAAATGTTTATATTATTTAAATAAGAAATGGTTATTATAAAACTCTGATTTTAGATAACAAGTGCTAGAATTTGTCTCATCTGGGGCAGGAGAGAGCACTTTTAATTATCTCCTTGTGTAGAAATCAGTACATCCATCTGCTTTATATGTCACAAATATTTCTTGCAATGTAGGCAACACTTTTGCACCAGGAATCTTTGCAGAGAAGAGAAAGCAGCTTTAGAAGGGACTGCAAGTCCTGAAGGAGATGACTGTCACAGGAGCAGCTGCCAGTAAATCCTGCCTGATGCTAGTGTGTGTCATCTGCTCCCCAGATCTCCAGGGTATATGTCTGGTCTTCAAAAATAACTGTGTCAGAGTCATTTTCCTTTTATTTCTGCAGAAAAGAGAAGGTGCTACTTTAGGTAGAGCAAAATCTCTTTTCTTTCATAATTCATGGAAACCATTTAAATCTATAAACATGTCAAAATTAAAATTCTACCCATGTCGACATTACACGGATATAGATCTTGGCCATTTGGGGTGAGTGAGTTTTTCTGCACTGACCTTAAAATTTTCCTTCTCCAGGAGAACACAGGGTGTGGCTCCAGGAGATCTTCCAGCTTTAACTCTGCCTATTCTCTGCATCTCAAGGACTGGGGAAGAACAAAAGCCAGAGATGGAAGAGTTAAGAAAAAAATGCATAGTTATTTTGGTCTTTTCCTTCCTCCCTAACAACTGTCTTCTACAAAGCTGGTAAAATTGGCATCACGTAGCCAGGAGAAAAGGGAGTTTCCTGGCACCATGGCTCACCATGCAAAATAGGCTGGGTTTTTGCTTATTTTTGTTACCAGTGAGCCTTCCAGCTCACACAGGGGATAAAATTCATTGAAACTGGTGGGTCTAGCTATTGCTCTTGTAACAGTTCCAACTGTCCAAGGAAGCAGTTAAATGGGGGTTTGTTTAGTAAGGCACAAACAGATGCTAGACCACTAGTGCCAAAGAGTGTGACATACAAATCCAGGGTATGGTACTCCCTGGAGTATATCATTGGCACGAGGTAAGCCGGAAGAAAATCTCAGTAATTAATAGTGGGGACATAGCAGAAACAAGTAATACAGTGAAAATTTGTGCACTAAATACTATTTGCCAAACTGTAAGCAAGGATGTTCAAGCTACAAAGAAGGAATTCTTCCACAAGGGCACTTTGACTGTCTTCTTGTGAAGCTGGTGGGGAAATACCCCACCTAATGAGAGTTAAACCTTTGCGTCTGCTCTCTCAGCAGAGACAGAATCTAATTTGAGGATAATTTTACAAATATATGTATTACACAGATATTTTCAAGTCCCACAGAGCTGTCACACTACAGCCTTTCCCATAACTTAACTACACACATACAGGTGAAGAATAATTTGCAGTGCTGTCATAAGGAGCATTTTTCTGATTTTTCTGACTACTTGAAATGCATTTCATTCATATAACCACAGAACCAAATGTTCATTAAAAATGTCTACCAGGAAATTGAATTATCTGCACATCAAGAGGTTGAAGTTCTTCTCAAAATCAAGATAATATGCAAAATCATGATATGTTATTCTCAGAGGATACCCACATTTGGACATAGATCTAACTTTCCAATTCTGCCATATGCTTTCTTTTTCATTCTTACTTTTTTTTTGTGTCTTAAGTTGCATAAGGAACCAAATTTCTAAAACCTGAAGTGTCCCAAAAGGCTCAATTCATATACAGAGTCATGAATTATAGAGCATCTCAAATCCCTTAAGAAGCAGACCTCTGCATCTAATGCAGTATGCTTTAGATGTATGTGATCCTCTGCCAGATTCAGCCCCTCTCCAGTACCCTTCCTGTTTGTCAGAATATTCCAGTCATGCCAGACACTCATAAGACAAAGGCTGAATGCCTTAGACTAATACTTAGATATACCACATCCACACCAGAATTTAGACCACAGTAATGTTCTTAAATCTGGTTATGGTTCACAAAGGATTGACATATTTACAACAGCATGGTTCATTTAAACTAATAAAAAATCTGGCTTTTTTTTTGTTTGGTTGGTTTTGGTTTTGGGATTTTTGGGGTTATTTTTACTTCTTAAAAGTTTCTTTAATGGTATTTTTTTCTTGAAAAAAAAGGGTGCCCTCATATTATTAGGTTTGTCAAGTGTAACTAATTATTATCTAGTTTTTAGTTTGCTCATATTCTCTGCATAATAGTTTATGTTGTCTTCTGGTTCATGCTGTGAGGTCAGCTGTGGAGGTGATTCATCTGACTCTAGACTGCCTTGGCAAGAGGCTGAATTTTTGTTTTGTTTGTTTTGTGAAAAGAGGGTATTCCCACAGATGATCTAATATTGCAGCTCAGCTCTTAGAACACTTGTAGCACTTGTCATTTGTCATGAGAAACATCTGAGGAATATTAGCAGCCTCCTGACTGCAGTGAATTATTTTTCATGCCATTTCCATGACCTCATTTCCATGGAGACCCCTATTTCTCATTACGAGGGTTCTCCCCCCTGTTTTCATGCTGTTACATGAGAACTATAAAGTCCTTTCAACCTGTGTAGCATTTAATGAGGGAGTTCTGGTTCTAAAATAACTAGTCAACAATGAAAGCTCTATCTGAAAAGCCAGGAAGTGTAAGGAAAAAGTGAATAATTGCCCAAAAATCCATTTTAATTAGTTTTTTGCTAAGAAAATTAAGGAAACCATTTTAGACAAGCAGTTAGAAATACAAATTTAGAAGAAAATGAGTTACTATTCTGAATGATGCCCAAATGAAAAGTAGCTTTGTTATTTTAAGCAGAGGAACATCACCTTGGTTCATTCATCACCTTGGTGAGAGCTGAAGCCTACGCCTGCATGAGGGGAGAGATACATGGCATCCAACTAAAACACTCAGTGTCAGGAGCAGTGAATTGAGAGGATTCTTGTAACACAGCAATGTTGCACATCCTCATACATTGGCTAAGACCAGCTTTGGTAGAGTGGTGAAAGAAACCCTTTATTTAAAATATTTCTTTTAAAAAACCCACAACAAAATAATTTGTTTTTAAAAAGCAACAGCAAAAACCCCTCACCCATCAAACAAACAGAAAAGGAAACATATTCCCTTATCAAAGAGAAAGTACCAAAAGCACACTGGCACATATTAGGTATGAGAAGATAGCCAAGTTCATTTTATTGAGGAATGCCTAAATAATGGAAATAGATGCTATGACTCAAGGTACATTCACTTAATTTACTTAAGCCTCCTTCCAGAACTGCAAAATAATTTCTAGGATACAGACTGACAATTCATGAGAAAAGGTTGTAAATAAGATGTGTCTTGGAACAGTCAGCTGCTTCCTTAATGGAATTAGCAGAAAATGCTGGTGAAAAGAGTGGATAACATAAAACTGGGAAAAGTGTTGTTAATACAGAGTATGATTGGGATATCATTTGAGGAGAAGTGAACTAGAATACTCAGAGTGAGAATGGCTCAATAATTAAATATCAATATAAAAATAGAATTTGAACATCAAGATTAAATGTTATGAAGAGAGAGCTTGTCAGTTAAGAGCAATGGTGAGGAGAAAGAAACTGTGAGCGTTTGTTGACCAGAGATGTGTGCAAGCACTAGTGGCATGTGGCAATGAATGGGATAAATTAAAACACTGGGTATGGTGGGAAAACACTTCCAGTGCAGACAGGGAATGATGAATAGTGCCATAGACTTCATAGTGAGATGCAATCTAAGTTCTGGTTACCGTTGCCAGGGAAAGATTAATTAAGACAGAAACAAACACAGGGAGGTACGTGAGCAATGTGAGCACAAGAACAAATATATGCCCATACATTTATTTCGGCTGAACCCTGGCAGAGAGTTCCACAAGCAGAGCTCACAGGAGGAACAGTGGCCAGGTAATGAGCTTGGTTTCATGTTTGGACTCTGGACCACAGTTTTCTGAAACACCAGAGGACAGGAGCAGCATTTCAGAAGACCTGCCATGTTCCAGCTCTTGGGATGTGACATTTTCTTCTACTGCCTTGTTAAAGCCATTTAATATGGCGAAAAGGGAAACTAAAATACAATAGTTCTTTCTTATGGGAAACTTGTATCTCAAACTCTCAGCAAATTTTCTCTGAAACTTCCCAAAAAATATCAGCCACTTGCCATCACCAGCAATAAACATACAAATATCAATAAAGATAGATAGATTTAGATAAACATTATATAGGCGGGTTTAGACAAACATTGAATATGAAGACACTTATAATATATATGTATAAATATAATACATATATATAGATATATACATCTCAGCTATAAAAAATAGCTCACTAGGATAGGATCTCCTATCCTACCCTAATATGTCTAAATATATAAAAGTAATCCTTACTAATTGCAAATCTTTTTCTCCAAGGATTTTGGTAAAATGAAATTTTTTTTTCAAAACTTGAATATGGGATCATATTCTAAGAATACTTGGTAATATTTACATGGTAAATACTTAAATACTTATTATGACAGAAACACTCAGGATCTGCACTGAAGGATTAATAAAAATTAAGAAGATATCACATTGAAATTCCTGTTCTTCATTAATATCCAAACTTTCAAAATTGTCATTTACCATCTTTCTTGAGTCTTCATCCAGCTCTATTTCACTCATTATCTCTCTTTCAGCACTGACATTTTCGACACTGTCATAAAGAGTATGTCTTTTTGTCACAAGGAAGGAAATGGAAATCCATTCAACAGAGACACTGCTGTTTTTTACTTTATCTGCAGTGATACTTAGGGTATCAAACAGGGATCAATACCTGTTTCATTGCACTAGCTGCTCTGTGGACAACAGCAGAGAAGCAGCTCCTTCCCTGAGAGCTCTCTTCATGACACGCAGGGTGAATAAACAGGCAAAAGAAGGAAAGGAGGACAGCTAACCACAAAGGCATGTACTTGCATTATTATTCTAATCATTCACTGCATTATTTTGGTATGCATCATCAACTCTCTTAATCTCTTTATATATTATTAGTGTTAATAGCTCTGTATTAGCAATTCTTTTTGCTCCTGAAAGAATAAGGAAAGGATATGGAGATTCAGCTTCTGTCTCTGACATTTTAGTGCAGATCTGGGAAATGCTCTTATTAAGGTATATTCTCACATCACCCACTGATTGTTTTGTCTTATGTATTTCATCTGGAAACAGCACCAAAAAATTGTTAATTAATATTATCAAAATAGTCAAATCACTCAGCAGACACTATTCCTACAGCAGCAGCAGCCCCATTCCCAGGATGGCCTTCCTGCAGTATTTCCATGCACCAAGGTGCTGTTGAGCAGCTCTCCATTGCTGTTCCTCACGTAAGGTTCAGGCACATAACAGGGGCAGTGGGATGACTGGGAGGTTTGCTCTCCTTTACATAGCAGAGTCACAAGAACAGTCAGAATTTTAAAATCTTCTGCAAAGACAGAAAGAACTAGGGATATTTTTTTTCTCATACAGAAAAAAAAGCCACAAAAAATCAACAGAAGGCACAACAAAATATAAAAGGCTGCTGCAAAGTCAAAAGGAATAATTTGTGCTCCATGTCCATGATGAATAGGACAAAAAATAGAATTTCTACTCTCTATCCTTGTCTCCCTCTTGTTACTTCCTTGCCAACCATCAGGTCCGTGTGATCTCGCCTAGGATTTGAGTCTTGCTTGATTTACCATGAGGTGGAAGGGGGACAAATTTACCCTCTTAGTGCACAGTCAAAGCTGTCACTGTGATAGGAAGGGTGGAAGCTGGAAAAGAAGTGAAATCTGTGCCGACCCTCAGGCTACAAACTGAATGTTGCGTTACTGAGCATCAGCTGGGCCTCGGGGTGACTGTATCAGAGGAAACATAAACAACAGTATCTAACGTGACAGATCAGAAATTAAAAACTAAAGCTGTCTGAGCAATTTACAGTGGTGGGTGGTTTTATCCTGGGTTTTTCTTTCAGACAAGAAAAGCCTTCCTTGCATGAAATTATTGTGAGAGTCTGAACACAGTCCTGGGCTTTCATGTATGTAACAACAGGTATTTTTCTACAGTATTCCTAGGGTATATAGATGCTTTGGGCCTTTCTTTTTATTTTTTCTTTTCCTTTATTTTAATTCAAGTTGTATTTATGCTTCATTTGAAGACAAGAAAATCACATGCATTTTTTCATGGTTTGTATACCTTATTACCTTACACATATTTTCTTGTAGCGTGGTCATCACACTCTTACTTGAGTCTCCTCAAATGGTGCATTGAGCAATTTGAGTGAGAGCTGCCTGTTTTGCCTCCTTTCATATATTTTTGAGAGATGCTCCCTGACTATTTGGCTTCGTATTTCAATGCTATACACAAATGGTTTCTGCTAGCAAATACACAGTGGTTTAAGATCAGCACAGACAATTCATACTTGTGCCTGACTGACACAGGGTAGGTGCTGGCAGTCCTATGGGAATTATTTTGTAGCCTTTGGAACTTGAACAGGAGTCAGTCTGTCAAGACTGCTCCATCAGGAAAAGGTACTGGTCATTGTCCTTTTGCTCAAACTTTGGGTGATTGTTTATATTTATCAAACACTTCCTGTGGAAGACTAGAAGAAAATAAAAAGGAGACTGAAGTATTGAATTTTTTTTTCTTGTCAAATGTATTAATTTGAAAATATCACAGTATTGGGGATGTAAATACTGCAAGGAACATAGAGACCTTGGAGTGCTCTACAAGCGCCATGTTTCGTATCCCAGTTACTTCTCAATTTATTCATGTCATTCTGAGATTAATCTTCACATTCAGAGAGCCAAATTCGGACAGAGACACGAGATTATATCTGTGTCTACAGCAGCAAGATGCCCCACACAAAAGGAGCAGATCAGTAACCACTGGTGCAGGGGATCCCTCCCCACTCTGTCAGCATGTGGGGGCAGGGGATGGAGGTTTGCCCCAGCCAGTAGCCAAGCACCCACACAGCTGCTTTTCCAGTTCCCACTCCCAGGGGGACATTGGAGAGAACAGGAAAAGCAAAAACAATTAAACTTTTGGGTCAGGACAAGCTAAACAGATGACGGGGGGGGGAAAAAAAAAAAAAAAAAAGTCAAGCAAAAGCAATGACTCACCCCCTGCACAGGCAGTGCCCTGCCAGTCTCCAAGCAATAGCCATCCTGCAGGCTGAAAACTCCCTTTCTTCTTCCACTACCCCTGATTTTACTGCTGAGCATGAAGCTGTATGGTACAGAATATCATTTTGACCAGTTCAGGTCAGCTGTCCCGGTTGTGACCCCTCCCACCCTCTTGCTCACCTCCAGATGACTTTCTGGAAGGACAGAGTGAAAACAGCAAGCATTGACCTGGTGTTCACCAGCCATTCAACAAAAATTGATGTGTGCTCAACAGCAGGTAAGGCACAAATCCAAAAAGTACCAGTCTATTGTGAAAAAATTAACTCCATCCACATCAGACTCAGTGTGGGGACAGGGCATTGTGACTTTAGAGTAGCTCCTGCCTCACCTCAGTAGCTCCATGAGGATGCCTACTATCAGCTGGACCATCTCCTGAAGGTGATTTTCTGGAGGACATCTTACATCTCCGTTTCATCTGAAAGACAGCTGGTTCATGCACCCTTGAACCAGTGCAAAATCTGAACCAGAGCTTGGTAAATCTTTCAGAAGAGCACAGCTCATCTGAGCTGCAGCACTAATGTGGAAAGCATGGGGCTTGTTCCCAGCTATCAGCCAGCCTTGTGCCAGGAGTTCATTCCTCCTGAGAGATGTGGCACTGCAAGGCTCAACTTGAAATTCTTGTGACCAGCCCTCATGCAAATGGACATCTGAGCTGGGAAAACAGACTGGCAATGAGCGTGTGGGATCAACTTGTCTGCTCTCCCTGAGAAGTAGGAATTGCCAGCAATTGGCAGGTGTAACAACTGGAAACTGTGTCAAAGAAAACATTACTGAAAAAAACCTTATATTCTTTCAGAAGTATAGGTGAGAGAAAATAACTCCAGGATGTGTTATGACTTAGAAAGGAAGGTTTTCTGTGGGTTTGCTTAATTTTGTGAGGTTTTCTTCTTTTTTCTTTTTTCTTTTTTATTACTTATTTTTTATAAGTCAGGCAAATTGGGAGGGATTGCATGACTCCAGCTGCCTGTAAAAGAGGCAGCTTTGCTGTGCCATTGATACAGGGGCTTCTCAAGAGGTGGATGAGAGCATTTACATGTATTCCTCTGCAAAACTGAAGAGTATCCAGAGCACATCCAGGAACACAGCAAAAATTGCTTGCTCTGTCATATGCATAATTTTGTCAGGCTTTAAAATCAAAGAACAAGAAGATGATTATACTTTCTGATACACTGCTTCAAAACATAAGACCTCTTCAAGAGAGAGGCTTTGTTTTAATCTCCCTAGAGAGGTTTCTGTGGGGGAGACAAAGCAGCTGGCCAAGCTCTATTGCTTATTGCAGCCACTTTCTGCTCTTCTGCAAGGGTCACCTGGCTGTGTGAGCAGGGCCAGAGACTCAGCAGTCATCTCCAAGGTGGGCTCCAAGGCAGGGCAGTGTGACCAAGGGAAATACTGCAAACAGTGTATGTGCTGCACTGCACACAGTCATATTGCCAGCAAGCTGCCAAGGGGTTTGTTTTGCTTTGTTTTTCCTGGGGGTATATATGAAGAGACCTGTCTGTTACAATATAGATTCTTTATGAGAAATAATTAGGCACAGAAAGGGCCCAAGGGAACCCAGGGGGAGATAATCTTAGCCAGGATGTCATAGTGCAATTAGGATTTTTCAGAGACAGTGTATAGGCTAATGAGCATCTTCCATGTTACCACTTCATTACTGTTGCCTTAAAAAAGAAAAAATAATTTCTTCATGCTTTTTTATATCTGGAGTGTAAAATGAAGAAAACAAAACAAAACAGAACCCAAAACCAACTAAACAAAAAACTCAACCAAACCAAAAAACCTCAAGCAAACAAACAAACAAAAAAACCCCAAACAAGTTGTGTGATCAATTCATTTCCTTGGCAGGGTTAAACTTTTCTTAATCCCACTATTATTGAGGTGTCTTGATCAGTTGAGTAATCTCACTAGTCCTGCAGAAAATGGCAAGGACTGTACCAAAGGTATACCTATTCCACCAGAGGGACAGACCTAATCACAGCAAAAGGTGCTTTTTACCTCATTAGAGCATGAAAGTCTCATAGAAAGAGACATGATCTGATGCAAACAGCCAGCCTGGATACCTGTAAAGAATTTCTCATTGCTACACCACACTCAGCTAGCTAGAGAATATCAGGAGAAAAAAAAACAACATTATGTGAGAAAATAAGTGTGCCTCTAATGAGGTAATTTCTTTTTACCTTGTATCAATAAAAAAAAAAAAAAAAAGAAAAGCATAAATAGAATGCTGTTATATATTAACTGCTTCTGAAACAGAATTATCTTTTAGGTATCCTTAAAATGGTTCTGAAATGTCCCCAAGCATTTTTACAGTGACATAAGGCACTTGGGACTGGATGGCAAGCTGATTCCTACAGATGAAAAGGCTGCTGTTGTCACTCTCTGGCAGCTTAGATTTAGATTGCATCCCTTCAGTGCAGAGACCTTCGTGATGTTTTGTGTCTACATAGACCAGCCACCATAATTCTGTTCTGTTTCTCAAATATGTAATTGAAAAGGAAGCATGAATCGAATGGATGTCACTTTCTCCTAGACAGAGTAAGAAAAGGAAAAAAAAGGAAAAGAAAAAAACAGCTACAAATTTGTTTACAGAAAGCACAAAACACTTAACATCATAAGTGCAGGAAAAAACCCCTTATGATTAGCTCACTCAAATCCTGCACTCACACTGCTGATCATATTGGTAGAGATGCCACCTGTCAGGCTGAAAAGGCAATAAAGTACAAAGAGAGTTATTAAGGATGTCAAAAGAGTCTTTACAGCTACCAGCCACACACTCTCATCTGCACAAAAGCAAGACTAGCAGCTCAGTTTTGATGAAACCAATACTGATAGGAAAATATCTTCCACTGCTCAGAGGAGCCAAGAGAACAGGAGAGAGAGAGTTTAAAATGCAGCCACAAAAACCCTTTTCAACTGATGCAGAGAAAAGACAATTAAGACTTCATAGGACAATACCTCAGAAAGGCTGGGGTTAAAATGCACCTGCCCTGTCCATGCCCTCAGGCAGAAATCATTGCACCAAACACAAGGACTGCATTAACTGCAGTGCTGCATTTCCATATCCCACCTTGCTATTTTCCTGGTTAAAACCAGTGGTGTGTGTATTTCCCAGTACTTTCAGCATACAAAATACTGTAGTGATGTTTTGCTGCCCAGCTACCATTATGTCCACAGCATTTGCTAGGAGTTATTTCTGTGGAGTCACTAAGGTTGAAGGGAAGAGCCAGTAGTGGAGGATGTCTGGCTGTTTATGATAATCAGAAGCTTGAAACACCCTTGGGAAATTGTTTTCACTTTGCAAAATACCCCTTTCCCAATTTTTCTGTCCCTCTTCTGCTTTTTGCTCTTCATGCAGCAAGGATAAGGGGAAGGAAACATCCTGACGCACAGCCAGCCAAATAATGTCATTAATCATATTAACCTTCAAAGTCAAACTGAACTGTTTTTATTCCCCCTCAGCTTTTTCCCAGATTGTACCACTTCCTTTGAGGTCTGGGTCAGCACAACTCTCTACATCAGCTCTTTTCAAAGTGCACAATCCTCCCGCTCCCAAGACATTGAGGCAATTCCCTTAGAAAGCTGGAGAAGGGAGGACAGCAAATGTCCTTAGGGGGAAGGAAGGATCCTTTTTCCCTGGGTGTCCTGATACTGTGGAATATTCTTCTGTACTGGAAATTTGACTCTTCCTTTCACTATCAAAAAAATCCCATTTATCTGAGCAGGAGCAGGGCTGCCAACCCCCCAGCACCACCTGTGTGTGTTCCCAGTCGAGCAGTCTGGGCTGGGAAAATGAGGCACTTTTATGAGTGGGTGCTGTGGCTGCCATCAGCTGTAATTGTGAAAAGTGCTGTATTCATTGCTTGTGTCTTGTGGCCAGGAAATGAATCACCTTTCTGTTTCATAACTCTAGTCTGCCAGACATCATTTTTAAGATGTACCTAGTCAAATAACCAAAAATGATACAAATCTCCTATTTTGGCTGCAGCCACCTGCAGAGCTGCTTACAGACGTGTCCTGTTCTGTATCATCACCCCTTGGGAGTCCCTCTTGCCTCCTTCCATCAGCTCTTCCAGTGGATGGGAATAGCCTTCCTTTGCTGCTTCCTTGTCACTCTCTCCTTCCTCCTTGCTTTCTTGTGCAGCAAAGTGCTCCTCAGCTTCATTTTTCCTCCTGCAGTCAACCTCTCTCTCCATTTCATCCAGTGACACTCACTGAGGTTTCCCTTATTGTATCCCTCATGAGGGAGCCCTGAGTTAGGTGAGGGGGACAGAAAACCTCAAGATTCCTGTGTGTAGCTCCCACTCTCCCACTGTATCTTTGCATTTTCATCTGAACTTCCCTAGACATACCTCCAAATCCTACCTTCTGCTGGGCAATGTTTCATACAGAAATACTTCCACAAAGTCTTTCTCACGAATAACAGATCCCTTAAAATTATTTGTATAGGCATTCCCAGCAGCTCTTCTCCTGTTTGGGTCAAGATGTTACACTAAGCCGAGCACTGACTTGGTGTCTCAGTGTGCCTTTTATACTGCTTCTGTTTGGTTTTGGTCTCCTCATCAGTTTTAGTCTTCACAATAAATATGGTTATGTTTGGTGCCCAAATACTACTGACAAAGCACAACATAGTTGCTTTTGTTTGTTGTCATTTTCTCTGCTTTATTTCTATTTCTAAAGAATATCACAACAGTTTGATAATGTCCTGGTGATTACCTAGGTAAGAACTTTAGTTGATAAGTAGATGTTGTTTACAGATTATAAATATCCCCTTATAGACTTCTGACTCATGTAGGTAAAGACACCAAATACATATAGAATTAAATTCGAGCAATTTTGGTTTACCAGCATGGTAAATAACAACTGGAGGTTTATCAGAGATCAGATGCTACCTACTGAGCTGGTAGCAAAATGAAAGCAATCACAATTCTGATGCTTTCAAGAAGAGCATAGACTTTGTCTCAAGTCTTCTTTCTAAAGACTTACAGTAATCAAACATGTTTAACTTCTGAACCTCCACTCCCGGCAGATCCTCAAAACAGCTCAGTACATATATCTTTCATCAAGCAGTCCTCTCCAAGGATGCTGGAAATACAAGGATGCTTACAGTGTGGTGCAAGGTTTATGTCGACAGCATTGAAGAACAATTATTTAATCATGTGATTATTTTTCTTTTCAATATATAATTCAGGTCTTTGAAATAAGCAAGTAGATTCACCATCAGAATTTCCTAGTATGAATTGTTCTGAAAGATGATCAGAGTTTGAATGAAGGAACTATTTTTCTATTTTGCTGAGATCTGAAATAAATGGCAGCAAGAAAAAAAAATAATCTAAACAAAACAAAAAGCATAAAGCATCCAGGACAATTTGTTTCCATTCATGTCAAAATAACAGCAATATCTAACTATAGATAAATTACTACAAACCTTTTTTCACTGTCGTGGAAGGAGGAAGCCTGCATACCTTTTCCAGTCCAATTTTAACTAGTGTATCATCCTGGCATGCTAAAAAAGTATAGAGACATTATTATTTTTAATGGTGGTATTTTTCACCCCCCAAAATTTCTTTAACTGGCAAATGTTCATACTTTTTTTCATGTGTTTAGAAAAATAATGCTCCTGTTCCATGTGTCTTTTCAAATTCTCTAAGTTCATACCCTTTTCCAGAGCAAATACACAGAAAGCTTTCATAGTATAAATACAGATACAATAAGAATACTGAGATGGGATTTGAAAGAGAGCTCTTTAATGAAGTATCAAACTGTTACCCTAGCAACCTCCCATCAGAAGCCTGGGTTTTTTAATATTCCCAAAGATGTATGATTTTGGGAGTGGATATAGAAAACGAACAAAGAGTCAGAAAACAGAAAGAATTTTAAGTAATTTTTCAGATCGTGTTATTGATATTGTCAGTATCTCATCCCTTTTTATCCTAAGCAGAAGAGTTTACCTGCCATGTGGCTCCCTCCTCAGCTGAAGGAGGAAAAGTCATGGCCATGGATGTGCCTGGAACTGAGCTCCACAATCAACTCACTGAATACTCCCATTCTGCCAGGGTCACTCAAAGATACAAAAGGCCCCAGCGACATCAAGTTGCACTTGCACAATGAAATATACACCAAACACACTTAGGAACAGCTCAGATCCTATACTGCAAGTTAATGATTATGATTGGTAATAACTCCTACATTTATTTGTGTAAAAGTCTTTTTGTTATGATTTTCAATCACTTGTAATCTGACAGGTCATAATTGCTGAGGCTATATTCCTGTGCTTAAATTGTCTAGAAAGGGTTTATTGATAATTGTGTGAACTCTCTTATCACTTCCATGATGATTTTCTTGTTTGGAAAAATCCAAGACTCAGAAGTTCCTTAAAGAATAAAAGTCCCTCAAATAATAGTTTTTTCTCGAGGAGCTAAAGAGGTGAAGTGATGGATTTGCATGGTACACTAAACTAAAATGTATTGACTTACTGTTGAGTCTAGATCATTGACAAGTGCTGGATGCTGTTCAATGTGAAGCTTTTATGTTGAATCAGATTCTTTGCTTTTGATGCACCCCTAATTTGGGCAATGTACCATGGACAATGAAGTGCACCCAGCAAAAATAATTGTGTAGAATTTCCTGGGTTTGGGAGACAAGGGACAAGTCTCATTATCACAAATTTAGAATTATACTTTAAAGCAGCTCAGAACTCTCACTGTTTAGGGCCTTATAACATTGTCCTAGGAAGCACTCAGACTTAGTATGTCTCTATTGTCAGCAAGACCTGGCTGAAGAGCTGGCTGCAGTGCGCAAGGGGTCAGTATGGCAGCCCAAGCCTGCCCAAAGCTCCCTGCAGCCAGTCCTGTTCTCTTCCACTCTCAGGCTGCCTGCAGGTTGTTTAAGCCATCATCCTTGATCTCCTCTCATTAGGTGCATGTGCATCACATCAGTCCTTCTTAGGAAGGACCTTTATTCTGTCTTTTAGGCATTACCTTGTGCCCCCACCTACATCATTTCCTTGCAGAGTGTCCCCTTCACGTTTGCCAGACACTGACTGGAGGTGTTTTCTTCCCAGAGCTTCCTCACTATCCCCCTTGTATCCCTCAGTTAAATTACCTGAAAAATCTCTCATTCAAGCAGCAGGGGACAACAAACTCCAAATGACCCGTGCAGTGTTTGCTGCCACAGTTATGCACATTGCTGGAGAAGCGATGGTTGAAAAGGGAGAGATGAATCAGGAGCAAAAGACACAACAGAGGCACACAAATTTTGCGAGCAGATTTTGATGCAGAAGAAAGTGCAATAAGAATGTCAGGCAATGCCCCTAATTATCTTCCTAGATTAATTATGATGGAAATTTTGAACTATATAACCTTAAAAACAAAAATAAAACCCAAAAAACCAAAAAACCACCAAAACCAAACAAGCAACGACAACAACAAAAAAATCCCCACTAAACCAGTAGCAACCTAAGTATTCCAAAGCTAAACTATTTCTGTTACATAAAGTCCATAAGGGACAGAATGCATGAGATGTGTTTGAAATTATGTGGCACCTATACTGTAATTTAAACGCCATTAATACGGTTTAACTAAAGAATAATTCTATAAAAGCTAGAGAAATGCCTTGAATTCCTGTTTCAGCACCACTAACATAACACCACTATGTGCATTTGGTGAGTCACCGTTGCAAGCAAGAACAGCCTCTCAGTGGAAATGCAGAGAAATCAGAGCGCACAATCCAGCACACTGGAAAAAATAACTGTTACTAGAGAGCACTAAATAATCAAATAAAAACTAATTTTGTTAAATAACTATTGCAGGATCATGTACTTTCATCTCCATAACAAAATAAAAATAAAAAAATAAAAAAAACCAAAACCAGGAGGAGGCTAAATGTATTAGTAAAACAGAATCTGACAGATGTCTCTGAAATTATTTGAACTGCCAGGTGACAACTGCAGCAACCAGTATGCAGAGAGAAAAAAATATTTGTATTAATAGTAGCACTTACTATTCTCCCTGATAACAAAATACATGGAAACGTAAAAATTCTTCCCACCTATTGACTTTGTACATTTTTCAACAACATCAACCTTGATGAACCAATCAGATCAAAACTGAAGCTCAGAAGCTGAAGTTAGAGATTTAGAACCACTGTCTGCATGAAACAAACAAACAAACCTGATTTTCCTTATTGGGCGCTTGTAATGTTCCAAATTTAGATTATTTGTATATACAGCCTCCATAAAGCACATTTGCAATATGGATAAATCACTTATAAGGCAACAAGCACCAGGTGAACCTACCCTGTCCATAGGAGTATATCCAATGATGCTGTTGAAATGAAAGGCAGATTCACTGACCATCCTTATCATTTGCCTGCTGGGAAACCTTTGGGCCTGCTCTGTGAGAATGTTTAATCACATTTTCAAAATCCTTGTCTTGGCTTGTGTGGGCTTGCACAAGGCTCCACCTTGGAAAGCATGGCCACTCCTGGCCACATCTGTAGCATGACCAACACTCAGCTGCCTAAGGGGGTCTTGCATGCTTTATTTTCACTCTGAATCTGTCCACCTTCCATTTCCAACCTCTGTATCTTTTTATTATACACTGTGGGGTGAAGTATTATCAAAATGTCATTCCCCACACAACCACAGATCAGCTTAACTGCCCATTTTCCCTGAACAGCCATTATAAATTGTTCTGTTTATCCACATTATTTAAGAGCCATTTATACAGGCTATCTATACATATATATATCTATAATATATATTCTATATAAACATATTATATTATATTATATTATATTATATTATATTATATTATATTATATTATATTATATTATATTATATTATATTAAAATATATATACTATATATTTATTTATTTAAGAGCCATCTATACAGGCATTATTTTGTTTGATATAACAGAAGAATTTACATCTGCCTTAGCATCATATTTATTTATTTAAGAGCCATCTATACAGGCATTATTTTGTTTGATATAACAGAGGAATTTACATCTGCCTTAGCATCATATTTATTCTGTGAAATTCAGACATTACAATAACTGGATTTCTTTCAAAGGCATTTTAAAATTAATATTTATGACTGAGGAGGTCCCCTACACAGCTCTCCCAATATTTTAGGCAGAAAGTTTAGCTACCTAATTAAAGAATTAGTGAGCAACAAGCATTTAAGAAACCAAATTAAGACAATAAGCAGGTTTTGATGGATAAACTTGTTTTTTTAGAGATGTATTTTCAGGAAAAAACTCCCACTTCCTCCTAAATCATTTATGTTGGTACATCATAATATCATTTTATGAGGAAATCCAGGGGGAAGGAAAAGCAGAAAAAACACATGAAAGATTTTTCCCCTGAGATATTTCCATAATTATTTTATGGCAAAAAGCTGTATGGGAGTGAGGTGATGTGCTTTGGAGCTGCTCTTTGAAGCTTTCAGCAGCAAGTGGTTTCCTCCCCAGCATGTGTTTTAAATGTTTTGCTGGATTACAGTCCACCTGCACCGAACTGTCCTGACCTTTTTACCCTTCCAATATTTTAAACATTTGACCTGCTTTCCTTCCTGCAGTTTTGCTTCCGAGAATACTCTTGAAATAATTATGTAAATGTCTTCTTAATGCATTTTCACTGCCACGTGCACTTTCAGGCCTCTTACGATGTTATCTTTGCACAATGCCAGAAAAACGTGAACCAGATGTGCTGAACAAAAAATACAACAGCAGGGATTTCCCTCACAGCAATCGTGATATGCAGGTTCTTAGAAGCTTGCCATGAAGTAATAGGGCTTTTTTTTTAATGCAAGAATATAACACACATAATAGAGTTTGAAAAGTATTAAAGATGTGTATTCATATTTACTGGGCTACATACATAAATACTGGGCTACAAAAAACACTTCAATGATGAAATAAAATCAAACACAAAATTTCCTTGTCATTCTAAAATTTGCCACTACCATTTTGAATGGATTTATTTAATATTCATGGGTAGTTGATTTCCTGCATTCATTTATTATATGAGTACAGTATACAGGTGAACAGCCCAAGCTGAGCTGCAGACTGTTGGCGTCCCACACAATTGCATATTGACATTCATTAGTCAGTTGACTCTTGAAATTGTGCTAACAGACTAAACACCAGTTCTATATTTGATTGCTGAAGACCTTTGGCTTAGACCTCCTGGGTGAAAGCACAAGCGAGTCTTTCAGTCAAAGTGTCTCTTGCTTGTGACGAATTGTTTATGTGTGTTGGACTCTTTCCTGAAGAGCATCATCTCTTTGCAATCCCACTCCATAGTCAAAAGTGAGAACAGTGCTGGCTCCATTCTATTACTCTTCAGCAAAGAAGCTTGTTTCTATCAATCTTCTGTTTATTTGACTTGCTTAATGTACTGACCAGTGCTGAGGAGCCAGACTGGAACTGAGGCCCTTAACCTATCCTGAAGTTCCCAGAGTGAAGCAGGGCTCTGCAGACAGTCCTTTGCCAGGTACCCAAGTCTTTTGCTCAGTAACACTAATGGCAAGTGAACTGCCCCTTTTCTTCTTCTGTATCAAACCCAAAAACACAGTAATAATATGAATGACAGCTGCAGAGTGACTACAGCTCCTACTAAAGTCACATTATATGCAATATCTCCTGCAATTTGATCCAGTGAGTTATAAGGTGAGGCAGTGCTGGTGGCACCTATGCTTCCATGTAGGTCTCCTCAGTCACTCATTATTTGTAAAGAGGTCTTTATCATGATTGCCTTACAAACTTCAGGGGTTTTTAGAAATGGCATGAATACTGTGACTACAAAGAGGACAAAATGGTGTAAAAATCAGTAAGGGGATTGCCAGCAAAAGTCAGCTGGACTCAATGCATTAAACTCTTAAATGTATAATGTTAAAGCATTACTTTATAGATTTTTGCAGAGACATTGAGAGCTTCTGCTTAGTGGCTTCAGACCGCATTTTTCTCCTTTCACTTTTTAATTATGTTTATACTGGGCCTGAGCCTTGCCCCATAAAGCCTGCCACAGACTTGGATGGTTATTCTATCTTTTGATGAAATGTTGGGGTTGGCCACGAGCTCCCACGCATCTGCCATTTGACCTCCATGAATTATAGCTGGATTAGGCATGCCATGTTTTATTTGCTTAATGGTAGCTGCCTTAGAGAAATCTGCACTCTATTGCACAGATTTCTTTCATTGTTCATGACTCAAACTCTGCTGAAACTTCTCAGGATTGCTCCTAGCATGAAGACTAAACTTTAAACAAAACTCATTAGAACGCCCTGAGATGGACAAGTCAGTCTGTAGTAGAGTATCCTCAGACCACAGTTTTCATATCTTTAATAGGATGAAGTTTTCTAAGGCTGAAAGAACAATTTTAGCACATCTTAGAAATCTGCCATAACCATATAGATTTTTAGCATATACATTTCTTCTCTTAGTTCTGGTTACATGACTATAATCAAACCTAAACACATTTCTGAAATGGTGTTGGACATGTCTGATTTAGACTAAGGTAATGTTTATTGGCAATCTCTCTTTATGACAGAAAGACAAAAATCATTGCTGTGAACTATGAGTCAGTGACTAAACAATGCTGAGTTTTGATAGGGATTTGACATGGCTCTGAGAGACTGGCAAAATTTAGACAGGTGATGCAGGGACATAGTCTTGCAGTACAAATGAAAAGGGAAGAGAGAGATGGGAATATGTCAAATTCTGATTCTCTGAAATTGAATTCCCACTGAATTAAATAAGACTAGAATTTCGTCCTACCTATTAATGTGTAAGCTTTTTTTTTTTTTTTTGATGATGGGAAGTGTATTAATTCTGCAAGTCAAGCTTACAGTAGTTGGGCAAATCAAAAGCCAGAATCCTGTGCAACCTCAGTACTTTTTTTTTATGCAAACACCTTCTGATACAGTCCCTGCTAACACTGCTACACAATATTATTTCCATGGTATCCCTATCTGGTTCAAACTGATTTACAGGTACAGATTATAGTAATAACTACAAGGTTTAAAAAAAAACATTTGTAGTAGAAACAGGTAGTCAGCTTAGAATCTAATTATAAGGACTGTTTGATAACATATTTTGTGAGTCCAAGTCATAAAAATGTTTTTCAGTTATCTTCACAAAGCACCTCTGAAACCAAATCCACATTCCTACAAGTCTGGCTTGATTTCAAGCCTCAAGGCAACATTTTTAGCTCCTCTCTTCTGTTCCTTTTCTCCAACCCCTGACCTCACAGATAAATAACCTTAGCAGGGAACCTTGAGTATGGGTGAAAATAGGCAAAGAGAAGCCTGTGGAACACAGAGAAGAGCTTGGTCTATGCAGGAAGGAAATTAGGCATTTCTCAAGCCGATCTGGTTCTCCAAGCTCTTTCCTATTGCCAGTGCTGGGACATCACCTGTGGCAGCCTCCACAGCCCTCACCTTGTGCTGCTCAACAGTCTTGACAGTCTTGTGCTCTGCTGGACCACTTGGTCTGGCAATAGCTTTTTGCCTTGTAAGCAAACAAGCTGTGTTTTCCTTCTTCCATTTGAAATAAATAGCATTTTAATTTTGAATACTAGTGAAACAGCATAGAAAAAAATATGCTGAAGATGAAGAGAGATGCCCACCACTCTATTAACGTTTTTTTGCACTTTTCCTTCAGAAGTTGTTTCTGTCAATTTATTTTCATTTCAGCTGAGCAAAATGGGAAGGAAAAAAGCAGGTTGACACAGATGGTTGTCAGCCAAGTGATGACTGCAGCTGAGAATGACTGTACAAAAATATACAGCTTGCTAAACTGTGTATTGTTTGGCTTCCATGTGTATCAAATGCCAAAAGAAATAAAAAATTGGAGATTATATTTAGAACTCTTTTTTAAGACTGTTAAATTATTGTTGTAAAATGGACGGGTGGTCATCTGTAAAGGAATGGAATTGAAGAAAACAGAAAATGGAATTAATCTTGCATCCAAAACATCTGAAAACAGAACACAGAATAGTCTCTTAAATACAAAGCTAAACCCCTAAATAAATGGTCTGGTTTGAGAGTTATTTGGGTCTTTTACACGTGCTGAGTACCCCCAGTCCTACTGAGGTCACCTAGAGAAGAGTATGTGAAAATCAGATGAAGTTAAAGGTCTGGATGAAGATTTTTGAACCCCACTTTTAGACTTATGTTTTTAAAGGATCACTTGGATCACACAACTGACCACATTGTACTTTAATAGACCAAACAAACTCAGTAAAGAGAAAAATTTAAAATCAGCTAAAATATTCTTCCTAGAGTTTGTCAGAGTGCTGCCAACTTCAGGGTGAGGGCAGGCTTTGTCCACACAGGAAAGCTGCAGGGTTTTAAAAACAATTGATCTTATTTTAACTTAGATCTATCTTGAACCAAGGCTAAGCCTAATGTAGGCACACTGAAATCGATTGCAATGTTGCCTGGGTCATTAGCTAATTTAAATGTACATGCATTAGCAGATTGCATCAGTTCACCTAGATTGATCTTTAAATTGCCTTGTCTAAAGTTGAGCCTTTTCTAGGGAGCCAAGGCTCTCGTTTGGAAGAGAGGGCTGCCAAGGCCACTTACCCTTCTCCTACCTGTCAGCTCTGCAGAGTACTACCCAAATCAGTAAATATCTAAGTTACCAGTACAATCACTGATCAACAAGCACTAATCAACATACCAACTAATACTCATAAAGCTGTGTGAGAGTATTCCCAGGAGAAAAGCCACTGAGTTATACACATCACTACTAAAATTCTACTGAGATTAGTTAAATTTTACAAGGCACAATTTTGGACCATAAAAGACATAAATATTGTTAGCATACGTTTTGTAGTCAGAACTTAGGTAACTAAGTCAGTGATGACTTTTGAATATTTGCATTTTTTTCTGTTCTTGAACTGCTGCTTCTGTGAGCTCCAAAGACTGACAAGCAAGCATAAATTAATTTTAAATTGTGTACCAGCTTTCCCTACCAGCTTTCAGAGCAATGTAATCTCACCTTCATTCTAGTGGGGTAAAAATCAGGTACAGAAAATAAGTGTGAGATAATGAATTTCTCTTACTTTCCTTGATCATTAATAAATGAGGTTATTTACCTCATTGACTCCTGGAATTAGTTGTGACACAACACCTTTATACAATCAGTTTGTTCTGAAAACCTGATAATAGGAACCCATCTGCTTAGAGACATAAAGGAGAATTCATTATATGCCCAGTAATTACTTTCAATGCAGCATAAAGAGATTGCATGCACAGCTTCTTAGAGCTAAACATGCTGTCAAAAAGAACACCTAGATGTGTAGGAAGAAGAGGAGCTCAAAAATGTGATAGCTAATAACAACATTTAAGGATTTTAATAGGAAAAAATTGTATCGTGCCTAATTGTCCTTGTCCCTAACAACAGAGAAACCAAGGTCTTTGTGCAGGATTTCAAAAAAGCTGTTCCTGAGTGCCTCCACTGTAGACAACTCCTTTCTCTATCTTCTTATATTATGACAGACAATTACTTGTATAAAATGTACACTTCCCTATAAAAGAAGAAAGGACAAAATGTCATGTTTGATGCCTAATTGTTGTGGCTGTCCCCAAAGCTGGCAAAGCCTCTAAGTGCTGCATCAGTATTTTGGATATGATTGAACATCAAATGTTAAGGCCACATGAGGAATACTATTGTCAGGCTCCCAAGCAAGCATTTTCTGTTCCTTTACTAGGAGAACAAGACCAAAGCCTTGAAGGAAGAAGTGAAATGAGTTGGGTTGAGTGGTGAGAAGAAGGTGACTGGAACTTAATCTGTAAGGAGATGGAAAAGGAGAAAATACCAATCCTTTGATCTTCCTGACATACTATCCAGATGGTCCTCGCTAATTATATTTCCCCTTGTGGTTTTAGTTACCAAACATGTACAAATATTTACAGAGGACAAAAGTACATCTCTGTTTAAATGTCACTTTTTAATTGTGTTTTATCTATGGAATAGTACAAGTCCAGCACTTTTCTGATCATATTTTCACTTTATGAGCTGAAGTCCTCCTGTTTCTTTTCCCACTTCCATTCCATTTCTTTATTTCTTTCATTCTAATGAAACATGGCATGCTAAGAGACTGTTATTCTTGGAAATCAGGGGGGGTTTTAAACTGCCTAAACATTCCTTTCAGCCAGGAATAAAGTCGCAAAGACAATTAGCATGCTTGAGGTTAAAAATAAAGTTAAGTGGTTTGTCAGATCAGGCTTTAAATATAATCTTATGCCAATAAATTTGAGATGCTCTTCTTTGACTTGGCTCTCTGCACCCAAGACTCTCGTGCAAAAACACGAGAGTAAAAACAAAGTAAAAAAAAAAAAAAAAAGTAAAAACAAAGTAAAAACAAAGTAAAAACAAAGCTATTCTGAATACAGTGCTGCAAGGATTTGCTGGAGAATTCTGTAGCAGCTAGATTTTCTGAAAGATAATACCTCCTAAACATTGTTAAATATCACTGTCCCAGAGGATTTACCTCTTAAGGACATGTTGAATATAATGAGTCAGCCTTGACAAACTACCAGCCTAATGATATTTTTCCCTTCTTTTTTAATCATACAATAAAAGCTCTCACACTTGATGCAATTAAATATCCAATGACACTTTAAAAACAATAACGTTATGATAGAATCTTGACAAAACTACAAGTATAATCCTGTCTCCACTGAGATCAATGGCAAGGCTTCCACTGTCTTCCTTGAGGCCAGGATTTTGCTCATATCTAAGGTCATTACATTCTGTCTATATAAATTCCTCTTACATTTACAATTTTTTTATTGTCAAAGGGATGATCAAACCCGCACCAGGGCTGGAGGAAAGCCAACTCCTGTGTAAATTTGCCATAAGCAAATATATTACTTTTTCCCGGTCCTTCTCTAAGGACTGCATGCTTTCTACCCAGCCTTTCTTGTTCATGACCAGGTCTGGGAGAAGCACACTGACAAATTTCCCTTGAAACTGAGAGGGAAAAAATCATTCCCAAGACAGTACTTCTGTGACAGGGGTGAGATGGAGGAAGGAACAGCTATGAGAATGCTTTACTGTCATAGTTTTAGCTTCCACTGGACTTACAGCCGTTTCCTAACAGGTCTCCTGGGACAGGTGACCACCCTGGTCACAGGGACCCCAGGGACTGCTGGGGTAGTAAGACACTGGAACAGAGAATCTGTGGATGCCCCATCATTAGAAGTGTTAAGGGCAGGCTGGATGATGCTTTGAGCAACCTGATCAGGTGAAAGTTGAGGTCCCCTCCAACCTAAATCATTCTGTGCTCCTGTGCATCTGTAATTTCTCAAAGCTTCCCAAAATCCAGCAGATCCCTTCTGTGCTGATTCTGTGTGCTGCTCCCATCCCTGTCCCCATCAGACCACTTCTGCCCTTGCTGCCTCCTTCACCTGGTCCACAATTCATCTCTAAATTTTCCTTCCCTGGAGGAAAAGTGCATGCAAAAGAGGTGCAGATGCCATTGTGCTTTGAGAGAGGAGATGTGTTACAGGCATCTTGAAAATGTGGATCTCGCCTGTGCTGGAGGGGCTGCCTTACCCTGGAGTTTACAAGATTCCTGGATGCTTCCTGAAGTTCAGCTCAATTTTTTTGCTTAGCATTAAATGTGGTATAAATGATTATTTATAGCTAGTAACACTGAACTCAGTCATGTTTTCAAATCCTTTAAAGAAATTCAGAAAGATGTGGCTGAACACAACTTTCTATATTAATTGCTGCATTTTAATGTTGTTTGTTTTAAAATAAGCCTGTGAGTTTGTACACTCTCTTTTTGTGTAATATGTTCTGCAATTAAATACAATTGAAGAAAAATTATTAATAGATGAATGAGCTTCTACTATTAGCTGATATCAACTGTCTAGTCTGTTAATCAGAAAGAATGATAGATGGTCACACAGGGGTGTTGGAGATATTGGATATGCAAGCTGCACTACTATCTAGTATGATCGAGTTTTATCTCACTTATTTCAGCATAAAAATTAGCCTTGGTAGTTTCCCTGTGTCAGATAAAAACCTTGAAGTATCACCTCTCTCTCTAGGAGGGCTTTTTTGCTTCTCTGTCACAGACAGTAAACAGGGTCCACCCAAACATTGTTTTACAATACTGCAGTCTGAGCCACAATAGTTGACAAAATCTAATAGATTGGCAACTGTCCTGCCATTGATCAAGGACTGCTAAAATAAAAATAGAAACCAAGGCAGTACCCTGCAGCTAGATTTGGCCATGTGGATGTTTCTTTGAAGGATGTCATTAGTATTAGATGCTTCACTCTCATTAAATCTCTGGTGCAATCTTTCTTCCTCTGTGATGGGTGTCACTATGAATGAAAGAAGAGGAGAAGGACATCAAAGCTGGAAATCATTCTGAGTATTTATTACTTGTATGATATTTCCAACTCAGAGAAAATTTCTAGTTCTAAAAAATGCTAATGATGCAGTAAAAGGGAAAATCCTTGAAGGATATTTGCCATTCACTGTCTGGGGAATTTAACCCCACAATTTAGCTAGAAAGAATCAACTATCTAAATCCACCTATGCCATTCTGAATATTTACCTCCTGAAGTTTCCTGACAGAGATAAAACAAAACCATGTGCAGCTTTTGTCTTTAAAAAGAAATAAATAAATAAGTTTCCAAAACCCAAAGGGCAAAATCCAGGCATATTTTAATCATTTAGGAGCAGAGCCAAGTTCATACCAATATGACTGTGAGTTCCCCGTGTTCTCTTTCAAAGCCTTTCCTGCCAATTTATGAACTAAAAAACAAATCTCAACATAATTTTAAATTAATTATTTAAAATTAATTTTAAATTAATTTGAGAATAGCACAGCAGTTATGTTTGTAAGAATTTATTCATCTAATTATTCAGGTCAAAAACATGAATATCTGCTGTTTGGAAGAAATATGATTGCAGACTACAGTCTGTCTCCCAGAGGCAATAAAGGAAAGCCTTTCTTATATCTGGGTTGGATGACTTTCTACCCTTTTCAACAAACAAATCAGATCCAGTGGGAATACAGATCAGTGGATATGGTGTTTTATTCTACGCTCATACATCCTTGACAGATAATCACAAGAAAGATGACATTTCAAACCCAAAGTGCCTGCAAATGAAGAAACTGCCCTGTGAGGACTTTTTCCAATTCCCCCCAACAGAGCTTACATTTGGAGAATAAACAGTCTTTCAGGTTGTGAGATGTCATGAGGTTTCCCTTCACGATTCTGCCAGCCCCTTTGTGTGTTCAATTTTAAGGTCTCAAGCAATTTTCCCCATTCAGGACCAGACCCATCAAATACTTTTAGATAAGATGATTGTTATCTTCAGCTGTGACAAGAGGCTACAGTGTCATCACAGAATTAGATTTGATTTTGTCTCATGCCATTGCATAACCTGACACGTCAACATGAGTTCATTCAACTTAGTTTATCCTTCACTGGTTTGGAATGGATATTAGCAGGAAGTCAATATATGTTTTCCTATTATGGCTTTAAACTCCTCAGTTCTGTGGTTCTGGTTCTGCCAGTTTGGAAATATAGCCCCTTTTAAATTTTTGATCATTTTCTAAAGCCTTTTTTTGATTCTTGATAAAGAAGTCTGGAATTTTGGGGTTTGGCCCTTAAAAATTCATCAGATATTGGTATTGAAACTGTAATTATCTTTTCATTCCATGGAAGATTTCTCATGTGCAGCTGTACTGCTGCTATCACCATGTATCAGGATCAAGCTGAGAAAATCACCCTTACTTTTTATTTTGTAATAATGCAGTTACCAAAGAAGGCAACTTTACATAAGTCCTTACAATTCTCTGTAATCCTTCAAAAACAATTTCCAAATGTATCCACCAGACCAAAAAAATGAAATAAAACACTTTGATCCTGATACTGCTCTGACTATACACATGCACCTCTCCCTTAGACTCAAGAGTTAGGTCCATTTGCATTGGATTTTCTTTCATATTTTTCCCCACCTAAAAAAAGAGAATATTAATGACACAACTGCCATCATCAGGGCATGAGGTTTAATTTTCAAAGGGATCAATACTTTTTTCACCTCTATATGGACAAACACATGAAGAGTTTTTTCAGGTACGTGTTCTGTGGTCAGTAGCACTATAGGAATAATTTTGCTATTATTCAATTTATAAACCTACCTACTGATTTTACAAAGTTAAATAAGGGGTGATTTTTAACACCAAGCAATTTCAAGCTAACCCTGTGAAATACCCAGAGTTTAGAGAACTGTATCATATACCATCAGCAGTTTTGGTATGAGTTTTGCTTTTTGGGGGATGAAGGGAAGGACAGAAAGGTCAAATACTAAATCCCAGGGTTGCAGAGGGAGGTCAGTGGGGTCAGAAGGATTTGCTGCTTTCACAAAGGACACTACAATCAGTAATCTGCTGTCATGCTGCATGTACTGCTCTTTAAGCACATTTGACACTGATGCATGGGAAGCAATCTGAGTAGAGAGCTAAGAAGGCAGTTACTTCAAACATATGAATAGTGCACTGGAGTGATGATGTGAAAATACATTTAGGACCAAAATAAACACCAAATCAAAAAAGAAGAAAACACTAATTACCACTATAGATGGCGAGCCACTTAAACAAATGATGCTAGAGCAAACTCACTTCAATTATAAAATTAGTATCATTAGTCTCACCACAATTTGAATAAAAAGTTGTAAAATCAAGGAGCTGAAGACATCGTCTGACTAGCATCAGACACTGCCTACCTGAATGAGCATCCACCCATTTCATTTGATTCATTAATCTAACAAAATTAGATATTTGGTTAGCAACGATCTTTGAATAGGTAAATCAGAAAGGATGTGAGAGCTCAGGTTTTTAGCTAATCTGCAGAACTAAAAAATACTGTGGGTTTATGTGGTTTATTTTCAAATGGGCAATGTTAGATCAGTCAGAAGGGCTCAGGCTTCCTCCAGCCCAGCACTAATTGCAGCCCTGTCATTAGGGTTTTAATTGAATGTCAGCGATAGGGGAGGAGGAGTCAATGCCCCAGGAGTGGCACACTGAGTACCCAAGCCTGGCTCATTCCTTGAGTCCCTGTCCAGATGGATTTGTATCCTAATGCAGCTGCTTACTTCTTACCTCACAGACATAAATATTCACCTGAGCTGAATTCATCTACCCAGATGAAGCCCATTATTTAAAAAACAATCTCTCTGGACATAAATGAGTTTATTCTACACCCTTCTTTTATTTGTACTTCCACGAAGTATGAAATATTTCCACAGACATTTGCTCAGACTCCCCTGTTGACACACTGCTCTACCATGTGTCACACCAATATCTTGCTGTGTTGATATGACTGCTGTCAGAAGCATGCCATGGCAAATACAGCTGAGAGATGAAAGTTGGTCTGGAGAGATGTAGATTTACATCCTTTGAGAGGGGAGTCTGAGAGCATTTCCCTTTCATTTATAAAAATGCAAAAAAAAAAAGAAAAATCTCTTTTAGAATGTACACAGAATTCTGTGCTTATATATGAAAATACCACCTGGGTTTTTTCAACAGAGTACTTATGGGGTTTTTTGCTCCCTTGTGAGAAGAGTAAACATGCCTGGAACCAGCCCAGAGCACAGGCTCAGACTGCTCAAGATGCCCAAGGGTGAGTGCCTGGGAAAAGCTCTGGGGAGCTGCCCCTGGGTGTGTTTCCCACAAGGAGTGTGAAGGATGAAGGCCTGACTCCACAGGAGTCACTGCTTTTATTATTTAGGGGCTAAGGTTTTCTCCCTGATTTCTGCAACCAAATTTACCGAGAGTTTTTAACATCCTTTTTCTCTTTTTTGATTGTAAATCTCTCTCTCTTTAATTGTAAATCTTTTTTGATAGGAAATCTCTGAACTTTCCAAGTCCTCCAGAGATGTATACTCTATACATACTGTATATACTATATAGAATATATACACTATGTAGTACATATATACACTATATATAGTATAGACTAGGCTGCAAGCTTTAAAGTCAGCCAAAGCAGATCTCTATTTTACATTGGCAGAAGCACAGATGCCTTGCTTTTCAAGTCACTTTCATGGCCTAATGCTCCCAGTCAAAAGTGACACATATCACTCTTTTGGTCACACAAACAGATTAAAAGAAAAAAAAGCTCAAAATTGCAGCAAAGATTTGGGAGGGGGAGGATCACTCTCTATCCCGTTGCCTCTGCAAAAAGGATATTTGTATTGATTCTTTCCTTAAGAGTAATTGAATTAAAATAATTTCACTCATCACTATTCCCTCTCTTGTGAGCCCTATCAGATGAGATATTTGATACTGAGAAACGCACTTTGCCTGCTGTTGCTCAGCAGTGCTCAAAATGCCTAACAATGCCAGACTTTGGCTGGGTGAAATCTGAAATGGAATGTTGCAAGGGACCATTATTACTGGGCTTTTTTATTAGAAATCAAATAAAAATGGTAGGAATTTAAAGTGCAAGGAAGAGAGGCACTATAGTTTATGTGTAACATTAAAGAATAATATTACAGTTTTATGAGATACTTTTGTCAGGTTACAGCTCATCACAGAACAGGCACTGAGAATTTTCAAAAACATCCAAGCATCTCAGAAACACAGTGTAGACTTCCAAACTGAAATATGGCTTTAGCAGTCTAATTTAAAGTATCTGCTTAAAATACCCTGACCACCATGATGCAGTCTTGCTGTTAAGTCGCAGGAAAAAATGTCAAAGGCTGGGAACAGAATCCAGCAAGTCTGAGGCATCCCTTGAAAATATTTTAATGTCAATACCTACGTAGCCCTCTGCTAAGGGATCCTATCTCAGGGTACAGCCTCACCCTTGAACATACTGCAGAAACACCCATGAGGAACCAGCTCTCCTGCAGGCAGGCTGAGGCTGAGGCTGAGGCTGGCATCTGAACGTGCACCATTCACTTTGAGTACTTCAAGAGTTTCAGATCCATCGTGTGCCTGTAGTCCCAAATCCCTAAATACATTTTAGCATTTCATAACAAAAGGCAGAGATGCTTCACTGCAGCGCAAAACACAGAGCTGAAAGGCTGTTAGAGCTTCACACTGCTGCCACTCATGGAACTGCTAAGAACTAAATTATACAGAAGCCACTCGAAACCTCCCTAGTAGAGATGAGTAAAATAATACTCTCTTCAGTACAGCCACTTGCATATTTCAGCAATACCAAGAAAAACAAGTTCTTTCCTGTCATTTGTGAAAATTTGTTGTGAACCCAGGCAGAAAGTCACAGTACACAGCAGGAGTATGTTTACCAGTACACTGTCATTGTTGCTTGGACAATATATGCAAAAAAAAAAAAAAAATCCAAAGAATTTACAAGCTTTATGTCAACATGCTGCCTATTTTTCTTCCAAAACAGTATGGAAAGCTCTACTGTATTAATACAACTTATCCTTCATAGGTGCAGGTATAATTATTGGAACCAAACTCACATTTTCACAGCCTCTCTGTAAATGCACATCTTCTTGTCATTGTGAAGATATATGACATATATCAAGTTGTATTTATATTCTTCTTCCTGAAATTTAACATTCTTACAAAAAACACCCCACAGCGAGGATGTGGGGAACTTTGAAAGCAAATGAATCAGACCAATCCTGGCTGTTTAGAGACCCATGAACCATGCTGGTACCTGGAGAAAATCCAGCAAGGGAAGGAATAATGTGATCTTCTGCAATGTACTCTTATTTTCAAGAGAGTGAACATTCACCTCATCTCTTAATTGGGAATCTCCAACACATAATCTAGGTATCTTTGGATCTTGATTGCCTCAACAGTCTTATCAACCTTAGAGATCTTTAAATCAGTATGTAATTCATTTACCTAATCTTTGACTGGGGTTAGTATGTAGTTTTTTCATAGCCTTGAAGGTGCACACAGCCAATCTCATTTAAGTTCTCAATCAATCCTTTCAACCCATTCGCGTTATTCTGCTTACAATATATATCTTTGGAAAGAAATTAGAAACTGTACCATGCTTAGGCATTTTTAGATGTGAAAATAGCAATATGGTGTCTAATAACAGGAACATTATGTGATCACTAGGTGTAACCAAACAATTTCACTATTGAGAAAATATCATATTGATCATAAGGCCTTCTTTTAGCATTTTGCACTGGGAAGTGAATCAGTGTTAAAATTAAACAATTTAGTATTTAACAATTCAGTGTTAAAATTAAAGAAAAAGGAGGAAAATAGCTACTGATTAAATAGCTGAAAATGTAAAAGAAAATATGGATTTATCACTTCTAACATTCGCATGGATATGTTCCCATATAAACACCAACTCTGCTACTAAGTTTTTTATCCATTAAAAAATCAGTTTCTTGGCTTGAGAGGTTGAAAGCTAAAGTATTCCTGAATGTATTTATCCTGCAGATTTTTCAGATGTTGAGGTTTGTTTGCTTTCTCAGGCAGTGCTGCATTCACCTTCAGTAACTTGGGAACTCAGGTGGGAAAATCTGACACAGGCTACACTAATAAATGTTGAGGAGTGATGACATGCATCTGTTGGGTTGCTTGGGATGGCTCTGGGCAGCTGATGCCAGGGCTGAAGGATGGCTGTGGCTGTGCTGAGGGACAGGGCACAGGAAGGGCTGCAGCAGATGAGCCACGGTGTCACCCAGGCTGGGGGCTGTCTCTGCCAGCAGCAGCAGCAGCAGTGAGTAACCAGGAAAAGTCTGCTGCATACAAGAGAGCCCAGCAAGGATGTAGCCCCTCAGCTTGCAGCAGCCAGTGTTTGAGGGACTGTGTTGTGCATGTTAGATTTAACAATTGCTGTAACCTGAACGGGGTTTTGACCTCCACAGATCCCATGGAAGAGTTGCATGGCATCCTTATGTCTGGTCACTAAAAAAAGTGTTTTCTTTAGCTGTCTCAAGAGACATCATAGTTCTTCATCTTTGAAAAAGAGTGAATTGTTGCTGCTTGTTAACCCTCTCTTCCTGCCATGTTATATTCCCCTCGCAGTTGCCTTTTCCCAAGCCCTTCTTCTAGGACTCCTCCAATTCAGGTATGGACACAGCCTGGTTTTGGTTTGATCAACAAATATAATTTCTTTTACACTTGCAAACCTTAAATTTTTTTCTGTCATTTCACTGATCAGTACAGTATATAGGCATTTCATTGCATGCTATTATCTTTCTTTTACTCTCTGAATCATCATCACATTTGATGTATCTTGAGACTGTGATGACACTTTTTTATTAACAGCAAGCTTCATCATCTCACTGTTCATCCCCTCTGTAGAAAACAGGGAAATATGTGGAGAGAACACTCCTTCCATTTACAAGACTGGCGGTTTGATTCCAAGCCAATCTCCTAATATAACTACTCTCCTACACTGAAATTTTTGGCAGTATAGCCAGCATAGAAATCAAATGTGAAGCTCTGTCACCATTATGTTTCTTGTAGCTATTCACTAGACAGCTAGGAGGCTTTTTGCTTCTTCAAGGAAGGACTCCAGAAAGTCAAGGTCCTTCAGTTAACCTCTTGCAAGTGTAGAGATCATCTATTTCCAGCCATATTGAGCGAGAACAGAAGATGCTCATCAGTAACCAGAATATTTGATATCACCATTATGCTCCCTGAAGTCAGCTGTCAAGTTTAAGCCAGTCATTTAGATGACCTCTTTCATCAGGAGGAGAATGATTTCTTCAGAAGACAACTCATTTCACCCTTGGATAGACATCATGAATGATCCCATGGAAGGACAGTCCTTACCCACCTTCACTGAAATAAAGGGATCCAGATAATTCGAGTAAACTGTAGACAGTTAGTGCAGTGAGTCTCACCATATATGCTTGCAGTAGAAGAAATATCACTGGAGACAGATATAACAGCATCACCATAAAGCATAATTTGCAGTAAAAGGAAATTGTGTTAAGAGCAGCAGCTGTAATACAAGTGAGTGCTGCTCTGTGACCTCATACATCTTCCTCCAGTGCCCTCTGAACTGCTCTCCCCCATCACTCTTTCTGTCTCTTTTTCCCTGACTGACTGAAATGCAGCCCACACACACCCTCCACCACAAGCCACACGTATTGACCGGTGGGTCAATATGAGTTGTCAGGTGACTGGCACAGTGCTTGAACCTAAACTGATGTCTTTCCTCATTAGAAATTGTTCCTTTTCCTCTAGGCTACTGTAAAATTTTGTATATATATATATATATAAATAGTGGGAACCCTTGTTCCCTTTTAGATGCAACCAAAGTTATCTAATGGATTTCAAAGTTACAGACACAGTTGCGTAAGCCTTATTTCACTGGGAAGTCAAGCAAAAAAAAAGTACGTCTCAAGTGTAATAAACAATCTATTTCCAACATTATCTGTCATGTATTCTCCTTCCATCCTTTTCCTTTAGTGCCCCCTTTTCAGAAAGCCAAGATGGGTGATTGGCTAACAAGCCTGTAGAGTCTATGAAATACATCCCTAAACTGAGAAACAAGGTCAAGTTTGATCTTGAGTTTTTCTGATGGAGACTGAATTATTAAAAGGCTATTGTCTGCTTTAGAGTGACATTCTGTCTGAACATATTGTACTTTGCACAGTTCATGAAAAAAATCAAACTTAATATATCTTAAATAAAAATAGCCCCATCTTTGAAGCTGCTAACCCTGTTCATTGGATAATATTTTATCCATACTCCATTTTACTGCTTTCACTGCATAATTAGTCTGTTGATTCCCCAGGCTGTGTTTGTGGGCATTTCATGTGGCAGCAGGGAAGAGAAAAGATTTAATATATACTTTTAAAAAAAGGAAAAAAAAAAGCCAATGACAGATCCAGTTGCAGTTAATGTAAATTGCATTTTATAAAAACAATTAGTTTGCAAATAGAAGAGGTCTTAAAGTTATTTCCTTCTGTTTCCAACTTTTTAAAAGCTCTTCAAAACATAATTAGACAGCATTATTCTCATAATTGCAAACTATAATATCTTAATAAGTCCTTCTAATTCACACAGGTGTAGTGAAATCACATGTGTTACTTGGAAGATAAGTTGATTTCTCTCTCGGGAAAATTGTATATATGAGGAGCTTTTTGTTTGTTTTCTTAGAGTGTCTGACATAATATTTTCACATACATTTAAATAGATTTCTCTGAAGTAGAAGTGAATGGGAAGAAAATATTAATCTGTAGAATTTTCCTCCCATGATATAGTAGATGGTTTTTGTCCCTCTTTAAATATTTTAGCATATACTTTATTTTTCACTTTACATTTTAAAGTTTATGCAATTTGGATTTCCTCATCAGAAAAGAAATTATTGCTGCACTTGTGTGTGTGTGTGTGTGTGTGTGTGTGTATGCACAGTCTGTGACTAACTGGGGAGTTTTGTTACATATTAAAAATCAGGCTCAGATTATTTCTTGTTCTGAAATAAGAGGTGTGCATGAGCAATGAAATTCAGAGATTAGGAGAATGTTTTCCTGAGTCTCAGAATGTCATGTTTGCACTGATTCTGGTGTGATTTTCTAAAATTCCCCATGGATAGTAGGATTTCATTTCTCCAATATGCATGTGTTGTATTGGCATAGGGGTGTTCTGTCTCTGTGTTAAACACAAGGCAAAACACCCTGCCTGGCTGACCTGCTGCTGCTTCACTGCTGTTGTGCCATCCCAGGGCTTCCACACAGTTTCAGAGCTGGCAAAGAGCTTTTGTCACTCCCTACATTGTCACCTGCTCCTGCACCCAGTGTCTGCAAACTGCAGGCAGCATGACTGATGTCTTCTGCAGAGTAAGGATCTCTTTGCCCAGGGAAAAGAAGTGAAGGTTCAGCGGTTCCTGGGGATATACTGTTATCTCAAGGACATTTTTGAAAGGCCTCGCTACTGGACAAGCTGCTTGACCTCAAAACGACTATTCCAATTTACAGTGCCAGTGCAGAAAAAAGTTTCAGGTGTCCTCTCCAGTAAACTCCAGGATCACAAGGAATTATTAGATCATGTCAATATCACTACCCTCACATGTGAGTCACTGGAACAGGTTGCCCAGAGCAGTAGTGGATGCCCCATCCCTGGATGCATTCAAGGCCAGGTTGGATGAAGCAACCCGGTCTATTGGCAGGTTCCATGCCCGTGGCAGGGTTTTTGGAACCTGATGATCTTCAGATCTCTTCCAACATAAACCATTCTATGATTCCATGACTATTACAAGGGATTGACCAGAATTTAGTCCCATAGCAGTAAGAAGAAGCAGACATAGATTCATGATCCAGAACTGGTGGCAGTTCAGAACCTCTACAAACAGAAAGGAAGAAGTAAAACCTTAAAGCAATGCAAAAGCCAAGACAAACACTAGACAAGTGGGAAGACCAGACACTGCCATGGACACCCTGAGTCTGGAGAGCTTGGGCCTCCAGTTCTGTAGATACCAGCACTAGCAAACCTACCAGTTTGCAGAGGAGAACTGCTCATCTGAACTCTGTTCATTAAAGTCAGAGTGTTTATTTTAAAAAAGAAAAAGGTCTTGCTTGTTGTGAAATTCCCTCAGCTTTATTTATTTTTAATTGCATTCTAGGTATCATTGCACCTGAGCTGCCGTTTTTGAGTTTCATGTCTGCTCCCATCTGGCAAAAATACTAACCACAGAGGGTGACTCTGTCCCAGATCAGGTTCCACGTGTGTATTTGAACATTCTCAGCCCTCCACCAGAAACTGTCACAGCTCCCAGCCCACCTTGAAATCCTTCCCTTTGAACACAGCTCAGTGACTACCTCAGCCTTTGCACACATATCCACATTAGAAAACCTTATCATGAAAACATGATGGGGGAAGAACGTTAAATTTGATGAAGGCCAGATACAGCTACTATCTATCTTGTAGTTTTGCCTTTTGTGGACACCACAGCTTTCACATCATTTTATTAATTGCCTTTAAAAGCATTCCACCTTCACATACATGGCATATTTTACAGTTGCCTTTTCAAGTACTAAGCACAGGATTTCCATACAATTTTAATCTGCCTTTATGGACACAGAAGCTGGCTGAATGCCACTAGGAAATAAATAGGTTGCATCACATCAGTAAGTCAGAAATATGAGATATTGTCTGCCTTTCAAGTTGAGAACTTTGTGCATGTCTGCAGGGATAAAAGAAAATAGAATTTGAGCTGGAAGTGCCCCATGGGGGTGTTAGCATTCCAGCACAGAGCTGCTGTGCCACCCACGCTCCGCACGCACCCCACGATGAAAGGGACGGCAGTGGGAGCCCAAACCCAGCGTGTCCTGGGGGGCTCACAGAATATTGTCACACCATTCAAACCAATAACCCTCAGCAAGACACTGCAGCAGTGCATTGAGGGATGTGATGTCAAGCAGCACATGAGGCAACACAAAAAAAAACCCCATTTATCATCTTTATGGGTTCTCAGTGCTCCGAAGAATGACAGCTTGAAATTACAGTGGAGAGAGCAGGGCACAGAGAGAGGGATGAAGGACTGGGAAAAAAACTCACAACTTTACTTGTGCTGCTGTCTTCAGTGTTTCAGGCACAGCTCTTCCATTGGAAGTTAAAAATGGTTTCTGAGAGCCCCTTTTCTTGCTCCAGCCAGATGCTGTGTCACTATTAAACCTCTCAAGCTTTCTGAAGGGTAATTAGACTTATATTTTTTTAAATCATGTATTTGAAAGCTTTAAGGCAAAATACTGCATGTATTTTAAACTAAATACTCCAAAGTACAAGAGTTTGAAATTATAATTTCAAATTATTTCACTGTTGTCTTCATTTTCCTTTAGTCTTAATGTTGCTTCTAACATCTTCTTATTCATGATACCACTGAGCTAGAACTTTAGTTAAAAAATAGCTTTACCCAGTGGAAATGTATTTTCTAAAAATTTCCCTAGACAAGCTTGACATAGTGAAAAACTTCAGGACTTCAGAACTTCAGAAAAAGACTTCAATGATTTTTAAGATGTTGTATTTTTAGTAAGAAGCCATACCACTTGAAACATTGCCTCTGTCATTAAAATTCACCAGGAAAAGTTATATTAGGACTAAAAAGTATGGTATACTCCATGAGGAGGCACATCATATATTTAAATGATTGTACGAAATATTTCATTAATTTCTTTTTTAGATTTTCTGTTAAAACACATGAAATGCTACACAAAGCATAAAACACACACTGCACATAAAGTCACAGTAAATATTTAAAAATTATCTCCATTCAACCCAGTAGAAGGCATCTCTTACTTAGCAGCTATTCCAGAGCAAGTCTTCTGCAAAGATAGAGCAGAGAAAAGGACAGCAGAGAAAAGGAACCCTCTCCAGTCCTGCCCTAAGCTCACTCCTACCTTTCTCACACTTGCTAGCCTGGCTCTGGCAGGTTTACCGCCCAGAGGCCTCCATGGAGTCTCCTTGGCACGCTTAAAAAACCCCTTAGGTACCACTGGCTGTTGTCAGGACCCTAAAAGACCAATTTGCTGCCCTTCTGGGAGACCCTCTCCGTTTCTTTGGCAGATGGAGTGCCATGCACACTGTGCAGTTGTGATCTGAGGCTGATCTGCTCAGCAATCCCACCTTGTCAGAGAACCTCACCACCTGTTCTTTGATCTCCCCAAAGCAGCAGTATTTCTGCAGCTGCTCTGGCTTTAGTTAAAGAGTTCATTTCTTTGTATCCAATTGTTCAGTGAAAGTTTTCACCCATCAAGAGAATTTTTTCTCTGTAATCCTGCAAACTATTTTTAGCTACTTTGAGGTTCGTTACCGTCACCCTGGAGGAAAAACGGTCTGAAACTGAGACAGAAAAATTATTTCATATTCCTTTACATTCTTTTCTTCTCCACTGCTATTGTCCCAGTAGGTCTGCTGCAGAGAGATGGTGGCACTGCTGTATCAAAAACTGCCTGGTATGGTGATGGAATTATTTGCTTGCAAATACACGAGCCATAAGTGGTAGAAACTGAATGCTGAGAACCTGATACCATCACTGCTCTGATTTCTCTGCAGCCTACTGAGTGCAGTGACTAAAAACCAAGCACCTTATGCTGAGGATGTTCCTGCAACTTGGAAGTACTGACCAAGTTACCACAGAGCAGATGTCATCTGTACGCTACCAGCACCAGCAGCACCTTATGCTGAGGATGTTCCTGCAATTTGGAAGTACTGACCAAGTTACCATAGAGCAGATGTCATCTGTACGCTACCAGCACCAGCAGCTTCAGGAGAAAGGGGTCATGTGGTCCTCAGCACTTTGTTGAAGAGAACATCTTGTTTTCTGTCCACTAACAATGTGGGCAGAATGTTGTGGCAGCTGAAGAAATACAGGAAATAGCCATGGGCCAGGTACAGTCATAAAAAGAATAATCTCCTTCTTATCATCACTAAAAAGAGATCATTAAGACATTTTTAATTTTCTTGGCAAAGGCAAAAGGCTGAGTCCTCTGACATTATATATCATTGGTCCTGACCGATTTACAACATCTTAAGAAAAAGTATTTGGCCAGGTCAATAAAATTTATGTCTGTCAAAGATGTAAATTGGGAATTCATGGAGCCAGCCCTGCTGTCAGGGAAGGTAAAGAGTGTGGGAAGTACTTGGCAGGCCAGCCTTTGATTTCCACACACAGTGAGCTCTGCCATCAACGTGCCCTAACAATAAATAATGGTGTTTGTCAATACACAAGAGTAGAACCTAAAAGAAGTATGAAGCCTGAAGTCATTAAGTGTTATTGTGTTACAGAGCACAGCAGAGTGCATATGCTTCTGTATTTATATTTCTGTCTACAGTCAATAAATCAGAATCTGTCATACCTGCATTATCCAAGCCATCTGCTTTACCACATTAAAAAAAATGAGTAGGTGGGAAAAAACTTATGATAGCATCTTTTTTTTTCCTGTTCCTGTTGCTAGAGAAACCAATTCTTTAAAGTATTTTCTGATGTCTGAAAAGGAAGCTGTCATGTTCCCCTTCCCCCACAAAAAGCCTGAAATGGTCTGTGTTTTATGATAGTCCAATAGCTGCTGGAAGAAGGGGAGAAGAAATCAAAAGCACTTATTTTTTCACCTCTTCAACTGACTTGTTGACTGACCTCGGGCAAATTGTTAGGGGCTCCTGCGAGTATAAGCTCTATTAGGGAGTCATAACAAGTGGAGAGCACAACATTGGAAGCAATGATGCCCTTCAGAGGTTGACTGAAGTCGTAAAGCAGAGCATTTGTATGGTTTTAAAGTGCCCATGCTGTCTTCAGCTGCAGAGCTGGGTGTTGCTATCTTTAATGGGGTATTTTGGTCCAAACAAAATCAAATTAATGAATGTTGAAGAAAAACAAATAAAGAAATAAACAAAAAACCAAAACAAAACACCATTTAAAAACCCTCAAAAGAAACACACATTTTCATTTCTTCCTCCCCAGCCTGTGAAAGTGACAGATAAGGTTATTTATTCCCTTTCTCTGTTTTTACATACAGAAATAGGGCTAATAGGTGGACTAATGTTGCAGTGCTAGGAAAAGAGTTAGTTACTGTTGGCAAGTCTTGGAGCTCCATACATAAATTTGTATAATTTCAAAATAATATTACTGAGAGTTTTCTATTCTGATTTTTTTTTCTATCTCCCCCATCAATTTGCAATGATTTTGTATAAGATGGCAGGATGCACTACTCAAATGACCTGCAAAAGTGGTCACACAAACCCAATCAATATTTCCAACTACTGACTACTGTAGCTTTTATAACTTGCTATTCTTAACTTTCTGCCACTGTTTATCACTCCTCCTATAACTGCAAACACCATTTTAAAAATGATTAATCAAGTACTATCTGATCTTGTCATTAAGCTGAGATATGGTTCCCAAAGGAAAGGATATTAATTTTGTGAAATCCTTTTTTACTCTCTTCTTTACTCCTTTTAAGATCAAAACAAAAGAAAACAAACAAAGAATAGACATTAGAAGAACAAGCCTATCCTTGTACAACAATTTACTCACTTATTTCAGGATCATGTGGAGGAAAGTACCATATTTAAATTTGTTCTCTGTTTTGGGAGGCAAGATTAGGAAATGCATCACATTAACTTCATAAACTAGGTAGGTGTCATATAGAGAACTGATTTTACCTTGTTAGTTCCGTGTGATACTCACTAGCTTTTCACCATGCAAGACCTCAGGATTTTTTGAATTCTAAGAATTCTTCACCAGCTGAACGACTCGTGATTTTCCTCTGGAAGCTGGGTTAGATGGATTTTTGTTCCCAGTCCAGATAGATCTTGGCCATTTAATATTTTGGCAGAATTTCTAGCTGGACAAAAGTGAAATACAATTGATTTGAAAACCCTGTTATAGTCTTGCTGTACTTATAGCCTGCTATAAAGCACATGCAAATGAAAGAAAACCCTGACAAAACACAGTAACCAAAGAAAAAAAAAACATAGTACTGCCAATACAGCAACACACAGTGTTTTAATGCATTTTATTACCGTTCATATTTCCTTTTTAATGTTTTTTGTTTTGTCTTTAAAAAATATTTTGGGACTTTGTCTGTACTAGATGTGACATTTAGGGATCCGTGAGCATGAAAATGTGAAAGCTGAGGACTGATTTCTACTAACCTGAGTGGCTGCAGGGCCAGTTTATAGGACTGTCATGTAGCAGAAGTTTTTCTCTTTATGTCCTATAAATAGGTCAAGGTGTAGCAAACTTTTTTCAAGGAACTTTATTCCCTGTGCCATTACTTATTTACATTAAAATTAAATGAAACATTTAAACACATTCAGAATCCTATGTGTGTGTTCATATGTGCACATGAGTATGTGAATATGTGTACATACCTCCAGTTTCTAATTGATGCCCAGACCCAAAGTGAGAGAGATGGAAACATTTCTGAAGGGTGTTTGGCAGATTTTTTTTCTTACACTTTAAGAATGAACCTATACTAATTATACACCTTCTAAGTCATTTGCTATCTGAAAAATATTTTTAATACATAGATTTTTAAATGCTTAAAATATTTAATATATACTACCCCACAATTTGAAGTTTAATAACATATCCTAAGAACCAAGGCTGACTTCCATAATAGAAAATATTATTGCTTCAGGAATTAAGAAGAAAAATATTCTTGGTACTCCCTGAATATGCTTTGCACCATGGTTTAAGATCCTAAGGCCAAGTCTTCTTTCAATTACTGTGACACAACCTTATTAGAGTCTATGAACATGAAACAGCCTAAAGGGCTGCAGAATTTGCCCTTTAATGTCTACACGAACTTCACTTATTAAGATTCCTCACTTTCACCAGTTTTGTCAACATAATAAGCAAAATCTGTTAAAAATTGCACCATATTCTCACTACAAAAAATGAAACTTTTTCTTAATCTTTTGCCCTATTATATATTGGGGGAAATATGTTCAATATTGTTTGAAATTGGTTTTAATCAGAATGAAATCCAGCCTTTGTGGCGTGGATTCAACCTTCACCAAACCTCCTAATAAGAGAAGCACTATACATATTGCTGCACATATGTACAATGCACTTACAAAATCACACCCTCTGTTTATTTGCAAATCCATTGTTGCTTTCTGAAACACTCCAGCTTGTGACTTCATAAATTAAGTTGAAGTTTTTAATTTCCATTACGTTTTCTAGAATGCCTTACATCTGGAGGTGGCTGAGTGGTAGCATTACATTGAACATCCCTGACAAACTTAACCTTTTTTTTTCCTGTTAACTAGTCCCCAAGACAAGTAAAACTTAAAAAAACCCATCTTTTTTCACAACTAATCACTGAATAATCCACACAATATTCATTTCAGATGCTGCATTGTGGATTATGTTGTGTTCATCTGCCTGCACTGCCATTGATCAACTGGCATTAATTTATTATCACCATTCATTATAAGATTCCCCTGGGATATATTTTGGTTTAATTCAGTGCTGGGGACCACACCCTTTTCCTAAAGACAGTGGAATTAACAAAAGTGAACCTTTTTCTTCCTATGGAGCTGAGAAAATCTTTTCCCCTTCTGCAGAGGAACTGCAGGCACGTGTGGCTATGTGCAGGAATGACGTGTTTTAAATCACTCCCTGGTGCTCAGGAGGGGCAGGCTCAATTGCTCTGCTCACCACAACCTGCTGTGATTGTGGGCAAGCCCTTATCCCACCATTCCTCCATTTGTCATCTGCTAGACAGGTTTTATGACAACCAAAGGTTGTGAAGTGCTCGATAATCTTATAATTGCAGCCCTCTCTAAATTCTTAAGATGGAAGGAGAACAAGAGAGTCCCTGACAGAGAGCTCAAAAAAATAGAAAGTACAGGAGCAGTATGGAAAGGCAAGGGCTGCTTCCCACTCCATCATCTGTTGAACACATGTGAATTCCACCGTGAGGGGTGACTCAGGGATCCCTCTGTATTCTCCTTTGGCATAAGTGTCAAAAGAAGACAAGATACATCTGGTGCTACACACAGCAGTGACTCATTAGGATGGATGCCCCTGAATGCCCAGCATCCCAGTAGCCTTTCACCTGCAAGGTGGAGACACAGCAAGAGTCTCAAAAAAACTCACATGTAAAGGAAAAATGAGCGAGTGAGTCACCTCTTCTGTTTTGACTTATTTCATGAAGTTAAACTAGTCTCTATGAAGACTTCTTGGAACTTTTCTTAGCTACTTTTTGTTTCAAAATCTTCAAGTTTTCTATTTGTAGGTAAAAATATATGAGTGTTTTCCGCAAGTGGAAGTGGTTCTGCTTTTTAACACATTTTAACACAGTATAAATGTGGATTTATTGTTTCACTCTTGCAAGTTCATCTAGAAAATTCTTTTTTTACATTAAAGAAACATTGTCATACAACACACACAAAGGGTTTTTTCCTGGATCTGGAAAAAAATACACATGTCATTTGAATCTCTTTGCAAGATCTACTTTCCATTTTTAAAAATACTTAACTATTTAATTCAGAACAGCTCCACTTTCCATCTTCAGTGAGAGAGACTCCACAACTTTTATCACAGCAGCAGCTCTGTCCCAGCCACACCAGCCTCGTAGAGAATGTTTTTAGGGCAGGTTAGAGTAGAAACCGTGGGCACTTCAGCATAGCACAGACTCCAGGAAGCATCCATACATCCCTTGCAGTCTCAGTGCTTCCTGCAGAATTCTGGCTCCCCACTCCAAGGGATGCTGCAGGTCAGATGTCTCAGGAACTCCAGTTTCAGTCATCTCCCTCCTGCTGGGGCCTCAATGGGACATGTATCCCAAGCTGTAGTACTGAACACTGCAGAGCAGACCACTGCTGTTTTCTAGGTCCCTAAATGCTGTTGCCAATGTCTACATCTGATACAGGGGAGAGAGAAATATCTGCAGCAAGAAGGAGGAAAGGGATCTGCTTCTTGTTCTTTGAATCCAGATTCCTCTTCCTTCACCAATAAAGGAAGCAGCTTGCAAACGTTAAAACCACTTGCAAACTTCCACTTATTGGAAAACTATTAGGTGGTAAACCTTTCTTTAGCTATTTTTCCTATTAAATTATGCTAAATAAGCATGTCCACTGAAGTTGTGAACAAATTCACAGACACACATAATGTGTCAAAATCTCAGCTGATTCCACAGAATAAGCTTAAGCACTTCATTTTGCTCTATTCCATGCAAAGCATCATTCTGAGTATTGTGTGACAAGTCCAAGCCTCATAGTACTTCACATCTCTTTGAGCAGTGAGCACACTCAAATAATTTTTCCAGCAGGAAGAAGCAAAAATGTATTTTTCCAGGAAAGGGTATTTTCCTTCATGTCTCAGTCTGAGTTTTAATAGTATTTTTAATGCTAATAACAAAGAATATATTTTGGCACATGGCAGCTGCCGGGCCTGATTGGCAGTTAATGAAAGATAAGGAGGATTCATTGCATGGAAAAAATTATTATTGAACAACTGAACCAATGCTTGTTACACCTTGGCCTTCCAGTGCTAATGTGAGCCAAATGTGACATCTCAATCCAAAAGGCATGTAGTATTTTACAGATGTCTAAGGAAATAAATTGTCACGTATATCAATTTTCTTGTGGCATTTGCTCTTAATAGCAATTGATCTGAAACCAAATGCATGTTACAGCAATTAAGCTGACAGAAACAATGTAAAAGTCTGGTGCTTTCAGAGATTCCCATTCTTCCAATGTGGGACAAAAAACCCAGAGTAATGCAATAAAGCAAATTCCAACTTTCCAAATGCTGCATATTGGGCATCTGCAATTTGCTTGACAGCATTGGAGGCTTAAAGTTTTAACAAATACCTGAAGGAACGCTCCATCTCTCTTTTAATGAATACCTATCCCATAACTTAAAGTAAGGAACAATCTCACTAACATAACTATTGTTTGTTAATCTGAATGAACACAGGGAAGGAAAGGTGAAGGCAGCAGCACACGCAGCATCATTCTGTGATCAGCTGCTTGTCAGGTGACTTGTACAGTGTGACTAGCTGTGTTTCTGTGATTTTTTGCACTTTTTGACTGGTTTACTTTACTATGCTATTGTCAATTTTCCCAGCTCAGCTACCTCCAGCTTTCGGCCTCAGTTCTGTAAACACTTCATTCGCATGTTTAAATTTCTTCATGTGAGGAACTCCTACTGGAGTCACCATAACTATTCAGGTGCATAGTTATACTTGCAGAGAAACAAGTGGGGGCTCAGGGTCTTGGAATGAAATATGCAATGAATAAATGAAATATGAGTTTGTAAGAGAAGCAGTCATGCCTACCATGATTGCAGCTGAGCAACTGCTATTCTGCTCATGTATAATGGATGCTGCACTGTGAAAACACATGGTGCCCTGTCTCTTGCCATCTCACTCAGCCTCTTTTTTTCCCCTGAGAAATTTTAAGATGACATAAGAAAACAAGAAAATATGTCCAATAGCATATCATTGTATCACTTTAATATGGTTTCAAAGAGTACCGTCCTAAACAAGGGACTATTTAGACAACATTTAATATTTTTTTAAAGTTTGCCCTCCAAGATGCTGCCCAGAGTCACTTTGGCATGTCAAGCTGTGCACTCAGAATGCCTGCAAACTCCCACAGGGTGCACTTTCAGAAGTTAATGTATTTGCCCTATGGTCATCACTCATAAAGCAAAGTCAGAAATTATTTTTCTAAAATACAGAAAAAAAACCCAACACTGTCATTTTGAGACCACCATTTAGCAGCAGCTTTAGTGTTTTAGCGACCATTCTCTCTCTGAGCTCAATTATGCAATTTCACCTTTAAAGGAGACATCTGTGAGAAGTGTGTCTTTTGTGGCATTGGACAGAAGAACTGGACCTAGTGACCCCAAATGCAGCTTGAGAAACATAACAAATTAACATTTGTCAAAGCCCTGGGGGTTCCTTATTGGTTCGTTTTATTAGCTGTGAAAACAGCTAATTGAGTTGATCTTCTATGAGAGCTAACTTTGCCATTTATATTAGCTTTTCCATTTATATCACCTAGATATGTCAGTGGGATTTTCCGGGCTGAAAAGGACCAGGATTTCACCTTGCATCTCATTTGCGGGGAACATCACAATGAGACAGACTGCCTTCAGATGGAAAAGAGAAGGTTGGCAGTAAAAGATCTGTTCCAATAGTCACATGTAAAGCTTTCTCGCAAGTGTATTTGGAAATTTGTTTCTTATTAAAATAATAAAACGGTTTAAATGTTGGAAAATGCAAAGGTCATAAAAATGACTAGAATAATAATTCATAATTCTTTCCCTTCCTAGCCAACTGCAAAACAATAAAAGTGTTTTCATTGTTCTGGAATGACATATGTGTTTTTCAATACTTTCTAATGGTATTCACCTTCCACTGCTGGCTTCTGAAATACTAGGTCAAACCTATTAACTTCTGAGAGGTTTGTGTGGCTTGAAGATGGTTTTAGGGAATGCAAAATCAGTGCCTCAGATTGAAAGTATTTTTAGAACAGAGCAGATAACTCTACAGTTACATGTAAAGGAGCTGTTCTGAAATAATTTGTCATGGTAAAAAAAGTAAAGCTGGAAAGATTTTATCAAAAAACTAATGCTTCTTAGAGAAGCAAATTATAAGTCAGTCAGTGATGAAAGGAACAAGGAAAATGTCTCTCTAAGGGCTGACATTGGCTTCTTCCAACCGATTTTAAAGAAAAGCTTTCTTCATTTCTATTGTGCTTGAAACTGGCACAACATCGGCTTTTATTTCAAAAGGACTATTTATCTGCTTTCACAATAAATGATAGTTTTTATTCCTTTATAGATGTTACACATGTAACACATTCATTTTCATAAATTACAATAAAATCCCAAGAGAAAAGCTTTGCTAGGCAAGTGTTATACTGAAAGCTTGAGTATGCACACATGCAAGTATGTGTGCATGCACTTAGGGTTCCTTTGTCACCCAAGACATACCATCTAATATTACACCAATTTTTCTATAGCTTAAGTAAGACAAAATTACATAGTAAGACTGTATGAAAAAAATAATTACTCCTGAAATTTATTTCCCTTGAGACAAAAAAAAAAAAAAAAGATAGAAAATAGTTGCTTAACAGAATTTTTCTATCCTGACTATAGAAGCTTGCTTCCATGCTGGATTCCATCAAAATTAATTCATTATGGCACAGGCATAAGGGTCCCACAGAAATTCAGATGTAGGATCGTGTTGTAATTCTCTCTTCAGCTCTTTAGGATAACTAAATGATTATCAATTCCACTTGTACTCAATGTTACGGTACTTTTTCACAAGGAAAAGTACTTATTATACAAAAACTGATAGTTTGGTATTGTTGAGAGGGTTTTTATTTATTTAGGTGCAAGTATTAGCTGTATTAAAACTGGTCACAATCTGTTACAAAGGATAAAATACAAGCCAGAATGGAAAGGCCATGCACCAGCTGGCATTTTACTTCATGCTCATGAGGGGCTGACTTGATTCACATTTGATTAGGTCCCTAGAGATTCAATATTTCCCAATTTGTCACCTATTAAGTGTTCTATTTGTCACCACAGAGGATAAAATCATCCTTTCCTCCCCTCTCCTAACTACTGCTCATGTACAGCATGGTAAGAAGGTAAGCAGAAATGGAAGCAGTAGTGGGGAAGGTCAATTTTATTTACCAAGTTTCCTGTTTAGGTGATTTTTGTGGGTGTCCTTATGATCCCAAGCAATTCCACCTTTTTCAAAACTAAGCTAGACTGACTTTACAACTTCAGTCATTCAAAAATGGACAGAAGCACAAGCCGTTAAACAAGCTTCTCACAAAGGAGGGTTGCTTTCACAAAACCTTCCATTGATCACCCACCTTTCCATACATTCCACACTGGCATTCCCTCCCAACCTCATGAAAAGCAAAGGAGTTCATTACCACAATGCTTTCTCCAAAGGGGTGTGCACTTAATGCTGCTGGCTGGGCTATGGGGTGCACCCAGGAGCTGCATCAAAGCCGGATAGCATAGCTCTGAGGGGGGCTAATCAGCCCAAGCTCTGGCAGTGCCTCCAGCCTGCGCCTCAGCAAGCCCTTAGTGATATTCAGCTTCAGTGATTCTCAGCTCATGAGTGATTTCAGCTCTTTGGGCTTGCTAGGCTCGGCTGGGGCATGCAGCAGGCATTCGGAAGACCAGGAAAGAGAGGAGAGCGCTGTGTGAGGTTCCAAGACGATGTCTTTATTGGTCTTCTTTGTAGCTCTTCCACGAAGGGTCTCGAAGGGTCTCAGGGACAGCGGCTCCAATGAGCCGGGCAGAAACAGGGGTTTATATAGGGCAGGGGAGGATTGAGAATTGTCCAATGGTAAGGGTTAAAGGAAAGTGACCTATAGCTTTACAGAGAGATAAGCAAGGGTCCGAGAGCGGGAGAGAGGGGCTCCTATTGTCCAGTCATCCTGACTCAGCATTCTGCCTCTGAACGCCAAGGCAGGTTTGCAGGGCCTGCGCCTGCTACATGCACTGAGGCCCAGCAGTGAGCACAGTCCATGCTCCCATTTAAATACTGAGAGTTCATTGCTCTTGTGACCTTCACGAGCAGAGGTGACCGCAGCTAAACCCCAGAGCTGAGCAGTGCAGCCACCACTGCTAAACCTGCACACATCTGCTGGCAAGAGCAAAGGGATTCTCTCCTCTCAACAGGCACCCCACACCCAGAGACACTGGGAAGAGCTGTGTTGGTAAATATGACACAGATTATTTTTGAAGAAATTGAAAATATTTGGTTTCTACATCTATTCTAAAACATTACATGTTAAAATTATTTTAACAATTTGTCAAACCTAATGGCTCCTTCAACAAAGGATACTAAGACAAATTTCTTTTCACCTGGATCTTTTCAACATTTTTTGTCTTATAGAATAATGGATATGCACTTGGCAATTCAAAGTCTGCTGGAGCTGCTACTGCTCTTGCAAAGGTGTGAGAAAAGCATGAAAGAAACCCTCCTTAAAAGCCACTGCATGTTCCCTAATAATACATCCAGCTGGCTATTGCTTGTCTTCCCAACGCTGGGAAGAGGCAGACTCTGTAACCCACACTCACACCAGACCCTAAGGAGTACTGCCAGATTGTGCAGAGGGTTTTCTAGGCCTGCAGCCTGTTTAGAGAGAGCAGCTACTTCAGCTTCAACTTCTCTTTTCCATCTCTTCACTTAAGGTCAAATTTTAAAAAGTTGAGCTATCTGTGCATCAAGTAGCTTTGCTCTAATAATACCAAATTCATAAAAGAACAAATACTAAAAGAGCAAACAACACAATTTCTCAGCATGATATAAGCCTTTTTCTTTCCAAGACAATTTGTGAAATATATTTTAGGGAAGGTAATGTGGGGGAAAGGAAATTTTATGTTGCTGTGGCAACTCAAGTGAAAAAAACAGATTCGTGCTGCAGCACCTATGTTCAGCACAATTTAGTTTTAAAATACCGTTGACTTCCTCAGTGAAGGAAAGCAATCAGCCAATTTTACAGATGACTTCTGCTTCCCATCCCCACGATGTTAAAAGTTCAAACTAAAACAAAATCTTCTCCAGCACAAATATCTGAGGTTTTCAAAAGAGGAGTCAGCGTGCCTCTGACCAATGCACGCTGTCTTGGGTGTGTTACATTTACTTCAAATATTTAGCTCTTTAGCTCTTGGTCCAACCAGTAGTCTACAAAAAATCCTGAGAAATCCCACCGCTCTGTTAATACTTGGATGCAGTATGATCCTTTTTAGTCCCTATGGCTGAACTTCAGCCCACCAAACACCTCCTCCCATAAGTAAATTGCAACCACATCAGTATCAAACCCAGAAACAGAGGAAACGCCAGTTCTTTCTCCTGAGAATCGTGTTGGCAAGGAGGCTGCAATACAAACAGCTATAACTGCAGAAGTATAGAAAGCACTCAGTTAATTACACAAGAGATTAATTAAAATAATGGCTTCAAGGGGAAGAGATGGTGTCCCACTAATCAGTACCAAAAAATGGGTTTTGATGGGAAAGGAAATCTGAAACTAAAAGTGGAAAAGGCAGATGCAAAGAGGAGCAGGGTGCCAGCATGAGGATGAAAATGGGAAGTCAGAAACTGAATTTTCAAATTGATTAAAAGAGAGGTGTATGGACCATATTACAGATAGCAAGGACAATATGCAGACATGTTTTTAAATGTGATGAAAAAGACTGAAAAACTACTAAAGGGATTTGGTGATGTGAGAGGTAAAAGGGCAGGAAATGCAGAGATCCTTGTCAGCAGCTCTTTCATAGATTGAAAATAAGATAACTAGAAAGTAAACAGGGTGTATGGAAAGAACCACAGTAATTCAAATAGAAGTAGTGAAGATGAAGACTTGCATGCTTTCATAATTTCTTGTTTATAGCACCAGGCTCTGCAGGCATGCTTGGTATCTGGCCTGGAGACTCATCCTCCAGGCACTAAGGATAACAGCTGCAGAGAGGTATGAGCAGGAGATGCAGCACTCCAGCCCCCAGAAGTGGGAGCTCCTCTGGCCAAATCAAGCTTGCTTGGCAAAGCCCTGACCATGTTTTGGTACATTTAAAACATTTAGAAGCATAATTGCATATTTAACAGATGCTGTAAAAGATACAGACACTCACCTACTGCAAAATACGTGGAGTCCTAAAACTGAGAATCACAAAAACAAAAATCAGGCATGCACAGTCTGTGGCTTGGAACAAATGTGTCATGGAGAGAAACTCATTCTTTCACTTTCCAAGATTGCCTCAGAGTTCAACTTTTTGCTTTGCTTTTTTCTTTTCTGAGAACTGAGAATGCTGTTCAGTGTAAGGAGCAGGCAGCAGGCAGGCCTTGTTCTGCACTGACACTTGAACGTGTCATTCCTGCAGCACAAACTGCTTTCCAGAGAGGAAACATTCTCACAGCTCTCTCACTCACCCTTGCTTTCTCCTCTAATGCCACTCATTTCATGGTATTTGGCCTTTTCTCCTCTCTTTTAAAAACTTGCTTGGAATACTGCATTACATGTAGCTTTATTTCTAAATTGATATTCGTTCAAAGTTACTTACCTGAGGAAAAAAAATTGGCATTTATGACAGGGAAATCCCTTTTCTCATGGAATTTCCTTTTCTTTCTTGGCCAGAATGGGTACTAACAAATAATGTGGCCTTTTCTGATGAAAATCATCTGGTTTTCACTGAACAATAAGCCATTTCCAGTCAGCATAGTTATTCTTTGAATTCCTTCTACTGTTTTGATGATGTTGTTGGTTGCACTTAATTATATCCCTGTGGAAACAAAGAGATAACATCCTCCTTTCTCAATATATCTCTCTCACACACGTGCTAGGAACCAGCTTCCTAATTACCAAGTAAGGCTACTGCTAATGACAACATAATCAAAATGTAGGAATTCATATTTCAAATGCATGAAAAAACACCATCTGCATGCATCTTTTAAGTGAGACATTAAAAACCTGACTCCGTCTGTTCTGTGGACATTAAAAATGTGTAAAAATGAGGATTTTCCCTGGTGTCTTTGGTGAAAATCTCTCTTTTACCCACAACTGCTCAGTCTGTTCAGCTCAAATTATTCATATTACTTCTAATTTTTCTTTCTTTAATTTCATGTGATTACATCTCCTGACATTCCCTCTCAGTACTTAACCCTTTCCAACACAGATTATTATGAAACTCATTTAATTATGATTGAGTTAAGCTTGGTATATTCCATTATCTTTGTTTCAGTTTTTTTCCTGTTTTTCTTCTTTGTCTTCCAATCACATTCCAATAATGTATTTTCAATAACAAGATACTCAGAGCTTAATGAAATTGTTTCTGTCTTGTCACACAGGGAGAGAGACTCACTTCTCCCTCATATCTTCAGATAGCCTAAAGGTATTTCTCATCCCTTTTATTGCCACATCACATAATATATAAATGAGAGGTAAAGTGATGTCTCATTTTTTCTTCAGTGTCACCTCTAGATCTCTTTGTTACTGCCAGTTCTTTCTGAAACAGCATTTTGGGCTTTCCCTTCATCTGAGTTTTACTACCTGAACTGTCTCCTTCTTTGTCTAAGTAGTTATATTTTAGGTTAAATACTTGATCTTTTTTTTTTTTTTATTTTGATATTTGCCCCTGAGGCCTTTATTTTTAGCAGTGTTCTCTGGTTGTATTTTAACTTCTTTTTCTCTCTGTAATATTTATATTTATCACAAAATGGTATAATCTGCAAATTACATTAATAAATTTATAAGACTGGTCCTAATTGCCTGTGCATCTGCCCTTATTCCCTGCTGATTATTTGTGCTATTGCCTAATGCTTCAGTAAGCATTCAGCCCATATGAACATAGTGAAGATGACTTTGAGGCAGATGCTTTTCTGTACATTCAGAATCTGCTTCTATATCCACTGAATTCAGCTGAAATGTTTCAAGTGACACTGATCATTTCCAAGTGAAAAGAAACAGCTCAACTTCTAGATGATCACATTTGGGCTATATGCCTTGGTAGTAAAGCTCTGAGCAGAACAATCAACAGGAAGAGGCAGATCACAGAATCACAGAATTCTAGAATGGCCTGGGTTGGAAGGGACCCTGAAGATCATCTAGTTCCAACACCCCGGCCATGGGCAGGGACATCTTCCACCAGAGGAAAATTTGTACAGGACCGAAAAAGCATTTGGCCAAGCAGCATCTCTGACATGAGAGCTCCAGGCTACCCTGGAAATTTAAGGGATTCAATGAGAGTATATTTTATTAACAGAAATGCCTAAAGCAATAACACTCCAGCTACCAAAACTTTGACAGCCCTTTTCAATGTTTCTCTCTGAATGGAGCTACATTTTTCTCTTAGAATTTTTTCCAGCCACAAAGTGATTTGAAGAATCACCAACAATTTCACACAATGCACTCCTAAGAAAATTCTGTACCCCGTGGTGCGCACTTCATAATGAAGAGGAAAATAAAATTGGGATTTTTTTTTGCTTATGTACAAAAACTATCCTTTTTCGTGCTGTACCCTGCCTTCTCAGCAGCATACCAATGACTTCTGATTTGCTGTGCTGTGATTCAATTACATTCATAAATATATCCAAGAAAAGACAGATAGTCTAAAAGACAGATAGTCTAAAATTCAGTAATTAATATGACACTTACTCATAAATACATTTTTTCATATTAGCAATTCATTATTCTCACAGCAACAGGTTTTGTCCCCCTGTAAATTAGGACATTTCTTAATTGTTTGGAATTGTCAGTGGGAGATTAGCAATACTGAGCTGCTAAGGAACTTCCTACAGGCTGTAATTCCAGTCACAAAAGAGGATAGTTGAAAACAGCAAAGAAAAAACAACTACTTTGCACATGGGCCCACTGAGCCAGGAGGCACAAAACCACTTCCAGAAAAAGACAGAATTTTCTATACTTTTTGACACTTTGGCATCAGCAGGAATCCCTCCTACCTCCTTCAGGGAAAAATTGTTGGTCTCAGTATGTGGAGGTACTTAATGGCAAAAATAATACCTCCCTGAACTTCAAAGTATCAATTCTGGCAGGGATTAAATGGCAAGACTGGTCAATAAGTGCTGCTGTTGGGAGTTTGTAACGTTTTTAAGATCCACTAACTGGGATGCAATTTTGCAGGGCACAATCTACTTTAAATAAGGAGATAGTTTATGCTTGTGAACAGGTATTGGTGTCATGACCTGGAAGCTCAGGTCCCACAGGGGTGTGGCAGCATGTTCTGGCTCATCTGGGATCTGCAACTTCAACTTGTGTCTCATATTCACACCATGGAGAAAACAGCAAACAGCAGAGACCAACAGACTTTCCAGCCCTACCTAAACACTGATTTGGGATGAACACCCAGCCCACGGGGACCCATTGCTCTCAGCTGCAGTTCTGGGTGGTTCTGGGTGATCTATTTGCATTGAAAGATAAGGGACAGAGAGCAAAAGGGAAAATCATTATGTCTGTTTAGTTAAAGGACAGATTCTGTAGACAAACATGTCAAAAGTCACCCAGAAGGGGGAAAAAAAAAAAAAAAAAAAAAAGAAGAAATAAAAAACCTGAATTTCTTCAGTTGTAAGCCTCACCCTGTATCTAAATATTACTTAAGGCCAATATGGAACCAGGGTCATTTGAGAAACTTATGTCAAACCAAAATTTGTGATCTGTATACATATTCACAGTAAGCTTGGGTAAAACTTGTGGTAAAATTTATTTCACTCATCAAAAGACGCCCCTTAAGAACTAGAAAAGATATTGTATTGAGAAGCAGTTGTGAGAAACCAATGAAAGCTGCTTTCCCACGGATTTGTGTCAGGTAGCTGAGGACAAACCTCAGCTGCAGCTTCTCCTGAAGCAGTGGCATTCAGAAACCACCCAGCAGAGACCAGCTTCTCTGTTGCCTTGTGGTCATGCTGCAACTTTTCTGAGAAACCCAAAACCAGGTGCTCCTTCCCCTATCCAGCCACATATCTTTCAGTAATTCCTAAGGTTCTTCAGCCTTACATCTCCTGTTGCTACTAGGGACCCACAGACCCACTCATATCAAACCAGCTATAGACAATTGCTTCAACCAGGTTACAAGCAGCATTCACCACAGGCATTCCACTGTGGTTTTTCTTGGGTAAATGACAGGTAGTATAGTGGGTTGGGGTTTTTGAAGGGACTGAAAGACACTTTCAGAGTTTCTTTCCTTTCCCCAGCCACAGAAGAAATGGTAGATAAAAAGGGGAGGTGATGGGAGAAAATGGAATCATGCTTGCTTCCATTCTTTAAATCACTTTTTCTCTCCTGTCCCATCAGCACTGGCCACATCATAAGTAATATGTTTCTATATATCTGTACATTGTGAGTCTGATTTTCTGCAGAGAAGGAAAGTAGCTAATTAGCAGATTTTAGATTTAGATTTTTAAATACTAAGGCTTTCACATCAGGCCTCATTCATAGCCATGCTATACAGCAAAGATTGCAGCATCAGCAGTGGCCTCAGCCCCAGCTATGGGGGATTTCCAGCTAACAGAGGATAAAAAAGTTACTTCTCAAAAAACACTATGAAAGGTATGTGCCAAAAGCATGTGGCATAAATGAGGGATGCTTTTGACTCTTCTGCCCCTGAGTCATATTCTAAAAGTCTGGTTTTGTTGTTTTAAGTCAATCCACTGTTGATCACCTACCAAAAGAAAATATTTCTCACTCTTCTTGTAAGTTCGAGCTATAGACTTGAGCCATAGGTTTGTGTCAGCACCATCATTCATCCATTAAGCTGCAGGAACTCAGATCTAGCTGAGAACCAAGACTTAACCCATTCCTCTACCAATAACTTATATTAGATCTGATCCATGAGCTACATCTTCTTGTAAACACATAATTGCTCTTGTTCAAACAAGAGAGGGCCTGGGAATGTGCAGATGGAAGCAGGAGTGAGGGGAATTACTCCATTCAGCAATGCCATAGTAAGCTGGCTGAATTCACATTTTAATCACTCCTCACTGGAATGCAATCCTGTTAAACCAACAATAAAACTCTTATTTGTGTTGGTTTTCCTTAAGATGAGAGCGAAGCGACATTCAGAACAATAGATATTATTATGCTGAATTCTAATTTCACCCCAGTTTTTGCCTTTCTAACTCTAGTATAGCGTTACCAATCTCTCGGCTCCTGTGATTGAACTTCTGCTGTACACAGAGCAGAGTAATCCTTGGAACATATCTGATTCCAAAGGAGTGAAATAAGAAGAGCAGTTAATAGATTTTCTTACTAGCACACTTTTGAAACGATTAGCAGAACTTTCCATTTTCCTTTGTCACTTGTCTATAGAAGAAGAAGAAAAAAATAAATAAAATAGCAGAAAAAAAAAAGTGTCTGAAGGCTACAATTTTCCAAGCTGCATTTTCAGGCTAAAATATAACTGAGATGTCTTGGTAGTATTCAGTGACTTTTAGTTGGTTCAAAATGAGGACATCTACTCCACACAAAAAGGTATGCTCTCATTTTGGGCTGCATCAATCAACCTGATTAATTCAGGCTAAAGCAGAAAGGTAACTAGGGAGTTAAGCTGGAATAGCAACTGACAGGGAGCCTGAGGGTGAAGCCATTCTGCCCAAATTAAAATCCACATTGCAAGAATAGCACTGCTATTCTAACCTGTGCTTAGTACATACCTCTTCTCTTGAATTTTGGAGGAAAATGGAGGTTTATCTACTGCAGGCAGCCCTTTGTCCTAGACAGAATCATATTAAAGACTTCATAACTGTTGCTACAGTATAATCTTTGCTTATATTATTTTCCATTTGAAAGTCTTTTTTTCACCTCAATCCAGTATGTACCACATTGACCTAAAGAGGTCTATACTGTACTACATTGCAATAAAGAGATTGAACTGCAACATGTTTGTTTTAAAGTTTTATTGTTTAAGCAGTTGGGGAAGGAGGTTTGGAGGGCAGGGGGAAGTGATGCAGACAGTGAGCACATATATGCTTTCTTTTCATACCTGTGCCTAGCAGGCTAGGAAGCTGCAGCAGCACTCTGGATTGCCGGGGCAGCAGGAGGGGCAGTCAGGCACCCTCCTACTTCAGCTGAGTGCCCTGGTGGGCTCTGCATCTCCTATCAGGAAAGCCACATTCCCACCTGGTTGAAACAGCTTCCTACAGTGTCAGTAGCTTTTCATCAGCGGGCTGAGAACCCTGTAACTCTTACCAGCGGATCAGAATATCCAAATACTTTTGTTACAACATTTCCATTTCAGTATGTCAGCAATAGCACATGTGGGACTTTCACTGCCCTTGAAAGAGGACCAAAGCTTGTAGCTACATCCCGCTGAATCACAGAATCACTAGGCTGAAAGAAACCTTAAAGATCATTGAGTCCAACCCATGCCCTAAAATAAACCATGGAACCGAGTGCCACATCCACTCTTTTTTTAAACACATCCAGGGATGGTGACTCCACCACCACCCTTGGCAAACCATTCCAGTACTATATCACTCTTTCCATAAAAAGCTTTTTCCTAATATCCAACATGTATTTCCCTTGACTCAGCTTAAGACTGTGTACTCTTGTTCTGTCAGTTGCTGCCTGGAGAAAGAGACCAACTCCCACCTGACTACAACCACCTTTCAGGGAGTTGTAGAGAGTGATAAGGTCACCTCTGAGTCTCCTTTTCTCCAGGCTAAACAACCCCAGCCCCCTCAGTTGTTCCTCACAGGACTTGTGTTCCAAGCCCCTCACCAGCTTCGTTGCCTCCTCTGGACACGCTCAAGTGTCTCAATGTCCTTCCCAAACTGAGGGGCCCAGAACTGGACACAGCGCTCAAGGTGTGGCCTCACCAGTGCTGAGTACAGGGGAAGAATGACCTCCCTGCTCCTTCCTGCTGGCCACACAATTCCTGACACAGGCCAGGATGCCATTGACCTTCTTGGCCACCAGAGCACACTGCTGGCTCATGTTCAGCTGGCTGTCGACCAGTGCCCCCAGGTCCCTTTCCGCCTGGGCACTGTCCAGCCACAGCATCCCGAACCTATAAAATTGCAGGGGGTTATTGTGGCCACAGTGCAGGACTTGGCACTTGGACTTATTAAACTTCATCTTACTGAACTCTGTCTATTCGTCCAACCATTCCAGGACTCTCTGCAGAGCCCTTCTACCTTCCAACGAACGGACACAAGCTCCCAGCTTAGGGTCATCTCAAATTTACTGAAGAAAGACTCAATCCCCTCATCCATGTCATCAGTAAAGATATTAAACAGGACTGACCCCAGCACAGAGCCACTGGGGACACCACTGGTGACTGGCCACCAGCTGGATGCAGCACCGTTCACCACCACCCTCTGGGCCTGGCCATCCAGCCAGTTCCTAACCCAGCAAGGAGTGCTCCTGTCCAAGCCATGGGCTGCCAGCTTTCCCAGGAGTGTGCCCTGGGAGACAGTGTCAAAGGCCTTGCTGAAGTCCAAACAGACAACATCCACAGCCATTCCTGCATCCACCAGGCAGGTCACCTGGTCATAAAAGGAGATAAGTTTGGTCAAACACAACCTGCCCCTCCTAAACCCATGCTGGCTGGCTCTGATAGCCTGGCCATCCTGTAAGTGCAGTGTGATGACACTCAGTATAAACTGCTCCATTACCTTAGCCAGTACTGAGGTCAGGCTAACTGACCTACAATTACCAGGATCATCCTTTCTAACCTTTTTTAGAGTGGGTGTCACATTGGCCAGATTCCAGTCATCTGGAACCTCACCAGTGAGCCAGGATTGTTGGTAAATGACAGAGAGCGGCTTCACAAGCTCATCTTCCAGCTCCCTCCTCACCCTGGGGTGGATCCCATCTGGTCCCATGGATTTACGAACATCCAGCAGCTCAACAGTTCTCTGACTGCCTCCTCCTGGATAACAGGGGGACCATGAACTAAAATCCTTCTGCTTACTCCCTTTGTGTATGAGAGGATATCAAATCCAGTTAGTATCTCATATTTTGAAGATTTATTGCCAACAAGGTGGCTAAAAGAATACTCTTAAATACATGGTCATTATGTGCTGTTGATCTGTTTTGTCAAGAGCTGGGAGAAACAGGCAAACATTTTATCAATTTGTGATAATCAGAAGCTTAACAGGTGTTCCCTGAAAGGAGCACATAGAAATGTGGATCTTTATATGCAAATTTATGGTTCATAAAACTGCAAGAAATGAAGATAAAAAGAAATTTTTGCTAAAATTATGTTAACTTCAAATTTTCCAAGAACTGTTCAAAAACATCTCACAAAAAAAAAGGTGAGTTTTCATTAATAAATATGGGCATTTAATGCTTAGGCTAAGAGATGCTGTCAAATAATTGATCTTCACAAATTAGATGCCTTTGATCTCATCTGAAGCATTGTAGCAGGCATCTACATTTGGTCAGATTAATCACTCTGTTGACCATGTTAACCAGATTTCTCCTAACAGAGTCAAATAATTAGCTCAGATGTAGACATCTACATGATTAAAATTTGCAATATGGATACTCTTTGGTTTTTTTTTTTATTTTCAAGCTTGAACTGACAAAGAATTTTATTTTTATCTTTTAGGTTTTTTCCTACTGTTACACTACTCCATCAAAGAGGACTAAGTAATATGCACTCTCATTGTTGCATTCCTAGTTCCTGAGCTTTATACTCATCTGCCCACTCAGGAGAGTGAATGGGAAAGATTACACAGCAACTCCTAATGTCAAGTTCAAACATCCCTCGAGTCCAAAAGAAACTCCTATTAATGTTTTGAGAAGGACCATAATGAGAACATGAACTGCAAAACATACAGTTCAAAGAGAGCACCATTACAAATTATACCCTTCTTTGGATTTCTTTTGTCCTACAAAACAAACTACTTACAATCCATCTGCAATGCCTACCTTCACTTATTGAAACTAAAATCCACATTCACGCTCTGCAATAAGGGCAAGGAGATGCTCCTACAGTTTAAGACATAAAGTCAGTAACAATAGAAGAAAAAATGGGAAAGAAACCAATCTATGCAAATAAGTAAGAATACTGTAATGGCAGATAGCTAGAAAATTAAAATTCAGAATTTGGATCAGCTGATTTTACTAAATACTTCAAGGATGTCAAAATTATGAAATCTTCATCAGTCTCACAGTGTCACTTTGGAGCAGGGGTAATCATTTACAAACTGTTTGTGGAGTATCTAGCACCTGGGAGCAATTACCATGAGGCTTTTAACTTTTGGCCCTACTGCAGTGCAAACATCAAACAATGATAGCTCAAGGCATGAAATTTTGCGTGTTGATTCTGACAGAGCTCACAGAGAACTCCAGGATACAGGAATGGCCATGCACACAGGTCATCCCTTCCACTCACCAGTTTGGTTCTTCGGATGAGTCTATTAAGCAACATGTGATGGACCATTGAGTCCTCAGTAGTTTAAGGTCTCTGCTCAGCAAGTTTACTCACAGAGGCTGATGCACTTCATATATTTTAAAGACAGATTAAGTATTTTCTTTTTATTTTTGCTGGGGGACTTGATCAAACCACAGGGCTCCCTGTTCCCTTTTAAATTTTGTTCTTGCTTCAAATGCTTCTCTGCAGTATTACCCCAGAGTACTCCAACCATTCCCATGTCCAGGAAGAAATTATTCTGGATGATATTTTACTTTCCTGAGTAGTTTTACTGGCTGGGTCATTTGTTTCTCTTAACGCAGTCTTATACAGTTTGACAGCTGCATGATCAAGAAATACACATGATAAATGGAAGTCACCCCATCAGAAACCAAGCCCTTTAATCCACTAGACAAATGGTTAAATTTAAATCAAAAGAAGTGGGTCTCGGATAATTTCAAATCCACTTGAAAGCTGTTCAGACTAATTGCAGACAGAGAGGGTTAGCTGAAAATAAAATTGCTTGGACTGAAATTTAGCTCCCAGAATTAGGCTAAACAAAAAAAAAAAGACTTTTTTATTCATGACAGAGTTAGAATTTACTTGACTTATTTTCCTTTTGATTTACAGTGTCTGAAATGGAATGGCTGTACATTATAAAAATAATTTCTGGAGCAATAGCTTTATAGCTTTCAAACATTGCCAGTGTCATAAACAGTGACATTTGTAAGCTGCTGAAGGAAAACCTCAAGAACAGAAAACTCTGAATTTCTCAGACTACTCTTATTCAGACAGATCTGAAGCCAGAGCCAAATTCAGAATTATACCCTCAGTAAATTCAGGCCACTATTTCTCAATAGCTACTGCCTACTTAATTAGGACTTTCAAATGAGGATGAAGCCAGAAATGAGTATCCATTAAATAGCTGAGACTAGTAATGTGTTTAAAGTTAAGAGCATGTGGTGTATATCTGCTTTATCCTTATTACCAGTAGCTTGAAAATAAGCCAATTATCATTTTAAATAACTTACAGTCTTATCCACCTCTTGTCAGCTTCTAAGAAGCAAACAGAGGGAAAGAAAGCAGGGTTTGGGAACAGAGAGCGATAGAGTGACTGTTCCCTTTGATTCAGAAAATAAAGCTGTAAGAGGCATTTTTCATCTGAGAGATGAAGCAGAAGGAACTTTCACCAAAGCATAGCCAAAGGTTTGGTGAGGGCTTTCCCATCTATTGCTGCCAGCAAAAGCCACAGGAGGAGTAACTTTTCTCTGAAATTGAAAAAGAAATGTACAAGAGAGAGAAAATGCCTTGTATCTGTCTTCACATATGCACAAACCCTCTCCATTTCATGGCTGAGTACAGCTTCTTTCCAGAGCTGTCTTCTATCATTGCTTTAGAGAAACTATAAACCATAAAGCTACGTGAATTCCAACCACGTCCACTGAATAGCTCTCATGAATAGCTACTCATGTTACAGTGAGTATTTCTTTAAAAACATGAATCTGATCAATCTTCTTTTTGTCGACTTCGCTTTCTCTCACGGTCCCCACAGGTACATTTCTGAGCACCACATCTTACCCAGCTGAGGGTTTGCCTCACTTCTGTAAACACCAAGTCTATCTGGAACAGTCTGTTGGGAGGCCTCCTGTTTCAAAACCACCACCACTTATCACCTGGACATGAGAAAACAAAGCACTGATTTAACTCTTTCTGCGCATCTCCTGCACCTACACACAATTTCCAGCTGGTAGGAGGGAAGATGAAGAGAGGGAAGAAATGCTGAAGTACAAAACATATGTGGCAGCATGCCCGCCACACACCTCATGTACAGAGGAACTGGGTTTGTTTTGGGAAGAAAAATTTAGGAGAAACCAAACCACTGTACACATACCAACCCATAAATCCAGGCAAAGAATTTTTCACAGTTCCAGGAACATGGGTAAATAAATGCAGCTGTACAGTAAAGCCATATCCACACCAGGAGGAAAAAAGTTTGGAAAACCAAAATATGTAATTCTATCTTTACAGTATAGTACCTGCTCTATTCCTAGAATTTATAATAAGGCAGAAAATTGTTTCTTTTACTCATCAAGGGACTGCAGTAGCTTTGCTTCTGGGAAAAGGAAGGGTGATAGCTGCTTTTGTTTTACCTGTATTCAGATTATTATGTGTGTGAGTTTTTACACCATATTGGTGATGCCCATTTCCCACCTCCCACCTCTGCCCAGCTCCTTTCAGTCCACAGAGCTTGGGAGAGCATTCTAAAATAACCATCTCAAATAAAACTTCCAGGCCTCTGTGTATGCTCTAACATTCCATCCTGCAAAACAAGAAAAATATTTTTAAAAATAAAAAAAGCATTAAAAAAAAACCCTAACCCCAGAGGTTTCATGTAACAGTGTTGCTTTTTTTCTTGGAAAAAAATCTGATTCCTTAAGCTCCTTGACTGCACCAAGAGGGCCCACTGCATCTGTTATACTCATTGACTGTGACTACCGCCTTCATATGAAGCAAAATTTCAGTTTTATGAACTTTAGTTTGTGTGAAGCCCAGCAATAATGTCATCAGAGCCCTGTGGGTATGGCAGGGAGGGCTGACAACAACATGCTGTAGAGTTTGTGGTACCAGCTCCAACAGGGCTACAGGCTTCATCTGGAACATTGCGGAGCCTCAGCTTGATCCAAAAGACTTGAGTTGCCAACCACTGGTAAATTTATTAACTGTCAGGCAAAAAATATCCCACAGAGAAGTTAGCCATTTATTTTATTATACTTATAGATGTCCATTATGATGGCAAAACATAGTAGTAGGAAAAAAAATATCTTCCCTTTTCTCTTGAGAGATATTTCCAGATTATTAGAATGGCTTGACTGCTCTTATTTGATAATGTTCATAGTGTACATGGAGCCATACAGTATATCATATATGAAAACACAACACGGATTTATGGATTTTTGCATTGGAGGTCTGCTTCAAAAACTCCCTTTGGCTTCCACACAAAAATACAGGGAAGATAAATAAATTCTTCTTTGCTTTTACTACCTCAAGCACAAAAGATAACTAGTTAATGCATAATTACAGAACCCTACCAGGAAAAATGATGATCCTCTGAGAGCCTGATTTTAATTATGCTTCAGCCAATGATTGTTTTCAGCACGGACCTCAAGTGGAGAAGGCACATGACTTGCAGACTTGCATCCACATAGATTTTAAGACTAAGATGGGACCTGGAGTGTAGTTAAAGTTCTACCCTTTATTTTTCCAATTAATTCACAATTGAGAATACTAACCTGAGGGGACATTAGACCGGTTCATTCTAAATGGCATTTGGGTTTTTTCACTATTTCCATGAATGAAATTCCAGCAATGAAAGTGATTATCACCTTAAAACTTTTGTGGAGAGAATGCACTGCTTGGCACATTAAATTGTAAAATCTCTAATTATAGGTCTCAAAAAAGAGCCAAATGCTGCTGTAGCAGCACACTACTAAACACAGCCTCCTTTTTGAAAGGGGTAAATATAAACAACAGGCTTTTGCTATAGCTGTACACATTGATTGAAAGCAACCAATGAATTGGGTTTTTGGTTTTTTCTCTAAATCTGTTCACCCAGAGGGCCCAATTCTCCAGTGATTGACACCACCACAACTTAACCAACTTCAAGAGCTCAGGTCCCCTTATCTACACGTGAGAGCACAACCTGAGCAACGGAGGGGGTAGGGCTTTCCACACAGAAGAAGCTATCTCTCCCTCATCATACAGGAGAAGTTCCAGCAGATCTCTTTTTACCACACTCCAGACAAGCTTGATCTGCTTCTGATGTACATTTTCATCTAGGTCAGAAAGATGTCTGGTCCAAGCTCAATGAGGTCAATCAAAGCCATTGCTTTTCTGTGTGCTGTAAGCAGGAAATCAGAACCTTCAGCTTTAAAAAATATATTCAAGGAAGTATAAACTCCATAGATGAGCCAATTCGCACTCCTCCTTTCACTGTTTTTAGATGAGGCAAACCTGAGGCAAATTTAGGGCTCACAGAACTATTTCCCAGAATAACTTCAGTTAAAAAATTCCAACGAGTCTTATGTTCAGGAAGACAGTAGAAAACGCCTCATATCTTGGGACCAGCCAAAAAAACTATCTACGAGGCTAATTTTCTTCAGGGTTGAGCTACATGGAACCAAATTTTCTGAAGATTTCTCTTTTCTTCTTGGCATTGTAAGAACTGAATTTTCTGGAGTTTATTGGCTTTTATTCCTTTATGTGTTAGCCTTCTTGCTGCTGAACTTTCCAGACATCACATTTAAAAATGCCTTTCAGAACCTCGCATGTAGCCCTGGGCCTTTTGTCCATTTTCTTGCTTTTGCTTTTCCTCTCCCTGCTCAGTGTTCCATGTAGTTTCACATTTGTGACACTTGGGCTTCTCTGGGAAGCCTCGTAAACATATTCATATTGTGCAAATAAAGTTACCTGTGAGGAAAACAGGCAGTGCATTGGGTTTGTGTGGCCACGTCTTGGTAGCAGGGTGGCTACAGGGGCGGCTTCCATGAGAAGCTGCCAGGAGGTTCTCCCACGTCCAGCAGAGCCAATGGCAGCTGGCTCCAAGACCAATGTGTCAGTGGCCAAGGCTGGTCCAGTCAGGAATGACGGTAACGCCTCTGCGATAACACTTAAGAAGGAAAGAAGAGTTATTGCACAGAGGTAATTGTGCTCACAGAAGAGAGAAGTGAGAACATGAGAGGGACAGCTCTGCAGACACCAAACTCAGTGGAGAAGAAGGGGCAGGAGGTGCTTCAGACACCAGAGCAAAGATTCCTCTGCTGCCTGTGGTGAAGGCCGTGGGGAGGCAGCTGTGCCCCTGCAGCCTTTGGAGGGCCATGGGGATGCAGAGATCCACCTGCAGCCCATGGAGGAGATCCACGCTGAAGCAAGATGCCTAAGAGGTGGCTGTGAGTCCATGGAAAGCCTTTGCTGGAGCAGAGTCCTGGCAGGACCCACAGACCCACAGAGGATCCCACACAGGAGCAGGTTTCCTTCACTCTTGTGACCTTTTGGGAGCCCCAGTTCTTATTATCCCATTTTGATTTTGTTAGTGATAAATTCAATTAATATCCCCAAGCTGAGTCTGTTTTTGACTGTGATGGTATTTGGTGAGTGATCTCTCCCTGTCCTTATCTCAACTCATGAGTCTTTAATTATATTTTTTTCTCCCCTGCCCAATTACGGACGGGAGTGATAGAGTGGCTTTGGTGGGCACTGAACATCCAGCCAGGGTGAACCTCCCTTATACAGGAATAGCTGTACAAATCCTGCAAGTTATTCACAGAATCTGGACAAAAAATTTGCCCCATGACTCTCTTGACTCTGCTCATAAATACAGTCTCCTGAAACTGAAAATCAAATAACAAATGGATGCTGGCTGATGATCCCTTTCCTACAGTAGGATCTTGGGTAATACATGGTTCTCAGACCCAAAGAATGTAACACATACGTCCTATTGATTAATATTTTAAAAATCACAGATGCCTAAATACCAACTCTTGAATTTTAATATATTTAGACATACTTTTCAAACTTGTACTTAGAAGATGTTTTACTCTGTTTTGATGCGAAAAACTAGAAATACAGCAACTATAAAATCTCTATAAAATGCATACTTGTCTGTTTTCTTTATAACACTTACATTCTGTATTCTGCATTGTAAAATTTAAAGCAAGAGATATATATTGCTCAAGCAGACAAATGCATGTATTTTCAGCTCTCAGCCTTCAGACATTGAGCTCTTGACTTGGGCTGTTCAGACATAAAGAAATACTAAATCTGTGCCTAGAAATTGTATATGTCTCTTCCCTTGCTTAAATTAATGTTCTAATATGTTTTTTGAGATAAATTTCTGCATTTTATATGTGTTATTATGCCACTGGATTTGGTATGCTTCATGCAGGATCAGTTAGGTTCCCTGTAAGTTTTGCCTGCAGTTAAGGTAAGGCTGCAGTTGCAGAGCTCATTAAAGATGTAATTGGGAACAGTGAAACATGGATTTCTTCACCTAACACAAGAGAAAAGAGAAAGAAACAGCACTAGGGTCTCTGCAACAGAACATAGTCTGAAGTGTTCACCTTTGAAAACAAAAATGTGATTTGGTTTCTATACTCATCTGTTTTGGGTCATTTAGGGATATCTTCTGAGGTTGTTCCTCAGAAGCCTATTCATTTCCAAGAAATTGCAACAGAGAGAATAAATGCTCTGAAATGTACTAAGTCCATATACACAAGTGAAACTAGCTCCAGTGTCATTAATGAAAAGATTCAGGACTCTGGAAACTCATTTATTGGGAAGCAACTAGTATGTCCTACAACAGCTATGCACTGATTGAAAAAATGGAGCTGAAACTGATGCCTAACAAGGGAAACCTCAAAACTTAACCAGGACCTGTACAAAGAATCATGCCACTGAAGAGAAAAAGAATCAGCCATTTCTAAACTTGGCATAACTCAATTCATTTGTCTTGCTTTGGCCTTATACTTTCTCATTGCCCCTCACTGCAGCTAACTTGAGCATTTCTCTTTTCAGATAAAAGAAAAAATATTTCATATATTTCAAAGCTTTCAGAAGACTTACTGGTGTGAAGTATCAATCAGAAAGTTTGGATGAAAAGCTCATGTCTCGAGCAAGAAAGGCTGGGTTACCATAAGCAGAGATTGTCAAACAGTCCCTACACCATTTAGATACTAGATTCTCTGCAATTACTGTGGTAAAGGACAAAAGTTAAATAATTTAGAATTGAAAAGTTCAATTATCAAACTCCTTAGATGGCCAACATCCTATGACACAGGGTTATCCTAAATTCATCAGCAAATAACTTGCTGCTTTTGTCTGAAAAATAATAAAAGTAAGGAACACAACAGATTATTTCTATTTAAAAGAGCACAATCAGCTGTTAAGGCTGAAGTATGTCTGGCTCAGTTGCTTTGTGTTAAGGACCTAAAAATCTTTTGTTCCCTTTTAAGGTAAACTCAATTTGAATACACATAGCAGTTAAACTGCCTAACAAGATTTATGATCAATGCAAATGTGAAGTAATTGCTACTGGTTTGTGCAGCAAAGTGCCTTATACAAATAAAGGCAACAATATAAATAGAAACTAATTTGGTTCAAAGTGTAAGGAAACAGACCTTACGGAGGGGGGGGAGTAAAAAATACATTCATGTTATTAGATTACAGTTATTTCTAAACTTCCACCATGAAGCAGAAATGAGCTTTCCTGAACAACTGTGTGCTACTCATAAATGTGATCTGTGTAACCAGGATTTCATATTCTCTGGACATTTACACAGTCCTATAGATGAGTAGAGGACCTAGGGAGGGGTGAAGTTGGGGGCCAGACATGAATAACCAAAAACAAAACAGGGAAGTTCACCTCTGGAAGTTGATGTCTAAATTAAAATAAGTCACCTAGCTCACCTTAAGTGGTATCATCCTTTCTACAAGTTTCTGCTATTGTGATGAAAATGTCTCTTTTCAAGAAGAAGCAATGGCAGGAACTGGATCACCTTACAGCCATGGCCCTTAAATGTCTAGAATAACAGCTTCAACATAATTGTCATTTCAGTTTTCTGAAATGCTCTAAACAATGCAAAAAATTTCACAATAACAGGAGCATGATTAGTTTTCCAAAGGTTCATGGCATTTAATGGATCATTGTATTATATCTTGAAAGATTCACAGCACAACATCCTCCTTTCCATATTGGAGACATGGATTTGATGGTTGGACTGTGCAATGGATGAGAAATTGTTTGTATGGCCACACCCAGGAGGCAGTGGTCAATGGCAAAATACCCAGATGCAGATCAGTGACAAGTGCTATCCCTCAGGGGTCTGTGCTGGAACCAGCACTGTTTCATACCTTCACTGACGACACAGCAGAACAGAGCACTCCCTCAGAAAGTTTGCAGGTGACACCAAGCTGAACGGCGCCACTGACATGCCTGAGGGATGAGATGCCACCCAGAGGGACCTGGACAGGTAGGCCCATGAGAACCTCATGAGGTTCAACAAGGCCAAGTGCAAAGTGCTGCATTTTTGAAGATATCAGTAAATTTATCGGGAAGGTCATGAATATCTTGCAAGGAAACACAAATAAAAGAACTCATTATCTGTAAAACTTTGAACAATTATCTGTACTCCAGGCATCACCTGGATTTAAAGACCAAAGTGTTATAATCTACATCACAGCATTCACATCTACTAGACCTCGGACACAAAATAGGATAAAGTTCTTTCCTTGACCAAAATTCTTGCCCTCCAACAAATTCCATACAAAGAGTGGTAATTGTGAACCTAACTCCATCTACAGGATGAGGGTGAAAGAAATTGGTGATTCATCGTCACTGACCACTGAACATTCATAGCTTCGCGACTAAGATGGTTCCTCATTACTGACTATGTACTTTTTGGTTCTCTGATATTCTATGCAGGAGGAATGATGACCACTGAAATGCTGACAGTCCTTGAAACACGCAACTTGGACAAAAAGAATCATGACAGATTTCTAAGCCCTGTTTCATACCCAAAGAGAACAGTCATGTGTAGCTTTGCTGCAGTGAAAAGTTCACACTTGCTGGCAACTGATAGCCATTCTACACATATCCACTGAAATTTATTACTAAATTTCACAGCATTAACTCACCATTAAAAAAATCTATCTTTAATTCCATCTATGCATTTTCTAACCTGTGACAGCTGGGAATAACTCCAAACCACACACTTCTATCCCTGAGGAACCACTTCTGGACACCAACTCCCTCCTCTCCAACCTGCCACACCATTACTGAACCGTAACTAAAAAAAGGCCTCAACAACCTCATCTAACTGATTCTCAAATTCTAAACTTGGAACAGTCTGAAATCATGCCAGAACACAGAATGGAGCCTTCTTAGCAGCACAGATGATCCCCTATCCACTGAGGGAACACAGAAGATGGTTTCTCATCTGGGGCATATCTGCAGCATTTGACTGTGAGTTACATGGTCTTATGGAGATTATGAGACATTTGCTAAAAGAGATGACAGGAGCAAAAGGTAATTTGCTAAAATGTTTTGAGTCTTTCTGGAATGTATCCATCAAAACCTGATGGGAAAACCTCACTTTAATCTGACATCTAGTACTTTGGTGCGCCATATGATGGCTTTTCTTTACTAGCTATTATATGGACTATTGAGATGCTAATAATGTGAATGCCCATAATCTATAATGACACAGAGATATTGTTCACACATACAGTCATGCTGTTTTGCATAGGGTAAGGTGAAGTGCTTCAAAGCTGAAGCATGTAGCTGAAGATGAGCCTCAGGACAAAAGAAATAGGTATTGAACAAAAAATGGATGGAGATTTTAAAGATTTTTTGGTTCTTCTTAGCCAGTCAATGAACAAATATAAGTGGGATTTTTCTGCCCTAAAAAAGGCACAGGAGAGAATGACAGATGTCATTTAAGGATGAGAGTGTCACTCTAGATTCCCTTATCAATAGTGAGAGGTTCTTACCTCCTGAGAGCAATTTATTTCATCTACATCGTCTACAGGTCAGATGAATCATTCTGTGTAATGTGGATCTCTCTTCATAGATTACACAAAAAGAACTTCATTATTAGCTTTGGCTTCATTACTAGCTATTAGCTTTGGCATTTAGATATTTAAAATTCAGTCATTTGGGACTTCTAATACTGAAGACTGTGGTGATGCCATGCTCAAACAAGAGTGTTGTATCAAGTTATTAAGAAGAGTGTAGATCTTTCTGGTGGATGAGACAATTGCAGTAACTCAGCAACGCACAACATATCCCAGCACAGAACCCCACTGCCTATGGAAATCTAAAACAAAATGCTGGAAGATGTCTTCAACCACTTAAGATACCATAAACATATAAAACTTTATTTCTTTGTCTATTTTAGCTACCCAGAACTTTTGGAATCACAGCTATTATAGTTTATAGTTGTCTTTATAGTTGTTATTGTAAGGCTTCTCCAAATTGCAGGTAACCAAAAAAAAAAAAACCACCTTAAGTTTCACAATAATTACTTAATATTTTCTTCTCTGCCATAGAAGATTATCTATAGCAGAGGCACACAACTCCAGATCCGTGCCACTAGTTAGGTTTACAGCAGAATTGACAGTTTCATATTCCTGTGGCAGTGACTGTACTGCTCACAATTCTCTTGGTCACTGGCAAGAAATAATTCCTTGCTCCCAGAGACTCGGAAAATGGAAGCAAACATGGAAGCAATCCTCGCGTTTCTACTCTGTGGCTCTCACAAAAATGACTAAGCAGACATCTATGAAAGCCAGTGAGCCTCAGACAGTAACCAATTATTCCTAAGAATTAATTTAGTAGCTGTGCTCTAAAAGGAGGGCAAATACCATTTCAGGGCCTTATCCATAGTTGTGGATTTCTAAGAAATTATGCACATTCACAACCCCCAGTGCCTTGCAAGCACAAGGCACATTTCTTTGACTTTGCCCTCACTAACATTAATGCATAGCATGCATGTTAAAAAACCACCAGAGGTCTCACAAGTACTTCTCTGCCCCACCCATGGAGCAGATGAGTGAGTGACAGATGTGAGTCTTGTTCTTAAAATGCTACTGGGACTCACTCACTTACTATAGTAATGAGTATGGTAGTAGTCATATCCAGAAAAATAAAGCTACACCAATTTCAATGCATGTTTTCCACAGAAAAGAGCTTTTTATTTCTTATTTCTCATGTCTTGATGGGAGATCAACAGTTAAGAAAGGTTCTCAAAGCTCATTGTGTTGAAGCAGCAGCAAGTGAAGTGGAAAGAGTAAGGTTCTTATAGAGAGGCCAAGACCTGCCTCATCCCGTAAGGCTTTCTCTTAAGATATATGAACCACAAAGGTAAATAAATTATTCCTTGTATTTCAAGGAGCCACAGATCCATACCTACTCCCCACAAGCCCTTCTCTACCATAAAATAATGAATTATGGGTGAAATTATATGATGAGAAAACTACTAGGTTTTTCACATCTTCCACTTTTGCACCACAAGAAAGAGTCCAGGTTTAGAAAGCAGAAAAAAACAAGGTTAAGCTGAGGAACAGCACATAGAAACTTGGAGAAAGACTATTTACAAGGGATGTAGTGACAGGAAAAGGGAAATGGCTTCAAACTGAAAGAGAGTAGGTTTAGATTAGATCTTGGGAAGAAATTCTTCACTGTGAGGCACTGGAACAGGTTTCTCAGAGAAGCTGTGGATGCCCCATCTGTGGCAGTGTTCAAGGCCAGGCTGGATGGAGTTCTGAGTAACTTGGTCCAGTGGAAGGTGTCCCTGTCCACAACAGGTGGGGTGGAAATAAATGGTCTTTAAGCTTCCTTTCAATCAAAACCATTCTGTTTTTCTATGATGGAATTATGCCATTTACAGGCTACAGTACTCCATGCTAGGAAAAATAAGTAACAGAAATAAAGTTTTAAGGTTTATAGGAATTAATTTGAGAAAAGTAACACTGAACTCTCCAGTGGAAGGAAACTCTCCAGTTCTGGAAGGCAAAAGACACCACTGACAGTGCTCTGAAGAGGGATTGGGACCCGATAATCTCCAGAAATTGCTTCCAACCTGAGTGATTCCACAATTCTACATAACAAATTATAAGACAGTCCTAACTAAAGTGAAGACTATGTTTTTGGTGCAAGGGACCTCTGGAAAACCCCACTTAAACCTGTAATTTCATTGTTGTCACGCTACCTTTTATTTTTAAATGAGAACTTACATTTCCCCAATTTTTTAACAGCCTGGATATTTATTTGAGCTGTCATGTAACTGTATACCTCTCTACAGTGTGCACGTGTGGTTTTGTTTAAACATTGAGACACTTCAAGTTATTTTACCATCCTTGAATTCTGTATATTTAAATGTACAGATTTTCACCATGACCTGAAGCAATGCCCTGAAATACAGTGTAACACAAAGCAATGTAACATAATATTTTGTTTTCTTTCCATCATGGTAGGAAGCCCACATACCATTGCTGCTGAACCCAAAGAGAGCAAAACAGTCTTTCCACCAAAACCAAGGTAACTTGAAAAGCAGGTTGCCTGTCAGTTAAAAACTTTATTAAACTGACCTGATGCATTATCATGTATTATAAATTTGATGGCATTTTTGTGTAATTTTTAGAAGCATCTCCTGATTTTAGGGTTTTGCGCTTTTTCTCTCCACTCAATACTAGTGTAAAAATGTGCTAGCAAAGTGTTACTTTTAACATTGCCATAATGGAACTTTTTTTATTTTATCACTAAGCTACTATGTTGAGGAAAGGTGCTAAAGTCCCGTGAAAAATGTATGCAATAGCTTAAGAAAAAATCTGACATCCAAACTTGTAGTGACAGCTTCTGGAGTATAGATAAGAGTTCATTTTATCTTTGCCTCAAGGGCTCAGAAATATTTATCTTTGGACCTGCTAGCCTTAATGTTAAAATTTGGACAAAGAAATTGGAATGGTCTATTATCGCTCTGCCTTAGATCACTGCATTTTCTCAGCTTTCTGCTTCAAACAATGTTCTATCCTCTGCTTGAAAGGTATTCAGCATACCTGTCTTATATGCACATAATCCTCCCCTGGACCAGTGTAAAAGCATTATCAGTAACAATAGACTTCCCTGTTCAAAGGACTGATTTAAGGTATAGTTAATTTCAGATTTTTGCCTTCTTGTCCTTGCTTGTCTCTAGTAATGAAATAGTTTCCAAACAAAGCAGGTTGCAGACATTATTAAAAAAAGTAGTTATCTATGTTTTCTAAGACTTATGCAAGTAAACTCAAATTCCAGATGGTGATTATTTTTCAGACACAAAGGTTATTGATCTGCAGCAACCTAAGCCTCTGGAACAGTGTGTGCTCATGGCTGCACTACAGAATGACAAACCAGTCATCTACAGTCTAGGCTTCTATGTCTTGAATCCTAAGCAGCACCAAATCTGCACATTTTTTATGTAACCAGCACTTGCCACAGATTTAAAAATCAGCTGTAAAACAGCACTACTCCTGTTGTGCAGAATCTTTATGCTGGTGTGTCTCAGCTAACAGACCTGTTAGAGAATCTAGCAATAAATAAACCTTGTAATAAGCTGAGATCTCTGTAAATGTTTCTGAACCAGCACACTAAGAGCTGTCTCTATGAAGTCTGTCATCTTATACACATCACTCCAGACTGATCAAAGAAAAACATTTTGGCCTGTAAATTTTAAAGTACTGCAAAATGTTTAAAACCGAGATAATGTTTAGCACTTTGTAAAGAGTGTTACACAAGATGGTAATGCTTTGAGTCCTTTCACATTGCAATGTACAGAACTTTACTGAAATGTGAATTTGACACCAGCCATAATTTAGGTGTTTCCTTCTATTTCATAGAACCAGCAGAGTGGTTATGTATCTGGAAGAGGGTTGGTTTGAAAAGAGTCCATTTGTTTTCAAAGATTTTTTTTTTATTCACATCCTTCTGACATGAAGCCTCTGGTTATTTGCTGTCTGTGATTTCTGGAATGTACATTCACTGTACATTCCCATGTCTTCCCATTTCTTTGACATAGTCTTTATATTCACTTGGCTTTTAATTTCTTTGAAGTAGACTGGTGGGAGGTTTTATTCTCTAATACATGAAGGTTCTTGGGTGTCCCTCAGGTATTTCCAGATTTGCTTTAATCAACTCTTACAAAATACACAGCTTTTTATCTGGAAACAACACAATTATTTTTTCAGAGAGCATTTTATCTCCTTTTTGATCCTAGGAGTAAAGAAGGTTTTTTTCTACTCTGTAGGTAGAGGTCTCCATGATTGTGCCAATCTTGAGAATTTCAGAGGGCCTGACACAGCAGAGGGAGAAGTTCATAAACAGCACTGAGATACCATGCTGTGAGACACAGACAGAGTCTCTCTGTTCCACAGCAACCCAGTACCTGGGCATTTATGAACATACATCTACATATATGCATGCACGTGCACCTATGTGTGAATATATGCACATTAGCATGTAGTCTGCTTCCATGTTCTGGGGACAACTTTAGTACAGGCAGATCCAATTGTGAGGCACTAATCTTCCAGCAATTAGCTACACAAGTGCATGTCTTAGCTGATGTGTGGTCATTTGCAGTGAGACTTCTGGCATTTAACTGTCTCTCTCCCAAGCCACTGACGAACAGAGATGCTGGGACAATTTCCTTTGATCTGAAGAACAGAGACAGCCTTCATGTCACCCATCACCAGTGACATCTGCTGATCACTCAGAAGCACAATAACAGAAGGAAGACTTGCAACTAAACATTCTGTGCAATTGCCATCCTCATCCACATCATTGCAAGCAAATCTGTGCTTTCGTCTCTATTTAATTCCTCTTTGCTCTCATGTAAATTTATTCCAGAAGCAGCTCCAATGTATTTTCCACCAAATGACACTGTAAGACTGCCAGATTTCCTCCTGCTGTCACAGTGCCTAATATAGATCTCTAGCCCTACCATTAATGTCTAAGAGAGCTCTAGAGAAGGAGGCCAGCATTACAGAGATCCATTCATTTATGATTACAATTATGGCTTTACCAGGATTTCCTAAAAACCTCTAGTTGGGGGTGGGCAACACAATAGGAAATCTAAACAAGTACATGAGCTGTTTCTAGATACTCTTCTGAGTTGAAATTGCATATTTTGTACCAAATATTTCACTATGGATGAGTATCTAATAGAGCTCAGAATGTAATATAGATGTGCCAAATTTTCCACAGTTGGATTCTGCATAAAATTGTTGGACCACACTTCCTTGCACAAATAGCACGGGGAGGAGCAGTGGGAGGTAATAGCATGGGCCATGGCTGGCTGCTTTGTGCTGGTCATTTGATGCAGTCATTTGCCCTACAGCACAAGACTGGGCTCTGCTATTACGAATGGGTTTGAAATGCTCACATGTCCCAGGAGACCAGAAGGGAGTGTTTCAGTCAATAATGCAGCCTCAGCTCTGTGTGCCCCTGGAAACAGCCCCAGTTCAGCAACTGGCTTAGCTGAACTGAAAGGAGGACAACACAAGTGATTCCAGCATACAAATGTGTACAAGCAGAGGGAGTATTTTAGATACAAATATAACTGGTGTTCTGCATACATCACCTTGCTCTGTACTTTTCACTGAAACCATGCAAGGTGATGCTTTTTCCCACATCTCTGAAGCCAAGCCATTACTATATTTTGTATAGACACTGACCAGGTCTTTTCTGCTATTACAAGGTGTATCAAATGTCAGACATTTACTTAATAAGGGGTAACTGTTACAGGTAATAGGGATTAACTCTGGTAGGAATGGCCACTGGAATTTTTAGCAGAATTTGAATAAAAACTTTTGTCACCACCAGCCTAAATATTTAACTACAATGGTTGGATTGATGGGACTTTTGACTCTAAATCATGTCTTTGCACAGGTCATTTGAAAAAAAAATGAAAGTGTTCAAACTTCTCTTCAAATAGGTACACACCTCAATTGAAAATTTTAAATGAGAATTGCTTATTTTGTCTCCATTTGCATTTTCATCCTATCACATTTGCAGCATACATACAATAAGACAAGAGTTGTCACTTACACTTTCCCAAAAAGGACAAATTATTTTCCAAAATGTGTTTAATTATTTAAACACACAGTAGTTCCTCTTTCTATTGAATTCATCCACTGCCTCACAGAAATTTAGGAGCACAAATTCTGCAAATGAGTTGCCTTCAATGCCTGTCTCTTCTTTCCCTGGAGTTTGATGGATGAACTCCAGTATTGATGACTCAACCCTGCTACACCAGCACTTTCTGCTGAGGGCATGATGGTATCACAGAAAACGACCTTGTCTTTTTCCTGTCGCATACGTTGCTCACACTGGTACTTTCCATCCTATCGCAGCAAGTCAACATAACATCACCTCAGCATTTACTTATCAGACAACCTGTCAACAGTTTAAAGGAAACACTTCTGTCTGCCAATCCACTATCTGAACCAAATTGTGGTAGGCTGGTGGTGGATCATGCATATCTACAGAAGAAAGTAATTGAAATGATCCATGGGTCAATACCCAGACATCAGTAATTCAAAATTGCAATGGCTTGTGCAGCACATGTTTTATAGATCAGCTTTTTTTTCACCTTTACATGATAAGATTATCATCAAGATGCAGCTGCAGTGTCTACACAGTTAAGGATATCCCCGGAGCTTTTTATTTCAGATTGAAAGTAGCTTTTGAAGTTTATTAATATTTCAAGTGGAAGATAGAAAGACCACATTTTGAAGATAACACAATGTCAGTGCTAATGTTAAGCCCCATTCTTGTCTAGTGCTATACCACAAAGTCAGACAGTCTGTGAAAGTCTGTGAGCAGGAGGGTGTTAGGAGAAATGTGAAGAAAACCCTCTCATAAAACCCTGAGTACAGAGTGAACAAAAATTGGGAGCTGCAAATTTAGATGGGTGAATGCAACAGATGAACTCCAGTCAAGATTACTCTCTCTTCCTGAATACAGAAATTCTTCTGCTTCTGCAGTTGCAAGAAATAACAAAAGAACTCTTTCCCTCTATTCATTTTGTTTATAACTCCACTGGGAAGCAACAGCTCTGTAAATAATATCCATACATGAAGAAAAGCTTCTGTCTTTTTTTTCCCTGACTATATTGTCTCATTTAAGACAAGAAGCTAAGAGCGGTTCAGTTGTCTATGTTACGTGCATTTCCAAGTATGTACATTCATTTGTTTTATACTTTCGGAGCATTCCAGAAAAGCTTACATTTTGGCCATAAGCCTGCAAGTAAATTCCGGCATTTTCTCTGTCCAAACTGCTGTCACTGAAATTCTTGCAGGCATAAACCTAATTTTAAATTAAGTCTTCTGGGATTTTAGTCAAGACAGAGACGACTTTTCAGTTGCTCAACAATTCGCCCAGTTTCTCAGGTGGATTTGCAGCCCAAGACACATCCCACAGAACACGTCTAGTAGCATTTGTCCAACTTACTGGGAAAGGACCACTGGAGAGAGAAAATCATTAGACAAGTATCTCAGGCATTAAGCCATAGCTTGGTTCTCTGTCTGAGACTTATAAATTACATAAAGCCAACTGAGAAAGTCCCTCTTGTTTGCAATTCATTTACACACACACATGCCCAGTATGCCATTGGGAAATGAACGACAATCCCTTCTACAGCATTCTGTACTTCTCCCCCACTTTCACTGATGATCCTCCTCTGCTCCCAAGGAAAAGAATACCAAAGAAAACACTCAATTCACTGTTCTCATGACAACCACCCTGCCTCTCCTTCCCCTTTTCCACAGACCAGACATGAACCTGGAGGCATACACATTGATCTGGTTATATGGAGGTGGACATGCTGCTCACAAAGCTGCACCCACCATCGCAGTGAACTACGTGATGTAAAGGAAACAACGTGAAAGTATCTTTGTTTCTTCCAGTCACTAGGCTTCAGCAAAGAGTGGCTTGGCATTTGGGGACAGCTAAAAAGAATGAATATAATCAAAATGTTTGCATGGAAAGGATGTTTTTAACCATATGGAGCTACAGTCTCTGTAGACCTCTCCTGCTCCACCCACACATTTCAATTTCTAAACTTTTCTACTCCATTTCTAAACCAACTCTGGCTTCTTGTTTGTAGGATCATGAGACCTTGCATGCCAAGAGCATTTCCCCACAGGATTCTCACAGACAGGTACAACCCATTCTATACTAACAAAACTCCAGTCTCTCTAAGCTACTCTAGAATTTGTTGCAATTTCTGTGCTTTGGCCAACAATTACTGCCTGCTCTGTATCTGTGTTTAATTTCATCCTCCTAAACAGAGCTTTTGAGAAGTTTACCTAACTCCATTGCAGTGATTTGAGCCATCTCTCAGATTTTCTAGGCATGGTTTAAAATCTGATTTTTCTTCTAAACTGGTAATTTAATCTAAGAAGTTTACACATTCTAAATACATGAATTGTTCAATTATATATGTTATTAATTAACTTCTTTTAAAAATAACTTAGTCCAGAGCAAACTCTGGCAAGATCTCATTCTAAGCATTGATCAGTATTTGTGACAGGACTTTGATAACTCTGCAGAGTAAGGCCTTTTCAGCCTGTTCAAGACCAAATTTAATTAAATCACATACAAAAAGTTGCAAGATGATAGTATCAAGTCTTCCTGAAGACATGAACCAAACAGACCTATCACAGAATGGAACCAGATTCAACAGACAGGTTCAGAACAGTATCCTGAACATGTTAAAAGGCAGGTCTACAGGGTAACATCCAACTGTATCCTGTAAAAATACTAATCTTCACCTTTCCTTGGTTCCCTGTCTCATTCATAACACTCATACTAACAATAAATGGGGCTGGCCAGAAGCTTCCTCCAACTCCTTCCCAGTCTTGTTCTGATCTCTCTGCCTCTTCTTTCTCCCACTGTGCATGACAGGCTACCTGGGTATCCTTACCTAATTTCAAAAGTTCATAAATTGTCTGTAATGGCAACCAACAGAATAACACCAAAAGGCCTCATTGTTCTTATCGGGTCTGAATGGAAGCTTTTTTTTTTCTGATTCATTCAGTTTTAGTGTCTGCCTAAGCCTGGATCTTACACTGAATGGATCATTAATCCACCTAATGCTGCACAGGGGATCTGCTGTTTCCCAGCTGTCTTTAGATATGCCCATTTCTCCACTCTGTTCTTATAAATAAATGAGCACTGAGCAAGACAAGAACTGGCACTACAAGCCCTGTATCAATATATTGAGATGAGATAGATTCAAAGATGAAGCTAAATAAAAGCATGGACAAGTACAATAGAATCTTTTATGTTAAACCCAAAACAATGAGAAAGTTTGAGGACAATATGGCAGAAGAAGACCTAACCTGGTGTACCATAGAGCAATGTGCTAATTACAGAACTGATTTACATGAACCCCCTATTATAAATTATGTTTGCTTTGTAAGAATGACAAATATAGACCCCACATCCCAGCACACAAGCACATACACATAAAGGTCTCCTAAAGCCATTCTGAAAACTGAAAATCAACAATTAAAAAATTATAATAAATACATGGAGAGAAGTTAGCCCAAATATATACATTATGTATTTGCTATACTCTGAAGGAAAAACCTTCCTAAATCAGTTTTGAAAGCCAAGTCTAAACAATATGAAAGCCTCCAGCATTCATCCAAAATCAATCAAATCAAAACACACATGGTTTTAAAAAGTAAGTTAAGAATCTGGCTATCCCAAGATTACCTTATTATGTGGTTCCTTAAAGAAAATTCATTATTTAATACATCTAAAGAACACTTAGGATTTCATTGTTTCCCGCTCTCCCCACACAGTTCCTTGTTACAAGGTAAATTCCTTCTCAAAACAAAATCTCCACAGTACAAAGCAACTTCAGAATTCAATTTCCAAATGAGTCAGTTCAGACAGAAACAGTCTAAGTTAAAAACAAGCAACCCAACACAGGAAAAAAAGGTGTTAGAACTCAAAACTCTCCTGCTGCTGAAAAATGTTTTTTTTCCAAAGCAATAAACAGACTCAGCTCAAATAAACCATTAATTCATAGAGCTATTTAATGCTCTCCAGTGTCATAACATTAATCAGTCTCTCTGCACACTTATTCCAAAGCCAGTTCCCCAAGTCTGAATATCTTCCAAAACAGTTCCTCACTTGAACTGTACTTGCAATAAACATTTCCCCTTCCAGGGTGCACTTCCAACAGATTACTAGGAAATAATCACTGATGTCATTCCAGCAGTTTTGCCACACTGGAAGCCAAATGGATTTTGTACAAACTTGTCCTAGGTAATTCAGAAGCAGTGTAATGATCCTTCATAGCATTTAAGGTAAACTGCTGTAGCTCCAATTCCTGCACAGAATAGGCATGGCCACACTGCTGCCAGGCCAGCAAACCCTTTACCTACTTGGCAGGCAAGAGCTGCTGTCCATGCAGATTAAAACAAGCTCATGAGTCAGAAAATATGTCATGTCTCCTAAGACTTTTTACCTGTTCCCTGATCTTGGAACTACCTCCATGTGAATATAAAAAAAGGCAAATATTTTAAGCTACCTTTCCTTTTGTTTCCTACAGGAAGCATTTCTGTGTATCAGCAGAATTCTACCCCAGCCATATTCTCAGGCATAAGAGTTTTGCACACCTTGTAAGATTTAAATAAGCTAAAATTGCTGTCTATTACAGTTAATAGCAATATACCTTTTCTAATACACATAATAGAGACACACAAAAAAAAATGGAGCTTCAACAGTTAAAGTCTAAGCAGCCCAGCTGGCAAATTTTAATGATTCTGCCCATTTGTAAACACCTTTATGCTTTGATGAGGTGATGCAAAATGGTAGCCAGTATGTGCTTGTCAGGAGGAATCATATCAGATTAAATTAATTCATTTCCTTAAGACCAAAAATAGATTTGTGCCCTCTTCCTCTTCTCACAGTAATTCATTCCCTCTCACTTAGTAGCATGATGGAAATCAAATGAATACTTAGGTGAATCTGCAGAGGAAATACAAAGCAATGAGACTACATTCTCCATGAAATCTGCAGTAGGAGTCAGGCTTATGGGGGTGGATTGTTGTGAAGGGCTGGAACAGTAAGAAATGTAATGGGTCAGAGTGGACAGACTCCTCTCTGCTAATCGCATAGCACATTGTTACTTGCTTACACACACACAAAGGCTTTTCCTCTGACAGCATGTGCAGTGTCCACACCTCCACACAGCTGGGATAATCCCGGGAAAGTCACTGCAAGCACCACCTCTCACCTTCTGCACTGCACACAATTATCCAGCTCTGCCACAGCAAGGAACATGGACTGCTCGGCTCAGGAGGACGTTCTTCCAAACAAGATGATTCTCTGATTGTGTCTAAAAATACCTCAAACTGTCATCAAAATACTTCAAGGAATCCCATCATGGTATTTCTTGTAATTTCACTATAATTTCATGTAAACTTCTTTTCTATTGAGTCATTTGGAATATTTGTATACCAGATGAACATTCAGTGAGCAATACTCCAGTGAGCAAATAATGGCAAATCTTGAACTCGAATACTCACAATTAATGGTTTGCAAAGAAAATAAATGTTATTATCCTTGCTAGGCTATAAGTATCCTTCAGGAATGCTTCAATACTGTGAAGTTTTCAGTCTCAGGAAAATGAAAATGGCCTAATTGTCCTAAACTGTTTCCTTTAAGTGCATGTTGGCTCATCATGGAATAAACAGTCCTTAGGTCTGGATTTCAAAGTCCAGGTCCATGACTCAATTTTAAAGTTCTGTTTCCAAAACCTAAATTTTTGGGTGATGTTTAAATACAGAATAGGGTTCCATTTTTTTCTCTACTGACAGAATTATTCAAGTCAGCAAGAATGCTTTATAAAACTGGATTTCTGTTGAGCTATATTGTAAGTAGCTCTAAACTATCCTGAATGCATATCTGGCTGATTTGTGTTGGTAAATCTACCTATTTGCTGTTACCAATCTCCAACATACTGCCACTTCCTGAGGGAAAGTCCAATGCTGCACAAACAGGAGTAAACAAGAAGAAATGTACTGTCAGAAAATGCAGGACAGCTGAATATAGGAGATAAAAAAGGAAATCAAATTTTCATATTATCAAAACATGAAAACCCCATCAGCACTCAGAGGATACATCCACCTGATAGGAAAAACTGTTCCCAAGTCAGTGTATAGGAAAGACAATCAGATGTACCCTTCATCATCCTGCAGCAAATACAGCAACATAATTGGGAAAGAAGACTCTACAAAACTTAAGCCAACTACGACGATGAACAGGTTGTGTATTTTCATGTTCAAGATATTATTTTCAAAAACCTCTAACAATTTTCAAGCTACCACACTGTAACTAAAATGTAATGACTAAGAAAATTATAATACCCAGATTTTCTTTGAAATTTTAAAGTATTTTTTTCTTCGCTTGTATTGAAGACAGTGTTGATAAATCTTCCTGAACACCCTTTAATCCCAGTTACATTTTTTTCACTACCCAGAAAATGTGCATTCACATCTTTATGCATATTTGGTCCTTGGCTCAGAAATTAAAGGCTGCACATTATTCACGTTGCAATAAATCTTCCAGCCAGTACAACTAGCAGAGCTGATGTGCACAAATGCATAGGATTGCCACTTCCTCTAAAACTCTTGGAAAACACAGCAGCACAGCTAAAGAAAATGAGGCCATGGCACAGAAAACCCCATTTAAGGGTTTGCACACATGTGACATGTAAAGCGCCAACTCTGCAAGACAGAACTGCAGACTCTTGCAGATTGGGAGTTACCTGGTCCAAGTCCCTGCTCCAAGCATGGCCAGTTGCAACAGCTGATCCAGTCCCCTGTCTACCCTTCACTGGACTCACTCCAGTATATCAGTGTTCATTGTACTGGTACAGCCAAAAAGGGACACTGCTCTCCAAGGGTGGTTTCAAAAACGTTGAATGGAGGGAAAAAATCACGTGACCTTCTGGCTAAGCTCCTGCAGCCCATGGTGAGGCTGCTCACCTTCTTTTACAAAGTGAACTTGTCCAGTTCCAATGAACTTGAAACTACCAGGAGCATCAAGTCATTTTTCACAAAGCTGCTCTCAGCCAAACAGTCCCCAGCCAGTACTAGTGCATGGGACTGCTCCATTCCAGACACAGAATTTTCCACTTGGCTTTGTGGAACTTCATTCAGGTCCTCTCAGACCAGCCTGACAGGATGACTCTGAATAGCAACTCCCACTCTCCTGTGCACCAGTGTTAGGAAGTGTTTTCATTCCATCCTGTGAAGAAAAGGAGGCTTACGATTTTTAGTGCGGAAGGCAGAGTAATACAACAAAATAATGACAAGTGAAGAAACATAAGTATTGATATAAGTGCTACAAGCCATCAGTTATTCCAGCTGGCTTTGTTATGATCAGCTATCCATCGTAGAAAAAGAAAAAAAAAACCTCAACATTTTCAAAAAGATCAATATATTTCCAGGAAACCATGGATTTCTGCCAAATGCATTAGTGGACAAAACATCATTCACAACTGATGAAATTTTATTCTTCAGGGATTATTTAAATGCAAAGTTATGGAAACCCCAATATCCTGGAAATGCCTCTTCTTGTGTATGCTACAGCCATAGAACTCTGTGTGCCACGGGGTCCCAGTCTTTATGGTGAAGGAGTTAAACCTGACATATCAGATTTGTCTCTAATGTTACATAGCCTCCCTTAACACAGCCTCTGTTCTGTAAAATTGAACGGGTCTGAGGTCAAAATTCCTATGGAAGTCTTCTCATTTTTTTAAAGTACTTGTTTTCTCCCCACTAAACACAGAAAGTGTTTGCAGCACAATTTAGATGCTTTTTTATTAACAAAACACAAAATTCTTTTGTTTATGCCAACCTCATCCAAAGTTGCTTTCTGTGATGTGACTTGACACACTGGCAGACTCTTTGGAATATCATTTCTTCTTCTATTTTTCCTTTACTGTGTTAGTAGATTTCCTTTACTATTTCAGTAGGTTTTCTCATGTATTGATTTTTTTTCGTTTTCAATAGAGCACATTACTAATATTTTTCTACTTGCTGTTTTTCCTTTAGATTCAATGGATAGTATTTTTATTCAGCTTTGCAGGTAATTTTATTGTGTGTTTTTTGGCTTAAAAATAAAAAGAGAGAGAGAGAGACAGGGAGAAATCTCTCATCTCTTTTTTAGCTGGCATGCCCAAGATACTGAAGTCTTCCAGACTGCCAGTAGCACTAACATCATAAAAGTATTTCATGTTCATTAATAATTCATCATATTCTGCCTTAAGAGAGTTCAAAAATTCACCAAGTCACAGTTCAGTAAGCTTGTTCCCAAAGCTTCTGGGAAGATTAAAATGCTTATCATAATTATATGAATATAATGTGTAAAAAGGCTGCATGAAGTTGCACAGAATGTTAAATGTGCTAACCAGTTTACACCAAGACATTGACATCTGTATGTTCATATATTGCCTTGTGTCAAATGATGCAGCATTTGTAAAGTCTCAGACTTCAGGCCAGATCTTGCAGCAGGGTCTTGTGGATCTTCTCTAAGTACCACTCTAAAAAAATCTGTTTCTGGAATCAGACCAAGTAGCCCATTACAGAGTAGGAGTAATGACAATCTATTTGCATTTCATATGCATTTTCCTAACATACACATTTGAACAATTTGCTTTGACCTATTTTTCTGTTTTTCTAACAGAGGGGTATGCTGCTGCTCATACTCTCTTCAGGCAGGGGAGGGAGCATTTTGGAATTGCCACTGCTGAGGAAGACCATGCTAAAAATCCCATGGCTTGCAATAGCACGAGTTTTATCACAACAAAACCCACCGTGTTTGAGCCTCCATGCACGCCTTCCCTTCCTCTTCCAGGCTGTCTGGGGCTTTCTCCAGCAGCAGGGCTGCAGACAGAGCTGGCTCTGTGGCAGGGATGACCTCATCCCACACCACACAGCTGCAGAGGCAAGCTGTGTGCCCCCCGTTCCAAACAACAGCTTTCTGGGGAATTTATTTGTTCACACATGAACAGTAAATCAGCGTTCAGCATTTCTAAGTTGCAGAGGGATTTTGCTTTGTGGGAAATGCCTAAGTGTGAGGTTTATATTTCACTGTTAGGAATGAGATATAAAATGCATAATCCATCTAACAAAGATATGTCAGAAACAGCTTAGAGAATCCTGGAATATAAACAGCTCTGCCTACAGAGTCAGATACTCCACACAGCAGATCATGTACTAGACCTACACATTACAGTTAAAGGGCAAAATTTCAGTTCACATAAATAAATGATATAACTAAAATGACTAAATAAGCCATTATATATTAAAAGCCTTCTGAGATGTGCTATTTTCTCTGTCTCTCTCCTACCCTGAGCCTATCACTAGATCAGCTACAGCATACAACCATATCATCCCACCTGCCTGTTTTGAATCATGTCCCTGAGTGCAGCACCAGCCTTCCAGGGCTCACCCCATCCCGCCCAGGGTCCAGGACCCCACGCCCATTCCCATGGCCATCAGCCCCTGTCCCAGCTCCCCATGGTGGGGGATGGCAGGCCAGGCAGCCAGGGCCTGTCCCAGCCCCGCCAGCAGCAGAGCAGCTGGGGGCACCAGGGCAGCCCCAGCATCAGGCACCTCTCTGGGAACAGGGGCGTGCCAAGCCCAGGCTGGAATAGGTGGGCTAAAATTTTTCCTAGGGTTAAAGGCAGCCACATATTCCAGAGGATGTGTGGTCCTCCAGAGCTGATTGTGGGGACAGGGTACATGTGGCATGCCCACAATGGGAGCTCCCACAGGCGCCAGTCCTCTGGGCTGATGTGCTAGCTTCAGCATGCCTGGGCAGCACAGGCAATCTCAAATCACCCTTTTTCTGAAGAAACCTCTGAACAGAGCAGGTATGACACAGCTATTCCTTGGTTCTCTGCGTAGGAGACATGTCTGAGAGGAAAAAGCTGTTGTAACCTGGCTTCTGTTGATACAAAAAGACAATTTTCCGATTCAGGGAACAGCCCTATGTCAAAACTGCAGCACACAAGACTGAACAAGCTACAGTTGTCCCCCCAGCTGGAGCCAGTCCATCCTCCTGCTGTATGTTAGCCCTTACATTGTATTTTATCAACCCCTCTTCTATATTTGTATTGAAATTTGTTTCTTGCTGGAGTGTGAGATTTGGGATCTAGACTGCCTCTTCAAGTCTCTGTCAGTGATGAAATTACAGAGAGATGAAAATGAGCACTTTCCTACAGTTCTTCCCAACACTGCTTAACAGCAAGCAGACTCTGGGCCTTTCACATCATGAAGCTGTAATGAATCACCTTTTGTGGAGTTTAATGCACGTACAAAGGACCCCTTTCCTGCATTTTTTCATTATCATAAACAGCTTTTGATTGCAAAATGGCTCTGCTGTGTGGCACAGCCATGCAGGGGACCTGCAGCAGACCTGTGCTTGCTTTGATGGACCACTGAGCTGCAATTGTTACACCTGCTGTGTAGAAATGGGGAGCAGGGCTACGGTACCTCCAACCCCTGACGTCGCCCCTCATCTCTAACAGCTCTGCACAAGCCCCACACTGGGGGATGGAAAGAGAAAGAAAACAGTCCTGGAGCTATGAAATAAGTTTCAGGTGCTTCAAACACTGACTGGAAAGAGACCTTTGATATTCTGGAGGCACCATCCCAACATTGCTGACTTCATGAAATGTGGGGAAATTTGCCAAGAAACAGCAGAGTTCACAGCAGGCAGTAGCCTTCAGAAGGTAGAGTAAAACCTAAACTGATGAAAACAAGTTATACCAAACGAGTCACTTGATATAGAGAAAGGGTACAGGTACCTCAGTCTGATGGAGGTAAGACAGATGACTGGCAATCATGAAAATTTTGAAAATCAATGTTTGAGAAGCGTGGGATAGCTGTAGAAATGGCACAGTGCAAAGGAAAAGAGCTGTGAAATAGAGTAGTCAGACACAGATCTACAAATATGATGGATATTTTTAGTTGATGGCAAATCCACTGTGGGAGGAGAAGGGAACGAGGACAGAAAAAGCAGTTGTCACTGAACTGAAAATCCTCTCACTGTTGCACACATTATTTCAATTTTGACTTGGTTTTTTTGTTTGGTTTTGTTTTGGTTTTTTGGTTTTTTTCATTTTTTTACTGAAAGCAGAGTTCCAGGCAAGAAATACATTTGAAATAAAAAACTGGGACTTTCATTTTGAAAGTTGAGACAAAGTATTCAGATTATTTTGGCATGTGTTGGATTTTCTTCAACATGAAATTCAACAAAGTCTTGCAAGTCCGTAGACTATTTTCATGCCACCGAATCTGCATCTTTCCATGGAAAATGTTTCAGCTTTAAATATTTATCCAACATCATCAGTAAGAGAGATTTTTGTCATGACAGGAATTACAGCAGAAAGTGTTTGGTATTCTTAACGTCCATCCTTCACAACACATTTTGCATAATACAAATTTTCTTCTGCTATATACCACAGTACCATGTGTCTTCACAATATAATGAATTTCAAAATAAAGATTACTTGCTGGATCTAACACAGCATAATATTATTTTTTACCATTCTAGATAAATCAATAGAGAGGACCTAAAATATTGTGCAGAAAGCATTTGAAAATTAAAGGTTAGATTTCCTCCAGAGATGCATGCAACTCTAACTGCATCCCAATAGCAACACTGCATTTTTAAACAAAGGCAAATATTAACTCATTTTATTTGAACCACATACTTCCTAACTCTGCATACTGTTGCAGCAATCACAAAATATGCTTGTCTATTTGACAATATAGAAAGTAGCTACGTGAATACAGATGAATTTCACTGAAACTGTAATGGATTTTTACAGCTTGACCTGCTCTTAATAAAGACGCTCCTACAGGAGAGTAGAAAACCAGGGATACAATGCGGCCAGAGCAGCCCAGTGAGAGGCCTTTGATCTCATTCCTGGAAAAGACTGTGGGCAAGAAAAAACTGTAACTCTCAACTATCAAAAAATAACATCCCAAAGTGCCCTGGGATTACTGGATGCCTAGGAAGGTGTCAACGTGAAAAAATCATGGCCTGTTCTTTGACGTGCTGAAACAGGGTCCTGTAACTGGGAGCAAAGCTCATGGGCTGCCTTGGACCTACAGCAAGACTCTGTCACAGGCAAGTGACCACAAAAGGTGCCTGTCTAGCACAGCCTTCCACAGACACCCAACAAAATTCCAGGTTCATGTCCGGCTGATAGGAGTGTGTCCTACACAGCAGCCAGACGCACCTCACTACACGTGTATAGGTGTTCCAGCCCCCGATGCAAATCCAGGTAAAAGCAGATAACACAGAACAGAGGCAGACCAGAGCGAAACCTACCCGTGATGAGGAATCTCCTGCAGCGCTGGCGGTGTGTGTGCATGCACGCACAGGCACAGCTTGGTTCCTCCAGCCTTCACCCTTCCCTAGAAGAAACTTCCAAAAGTCAGTCTCATGGGCCTGCTCAGGCCTGACTCTCCTAATTTCAAAAAGGTCCACAGCAGGTTGAGGAAGGGTCTTTCCAAAAGACTTCCTTACAAGTTTAATGAGCAATCATCTCAGTCTCCACAAACCCTCAACCTAAAGGGGAGGAAGCAAGAATCACTCTGGCAGGTGGATACACCTCTGTACACAAAGGCACCCACGTAAGTACACATGCAAATATTCATGAGAGGATTTTTGGAAGTCTTTCCAAGGATGATTTTCCTCCAGCAAAAATGGAGCAAAAGACATATATAAATAGGGAATTTTAACTCTTACTCTCAATAATATTTTTCTTGGAACTTGCATTTAATATGCAGGCTGCAAATATTGAACCACTGACATTAAACAGTGTGTATGTCTATTCTTGTTCATAAAAGTATTAAAAGCCAAAAAGCCTTTATAAACCTACATCAGCCACCCCACCACCACCAGTGACAAAGTGACATCAATGCTGGCTAAAAATTGAAGCCTCTTCAGAAGACAAATAAAAATCCCCCACAGACATAATCCAGATCTTCATCACCACTTGTTAATGATTTTAACGTGCTGCTATATGGATGATGATTGCCCAGCATTCCACTCTCTTTGCTGAGCCCAGTGATTCAGACAATGTTGCAAAATTCATTGACCGCTATTGACCACCACTGCCTTTTCTGCTAATTGCTAAATCCCAGCTTGCAGGACAAAGTGCAAGCAGGGATAAACCCCTGGAGGAGTCCTGCTGGCCCACCTCTAAGCACTTCTAAGACCTAAAGGGAAGCTGACATGTGCTAAACGTGACAGAGGCCACTGCCACCAAGACACCACCATTTGGATCAACTTCCAAATCTGTGGGCATGATGATCAAAAAGCAGCAATGGGTTGGTGAGGGCGCACCTGTTCCTGACAGTACAAGACCAGCAAAATGTGTTGCTCTGCTTCTACCTCTGCTCACTTCTGTCTCCCATTTATGGACTTATCCTAAAATCTGTCAGTGGAACCCCATTGAACCAATCTTGTGCCTGCAGATGCTTTGCAGAAAACAAGGCAACTTCTCTTCCCTCAAAACGAGCCTTGCATCATGCTGAATGCTGGATGACTACAGGAAAAAAATACCCCTTCTGTCAACTTCATCTCATGAGCACTAAGCATAAAGAAGAAAAAACATAGCGTCATTCAAAATGCTGCCTCTTTACAAGCGCAACAAATCCTCTGTGGAGAAAACTTACCAAATTGGTTGATTTGTTCAGAGGGCCGTTATGCATACAGAAATGTAAAAAATGTGCATATGTGCTCTTTCCTGCATTCTTTTCTCAAAGCTGCTGATTGTTTGTGTGTGTGTAAATAAAGTTTTCACATTCATAATCAACCACCTCCTTTTCCTCCCCTCCTCTCCTGCCTTATTCTTTTCATATAGCTTCAATCATTTGGTAGTAGCTGTAGTCACACAATGAGATTTGCCTGAGAAATTTCAGGAGAATCAAAATGAAAAAAATATATTTTCTTCACATTTTAATGTAAGTGTAACATTTCAGGCTCTTTTTCCCCTATGACTGAACACAAATTCACTCTTTTGAAAAAATATACATTGAAATTTTTGAGGCAAAGGAAATTTGAATTTTCCCCCAACTTTATGAAAATAATAGTGATATTGCAAAGAACAAGCTGTAAAACCTCCAAAGGATAAAGAAGAGTGACAAAACACTTCCTTTGTATCTCCAAAAGATCTGGGTAATGAACAATTGAAATACAGAAAATATCCAGAGTCAATCATTTTAAAACATTCATAGCTGTTAAAATATCACATGCCTTTTTCTTTTATTTTTCCCTCAGGAAAGATGGTTTAAGAATGAAAAGAGTCCCCAGCTCACTCAGTTCTCAGCTGGCAGAGATCACTGCAGGAATAGCTTGACTCTGCTCCTTCCCCTATCGTCTGTTCACCTATCATCTATATTGTATCCACTAATGTCACAGAAACTAACTCAGACAACCTTTTATTGGTCTTGATTTAGGTCAGGGAGGAAGAAGGATATACTTCTGTTTACATAAAAAGCAGCTTTTTCACTTCTGGTGAAGAAAAACAGAAACAGGAAACAGGAAAGGAAAATCATAAGGTGGAGGGGAAAATGAAGAAAAATTGGAAGGGACAGAATATGGAGAGTTTCTTTTTTTTTTTTTTTTCTTTTTTGATTTAGTGATACTTCAGATTGGCTTTAAGACTGACGGAAGGCAGAGCTATCTTATAAAACAAAAGTCTTTCCATCAAGCTTAACCAACATCTTTCAAACTCTAAATCATACTGCAGCCCTCATAATTAATAGTAATTTATGCTCATAAGGTCATAAGGCATTTTTCAGGATATTTAACCTGACTTGAGACTAACAGACCACAAGTTCATAATTGTTCTTTAGTTACCCATCAAAGCTGTTGCCGAATCAATGATTTTTTATATGCTAACTTGATTTGTTTTCACAGGTCGCCTAATAAATTTTGAATTAAACTGTGGCATGCAGTACATTAAGCATCTCTAGACCTAGAAAAGTCTCTATGACAAGCCTTTTAAATATGATCATGCACTGGTTAGGAGTAATTTAGCTTAATTTTCACTAAAACAAGGAATAAGATAGCATTTTTAAAGCAAAAGAAAAAAGTGGCATATTTTCTCCCCAGTCATGCAAAGCTATTTAGACTCATCAATCCCAAACTCATGAGGAATTCTAGAAACTATGGTTTGGGTAAAAACAGTGTTAAATTTTCTGAAACATGATTGGATTACATACTGTTTGTAAAACAAAAGAATTCAGATGTCAGTGACCTGGACAACTCATTACTAACACTGCTCACAAATTAAGTACATTTTGTGAAGCCTTCCTGATAGAATAGTGTGCTTGTGTTTATTGCTAGAAGAACTTGTCATCGTTATCTGTTAGGCATTTTCCTCCATGCACTTTCCAAACAATTCCATAGCACAAAAAAATCAAAACTAAACCTTTCCCTTGTAATGGTTTCATAACTACTACAAGATTTATACATTACCTTAACTTCAAGTGCAGCAGATGATTACTAGCAAGAAACCATGAAATTGTCAAGGAGACAGTAAGAAAAGGAAAAAAGGAAAAAATTTCACAAGCTCTATATACAGCCTTTGAACTTCCATACTACTCATCTGTCATCCTTCTGAATGCTTATTCTCCTGGAAAAGTATATTCTTATCTTAGCAGGAAAGTATAAGGGCCCAGAGGGCTTCCTTCCCAAACTATGAATAATGGACCAGCAGCAATGCATTGACTCTGTGTGCCTTAATTTTTATTATAGTGCATTAACATTAACTGAGGTACATCATTATACCAGAGTAAAAGACAAGCAAGGTAATATTTCTGTAATATTTTTTTTATTTCCTATTTTTCCATCTTTAGATATTCTGGAAAGTGTCTACACTGTGCCATGACATAAGAATTTAGTACATTTCCCACAGTATAGGGATTTCTGACCAACTTTTGAGACCCAGACTTACTCTTCTTATATGATTTAGCTAAATCATTCCATTAATGGTACTTATTCTGGGAAAAAAAAAAACCAAAAAACAAACATACCAGCTAATTTTTTTAAAAAACCCTTCCTGTCTATACTGCTACAAAACAGTAACAAGTTATTACTCCTACCAAACATCAACACGACGTATGGAAAATACCATTCATTAAGAAAAAAGTCTAGACATATAGGGAGGCCATATAAGGGAACAATGAAAAACTGAAAGATGAATCATTAAAAAAAAAAAAAGAAAAAGAAAAATGAGAGAGCTGACAAGAACTTACAGAAAGAACAAGCTACTTTTTAGAAACATATTCACAGGTGGAGACAGAAAAATTAATTGTGATTGCTAGACACGTAAGGGGAATTTCTTTAAGAGAATAAATGGTTTGCATGTTTCTTACTGGTGGCAAAATATTTTAGTGCATGGTAAAACTATGCACTTCTTCTAACCATTCTGAAGGCCTGGTATTCCCATCAGCAATACTAGAGGCTTCTACACATTATAAACAGCTTCTTCTCTCCTGGCATGAAGCATTTGGATGCTTTGCAGGTATAAAAACATGTGGCACCTGTGACAGCAGCAACAATTGGGCAATTAGGGCAAATCTCCTCCAGGGCTCCTCACTCTCCCTGACCACACTCGGGAACGAAGGTGAGGAACAGCAGAAGCCCGGGCGATGGCCAAAGGAAAGGTCAGAGGCACACAGACACCATGACTGTGTCGAGCAGAAGCAGAAAGTTGCAGAAGGTTAAGGATGATGAGCACTGGCAGAGCCTCCTGACAGCGACAGGAGCGGCAGGAGAAAGCCACAAGTGGGCACACTGCTTAATGAAACACACAAATGACAAAATCTGTGCTCCAAAAGGAGCTTGATCTCCTCATTCCTTTCCAACCAGCCAACCCGAGCTCCTGGAGCCAGATCAGACATCACGCCACATCTCACTGCACCACCTCGGTGTGCCGTTTTCCAAGAGGTAATCTATTTGCCAACTTCTATTTTTGTCAGACCAACCTGTTCCCTGAAGCATAATGAAAATTCCTTGCCAGATCAATTTGTTTCTGAAGTTTCCTGGTTGCCAGCTCCACTCTGAGCTATTTCATTTTGTCTGCATGTCAGAACCATTAGTCTGGCAACTGCTTAAATCTTTCCTTATTGTCACAGGTTGTGGGGGGAGGTGCTGGATAGTCAAAACGAAGCAAAATGCCTGCCCTGAAGAGACAGAGCTCCAAGTGATGTGGCAGCATTAGAAAGTACTAGCAGTGGGTGCTGCCACTACCCAGTGGGGGAGGTGACGGGGTTTGGGACATTTCTCTGCAGCAGTGCAGGTGGCACAGTGCCGAAGGAAGGGGGAAGGAGCTTTCAGCAGGGGCTGGAATGCCGTTCAGTAAAGCAGCTCTGGTAGAGGGCCCTGGGAGACACGGCCAGGAGGTACCAGCTCGTGGCTGAAACCTGCCTCTGAGCTGGTGTTGTAATTAGCTGAGTAATCCTACACCAATCATGGCCTTGAGTGGATTGTTTCTTTTTTTTTTTTTGACCCACTGTGATACTTTGCTCTGTCAGGAAGTGAGTGGCAAAGACCAGTGACCAAGAAGAGATGAGTCAGGTTATGGAGACAGACAAAGGCATCAGATTTGCAGCTCTGCAAGAGGAGCGTGAGGCTGTCAGCGTCTTCAAGAGAGGCACAGGGGTTTTATAAAAGGCATTGCTGAGTCATGAATGACAGCGAGGAGACAAAGGGAGATTGAAGGTGAAACAGAGTATACACAGAGAGCATTACCAGGAAAAAGCCTGTGTTTCATATTATCTTTTCCATTCTTTAGGGCTTCACAGGAAATTATGTGCCTTGGTTTTTGAAAAGTGTGTGCTGTGCTCTTGGTTCATTCTGCATGCTTTGCTGTGAACTAGGGCAGTGCTGATTAGATAGACAGCTCATAACCCTATTCAAGATTTTTCCCCTTAGGAAGGGAAAAAAAAAAAAAAAAAAAAAAGCTGATGTAATTCCCCAGGGCTCCTTCTTTGGCTTTGCAATTGCATAGCTACACAGTCTCCCAGAGTAATTGTCTTGAACAACATCCCAGCCCCCATCCACACTGAGGGACCTTCTGGCTGCGTTTCCTTGCCTGTGTTTTCTGCTTTATGTAAGGAATGAAAGAGGGAGAGTGAAATCAGAAGAATGAAAAAGGTGATGAAATTTTGAGTTCAGACACAGAAGGTACATTCAGTACTGGATGTCAGAGGGAAATCTGAGAAAGAGGCTTCTGCCTTCCAGATTCTGACTTCCCTACGGATGGGGTGACACTGAAGTGGGAGGCAGGGAACACAGACAGGCTGCGGATCTCTGCAGCAGAGGCCTTTCCAAACGGCATCAGCCATGCAGGCTCCGCTCAGATCTCTGCCTCCCTTTCCAGCACACCACGGCATCGCTTAATTGATTCTGAAAACCTGCTCCTCCATCACACCCACAGGTCTCATAAATGTGCTACGGTTAAAATCATCTTGGCCTGAAGGCTGAAGGATCACATATATATCCAAGCCCTTGTCTGAAACCCCCAAAATACAAGACCAGAGAAACAACAAAAAAATCTGCTTTCAAATAAGGAAAAAAAAAAAAAAAAGACACACAGAAGGTCTGTTTAAAAGAAGTAAATGCTGCATTCCCCTCAATCTGTGACCACTCATTCTAAAAATCAACATCTGAGGAATCAAAGGAGATTCTCAGATTTGGAAGGCCAGTCACATTTGAATGTAAAAAAGTGTTTATGTACTTGTGGAAGGAAATAATTTTACAGTATATTGCAAACCAGCTTGCTGCCTCCGTGTCTCTTTTTCCCACGTGAAAAGTAGGTCAACAGTCCTTTTGGCTTGGAAAAGCTGAAATGAGGAATTCTTGTTGAAAACAAGCAGGTTCTGAGTTATAAACAGAAAGAAATACTAGTTTTGTCTTTTGTATGTAAGAATTCAGGATACAGTTAGAAGTCAGGCACCATTGCATCTTATCTGGCATTCATACTAAGAACCCACTGCACCCCAACTTTTCTATACTCTGCTTCATTACCCACACAAGTGGATGAATTGCAATACACTGCCTGCAGCAACATAAAATCAGCACCCCTCTCATGAAGAACAATGGCAAAAAGGGAAATATGTTTTAAGATGTTTAAAAACAAGGAGTTATTTGGGTAAAGGAAGATGCCACAGTGGCCAAAGGATCAGATGATTCAGCATATCCCACCGTAACTACCAAGAATATTACAGAATAAATGGGATGTTAAACTATTTATGGATGCTCGCATCATCAGAACAAAACCCAAAGGAAAAACAGTAATTACATTTCTTGTAGTCTATTGGAATAAACATCCACCAAGGTCACTATGGATTTTATGGTCCCAAACCCAGCAAATATAAGAGAACTTGTATTTCCCCTATGACAAAAACATTTATCAATTAAAAGGAGTAGGAATTGATATTGATATTTTTATTAATATTGATATTTTTATTAATATTGATATTTTTAAAAGTGACTGGGAAGGCTTCTGTTTTCTGTTGTCAGGGAATTTCCAGCACCCAATGTGAAGCACTTGCTGCTATGGTGTAGCAGGGAAGCTCTCAACAGAACTAAACATCCTGCACTTAGGCCAGTACATGCTCACATACGCATGCATACAAACACAGTTTCATCTGTAACCATGACTGCTGCAGTTGCATATTTTTCTTTTTAGGTTTCCTGACAGCCTACTGAGAGCACTTTATTTTACTTAAAGAGAAGAGAACGCCTGAGACCATGTGGTTCTGGCTGCCCCACTTCATTCCATTACACAGTAACTGTACAGAAAAAAAAAAAATCCTGGGCAAAAGATGAAGCTTATTGATATTCTAGCTTAAATAAACATGACTGCATATGCATTAGTGAGGCAAACTGAATAATAAAGTCCCAAACAACGCAGGATGGAATAATTGCATTTTGTTTAGCTATACAATGGATTTTCAATAGCCCTTTTAAAAAAAGTATTTTATGACTTCGGTTGAAATTGTTAGCATTGGTGGTGTTTGTAATGGGTCCAGTAATTCTGGTGGATCCTTGTCAAATTGCAGCAGGCTTTCCATTTGGATTCTCTCCATCATTAGGTCTTATTTTCCTGTCAACTTGCCCATTTTGTCATGAGTTTCTTTCAGACAACAGACTGGGAAACATACCTTCAGCAGCAAAGAAATCAAACAATCTATAAAAATAAAAATATGTTTTAATAATTATTTCCAGAAAGATGGTTTATCAAAAGGTATAATATGAATGCTAGATTCATATTAGACATTACAATTCTCTCGAGCATACACAAAACTTTTGCTTTTCCTTTTTTTCTTCTAAAACATAGTGGATACACTTGGGTTCTATTTAGGTCTCTTGAAATGTGTTAAAACAGCCCAAAAATGCTAAGTAGTCAAACTCAGCTGTGATGAGAGTTGGGGTTTAAGCTTCATAGCAAGTTTAAATTAGTGAGAAAAGGAGTAGATGTTAACATTTTTCCACTGGTGCCAGTCTAACACTCAAAGCTGATTCCAAAAGCTTTTAAATCATACTGGAAACTTCTCAAAGGCAGAACTGATCTTATGTGTATTATGGACACTACTGTAGATTTAAGTAAACATCAGCTTACACCAAACCTGAACTCTAGTGTCCTCTTTACTTGCTTCCGCTGAAATCCTGCTCTTATCATTCCAGGATCCGAGTCACTTCTTGCATTAATCAGTGCCGTTTTCTGAGATTACTGGAATGGCATTAGATTAAGTCAGCAGAGAAACTGGCTCTCTGTGTGTATCCTAATTTTACATCCCCATGAAATACCACATCACTCACATCAATCTGGCTTTCGCACTTGGAATGAGTTTCACAGTGCTCTCTCGCAGCGCAGCTTCATGCCATCACTGACTTGGCTGTTTAATCTGTCCCAGGATCCCCAGAGAGACCTCCTGGAGCCTGTTCATTTGACACAGCATTGGACAGACTAGAGCCTTTTCTTCTAATTTTTCTTTTTGACACAGCATTGGACAGACTAGAGCCTTTTCTTCTTATTTTTCTTTTTTTACAGTTTGGTGGACATTCAGAAACAACTTCAAGAAAGACAAGAGGTGATGTATTGGTATTGTTTTGACCAACATTGCAGAGAAGGCTGCAGCTGCATCACTCCCAGGAGGTTCTGTGATGCTGGGCAGCTCAGTACACTGCTTCTTCTGCTCCCTCCTTCCAGGCTGACATGGAAGATCATGGCACAGACAAGCTGGAGAGGGGTTCACAGATTTTGGTACCATAGAGTGTAAGCGGCACAAGAAGGGCAGGTGTTGGTTTGCTGTTCCACAGCTCTGTGTCAGGAGTCACCTCAGAGAGCAACAAGCTACAGCCCTTGCCATGACCTGGTGAGGAAAGGATGGAAACTCAACTTGTCCAAATGCTTTTACACTCCCACTGCCTAAAATCCCCAAAGTGATCCAGGCAGAACTTTCCTGCGAGGGATCTTCCCCGGTAGTGCGAAACTGCAGTCCCTACACACTGGTTGCCAGGTCGCATTTGTGGGTTAAGACCTTCCACACCTTTCCTCCAGAACATACAATGTGGACACTTAAAGCTGCAAGATACAGAAACACCCAATTCTTGGGTTTGTGTTTGACCAAAGTAATTTCCAACAGGACAAGAGAACAGTCTTAAGCTGCATCAGGGGAGGTTTAAGTTAGACATTAAGAATTTCTTCACAAGGGTGACTGGGCATTGGAATGGGCTGTCTAGGGAGGTAGTGGAGTCACCATCCCTAGAGGTGTTTGAGGGAAAACTGGATGTGGCACTTGGTGCCATGGTCTGGTTGACACGGTGGTGTTCAGTCACAGGTTGGAGTCCATGATCTCACAGATCTTCTCCAATCTAATGGATTGTGCGGTTTACAAGGATACAGTAAATCCTTTACAGCCTGGAGAAGCACCTGGGCTGTGAGGGAGCCCCTGGGCCAAACAGCCCCTTTGGTCCCGGCAGGCCCAAAGCCCGCAGGGTTTTACAGCACAAAAGGTTTTCTCCTTTACTGCTGTAAAACCAGCCCGGCCGCCCAGCAGCCCGGCGGTGCCGAGGTCGCCGGGACACGGGGTTCTGGCCAGCAGTTCCGGGGGTGCTGCAGGTGAGGTCCCCGCCCCGGCCGAAGGAGCGGCGGGGGATCGGTACCGGCCGAAGGAGCGGCGGGGGATCGGTCCCGGCCGGGCCCTCGCCGGCGGCCGCCCCTCCCGCCCCCGCGGTCACGTGGCCCGGCCGGGGAAGCCGCGCTTTGTGGCGGGGTCAGCTCGGGCCCCGCGCCGCTACCGCCGAGCCTGGAAGAGAGGGGCACTGCGGCCCGCGCCGCTCCCTCAGCGCCGGGAAGGTGCGGGCCAGGCCCCGCGTCCGCCCGGGCGCAGGCACAGGGGCTCGGCCTGACCCCTGCGAGGGCTTGGGGCGGCGGATGGCACGGCTGCTCAGCAGAACGCCCCGGGGCGGGCAGGGACAGCAGCCCCCCGCCCCTGAGGGCATTGCTCCCTGCGCCTTTCTTCTCTTTCTCCTCCGCCTCCTCTGCGGCCTTTCCAGAACTGAAACTGAGGGGGCTTCAAAGTGTAAGCAGAGCGCAGTAATTTTGTGGCTTCTGTAGGGGAAGGCAGATAAGATGAATTCCCGTGGCAGAGGCTTCTCCCTGCCCGTCTTCCCGGAGAGCAGCGCCAGTCAAATAGGATCTCCCGAGGCAATGCTAAGACTTCACCCACTGGAACCAGCGGAGGAAAAATGCTGTTATATCGATACACAAAGTGCCCTAATCCCCAACGCTTTCTTTCCCTGCAAGAAAACTTCTTTCGATTTTTCTCTCCTTTCCAGGCTGAATGATCAATTAAATAAATACCAGCTTCAAGTCACCTTTCCTACGCCTGCTTTCCCCTCCCGCCCCCAGCCCTGGCGTTGCAGACATCTGTTTGTGGCTGCCTGGGCAAAACCCTTCCCTCGGAGCCTCGGTGTGCTCCGGGGCCGGGCAGGGAGAGGCGGAGGGGGCGAGAGCCGGGTTCTTGTCCTTTGACCTCTGTTGGGATAAGAAAAGCAGGTTAAAAGGTCAAGGAAAACAATTGCAAGGCTCCTATTGCTTGAATAGCATGCCAAATAAACTTATCCTGGGGATTTGGAATGATCCTTTTATGGGAATTTCTACCTCCCTCGGGATTGTGCAGGCTGATTTTATGGGGCATGCTCAATTATTTTGGGGGAGGGGGTGGCAGTGCTGGGGCTCGGCAGCGCCCTTGTTTAAGGAGGAAGAAGTACAAGGGAGGAGGAGGGCACTGCAGCGTGGTTTAACTCTTCTTGAGCTGCCTGGAAATTTGTCAGCCGATACATTGACTTCTTCCTTTCTGAATTATTTCTAATCTAGAATGTCAGCATATAAAATCAAGGAGAAAATACAGGCCTGCTGCGCTTTTATACAAAGTGCACTACTGTGACTCCATTTACTAATGAAGTTACTGCTGTATATGAGAGCAGACCTTTCCCTAAGTCTGAATAAAAGAATACTTTGTTGTCAATAGCTGCCTGGTAGTCATGGGGCTAGAACCTTGTTTGAATGGCTTTCTATAGGTACATTTGGTTGGTTCTTTGAGAAAGAACCTTCCTTTGAGAAATCAAATTCTTGGAAAAAACTCTTTCACATGCCTAGAAGTTCTTCAGAGTTTTAAAATAAAGAAAAAAATGTATTTAAGAAAAATTAGACAAAATATTTCCCATGTTTAATTTTTCAGGATTTTCTGACAAAGGACATTTTTCAAAAAAACTACAGTTTCTGAGGATAGAAAGTCATCGGATTTTTTCCAATAAGTTTTTCATCTGAATCTTCTTTTTTTCCATGTTGGTAAGAAATTGTGGACAAACCCTCAAAACCCTGAGGAAGCCACTTGTTATTGTGAGGCACTTCCAAGAGACACCTTGGTGTCCAACAACAGGGGGAGTGCTGGTGAAAGGGAAGCCCCAGAGCCCCCGGCTCTCTCCTTACTGGGCCATCATCTTGCACTTGGGTCAGGGCCTGATCTACCAGTTGTACTGGTTAGTGGTGGAAAAAACCCAGCCCATGTGGGCAAGGCTTTGTGTAGGCACAGTTATAGCCCCAGGTCAGAATAGGCAAGTATACACCAGTCTGGCACATGGAATGTGCCACAAACATCCCAGCACCAGAGATTTCCTGCATTTGCATGTGTAAGGAACCATACTGGGGTTGTGGGCATTTCCGAAGGGCTGGTGACCCCAACATATAGGTAATTTTGATGTAGGGAATTGCTTGGAAGTCTTGGATGAGAAAAGAACTGGGAAATATTATATATTAAGAAAAAACTGTGCTTAGTTAATCAGAAGGTTTATTAAATCGACGATCTTTTTGGGTAACAGGGAGAATGAAGCAGGTGCAGTATAGAGACAGAGCATAGAGGTAATGTAAATTGTAATAGGTACATTGGTATTTTTTAGTGCATTTTCCTCTTAAGAAGATAGTTGTTTGCTGGCAAGTGTAGGTACACAGTTTGTGGTAATTGGGAGTGGGGCTGTGGTGGAGCCCCATCCCTAATGGGCTACAGCTGTGAAAAGCAGGTGAACAGCATTGACAGCAATGAGACATGGAGTGCAGAGGTGCACTGACCAACCACCAAAGGGACACACAAGTGCAGTGCATGAACATGAAGGATATAAAAGTTTGGGCTAAAGAGCAAGGAGAACAGATGTTGAAGCCTTCTGATGTGGTATAGTGTTACTCTGTATGGGTGGGTGCTTAAAGCCTTCTGAAATTGTATGGTGATACTCTGTGTATCACAGCTGTCTCAACTGCAACCTATGTTGTGATGTGTAAGTACTGTGAGATCCTGAAGTATGAGTGGACAGTATTCTGAAATACTTTCCTGAAGTGTGGATCCACAAATTGCTGGTTCTCTGGTTTTAGTTCTTCATGTGTCTGTGTTATAAAATGCTGCTGCACTCATGTGTAAAAGCCTGTTTTATGTAAAACTTTCATGATAGAAGTGTGCTGAGTTCAGGGCTGTGCTGATGACTTTTGAAGATGTGTGATTAGCCATCACAAGGCAACTGAGAAAGATTGAGTAGTTCAGGGAGGTCCAAGTGGGCCATTTCACTTCCCCTCTCCCCTGGCCCATGATCACTGTTTCTGTATAAAAGCCCCACGCACTGCAGGTCTCTTTGGAAGCTGCACACTGCTGACCCCACCAGCAACAGAGGGGCTGTGGGATAACCCTGAATCCCTGCAGAGACACAAAACTCCCTGGGAATATTCCAGTGGCTAGGAGCAAAACTGGGGCTGTGGGCAGGTGTGAGCCCCACCTGGTTAGGCACGGTTCTGAGGGAGTTTCTATGGGAGGTGGTCATCAAGCCTCATTGCTGACCCTATTTGCCATCTAGGACATACATGTAGGCAGGCTGCTGTTTCATCATTCTTATCCCTGAGGGCAAATAGAGGTTCTGTGCCCTCCTAAGAGGGAAAATAATGTAATAATTTTAACAGAAAAGTCAGTTATCTCTTTTTAGGGGGCAATAAAAATACCGCTCTTTAGTGAGAAATTGAAAAATGGAGTAGGTTTGCTCAGCACAGTTACCACAATTGTGTGTCATTGCTGTTCACCCAGGGCTGGGAGAAAAATAGTCCCATCTCCTTGCTGTTGCTATGGGAACTTTTTCGGAGTTTTCACAACTCTTCTTTCAAGGCTGTTGGAACAATGAGGAATATTGAGCAAAGTGTATCAACCATCATCCAAAGCACTTTAACAAATACCAAGTTTTAAATAAAACTGCACCACCATCAGCTCTTGCCAGCTCTTGCCTAATTACTGTTGCAGCAAAGACGGTGGCTTTCCAAGAACTCTGCTGCAGCTCCCCACAGCTCTGTTGCTCATCCATTTGGGTCACCTACCAAGTCGCGCTTTGCCTTGTGGTAAAGCAAATTCTGTGTGTATTTCCTTGTGATGGTGTGATTAACTTATTTATTCAAGCAGTTCTCTGAAACATTAGAATAGAAAGGCATATGGTGTGGCCTACTTGCACAAGTCAGAGTCAATTTGTTATTTTCAGCACTGGTAACGTAATACATTTGATATGTCTCAGTTGATTCACTTGTGTGCCCAACTCTGATCTTTAATGCATTAACCTTAAGAAACCTGGATTTTAAGCATATGCATATATTCTGAAACACCACAATTGATTTCTTGATGCAGCTATCCCTTTACCTTAATTCTTTATACTGTGTGGGCCACATTTTCAGCAGCCTGTGTCCAGGAACCTGTTGCAGCACAAAAGTAATGATGTCCCTGTGGACAAAAGTTCTTAATATCCAAATATGAATCAGTCACACATTAAAGTCAGGGTATTTCTTGACTTTCACTTCAAGGAAAAAATGAAAGTTTTTAAAATTATTTTTCCAGGATCTACCCTGTATGATAAGTCTGTGACCATTTTTTTTTTCTATAACTGTTTCTTAAGGTTAGAATTAGTAATTACCTCTAATTTTATGCAACATCATGAACATGCCTAGTGACATCAGCACAGTAGTGACCTGTTGCACTGAAATAGAATAAATTATTTTTATTAGAATTTGGGAGTAGGAAAAAGGGAGGATTTTTATTTAATTTTAATTTTAACCTCTCCTTAAGGATGCTTTCTTCTCTTAGAAAATGGTGGGGAAAGAACTAATTCATTATACAAATTGTAAAAGGAAACAGAGAGAAGTATTGACATCTCAGTGCTTGCTGCTAACCAGTTTCAGGTGTGCAGGCGAGAAAAAGTGATCAGACTGAAAATGTGTGTGATTCTTCTTTAAAAAATTAGTAAAAAATTGAAAACTCTGTACAAAAGCCATTTCTGTGAGTTTGAGCTTAAATATGATATGTGTGGCTTTATGTTGGTGAGTATCTGAGAAGACTGGCAACTGAGCTGCTGGGCTACACTCTCTAGGCTCATGTGGAGATTAGAAAATGACATCCCTTGGCTCTAGTTTGCATAGGTGCACACACTGTGCCCCATTCCTTGGCTTTCTGCCATTCTTAAATCCAAGAGTCTCAAAAACATGAGACTCTTCCTTCCTATTGGTTAAGAGGAATACAGCCCTTAACCCTCACCACATCTGTCTGCTCTGGAGCTGGGAGCTGAATGCCTGCCTGCAGCATGGTGACATAATCCTGTTTGGAGGGAAAATAAAGCTCAAGTTCATGAGGAGATCTTCTATAGCTGAATGAACCAAGAGCTGTTGTAATGTGGAGATGTGTAGTCAGGCTGGAGGGTGTTTGGCTTCAGGGAGCTCCCACTGTGGGGGAAACAGTCTGTCTATGGCCACAGTGACTCAAGGTGTTCAGGTTGCTCTCTTGCCACCCCATGCAGCTGATGCATGTTTCAACCAAACCTTTCTAGTGTACAGGGACATAAAGAAGGATTTCACTCAGTGCTTCTGCTTCTCATGAGTTCCTCATCTCTGGCACTCCCAGTTCTTCTCTCACACTGAGGGATGTGCTGGGTAATAACTACACACACTTGTAATTACGCTTGTGGATGGAGTGAGGCAAACAGCCTGGTTGCTTTTGGTTTGGGGTGAGAAGGTCAAAATCCTAACAGTTCCCATTCCCACCGGAAATAAAAAGTTATATGGTTGTAACCGTGGCCACAGCTCTGCAAGCATGGCTCCCTTGACAGCCCACCTAGCCTCCCTTCTGCTGGGACACCAGATGTCTCAAGTAACTGGGCAGCAGCTGGCTTTGCCTAAGGAACCACCTCATGGCTGAGGACAGAAAGTAGGGGGCTGCCTGGCACCCTGAGGGGATGGGGTCAGGTCAGAACTAGCTTAGGGGTGCCAAGCAAAGAGAAAATGAGTCTTGATTCACAGTTTCAGCTCAGCTGCATGCATTTTGTGTTGTCAGAGGTGAATAACTGTTCGGTCCAGAGTCTCAGCCTGATGGGCTCTGCTCACAGGGTTTTGCTGAAACCAAGTTAAATGTGTCTGCTGAGGGGCAGGGACAGAATGACCTGTGAAGCCGAATTCTAAAAAAAAACCCCACTCTTGTATCAGAGCAATTGCTGCTGCAAAGTCACAGAGCAAAGGAACATTTTCCATCCTGTAGTTTTTATTGCACAAATGATGTGGCTATTTTCCAGGATCAAGGAGCAGGAGAGGTAAGGGTGATTTCAGAGTGCTGTTTTCATAAGCATGGCTTCAGCTAATCCCACCAGCAAAAGTCCCATCCACTGCAGCAGAAATAAATTCAACCAATGCCAAGTGCCTTTGTAAATCTCACTTAAGATGGCATTAATTTCTATCAGTGTTGATAAAAGCTGCCTGCGTACTGATTTTTTTTATTGCAAAATTGTGCTTTGGTCTCTGCCTACTGCTTTTTTTTACCAGCAGTCAGTGCTCCCCACCTCATCTAATCCTGTTCTTCACCCATTTTAATTTTCATAGTAATGAATTGAACTTGTACAAGCTCAGTGTATTTTTCAGAGTTCATCTATATTTATTGTCACTAGATTTTTTTTTATCTCTGTTTAAAAAAATGTTTTGAAATGTATTCAAAATTCAATTGGAAAACATCTTGGGAAGTGTAGGCACACTCTCAGAATGACATTTAAAAATGCAGTAACTTATAAAAATATTCCTGCAAATTCCATGAAAATTAAAACCTACAAAATTTTCCATTAATTTTTCTCTAATCACATTGTGGTATCCAGTTCTTGAGCACGTTACATCCCTGCAGGGCATTATTTTTCAGAGTGTAACTCTGTTTCCAGCAGTAGTGGACAGCAATTTCAAAATTCTCATTTTTTCCAAGGTGAAGAAACTTCTTGCTTTGAGGCTCTGGAGCTCCAGAATAGCTCAGATTACTTGTATTACTTTTTCCACTCACTGTTAGTGCTTTGAGTCAGCAAAACAGAAAATGTCAAGGGATTGCTGAGGTATGCTCCAGGTATAATAAATGGATAGAAACATATTGTCATCTGTTCTGTGTATTAGGAAATCTCTGCTGGAGTCAGGATACCACTCAGGTGTTCTCCAGATAAAAGAGGGGTCAGAGAGAAAACTAACTCAAGGGCAGACAGATGTGTTCTAAAAGTAAAATACACAGAGGAACATCTTCCCTCGACTGCCAGACTATGCTTTAGCGGGACTTGAGTTTGCAGAAAACACTTTTTTTATGATGATCTAAATGCACAAGAGATCACCAGGCAAAGCAGCTTTTCCAGATGTATCTTTGCTTTGGAGTTGCAGGGCACTGTAGATCTCACTGAAAAGAGTTTAGTTTCTAGTTTTGGCTCAGATTCCCTCATACAGTTATCTCAAAATTAATGTGAAGTCTGTCCACCAGAGACAAACAAAGCAGACTTACATTGGACTGAGATCATAATTTGGCTTGCAGTGTCCTATTTAGACTGGTCTGAGGTTTGCTTTAAATAAGAAGAACTGAGGAATTATTTAAGAGAACAAAAACAGGATCAACAATAACTATAATAAAAAATACTATGTTTTAAGGAAACAGAAAAGTTTACAACGTTCACAGCCCTGGAGTTTAATTAATGAAGTTATATATCTGTATGTGAATAAGGTTTTGCAAAAAAAAATAGTATCCAGTCTGCACTATCTAGAGTTGTCTGGGCTATAGATCAGTCGTCCATTGTCTGTACCTGATACCATTTCTTAAACAGCTTTGTATTTGAGGGAAAAGCCATACCTCAGCTGGGCAGGTCTCTAAAGATTTGAGATATTAGTGGTTATTAAGAATTCATAAAAACAGAAGTTATTTTTCATTTTTTCATCTACGAGTAAATGTTTACTTAAAATTTGCTTGCATCCTCCAGATGAACATCCATTTCATTAAAGTACCTCAATTTTTGTTACATGAATTTGGTAGTATAATGGTGTTTGCTCTGGTCAGTAAGCACTGCAAAAGATTTCTTCTCTTTCTCAGATTTTCTTTTAGTGCCATAATATTGAATATTGACCGTTTTGAAGTTGCTACAGCAAAATTATTCTAACTGCCTTTTCCCAACCTGTTCCATTTAGAAGCCTGCAGGAAGACAAGGCAACTCATGGTGGCCAGTCCTGCACTACAGAGTAGATGTTCTCTATTCCTGTAGCCATCCCCCTGAGTCATCATCCTCAAGGAGCGAAGGTAAAGTGTCTACAGGTTAGTTAAGGTGCTTCCCTGCATTCACAGAAGATGGATTCAGGAGCTTCCTCTGCCACTCATTGCCTGTGAGACTGTAAAGGATTTAACCTCAGCTTCCAGACCTCATTAGGCATCTACATTTCATTTCTTTCAGGGCATGTGTTAAAATAGAAGTACAGAATAGAAATTCCTTTCCAAAGGGACATTTAGACACCAAAGCACAGGCTGTGAATGCTAATGCTACCCTGGCACCTAACTCAGGCCTATACAGAGAGGCTTAAATTTAGGGAGAGGCAGAAAGGACTTCAGTATGTCCTACTGGGCACCTACTATGTTGTCTGAGTGACTCTTACTCCCAGGCCTAAAGCCATCCAGAAGGGCTGTGAAATTCTCACCTTTCATTTACATTTTGGGTCACCTAAGAATCGTCATAACTGAATCCTTTTGAGAACTGAGTTGAAGCATGTCTCGGTTGCATCTAAACTCTAGAGCAGATTTATGCCATATGATATGACCTGAAGTCATGCCTTGCAAAGCTTCCTGACCCATGGATTTGTTGGAGTACTCCATGACTATCTCCCCAGCTAAGCACTCAGGGTTCTTTCCAGTTGGGGGAAAGGAGTTGGGTTGGGGGAAGGGAGAATAAGGTTTGTTTAGGTCTCACAGCAATATGTTTTGGGAAGCATCTGAATGGAAAACTGAGAAACTATTCTAGGTTCTTAGTTATACATCCTATCTCCTGTTGCTGAAATGAAGAAAATACCAATTTGAGTGTATTCAAACAGAAATTTCTCTTATTTATTACATGAGCATAATTCCCATGAATACTGCAAAGAATTCACATGCTGTGAAGTTGGCATCTATGACTTAGTCTTGAGTGCCATATCAAACTTTGACAGCTTAAATGTGAAACATAAGGCCTCTTGTCCTGCTTTTCTTCCACCTGCCTGATCTAAGCTAAAGCTGTCACAAGACCCAGGAGACAACTGTATGCAAAGGAAAGACCTATAAATCCAGTTCTTTCTTTCAGACCTTTTATCTGATTATTTGGGAATTACTTTAGCTGATAAGTTAATTTTTTTACACTTTCCAAGTATAACATTCAGCACAGGAACAGGATAGCCATCCTCACATCAGTGGGATTATGTCTTTGTTCAAAATTATAGCTTTTGATTCAGATTTACTGGCAAGATATTTGTCAACTCAAGAGTCTGCATCCCAGTTTAGGCCCATGGGATCCCAAGAACCAAGTCAGTCTGCAAATATACAGCTAAATTGAACCACAGATACTTTCTGTTGTGTACCTGCAGTCCCATATCATGCTATCTGCAACAGCTGTGGGAGTGTGCACAGAAGGAGAGAACAGGGATGCAGAATGGGGTGGGGAGAATGCTGGCCCCTTCCAGTGTGCACATGGGATGCAGCTACAGGATGCTCTTCTGAGTTCCATAGCTCACTTGTAGCCTAAGTGCCTTGACACAGGAGGGTTTCTTGTTGAGGTCTTCAGTCTGGTATTCACAGTCCTCTCCTACATGTGAATGTATCCTATCAAAGTCCAGGAAAACCTGAGAAGAGATGTAAATGAGGCAAACAAGGACCACACATCACTAGAAGTGCTCATTGCCTCGCCTCACCTTTGGTGGCCCTCTTGTCTTCTCTTTCCATTCTTGTAGGAGGGAGTTGCTCTCTGCCATTGTCACTGTCCTACTGTGTGAGCATCTAACACAAATGTGTCTGCCCCTGCAGGATAATACTGTTCTGAATCTTTCTGGATATCCACAGCCCAAGTGTGGGATTAAGATTCCTAGCACATGCAATAGAGAAATGCAACTGAAGTGATGAAATTCACTCACCTACGGCAATTTAGCTCAAAATGAATATTTCAAATATGCTTATAGAAAAGACTGTCACTTGAAGACCTAGTAAGCTAAAAGCTCACTTGATTTTTTGAAAAGATCTGTATTTTGCAGTGCTTTTCAGCAAACAGCTCAGGTCAGTCCAATTTCCTTTACTTCATCTCAACAAAACACCACAGGTCGATTTCAACATTTCTTTAGGAAAGGAAAGGCAGTCATTCCATAGAACATCTACCTTAATTACATGGTTTCTGAGCTGCAACACTATGGCTTATAGTTCAATGGTTGCATAAACTCCCCAGTGGGGAATGTGAACAATATTTAATTAGCCAGGTCCTGCTGCGTGATACTCCAAACACCCTGTTTACCCAATTAAGACAAAGGTTGTGTGATCTTCCAGTTAGTAAGAGTCTCTATATAATTGCAGCTGGAAACTGGAAATGTAGAACATATCTCTTTGTAACTTTTATTTGTGCCATGTCTAAATAACACAAAGCAGGTAGAGAATAAGAGTAAGGAATGCTTTCCAAAACATCTGGTTTAAACATCTGCATGATGCAAAGGACGCTCAGCTAGCAATAGGATTCTGGTTCATGGCATGTTCTGTTGTAATGAAATAACACAGAGGACATTTGAGATGACAGTTTGGGTCTCTAGGAAAATGCCAAAGAAAGGGATCTTCAAAATCAATACACTCTGTACCAAAATGCACATGAGAACTACTGTATATTAAATGTACTGAGAAGCACATGATGCTAGGAGACAGAAAGGAAGGAACACACTTGGTGTTCATGTGACTCTTCTCAACTTGTTCCAATAAAAGATTTTTGTCCAGAATTGAATGAGAACGTAGAGAATACTCAAATGACATGATGCAGCTTTTGGAAAAACTTTCATTTAATCAATGGTGAAATAATTGCCTCATCCACAAGATAATCTGAAAATGTCTCTCACCCTGGGGATCTTCCCATCCAGAAGGGAGACTGCAGAATGTTGCATTGCCTTGAAAAGCACTGCAAACTGCAGACCTGCTCTTCTGGCTCTGGTAGACCCTACTGAAGTCTAGTTCCCTTTTGCCAAGGGAGGGTTTTGTTTTCAGCCTCCATCTTGATATTATTATTGCATTTGTGGGCTCCTGATAGCCTCACAAAAATCTAACAGTAATCTTCTCTAATGGTTGTTTTAAAGTATGGTATGTTTCAGGCCTATTTCTGTGTTTATCTCCATAATAAAGTACAGTCTTCACTGTCATACATTGCTCCTAAAAGGATATGAAAGGGAAAAACCTGGGTCCATTTGATTTTCCCATGAAAAAATCAAATTTAAAAAATCATCAAAGTATAAAATTTCACTTTCCATCAAAAACCTATTTCATATCAACTCTGATTCTAACACACATACTAGCAATCAAAAGTGAGGGCTTTTCTTTAGATCACAGTGAATTATGCTGCATCAGCATTTACATGGAAGAAAATCTGAAAGGAAAATCCTTGTCCTTCCAGTAAAATGCAAGAGATTTTATGCCTTCAAATTTAACAGGGAAATAGGTAGAAGGTTTTCAAAACAATGTTACAAGTAAAGAATATTTCACAAACTGTATATTTTACCTTTTACTTATTCATGCCAGAAGAGATCTGTGATATTAGTCTTTACTTGCCAAGAGTTTTCTTAATGTAGATATCTATGGTTAGTCGTGTTTTATCCCAGAAGTCACCCTTTTCCAGTGATGGAGAACAGATAGCATCGTGTGTGTGTGTGTGTATGTATGTGGGTGGGAATTGCAGTCATCATTGTCTGGTCACACTAGTTGAAGTCATTTGTAGGAGGTGGCAAGACAGCTAAAACTTAGGTGTTGCCATGGCCATAAGCAACACATATATATTGCTCCAGTCCTTCCTGTGTTGTAATTTTCTTTGATCGTACCGATGTTTTGTCTCTAGAATCACTTTTGCATGAAGCCTGAAGCACTCTGGAAGCATTGAAGAGGTTGGGAGTAACAGCTGAGGCAAGGAGGGGGCTCATTGTCACCAGCATTTGTAGTCTGCAAAAATTGTTTGGCTGGTATTTACCACTTTTATAAGAGAAACTTAAAACTGTCCTACTAGGTGGGTGTAACGCTAGTGATGTGTATAAAGATTGATGACTAAACTAGGAGGATGCAGAAATCCCTAATTTTCATCAAGTAGCCTGAAATGAAGAAGAGCTAACCAGATTATAAAATCTTGATCCTTTTAAGGGTTCAAATGTAAGTACTTTTTAAAGACGTCATTATGCTTTGCGTTCTGTAATTGCATATCTAGCACTTACCTGTATAATAGATAAGGAAAACTATGTGAAAAAGATGGTTGAAAATTAGCCAGTAATCTGTAGAGGTGAAATGAAATGATCAGCAAATCTCAAATAGTAGGAGGCAAACCAAAATCATGCTGGCAATAACTTTTACAACCTCACGCCAAATCTATCCAAAGAACTTGTAGGAAATCCATTACTCAGCCTTCTGGAGTTAAATTCAGGGTGTGCTGTTAAGCACTGGTTTCCCTTTAAGACATGTAAGGCTGGTGTTTAGGCAAAGCCAGCAGCGACAAACTCCAGGCTCAGCTGCTGTCTAAAGCACCTGGACACATATGGCCACATCCATACTAACAACTTAACTGTGCCAGGGAACCATTCCAGGCACTGAAACTCAAATCTTTTATTCCTTACATAATCACCAGTCTTCAGCTTCTTCTGAGTTTGGGTCCACCATCACCGTCCTGAACATTTCCCTAGCTTAGTTCAGGACTTTGCCCAAACCAGAGACTGTCTCCACTTGACAGTGTTGATGTGGATGCCCTGCTTGGAGGCTAAAAGAGCTTCATGGTATGGATTTGGGTATGGCTGTAGTGTCAAAGGAGGGGTCAGGGAATGTTTAACTTCCTTTTCAGGACACATCCCAGGTACAGAGATGGGAAATTCAGATGGAAGTGTCCCATCAGTTTCTGTTTTGAGGCATGAGTAAATTTGTACCCAATTCCTGGCAGTGTTTAGAAACTGGGGAATTGATCTGGTGAACAAATACATGTCCCAGCCCTAGATCAAATATTTTTCTAGGAATGGAAAAGATTTGAGTCTTTATGCCCTGTAATGCATGTAGCATGCTCAGAAGGTTCTGGCAGTCTCAAAGAACTGACTGTTAGTTGAAAGGATATCAGGCCTCAGACTAGCTGGCTTATTATCACAGCACAAAGGCTGGAAGTGAAAAGTAAGACTTGAATATGTTTTCAATTAGATTTCACTTTCCAAACTCAAAATTTATATTAATTGATACTTGAAAACTATTTTTGCTCTGTTAATATCTTGATATGTATAGTCAAGACAAAGAAAAGATGTCTCATAGCTCAGAGCATACAGAGCATTTATATTCTTTTTAAAAAGTGCTCTTTTGTCTGCATTTTGGCTTCTGAGGCCACATTTAGTTACAAAAATAAATTGTTTTCCTTTCAAAAATGTTGAGTGCTCTTGAATCCTATGCAGTCGTGTTCCCACATATTAAAAATGCAAGGCTGGAAGAATTTCTAAGCACTGCTTAGTAGACAAAAGCCTAAAGGTTTTGTTTACAGACTCTTTCACAAAAGAATAATCAAACTCTGTAGAGAGCTGCTACTCCACTTACTCGCTAGCCTTATTTTGACAGCCGTTGCTGTTCTGCACTACTTTGTAAAGGGTGGGTTCGTGTGGAAGCCAAAAAAGTGAAATCATATTTACTGTCAAAAAAACCCCGTGTGTTTTAATCTTTCATCTGCCACTAGCAAGCAATCAAAGATGGCAGTGGCAGCAGCCCTTGTAGTTAACCCCAGTGCATGTTCATTAAACGGCAGGGGGTACCCAGAGTGTTTATTTCAGTAAAAACAATTAAGCATATATACATTTATTTTTCAGTGTTAATGATTCCCTGTTGACAGAGCTGAAAGGCGAGTGCTTCTTGAGTCTCCAAAAGTGATTATTAAAGAGAAATGACTGTCAGTCTTCTAATTTGGATGAATGCCAAGTAGACCAAAGGTGACAAAAAGAGGAAAAAGAAAAGGAAGAATATTCAAGGCTCATTATCAACATGCTCTTTTTTATTTTTTTACATTGTCACAAATGAGCTTCACAGCTTTCCCTTCATTATCAAACTGCTGGCCATAATACAGTCACATTTTCAATTGCATCATGATGTGGTTCCATACATGCCTGAGATGATTTCTACTTCTTAATTTCTTTCTTGGAATCATTCATCATTTTCTTTATAAAATATTACCTCTCCTCCTGCTGTTTGTCAAACTTGTCCCCCATCTGTGGAGAATTTTGCTTGCACTCAAGTGAGCCGTTTCGGAGGGGGGAGGGGGAAGGGAATTTTTAAGCTCTCCAAAGCTGTAGAGGAGAGAAAAAAAAACAAACCCTGTCATGGTGCCAGCAAAACATATTCTCTGGAAACCATGGTTGTTAGGACCCAGGCTATGAATTGGATACACAAAAGCAAAGAAGAAAAAGTCATGCTCTTAGCATTGTTCTATAAAGTAAAAATATGGAATGAATAAGTACAGGGCCCTAAAAAGGTGTGGTGTTCCTAGCAGGTTGGCTCATCCTGTTATTGAGAGTTAGCAAATGTTCATACTCCATGTCTTTCATATTGCTGCAGACCGAGTTCTGCTGGCTCATCATGATTGTTATCTCTACTGGAAAGCAAGCAAACCTCTCATCTGTGTGAGATCTGATGTGACATTCTGCGTTTTAGTCAATTCCAGCTGGCTGCTCCAAAAAAGCAAGCAATGTTTCATAGGTACCACAGCTATTTCTTTCTTCAATCCCCTGAAGCAGTAGCTGTGGGGCTGTACTTACTGTGAGGTAAGGAACTGCAAATTCATATTCTATTAAATATAGATTCTTTTTATCACCTTTTTCACCCTCTTTGTAGTAATCCAGCTGCATTAGGTGATGTGACTAAATGACTCCTTCTTTTATCTGTTTTGACAGTCTCCCATTTTTGATACATCTCTGACTGCATTGTATGTATATCTCTGGACTTCATAATCCGTTTTAGAGCCTACATTACACACTCCAGCCATACAAACACCATTCCTCTCTGTCTTATTAATTTGTAACTTAAAGACAAGTTAATGAAAGTTTTCATGTGATCATTTTAGGCAGTAATGGGAAGGCAATGCAGAGTAAAAATCCTCTGCTAACATAAATTCCAACTGCAGTCTGTTTATTTCAGTAGAATTGTGGCTGAGGATCAGCTTCCTGGTAGATCCCATTCATTTAGCCTTTCAAGCGTGTGTTAGACATATATCTTCCATGATCACCCTATCATGCAGTGGCTATACTACAACCTTTATCAGAAGCCTAAATAGGCTCAGGAATAAACCCTCCATTGGCTCCTGTCCAACAGAAAAGAGTGTAAATTTGAAGACAAGTGGACATAAGGAGCTAGCCTGAGAAGGAACAAATCAAAAGTGAGCCTTTATTTAGTTTGGTTACATGCAGTCATCAGGTAAAACCTAAAGGATTTATGGTTAAAATAAGTTACTAAGCTCTTTAATGGTGGATGAAAACCTTGGACTGACACGTAACGTGGATTGCCTGTAAATTACAAAGGTGGTTTATTTAGCTTGTACAGTTTAAAGTGTCTTTTATGATATAAAATTTTATAACTTCTGCATTAAATTACTTCTTTGGTTCATAGAAATTATTTCAGTTGCCATTGCCACACACTTGCTCTGTTAGTGGTAGTGTTGGCAAATTAGTTCAAGGGATATGTTTTGGTCATAACAGTATGATGTCCCATGGAAACAGAGCCTACCTCTCCTTCAAAATACACAGTTTCATAAAATGGTTCTAAGCTGGGCATTTGTCTGCTATCTGAGTCACCAAGAGCTGAAAAGGTTCAGTTTGACATTGTTTGGACCAGGACAGACACACAGAGGTGTTACACAGCCATTCTTCACCAAGGATCATCACAGCAATAAATTATTCTGCCTCTGTAGCCTCCTGAAGAGCAAGGAGGCCCCTGCAAGGTTGCTGCAGCAGTCTGTTAGAGCAGTGCAAACAGGTAAGCCAGGTGTCTGGGGATGTTTCTCCATCACCATTTCCTGGCATTCCCCTCCTTACCTGGCATGCCTCCTCCTAAGCAAAAGCTGTGTTGCCATATGGTTTTGTTTTGCTGAAAGGAAATCCGTCAAACCTACCCACCTTAAGATAACGATTTCCTGACTGCCAGTCATCACCTGGAGGCTGGCACCACGGAGATGTGGAAAGCCATTGCCCTGTTGATGGAAACAGCCTCACCGTGTGCAAATCCCCAGCCGAGTTGCAATTGAGCCGTAAAAAAGGTGAAGGTTGTTCTGTGACTTGACTGAGAAAAGAACCCGCTACTGCCTGGAACATGTTAATAAGGGGTTTAGTGTCCTGATATGGTTGTAATTCTTTCTAGTCTTTTTAGTCTGGAAATTGGAATCTGAGCATTTACAATGTATCAATGCCTTAAATTCCTGCATTATGAAATAAATCTCCCCACACCCACACATTGGGCCAAATCCCAATGCCACGATGACATTATTTCATAGTAAATCTATTTATGTCAGTAGTGATTTCAGAGTTTATCAGCTTTGTAATAGCTCTGAATTTTATAAGCACTTTTTCTTTTTTTTTTTTACTTATTTAAAAAAATCTTTCTGATGTTTTTGCATGGACAGACAGTGATAAGGGGGAACAGTTTTAAATTGAAAAGGGAGAGATTTCAATTACGTATCAGGAAGGAATTCTTTACTCAGAGGGGGGTGAATACTGGAAGAGTTTGCCAGTGGATGCCCCATGCCTGGAAGTGTTGAAGGCTGGGCTGGATGAGGTTGAGAAAGTGGTGTAGTTGAAGATGTCCCTGCCCATGTCAGGGAGGCTGGAAGTGCATCTTAAAGTTCTCTATCAAACCAAACCATTCTGGTTCTACAACAAGGTCAGAAATTTATAGTTACAGTAAAAATGGAATAGAACTGATCTAAATACCATGTAAAACCTATCTTATTAAACTTCGAAATATTCTGGCTACAATAGAAACAATGATACTTGCATTCAAAAAGCAAAAGCAAACAGAACTGACCCTCTCTTTTCCTTTTAATTTTTGGGTTAACATTCTATATGCAGTGAAAAGCCCCAGGAGTACTTACTTCAAAGTGTTACCTTGAAAAGCAGTAGTTACAGATTAACAGATTCCATCCTTTTGTATTTTATCAACTGTGCTGCTTTTTACTGTAGTTTACAATTGAATGAACTAAATTTAGTGAGTAAAGCACTAGTGAAAAAATAATTATTAACAAAAAATGGCCTTCAGCTGAAGTTGGAATTCTTTGTACCAGTGAAACAAGATATGTTAAATACTGTAGATGAGGTAGGCATACTTTTTTTTATTATTATTGTTATTTGCTTAGGGCTTGGAATAAAATTTAATATTCTCTGAAGACAATGGGAAGTTTCCTCTTTTTGATTATGTTACTATTGGATGTTTGATTTCCAATTTAGTATGAGACATTATTCCTACATCATGATTCAGCCTGTGGCTTAATGAATAAAATTTTGTCTCCTGTACTTTACATTTTCCTCAGCTGCCCTGCTCTGCTATCCAGAGAAGGTTCAGATGATACAGCTTTGGGCCAGTCTGCACTATGGCAAAATAGTGCCATATTTTAGCCATTCATATAGTCTTCCCTGGGCCCTGATGTAGGCTGCTGTCACCGGACACAGTGAAGTTTCTGTCTGATCTTGTCCACCTTTTCCTACCTTCTGTTGAATCCTATTTTTAAACAAGAGAGACTGCCTGGCAATCCACCTATGAGCAAGCACTGCAATGTCTCTGCAGGGAGACGGTGCTCTTCTGAGATCCTTATTCCTTCTGCTCGCAAGGGGTAAATTGCTTTTGTAGGGAAGCACTCTTCATTTAGTCCAGGTTTGCCTAAGAATTTGTTCACAAGTTGTCAGAACTGCGTGCAGCTCAAAACGCTAATAAAAGGAGTGTCTGATACCAAAAAATTAAGATGATTTTGATTTTTTGCAGTTTTTTACAGCACCCTCAAAGAGTCAGATAAACTTTCAGAACAATAGTTAACACTGAGTGTAAAATTTTGTCTTCTAGCTCTATTTTTCATCTTTTATGGAAAGTAATGTTTTCTCACATTGCACAGACCCTGCAAGTAGGATTGATTTTAGTCGTAGAATCATAGAAGGGATTGGGTTGCAAACCCAAGGGACTTTGCAAGGGACTTAGAGATCCTCCAGTTCCAATGCCCCTGCCATGGGCAGGGACACCTTCCACCAGACCAAGTTGCTCAAAGCCCCATCCAACCTGGCCTTCAGATTGAGATAATTTTTGAGCTCTCAGCTGATCCAGGACATTTGTTTTATTAGAACTATCTCCAGAAGGTGCTTGTGCTTTTCTTGTCTAAGACAAAATTTTGCCCCAGTCCTTAAAGCACCTTGGTTGCTCTACTTCTTAGACAGTTTGATTTACTAAGTCTTAAGCTTTCCTTCTTTATTTTTTCCTCTTGCCTTATTTAAACCTTTATTCTTTTATATTGTATTAGTAAAAAAACAAAACCAAACCTGACCTGAAGATCAAACAGAGAAACTTCCAAACATGTTGAGTCTGACTGTGGAAAGTCTCCTATGCAGGGCTATACTGCAGCAAGGAAATTCTTCAAAGTGTGTTCAGTTTTCACTCCCCTCTAGTGCTGAGTGTTAAACATTTCTTTTTTCTCTTTTACTTTTTTTTTCCTTTCACTGTGCTGTGTCATTAGTGCTGGCTCTGTTTGATCCATGAGGAGAGCAAATTTCCTGCTTCAGCCTACAATGCACTCGAGAACCTTTTCACTAGAGCCAGTAAGAATGCTCTTGCAGTAAGGAGGAGAAAGAGAAGCCAGAATATGAATGTGATTTGTTTCTTCACTTTGATATATAAAGTGCAGCAAGCCAAAGCTGCATACCAAGAGGTGTCACAGCAGATTCCTCTCACTGTGTTTCCCCAGAGGTCACAGCTCAGAGTTGAGAGCTGTGCAGAACCAAATGCTAAAATTCTGCTGCTGCCCCGTGTGAGTTGGTCTCACAAGTTGGTCCCTCTGAAGCTGGTCCATATGTGGTGGTGATGTAAAGGATAGTTTGTATTTTCTCTCTGTTGAGACCTATTGTTGATTTCCTGAAAAAAAAGAGCGGACGTTGGCATTGCAGACGCGTTCTTTGATTTCAGTATGTAAGTCTGTAATTCTTCAGCATTTTGGGGGCTCCTATGAAGTGTGTCTGTGATGTCTGAACATTCAAACATTATAGCTGACTTCTGTTGCATGGTGTTCCCTCAGCCCAGTTTCATGATTCCTGTGTGTTTGCAGAGAGTGTAAGTCATCTTCTAGTTTGAACCACTACATTGTGGATGGAAGGTGTAGGTCTACCTCCTTTCACTTTAGGTGTCTACATTTGAGTCTGTTTTCATGGTGGTCTTCCTTTAAAGTCAATTAAAAAATATAGACAGGTCTAAGCTGATGTTGATATCTACAGTAGGATGAGTCCCACTGTAGAAATGATAATATTTCTCACTAACCATAAAGGAAATCTGTACAGCAGCTCTGTCATAAATGCAGGCACTTGGTCACATAAACCTGCAGTATCCTGCTCTATACTTCATAATGTTCACAAAGAAACAATTTATAATTTATAGCTGAACAAAGATTTTTGGTTTTAAGGACTCATGACATCGGGAAGCAAGGAGTTTAAATCCTGGCAGTTCTGCTTCTGCCACCAAAACATAGTCTGAGCTGTCTAAACTTACCTCTGCAGCACTGCACTGGGCAGCACCAGCATCCCTTTCATTGCAGAACACGCATGCAAGTAATGCACCATTTCATGTGTTACCATTTCTGCAAAAACACTAGTGGAACTTTATTTCAGTTAAATTTGCTTGAAAGTTGCACCTAACACAACTTCTCCTTTCCCAAGAATGAAATATGAAGAAATTTCTTTTTTTTTTTATATGCAATATGTTTTTGACCTCAGTTTCATTGAAAACTGTTGCACTCCTATGCTGTGACGGGACTTCAAAATGTTTCATGGAAATAGGTGCCTGTGACCTCTCTGATTGTTCCAATAAAAATGCTGATCTAGCTTGGCTCCACGAAAATTCCCAAACCTTCACTGCAGAATATGTGTGTTATAGAGGAGTGCAGCATAAGCACCTTCCCAGAAACTAATTTTTTTAGCTGTCAACAGCTAATACCGCTACTATGATGCCTAAAGTTGAAACTAAGAGCTGTCTGTTGTGCTTATCAGACCTCTCTGCTTCCGGCAAATGACTCAGTGGAGGGAGGTGGTGACTTGATTGAATGCAGAGGGAGAGAAACGCAGAGTTAAGAACAAAGAAAAAGAATGATGAGGGGCAAGAAGAAAAAAACTCTGAAGTGGCATCCGGAACAGATATAGGCAGATAACAAGAAGAGAGTTAATAGAAGGGTTGGTTGTTAGATGCACAAACCAGGTGAAAATGAGGGGGAAAAAAGTGAAAAATGAAAGGCAATAGTATGTAGTAGGCTAAGACAGGAGGCAGAAAAGAAAGCAGGAGTGGCAGGTCCTAAGGAGAAGAGAGAGGGAGGCATCTCAGATTTCCGAAGCCACAGAACCTCGGCATGTGCTGGCCGCCAAGCATGCAGGCACAACCCTAACATTTTTCTAAGGGATGATTGAGGTTGGTAACAAGATCTCATCAGTTAATACAATTTACTTAAATTTGGTTGTCTTAGGCTAACATTGCAATCTCAAATTATTTGTGAATAAGTAGTTCACATATAAATCTCTCAGATTTCATTTTCCTGGAGTGTTATTTGATGCAGGAGAATGCAGCCACCAAAACCTTCATCAGCACACAGAACAAGAGCAAACAGGTTTCGTGTGCATGTAAAAGCAGAGAAGTGAGACAAATTCACATATATTAGATGGAAAAGAGGTATATAAACCTGCGAATGGAAATTGAAAGTGTGAAACCATAGGTTATTTTATATATTAAGAAGTGTTTGAGAAGCTACAAAAGTTTTTTTTCATTCTCTTTGTAAAGTTCCAGTGCTGCCCTTCACAAGTCTCACTTGAATATTTCATTCAAGTGAAAGTAAATTCAGCTTATTTCACCAGACTATGATGTCTTTGAAAACTGTCTCAATCTTTCCATATGAAGAGTACATCACCAACAGAGCTAAACTCTTAATAATACATTGCATGACTCCAGACAAAGCACCTGTCTTTGATCAAAAAAAAAAAAAAAGTATAATGGCACTCACTAGCTGAGCTCGACTCAAAAATAGAAAATAGCATTTTCTTTCTTCTTGTGCAGTTTCATGTGATCCTGAATGTCTTCTTGTTCCAATATAGCTTCTTCCCTCTGTTTACTGGAATAAAATCTGAAAAAGAAATAGCAACCTGTCTTTTACCTTTCTCCAGCATTCAAACAAAAACACTACAAAGCTTTCCCCTCTCTCAGATGAGAGCTTACCTTATTTTTCCATTTCCTTCTCCCACCATAAGATACCCCTCTTGCCTTCTTCCTTTACACACCTTGCAGCTGAGCTGTTGAGCTGTAAACAAGCTCCAGTTCAGTAACCTGATTTTTCCTAACCTAAAGGCTTGCTAGGAGAAACGGATTATGTTTCCTAACTGAACATCACTTTAGTGCTGTCTGGAGAGTTCACTATGACTAGAACAACTGCTAAAGAACTGCTCTGATTTTACAGAAAGCTCCTCATAGGAAAACACGGTCAGGAGTGCAGCCTGCAGGCTCTCTTAAGGGGCTTGAACAGTGCAGGGTATATTCTGCAGAAGGGCAGAATACATGACATATCTGGAATCTTGGCAAGGTCTAAAGAAACTGTTTGGAGTCTGGATACAGATTGGTCTTTCCTAATTTAAGAGTAGTCACATGATTGCATGCCCTAGTTAGTAGGGTTGATGTTGAGCAGTCCACGGTAGTATCTCAGTAGTGTTTTGAAATGTGTTGCTAGAGAGATGCCAGGAGTATAATTTAGTAGGTCATTCTTCCACTTAAGTTACTATCAGTCTTCAGTTCAGTTCTTGTGTGGGTTGACATGCAGGGACTGTTAAGTGTGTCCAGATTTTGGAGTTAGGGATATCAGGCCTTAAAATTAGTGCCTTTCCTCTTTAAAGTGCCCAGTGTGAAAACGATCCCAGCAGCATGTAAGGTCATGGCAGAACTAAGGATCAGGCTGGGGTGGGACGTGGCCCTCGGCGCCCTGTGGAGGGGTGGGATGCCTCAGGGTGCTCACAAGTGAAGCTGAGACTCCTCTTTAAGTGGAGCTGGGGCTTGGGGGCTTGGGGGTGTCACCTCTTGACTGCCCAGCCTCCTGCCTGCCAGGGCCGCCAGCTGACACGTCTGTGATGGCACTAGCGTGTCCAGGCCACCTGGAAGTCCCAGAGCCTGAAGTGATGGCCCGTGGAAAGTGCCCAGGAAGTAGAACACAGGAGGAGCTTTATACCCTGGCATCTGTGAGGGAAACCCCATTGAGAATGTATTGGGAAGGAGGGTTGGAGAGGGGGGAAAATATTTTTATTTCAAAAATATTTAGTACTGGTTTTCCTTTGTTCACCGTTTCTCCACAACTGTTCGAGCTTTCTACTTTTTTAAGGGGAATTTATTGCATGAATGCGTATTTTAGTCATGATCTTTCTCAGGTTGCCAATGTGGAGGAGATAAACATCACAAGTTGTCGCTGTTATTCATGGGACAGCTCTGAAGTAAAATTTCACATCTATCACGGGTATTTGTAAATGGGATCAATGCATGTTCAGTAGGAAAAATGAACGCATGCCCACTTTGGTCGGAATGAGTCCACCTTCAGGAGTAAAACGTTTGTCAGGTAAAGGAATAGTACCAAATCAACTGAACTTTTAAAATAAGATTAAAGGGGCTGAGGAGGTTGATGTAGGAAGCCTCTGTCCATCAGCAGGACTTAGAGGTGACCTTTTAGCAGATGAGGAAAACCAATGTATAGCCAGATAGACATGTATTCGTGCTTTAAACTCTGGAAGCTTACAGCTTTGCCTGCTTTCCTTGCAAGTTTTCCCTATAATCTTAATAATCACAGAGGTGACAAAAGCTCTGCTTAATGCCACCTTTGACTGATATATATTAAGGGAAATATATTTAGTCACAGTTCTTCTCTGGTCTACTGTATGTCTCTATTTATTACTGTGCTGTTTCCAAGATAATAAGTCTTATAAACTAAATTTGATTTTTTAAAATAACCTATGAATCTTAAGATTCAATCAGAAGCTTTTGAAGCTTTGCAGCATATAACTGGAGCTGATGTCTTGTTCTTTATTCTTCAACCTGCAGGTCAAGCAATTATTACTTTCTGTCTCTAATTTTGTGCCAGTCTGTTTTAGCTTGCCAACTGTCATGTTGGTGGATTGAGATTTTCCATAGTTCTACATAATACGCTTCCAGCTCAAAGAGTAAAACATTTTTAAATTAAAATGCATTCTTTTCTAAGAAAACTGCTCATATAAAAACAGTATTTAATAAAGCTGTAGTCCTGTTTGATGCTGGTTTCTACTAGTCCAGCTAGACCTAAAATTAAAGACAATTTTCTGTTGTCCTTAAATCAGAGATCCAGAAATTAAATCCATTTTCTCCATAAACATGTTCCTGAAGTTGTTTTTTTTTTCAAGAACAGAATAAATAATTATCTTTTTGTGATTAAATTATGTGATGGTTGTAAACGTGATCACTTGCATGAAGATGGGTGATTTAATATGTCTGGCAGTCAAAGAAATAGATTCCCATGATTAAGCAGCATGGACTTTAAATAGGGGAAGGACTGCATTAGCAGGGGTAGATTATGTTCATTGGTTTGTAATCTGCTTTTGTTGCCTGATTTTTGAACAACATCTGGGTAAGAAAGTGTTGAGAAGTAACTGGTGAAGTAACTGGTGAAGTAACTAGTGAAGGTTGAAGAAATTGCTCTTTTTTGTTATAGCTCCCACCTTTTACAGAGCAGGTGCTTTGTTGTGCTGGGTAGATGCCGTGGACTGAAACAGAGTAGGGGGCTGTGTCTCTGTGTCAGGTTCCTGACAGGCACCAACCTTTCTGTTCTGCACTTTCCATCCTTCTTTTGCGCCTGGGTGTGTGGGCACACGCATCTGTTCTCACCTACATATACATATATGTACATAAAACATAAGTAGATATATCCCCAATGTGTGTAGGGCTCTAAAAGCAGCATTTCAAATAGCCAGGACAGGAGACAGAGATGTTTTAATTAGAAAACCAGTATTATTTAGAAAAGTAGCCTCACAGCATGAGAGCCTCTGCTATGCAAAGTGGAAAGGAAAGATTAGCAAAAACTAATGGGTGACAAAATAAAGATATCTAATCACTAGGTGGGAATAGAAGGCAACATGGTATTACTTTTGAGCTTGCTCTCATTTATACTGATCTGTAAATTACACAGTGCCTGAAGCTATGCCAGGACTCTGTAAACAATTTCTGCAAAGAGTATGCAAAACATAAAGACATTGCATAACCAATAGGATTTGCACTGGAGGAATGGTGCAGTAAAAATAATAACAGCAAGACTCAAGCATGGCTCAAGACTTTTTCTTGAAGCAAAATCTCTTCAGATAGTGCATGAAATAAAACATTGAAGAGACAAATGTCTGTAAAAGAGAAAGCAGGGTAAGAGTAAGGGGTGAACACAAGTGTCCACAGCATAGAAATGGAGATAATGAGTAGAGAGACAACTGGAATCGCATGAAAACACATTCAACAAATGGTGGTGAAATCCAAACTGACAAAGAGAAAGATTTGTAACCAACCTAGCAGCAAGACATAATGGTGCTGGCATGGACCATGGGGCAGAGGACCTTTTTCACAGCGTGGGTCTGTTGTTTCCCACATTAGTTACTATACTGAGTTAAAGCACTCCCTGGCTTTAGCTAAACAATTTGACTAAGCCAATTCATGAAGCTTCACTTATTCTTAAGGTAAAGGAGAACATGGTGGCTATGGAGTACAAGGTATGTCATAGAGAACTGAACAAAAGGCAGGAATGAAGTTCCTAAAATTAGGAGATAAGTTAAAATAATTTTAACTGGTGAAATAGACAGTGTATGGCCTAAATGGATGTATAGGGGAGAAGGTTTAAAAAAGAAGTAATGAGTTCACTGGTGAGGTTTTTATGTGTACTGTAATGCATGCAGTGGGACAAAGAAAATAGGAGAAATAAAAACACATTAGTCCAGAAAGAATCTGAATTCTGAATTCATCACAACTGATCAGATTTGACCAAACCATACCGGAGACACAAAACTGGAGACACAAAACTTAGCTGCTAAACGTGAAGGCTGACACTTCCAAACACACATAAGTAGATGGAAAGGGGGAGGGAGAAATAAACTTGCCTTGTAAAGGGAATTCTTTGAATCTCCATGGTACAAGCTGTATATTGCTCAGACTGTTTTAAAATACATTAGCCAGATGCATATGGAATTTCACACTCTTTACATCATCCCTGATAAAGAAAAGGATAAGAAGGCAGACAGATCTCCCTAACAAAAGACTTCCCATCCTAATGAGGCCACTGTATTTGTCCAGAGCTAGTTATTCTGTATTCACTAGCCTGTTGGACACAAAGATGCTCATTAATAGGTACAGCCAAAGCACATGGTACTTGATCTGCTCCCAGCCACCTGATTATCCCCCATGGACAATTTCAGCCCAGGTGCAAATTAGAGCTTCCAAAATACAGTAGAGTCCCAGAAGAGCAGGTGGGCTTTATGTGTTTAGAAGGGGGAAAAAAAAGCTGTTAAAATAACACATCTGTGTTTCTGAAGTAGAAGACAATGAGGAAAGCCTTAATCTCTCTTTCAAAGGCAATCAGGATCAAGCCATGGTAAAAGATCTAAGCAACTCCAGATACTCGTGTGCAGAAAGTAAACACAGAAAAATGATATTTATCTGATAATTTGGAGGAAATTAAGCTCAAGATACTGATGAGGTGTTTTTAGTTTTGGGCAAATTTTACCTCCACTTGAATTACTGGGAACATTTTATTGACTGAAAGGGGATTTAGAATATTAAAAACTAACAGTTAGATCATGAAGACATAAGAGTCAGAAGTACAGCTTTTCAAACATAACATGAAATGTTAATCCTGGGAATACAGGAGAAGTTTCTCTGACTTGGGTTTCAAAAAGCTGTTGGAGAACCAATTCCAAAGCTGTATTTATCCAAATACTTTATTTTCTATTTTTTCTGTAATTTTCAGTCTCCTTAGAACTGAAGTAAAAGTAATTTGCTAGAGCTTCCAGGACTGCTCTTAGCTCTTTGCATCTGTCAGATCTGAACTGTGCTTTCTGAAACCACATAGCAAGTTTTTCTGGCCTTTTTTTGGCATGCAAGCTCTTTTCATTACAAGCTCAACAGAAACATGAGCTAGATGCTGTTACCAATACTGTAGTGCAAAACCCTCAGCTCAAGTAAGAGCAAGTCTTCTGTAAGAAAAGATAAAACTTGAATAAATTTAAAGCACATTTGAAAATATTGCAGCCATGGATTTTGCCATTGCACCATTTCTTGGGGGTAAGCAAGGACAGTCTCTACTTATTTCTTTTACCTAATCTTCTCTGAGTACTGGATAACTGATAGCTACATATTATTACAAAGTCCTTGAAAAAAGGTGAACGCTGAGTATTGTTAGAGCAAACAAGTAGCTGTTGTATTTAGTTTTGGCAGAAACACAAATGCATTTTTAATATCTTTTTGTTTCATCTAAATCCATTAAGAGAGCTTCTCCTTTTCTGCCTACATAATGTGCAGTCTGCATTTTGTGTTATAACAACACAAATTCTATGGAAACTTTACAATTAGTGCATTTTAGCATTGCTGCAAAATCCTACAGGAGCTGATGATTCTCTTGCTTTGTGGTGATGGGTGGCTAAGCAACTCAAAACAGAATGGCACTTAAATCTAAAAATTAAACCTTCAATCAACATAAAACAAAGTTAGTGCCTTAAGATAAAATCTACCCGAACCTTTAACATTTTCCCTTTTTTATTTTTCTTGACTTGGTGATGTAGCAAGGGGGCTGCCACCTGGCAGAAGCAGGCTGCAGAAGTTACCATTCTCACTTCACATTCCAGGTGCGCTGACTGCAGAAAGCTCCCTTTGTTCCTTCCTCAAATGTGAATAAACAGTAACAGCTTTTATAGCCCTGACACAGAGTGTGAGCCATAACAAGAGAAAGCATGAAATGCCAGAGTACTCTGAGGCAAAATGTTGCCTTGCAAGGAGATATATATTTTTTAAATATTCATGTAGTTTTAAAACTAAGCACAGAGTTTTAAACAAAAAAAAAAAATCAAAATGCCTTTAAAGCTCAAACTCGCTAGATAAAAGAAAAGTTTACAGATTGGGAAAGAAGTAACACAAGTTGAGGTTAAAAAATAGTGCATTGAAGGAACCCGTGGGTTTCGGGCTGTAAATCCCCCCGGCTAGTTTGGGATTTAAGCCCGCACGGATCCTACATGGACGAAGTAAAGGACGAGAAGCGCTCTTTCTCCACGTGGTTCTGATGTCCTGTTTATTAGCTGGAAGGGGACATCTGCATCGTAGGGCTTCCAGGTGAATAAAGAGGAAGAGCTCCAAACCCAAGGGACGTTTATACCCGCGGAATGGGAGGTGGGGACGGAAGGCCGCAGCCAAGGGGACACCAGTGAGGAGGGGCAAAGGAGGGGCTACAAGGGACAGACCACCTTATCCGAGGGATACACCATCTGAGGGGAAGGGGAATCATGTCTAAATACTTATATAGTGCATCACAACAGTGCATGAAAAAATTGTTGAAAAAAAAATTGTACAGATACACTTCCTGCACTCCTGCACCCTTTAGGATGTTAGGTTCTCAATTCATATAGTCACCAGCTCCTACCTCGTAGTCTAAACCAACTATCCACATTACACATGCAAGGCCAAATCCCATGCTCCGCCTGCTGGCGCTGCTCTCCTGGCTCCGCTGGCACCGGGCCAGTGACAGCATTTGAAGATGCAGCTGAGAGGCAGAGCCCAAGTGCATCAGCTCGAGGTTGGCAGCCACACAGCTTCTCTTCCTTGCAGAGCCAGTGCCGAGGAACAGCAGCTGGTTCTGAGAAGGAGGGTGGAAATCAGAGGTGGGGAAGTAGCAGCCTCAGATTTCTTGTACTCTTTGTCCGTCACCACAAGGTTTTGGGTGTGTACTGTTGTGAACACTGGATAATGCTCAGTGTGTATGTGTGGTGTGCTGAGGTCTGTTCCTCTCTTACCAAATAATTTCCCCACACCTGCCAACCTGCTCTAAAGGAGAGAAAAAATTATACAACACATTTTGTCTGCTTTCCCTGATCATTATGAAGTTTTAATAAATTGTATTATTGTATTAATTGTATTATAATGTTGAATACTGTAAAAAGGGAAATACAAAAAAAAGCATCACAAGCCAGACTTCACAACTGAGCTTTCCTTTCAGACAATGATGCAGGTGTGCATATTCGTTGAGATAGGCAATAGAACTTCTGATGCAAAGTAGAGTGGGGTGTCACAGGCCTCTTTAAAATTAACTGAGGTCAGTAGGAATGTCAGATAGCCTGAAGGTATCCATGTGGCTGACTGAGCTAAGGACCAGCCAGGACTGTTGGTTCTCCTCCTTCACCAGGAGCCACAAACACTGCAGGTTCTGCAGTCACAATCAGAGCTCAGGAATCTCAAGAGCTCCAGAAATAATTCATCACAAACTTTGTCATGAACTCATCCAAAACTGGAAGCTAGAAATGTCATCCAGAACCGTGGCGTGTTTTTTGAGTATGGTTCTAATGAACAGGTTTTTTAGCACCAACTGACACCCACCCAGTCCTTCCTAAAGAGTTGAGAGTCTTACATATATATATATATATATAGTATATATACATATATATATATAGTATATAGTATATATACATATGCAGGAGTGGCACATCTCTTTTGGCTTTACATAACAGACCTGATGTGAGTCTAACACAGTACTAGTCATGTACTTGCCCAGAGCCCAGAGACTAAGGCAACCACACCAAGAGTTCCTTTCTTACAAATTTCAGCTTTTTAAAGTGGCACATGCATGTTTCTGATTTCTCTTTCTGAGCCTCAAAGTTTTTGCATTCTCCCCCTCCTTTCTTTTCCCTTCCCATCCCTTGCCTTGCCTTTCTTTGCCTTCCCTTTTAATTCCATTTACTGCCCTGAATATCACTTTTCAGTTAAAGAACCAACTAGAGCAGATTATATTTCATTATGGAGATTTTGGAAAAACATTTATTGCTTTTTTGTTTTTAGATTTTGCTTTTCATTTGAAGTGTAAGTGCTAGTAGATTTCTTCAATCTTGTTTTTATAAGAAACCAAAAAACAAGGAGCAATGCAGAGCTCCTACACTGAGAGAAGGGAGGGTAAGTGAGAAGGAGAAATTATGAGGAAAGAAAAATTACGAAAAGAGTGAATTTAGTCTCCAGAGGTTGAAATTGACAAGCAGTTTGTTGCAATTTTAATTTCAGCCCAATCTGATTCAAATTATATGCTTTTTCATTACATGACTGGTTTGCGATCAAGTGTTTGTCTCTGTACCCCTATGTTTTGTATACATGCTGAAGATGAAGTTTTATTCCAATCTTAGCCATCATTGGATTAAGAGATGTGGGAAGGAAGGGTGAAGATGCTTACAGTCAGTTTGTTTTGATGACTCATTTTACACTGAAAAGCTGCCAGATATGCATCATTTCCACTCACTGAGAAATGCTGTTTCAGTCAACTGAAACAGTTTTTCATCTAGGATGGGGGGGTCTTCAACCTGCAAGCAAATGGAGACCAGATGGCAATTATCCTCACGTTGATGCCAAAGTCAAAAATGCTACTGTTTTTAAAAAAGCAGCACCAGAAGAAGAGAGGTTGTGCAGTTATAATCTATTTACATCTGGAGTATAATGAAAGAGGCAGCAAAGACCACAAAGTAGATGGGACAAAACAAGAAAAATTGACATGAACCTTTTATAAGTGATCAAAAGCTAAGTGAAATGTGCTTCAGAGCCTGAATGTCAGTACTGTGTGAAGTACAGACATTCTAAGTAGAGCTTTGCAAAGGTAACTTGGGTAGCTGGGAAACTGCAGAGCCTTCTGTTTTGGAAGGAACACATGGGTTTTACATAACCTCATTCTTCCCCCTGTATTCAAGAGGAAGATTAGATAGCTGTCAGAGATCTGATTACAAAGAATTTCTGAGGTATTTTTATCGCACTACTATTCAAAGAGGTAGAATTGCTAGTGGTTTTATAATGGAAACATTTGCTATTTACAGGCTTTAATTCAATTGCTTAATTGCTGATTCGGAATGCAAAGGACTGGAATTTGAGCCGAGAATCATTTTTCCCAAAGAAAATATTTATTAAAAGTAAAAGCAAACTTCAGCCATATCATGCAACCTCTAAATTGAAGCAGAGATGGTAGGAAGAAATCTCAACTATTTTCTACCTCTTCAAGAATGTCCATTCATTCAAGTTCCTTAGGGAAAACACACTTTTTCTTCATGATTAAGAAAAGATCGAGGAAAATACTTAGAGTGTTGCCCAAGGTACACACATGCTTAGTGAAATTCAGAAAGAAATCTATATGGCTGCTTTGCCTAACTTCTTTTGACGTGGTGCCTTGCCTATAAAAAAAACATTCCCAAATACACAGGTGATTTCAGCATGGGATGACACTAACACTCTGATGGTCATCAGCTAACAAAAACCCTCATACAAATCAGGTTCTCAATGCCAGATAGTAATTTCTAAGGCGCAAATATCATTGTCTAAAAAAAGTCTCCTCTGTTCAGATTCCCAGTTTGATGGCTTACATCTGCCTCTACGTATTAGAGATAACAGGAGGCAAAAATAGATGTATGGAAATCAGACACGTTGTAGAGTTAAAGCTATCATATTTCACAGGGCTACCTCGCTAGATGATCCTTTCTTGGCTCACATCTTGTACGACACACATCCAGCCATAAAGGACTTGAGTTTGGATTCCTGGCATCCTCAGCTGACATCGAGCTGAAGAATACAGGTGATTCCAAACAGGTCACTCACTGCTTCTCTTCTTTGGAGAGCTTGATTTTCAAAGACTCATGGAAGGTTTATCTTCAGTCATGGGGAGCAGAGGCAGTGTGTTCACTTATATTGAAGAAGTATTTAACGCAGCAATACAAAGTGTTCTGATAATATATTAAGGACTACCCTGGACACCTTTGCTATAATAGAGCCTATGAAAGAACAAATTGACACTCGAAGAGCCTAGTGGGTCATCTAACCCATCCATGGAATATGCAAAATTAATAACCTTGGATATCATCCTGAAAATAAGCTCAGGAGCAATAAATAATTTATAGTCCATTTGTAGTCACAAGTCTTTCGTTCTTACAGATACATTTGGAACTGGAGCAGAATTTAATAGTGCAAGAAGCACAGTAAGAACAGTGGCAAAAAAGCTCCTCCTCAGTGTTATCTTTGGACACAATTGTCTGTACCTAGCTCTGCATAACTCAGCCAATTCTCCCACTTGCATATTCAGGCATGAAGTTTAAATTCTCAGTAGACCATTATAAGGTCTCATGCAAGCTGGTGTAAATCCAGACCAGCTCCTATGATGTCAGTCAATAAAGTTACTCTGAATTTACTGCTGTGTAACTGGGAGTGAGATACTGATCTCATTGACTTTGTTTTTTCTGTAAATCACTGTGCCAAATCCTTATGGCCTCACATAGGCAAGGACTCCTGTTTGTCACCAGCACAAATTCTAAGTGAGCAAACGGTGCTGAGTTGTCCTTTAATCTCTTCTTAGTTTCATAGCTTAGCCACGCACTCCTGACAACTCCCTGTATTGGCTGGTCACTCCTTTTGGAGACTGTGGCAACAATGGCTGAGGGTGTAAACATTATTAAAGTAATTTTCTTGCTGTGTTTCCACCAAAACAACAGGGGTGCTTGATAGATCAGTGCCTGCTATGTCACCATTCCACACTTCCCCTAAAGAGCTGAGAAATTTTCTGTTTGATGTCAGATTTGTCCACACCTCAAGAGAAAAATCACCCTTCTTTAGCAACTTAAAACTCAATTTTTCCAACAGAGATTACCTGCAGCAAGCAACCTGGCCCCTGGCATCAGTAACATGTCCTCTAGCTGCATCCCTCTAAAGCCTTTTTCTCTGGGAAGCAAGCTCTAAATTGCAGTACATCTGAAATGCAATAATAGAGTCTTTGGGCTTAGACTCCAAAGTGCTATTACAAGTGTAGGTACTGCAAAGTACTGGTTTGATATATTGAAATAATTCTTTTCATGAGAGTTTATGTTGATTTCTTCCACTTCATTGCAATATACAGAAGGATCTCTTTTCATTAGTTTTATAACAATAGCTTTATTACTCCACGTTTTTATTAGCTGTAAAATTGGCATAAAATTAAAGATGTTTACAGTTTCAACATACAGAAAATGGAAATGAAATCTTGAAATTAGTAAAAAAAAATGTTATGAAATCTAGCTAGTTACTGTTTGTAATGCAGGTTTGCAACAAGAAAATAGAGCAGGAAAGCAGTGAATCATGAAGGTGAAGCAGAGCTAGATATAATGCATACAGCATTATAATTATCTGAAAACCAGTCAAACCAAGGACACTAACAATTTGCCACAATAGTTTGTCTTTCAGAAGCACTGAAACCAGAATTTAACTTAAAGAAAGAAAAATAAATCTTCCTAAAGATAGGCCTGCAACTCTGGTCAGATTCTCACAGCATGCTTAAATTAATCAACTGGCCATAACCCAAACCACTGTGACTGGAGATTTACAGAAACATGGCATAGTTGTTTCTTTTCTTTGCCTAAATTGTGATAATTTGGTGTTGAAAAAATGCCTCTCACTGTGTCTTGAAGTCCATTGCTTTAATGATTGATGATTGCAAAATTGTTGATTGCAACATCTTGAACGTTTTATGTTTAGTTTTAAATGTCTCTGAACTAAAGGGCAAAAGAAAGTTTTCTATGATCTCATGCACTCATGCCTTAGATCAGTGACAAGATGGCTCCGGACTGTGACACAAACGAGCTTGCAGTGCTGGACAGGACAGCCTGGAGAGGCAATCCCTCGTGTCAGGGAGCATCTGGGCTGTGGAAGCACCTTTGTCAATGGCACCAAAACACCTGGGGCTTTGCCATTTCTGTACAAACATCTGTGATTAGGATCAAGTGGTGCTCACAGGGTTGCGCACAGGGGTTGATTACAGCATGGCTGGGGCCACCCCTGTGCTTTTCCAGCTGTGCCTGGGGGTGGAGATCCCCATTCTGAGGGAGCGAAGCGGCTGCAGCAGAGCTGCCGGCAAAGACCCCAAAGCATCGCGGTTTGTCACAAGGACAAATGCAGCCTCTGGAATCCCTCTGATGCTGATTAAGCATTGCTTAATCCAAAAGAAACTATTCCTAAGTTTAAGGAAACTTTTGCCATTTTTTCTTTGCTCTTGAAGCTTCAGATGGAGATGATTTTGTTCAACTATCTTCATCAATTATGCAGTGAGACAGAGGGAAAATAAGTCTAGAAGGGACTTGCTGAATTATTTCTTTGTCTTCCTACTGAGGAAAACCCTTTCCCACACACTACACAGAGGATTGCTCTGCCAGTTTAGATTGTTTTCAAGGGTCAGGCCTAGGCTGGTACCAACAGCAGATGACAACAGCTATCCCAAAAACCCCTCGTGTTTCCTTTACACACTCCTCACTTCTGGAAGAAGATCTAAGCAATTTAACTAGAATGTCACTTATCCTCTCTAGGTGACTTATGTGAAGTCAGAGGTGCTGCATTTACAATTGTAGCTTCAAAACAATTGAATTTTGCAAAGCAGAGATAAAGAAACTGATGCTTGTCTGAAAGTTCTGGATTTTTTTATTATTTTATTTATGAATCTAATATGTTTTTATAAACTCTGGGTGACAGAAAAGACAGAGCTGGCTTTTTAATGCCAACACTGAATACACTGAAAGAATACACTGCAGGATTATGGTCTAAATTTATTTCTTGACATCCATTTTATTTAGGGAATGATATAAATCTAGCCCACTCAGCACCTGCTGTCTTCAGACACACCAGCCATTTATGTCACTTATTTAGGGTTCCCCCTTAGGGTCTGGAGAGCAGTTCTTCCACTTCAGAATCCCCTTCTGCCATCATTGTGTTTTTATCAGATTCTCACCTCAAAGTCCTACTACAGCCAGTTGTGCAGGACAGGTCAAGAAAAAAGGAGCAGGCTGCTTTCTGTGCTGGTGGGATACCCCAGGGAGCTCTAGCTCTGCAATTCAGGCCCTGGAAATACATCATTCCTTTCATTTCATGACTTTGCTGTTTGTTTGATGAAGTGTTCAAAATTCAGTGGCACCAGCACACCAACAGGCTTTACTATATTATAATCTTTGTGAAGGTCTTCATGAACTTGCACACAAAGCCTTTCAAAGTCAAGTTCAAAACAAAACAAGGACCATATCCTTTTTCTCTATGGAATTTCAGGGGGAAAGTATTCAAATTTTAAACGGAAAAGCACTTTACAGAAAACGTTGTAATTAACAAAGCAGTAGCTATTCCCAGGAACTACAGCAATTTAATAAGAACAGCTTTTTGCAAAGGACCTGGGTGACACTGGTCCATTCAGGAAGAGCCACAGGAACAGAGAATGTTACCTGCTCCTCTGCCATGATGCTGCCAGCTGCCAACTCTACCATCTGCCTACAGCCACAGGTTTGGCTCATGAACTCCTCCCGAGGGGTTGTGCTGCAGACGCGCAGCTCCGGGGCTGAGCGCGCCCGGTGGCCTCAGCTCCTGCTTCTGCTCGAGAGGGGCATCAGTCCATGGTAGATGCCTGGGGTCAGGGGACAACAGCAGCACACACACACTCACTCCAGGGCACAGATTGCCACTGAAATGTGGTAACAACACAAAGCACTGCTGTTGTGACTACAGGTAACTTAAGAACGTAATTTTGGATTTTTCACGGAGTTGCAAATGCTGGTGATTGCTTTCAAAATCATTCCTAAAAGAGATCTTTCTCTGAAAATGGTATCTTAATGACTATTACTCTACTTGTAGAAAAATAAAGTGGCTGTGATCTGCATTGGAGAAGTGCTAAGGGCAGATCTGCCATCAACTCCCTGTGACTGTTGTGCTCAGCAGGCATGTACAGCTGTGATCCTCAACCAGCTCAGACTCCTTCTAGCATATTTTTAGATGAGCAGGATGCATAACTTTAAAAATAAAACATTTGCCAGACCACACATCATTTCATTTTTGCAGCCCTTATTTTTAATAAACTATTATTTCTTCCACAACACTGTAATATTTTCCACAACACCACTTTTCCAAAGCATTGTCCAAGCCTCCTCTAGGCTCTGCAGCAGCCAGTACTGAAATTCTTGCATGATTTATTTTCCCAGGCACCTTTAGGTCTCCTGTGGATATTAAAAGAGCGAGAGTTTTAAATACAACCATACATAAAAGAAAGTATTTTTTGACAATTACAGGAAAGTCCTATTTGTATTTCTTACATGTGATTCATCATCTTTATTATGATATGAATTATGAAGACAATGTAATATATTCTGTGTTCCCTCACACAAGAAAATGTCTGGTTTGCCTTTGATTTCCTACTGAATCCATTCTACAGTGGGTTTTCAAACAATGATGATCCAAAAATCTGAATTTGATTGGGTTTCTGGGAAGATCTTCCCATCAAAGATTGACCACATGATGTGGCTCTTTTTCCTCTACTCTGTGGGTAGAAGGATATACAAAGCAAAAATGGAAATACAGATTCTAAAAGTACTCTGTTGGGTCAGCTATTTGAACTGTAAACTTTAATTTTATATATTTTATTCTGTATTTATAGCCCAGAAAACCTAGTTCTTGTTTTCAACAAAGCATTAAAAATAACTTTAATATTAAAACCTTTAAAGGAGTGTCAAGTATGCCACTTAAAAGTAATTTTTTTTATATGTTGAATGTCCAGAATTAGACTTTTTAATTATTTTTTTCTTTAAATATTAATTTCCAGAGTGTATAAAAGCCTGTATGCACCATTCATTCCAGGTATGTACAAAATTTTTGAAGACAAAATTGAAGAATTTTTGAAGTATAAGGAAGCTCCACTGTATAAGGAAGCTCCATAAGTTTGGAGGAAACTGTAAAAGTTTTGTCACCGAAGTCTGGATTATTTTATTTGGGAATGTCATGTAAAGTCCTAATTATATAAGACTAGCTTCTGCTTGTGGAGGTTATGAGTAACAGAAAAGCACTCAGAGCCAGGGAGCTGCTTCCTTGCCCATGACTGTGTTTGATGAAGACAATACAGCACTTAGAAAAGACAAGAACATCTGAACTTTTGGCCAGAGTGCTTCTCCTGGCTCTTCCTGGCTGAGATCAGCTTCTCTTTGTGAGCTCCACAAGGCACCACACGCCAGGAGAGGAGATGGTTCCACCAGACTGGACGGGGGGAATAGACTGACTGCAGTGCTCAGAGTCCCTACACTTGTCAGTTTTATTTCAAATAAATATTTGTCCATTTTTAAGGTCAAGAGATCATCCCATATAAAGATCAGACTCTTGGCATAAATTTTTACTGAAAGCTCATAGTCTGGGGCAAGACATATATTTTAGAGAACACTCCAAGTTCTGAAGACTCAACTATACTTTATTAAGTAGATTCAGTGGTTAATTCACCTCATTACACTGACGGGGCTTCTGATTTTTATTCTAAATTCTTCTGGCTTTTGCTCTTCAACACTGCATTTTTCCTAAAAATATGTTTGCTGGAGCAGTTCACCATAAGAATTTCATGTTTATGCCCTGATAATACCAGATAGTAAGATAGCATTTTGTGTGCCTTATCTTACGGTCACAGTCCTATTTAAAGTAGAGATCTGTCTGACTGTCGTTTGTTAGAAAAATGTCCCTCTATCAGAAATGTTGTCACACAGATCCCCTGCAATCACATGAGCACACACCTATGCATGTGCACACAGTCACAAACACAGAAGTATTTGGTTTCTTGGAATAATTTATGATTTTTGAGGACAGGTTTTATCATATTGTAATGTCAAATTCATATTTTATCATTAATGAAAATATAGACTCAAACCACAATCATGGAAGAACCAGCAATCACACAGGAGCACTTTTTAAAAAAATTATGTTCTCTTTTCTGGCCCAATGCACAATTATAGATCAGTTTTCATGGTGTTGACTCAAGTAATTTTCATCTTAGGTTAATACCCAAATAATTTAAAGTAGTATTTTGCTGAAGGAAGAATCAACCAACTAGTCTAGCTCTCACTCAAGGAGCTCAATGGAGATGTTAATTTCAAAACCAAGAATTTTAGGTCTGTGTGTACCTTACACCTCCCATCAGGAGCTGTTCTAATATGGACACAGGAGAGCTGGGCAACAAATAGAATGCAATCCACATGCTGCATCTCCAGCAAAGCCTATTCTCTATGTCATTGCTGCTAAATCTACTTCCTTCAACAGTTTCTTGCTTGTATCAAAAATTGTCCGGCCAGCAGGACCAGGACAGTGATTGTCCCCCTGTACTCAGCCCTGGTGAGGCCACACCTCGAGCCTTGTGTCCAGTTCAGGGCCCCTCACTACAAGAAAGACATTGAGGCGCTGGAGAGTGTCCAGAGAAGGACAGTGGGGCTGGTGGAGGGTCTGACACAAGTCCTGTGAGGAGCAGCTGAGGGAGCTGGGGTTGTTTAGCCTGCAGAAAAGGAGGATCAGGGGTGACCTTATCTCTCTACAACCACCCAAAAGGAGGTTAGAGCAAGATGGGGGTCGGCCCTTCTCCCAGGAAATCAGTGACGCAATGAGAGGAAATGGCCGTGTACAGCTCCAGGGCAGATTCAGGCTGCACATCAGGAGGAATTCCTTCACTGAAAGGCAGGTTAAACATTGGAACAGCCTGCCCAGGGGGGTTGTGGAGTCATCACCTCTGGAGGTGTTTAGGAAGTGACTGAATGTAGCACTGAGTGCAGAGGCCTGGTGATTGATCAGAGGTTGGAATCCATGACCTTGGAGGTCTTTTCCAGCCTTAACAGTACTGTGACTTCATGATTCTATGCAATGATGTCTCCCAGACATGAATGAAATATCACGTTGGCTTCATGCCCTTTATTTAGATGCATGCAGATGCTAAGGAATAAGTTGGATAGTGTAACATACATCTTAACAACAAAATAACTTAATAACAGGTATCTCCCTTATTGGCTCAACATTTTGTAATGATTGCTCTGCTAGAAGGGAAGGTGGCCTTCTAGCTGGGTCGTACTTTATAAAAAATTCTTGAACACTTCTACAAAAGTTATATTGCAAAGGTCAATCCATCCTCAATATATTCCTAAGGAGGGTTTTTTTAAAGGAATTTTAACCTAAGTTAAAGCTCTAACTCCTAGCTTTATTTTAACAGAAGGAAATAAAGACTCCTACCAGTGTGGAAAATGTCATCTTCAGTAGTGAATACAGTGTTTATGAAGCTCTCTGTATTTCCTTGAAATGTAAAAGACAAACAGCTCTTATAGGATGGTAAAAAACTAGAGGACATAATCAGCCTGGCATTCTGAAGCAACCAGTTGATGGATTGAGCTGAGGTGTGAAATATGCTCTAACACAAAGAAAGCCAAAAGATTTCCAAACAATTCTTGTGGTTAGATATTCCTGTAAATGAGTGTTTTAGTTTGGGTGAGTAATGGATTTGTAATAAGATATTATTGTAGGCTTCATTATGTTTAGTTTTAGGCTTTTTTATGGCATAAAGAATAATGCTTTGATTTGAAAATGTGTGATCCTTTGCAATAGCTGCTTGGCATGATCATTAGCATAAAATCAACTAGTGGATAAAGACCAAGGCAGTGTAAATAATGAAGAGGTAGTTCTTAGCTTGTTCTTAGCCAAATTCTTAGCTTAGTCTTATTTGCATCTTCTCTTTTTTTTAATCAGCACATGCAGATTTTCTTCCATAAATTAAAATCAATTCTGAAATTGTGGCTGGACATAATATCTCTTAATTTCTTGAGATGTAAAAGCATGATGGCAGAATAGGGCATCCAGTAGAAAGATGATATGGAGTTAATAATCTTAATTACATTTTATTCTGATGTTTCATTTCTCAAACTCCACTTCCCAGTGATTAGATTTTATTATGCCTTTATGGAAAGGTCAGAAAGCTCACAGCCTCAAATAGCTGTTCAGTGTTTAAATCTCTATCCATGGTAATCTTCTCTTCTAAATTTGTAACTAATTCCTTATATGTAATGGAACTTGCCTTGTAGTTTTTACTCCATTTTATTGTATTTTTATCTTTTTCCCAAAATTCAAATTTCCTTCTGAAATGTAACTTTTTCACTAGGACGTAATGTTTTACACTCAGCATTACATGTATAACTGCAGCCACTTCTCTGCCATGGTTCTTATCTCCAAGAAGTTTGAAAATGCCTGTGGGAGATTTGCCTTCTTGTCTTTGGAGCTCCTCTGAGCATTCACCTCGAGGCAATTACCACAGATTACTAAATATGCCTCTGTGTGACTGCTTGCCAAGACAGTCTCCCATCCTCAAAGGAGAGCTTGCAATTTTGTTCCAAGTGTATTATTTTCTATTTGGTTTTATTAAAACTCACTGTGCTCCTCATGTCGACTTCATTAAGCCACTCAGCTTGCACAGCACAGGCAACTTTTCTACCTTATTCCCTACCCTGGTCATTTTCTCTGTCATCTGCACACGTGATTAGCACAGATGCAATGTCGGCATCTAGAATGATCTTTCATCAGATGGAACCACTCTGTAGTGAGCAGACTAAAATAGGCCAGCCTTTTTTTTTTGTATGTTCCTAATTATAACAACTGCATTTTGTATCTATGAGTGACCCAGGCTTCAATGCTTTCCATACTAATTCCCTGTAGTCCGAGCTTTTTAAACACATCGTGATGTGGTTCTAAGTTAATATTGCAATTTCAGATAAAACCCAGCCTTCTGGGAAATGAACTTTCCTGTAACTGTTGTGTAGGTGGAAATAAGTGAGGATTGATATTGCCTTATCCAGCTTCCTCCTTCACTTCCTACTATAAAGGTCCAAGAGGAGTGTCCTGGCTCAACAGTGGGTCAAATGTTTGCCATATTCATTTCTTCATGCTGAAGAATGTGTCCTGTCTGTAGTGACCAACCTCAGAATTAATGAGTTCCTCAATTGTTCTGCTCTGGCAGTGTTCAAAAACACATATATAGTTCCAGTCATTTGCTAGGATTTAGTTTTGCATCCTAATAAGTTATTGCTTTAAAATGTGGCAAGAAGTATCAGATGTGCACATGTTGTATTACATTATTTCAGCAGTGAAAACTGATAAATAGTGCAGCTGCAGAGCCAGGCCTGAGCATTCTAGGTGTTAAAGAAATGAAAATAGAAGTTGTAGTCTTCCTCCAAAGGGATTTATATAGCCCCAAAACGCAGGTATCTGTCCTTTTGTTCCACATATGCTTTCCAGTACTCTCAGCTAGTCATAATATTTCTCATTAGTAATCTTGCACTTTAATGCATCAGTGTCATTAGACATGAAACTATCCAACAAAATGCAAGCTATCGACTTCACTGAGGACAAAGGATTTGTTGAGAGTGTCTCACCACTCTCAACAAGTCTGTAGTACAAAACATGCTCTGGCCAATTCTGAAAGCCTCTGAGGTGCACAGTTTCCAGTGTCTACTCAGGACTTCCAGCAACTCTGAGGAAGTCCTTGAACCCTGCCAGGTGGGGCTCAATAAATAGCTAGCAGTAGATTAATTAAAGCTCCCTGAGAGTGAGAAAGTCTTGGCACAACATGAACAAAAAAGAGCCAAGTACTCACCTAAGGTAAATGGCTATGTTCCCATCAAGTACAATTATGCCAATTTCTACCACTTCAAGATTTATCTAAAAATGCTCCTAGACCTTTATAGATGTAGAGCTGCATCCACCCTGAGCAGTGCAGGCAGACACAGACATCCAAGGCAGTTTGACTGCAGCAGCAGCAGCAGCAGAGTGCATCCCCCCTGCAGCAGCTGCTGTCTCCAGCTCTGGGAGGGAATCTGCAGGACACCCCACCCTGGCAGCCAGGCACACACCTCTACTGCTTTCAGGTACATCACTGTGATTTCCAAGTTTTCAGGCACACTTGGGAAACAGAGAGATAGAGTTTAAATGGCTATTTGTAATTTTTTTTTTTTCTACATAATGTGAAATGAGCAGAGTTATGCTGTCAATTAAAACAGTCAGAAGGTCTGTCAGCCTTAGAGAAACCATTCAGCTGAAGTATCTGAGTGCTACCTTCTTCTTGGCCCAGTACAGACATAAATACTTAATATTCATGAGAAAGATGATGATAAAAATATTTGGCTTGAAGTCTTGAATGTCAGTAGCTTCTCCTGAGGTCCTTAATTCCTTAAATGCAGTCAAACCTAAGAGATTAATTGGGAAAAATGCAGTGGAACAGGTAGGGTTATCTTAAAGCAACATCAGAGCAGGGAAATTAGAGATTCATGCTAGCTGTTACCTTCGACTTTGAGAACAAATTAGGTGACCTGAGCTACCAGAACATTTGTCAAAGGTAACTGTCAAGTGATCTTTTTGAACTACACACCTGTCCTGTTAAATACAGAAATCTTTCATGTTGTGGGTAATATGGCTCAGCAACATAGCTAACAAAGGGGCACTGTCATGTTTAAAATTGTGCTGCTCTCTGGCTCTTTTAATGTATGTTTACACTGACTGCTCTGGCAGTAGAGGCAGCGTGGGTATGGACCTCAGCATCAGCAGAGTCTGCTCCCAGGGCTAATGAGGCTGGGGGAGAACGCAGGCTTTGGGCTGATGTTCTGGAAGCAAATGCAGCACAATGGCACATATAAGGTAATGTAAGGGCTTTGGTGGGTTGGGAAGCTGTGACCCATGAGTAGTCTGCCCTCCACTCACCTTGTTGAACCAAGCTTCTCCTCCAGCGTGGGCTATAACAGCCCTGCTGCCTGTGGCTCTTTGCTAACCCCACGCTGCTTGTGTTTAGTTAGCTGTGAAAAGGGACCAAGAGAATAGTTTCTCCATTGCAAGGTGTTAATGTCAGTCTCCCACACACATCCATTTTGAGGCAGAACCAAATTTCCTTTTAAAGGCTCTTCAGCTTAAAGGTGAACAATGTGAATCACTGTTTCACCCAGAGTAGGTGTAATTTCTTTTCACTCGACTTACATGACAGCAACCAAACTCAGGTATCACTAATATCTTCTTGCTCTTCTTTCTATTCAAGTATAAAAGTTTTATGAAGGCTTTGCTGTAAGTTTGAAGCAAGAAGCTGATCTATGAAAGCATTTTGGTAGTTTCCCTTCAGCTGCTACGGCTAACAAAACCTGAATATAGATGGAGTTGTTCAAGCAAAACACGTGTCTTTCACCAACATGTCTTGGTTGGGGAGATAGATAGTTTAAATCTACTGGAAAGAGAATTATTGCTGTGGTACAAGAAAAAAAAACTCCAGCAGCAAGGTTTGTGATTTTAATTTCCAAGGCATGTCCCTTCAGGTACAGAGTAAGTTCTACTAGCCATTAAGGTTTAATGACAAAATTAATACACCCTAAAAGTTTAATAAATCCTATATATGAATACATCTGTGTTCAAGGTTTATTAGAAGCTGTCAGTATAAACATTAATTTAAGTGCTGTTAAAAAAATAATGTTATTATGTTTCAATAGACCTTTAAAAAGGGAAAAACACTCATATAGACAGACAAGGGTAAGAGTTGAAAAGGTCAAGATTTCAACTACTATAAGTACCATTGCTCCATGTAATACAGGGGAGTAATAGCAACATACTTGTTGAAAATCTGGCCTTATATTAAAATTACAGAATCCATTAAATGTGTCCATCATTAGGCTGGACATCAGTAAGAATTCCTTTACTGAAAGGGCTGTTAAACATTTAAACAGACTGCCCAGAGAGGTGGCCAAGTCACCCTCCCTGGAAGAGTTCCAGAAAGAGCTGGATGTGGCAGTTAGTGCTGTGGTTTAGTTGACAAGGTAGAGATCAGTCAAAGGCTGGACTCGATGATCTTGGAGGTCCTTTCCAACCTAAATGATTCTGTGATTCTGGGATCATTAGACTCAAGAGGCAGTGGTGTACAGGGAGAGTGACAGACCTTTTTTGTTCCCTCCCCTTCCAATCTACCTTGGATCTCACCACTCTCAACAAGAATTATTTTGTTTTTCCTACAACAAAAGAGATTTTTTTTTCTTCCCTTCCCCCCACCCTGGTAAAACCCTCAAATAAACAAGTCTTTATTGGTTTTATCCTAAAATGCTTGGATGAAGTCACCTCTTGCTGTAAAGCTCAGTGCTAGCCTTGAGGTACAGGATGGTAAAAATTCTATTTGACACTTTATTTTTAGAGCAGGAAAATAATGCACCCTGGTTCCCTTGCTTTAAAACAGACATTATTTTGGTAGTAGAGACATACCACAGTCTGTGTCCCTGCTGAAAGCAAATCCCACAGCAAATGGACCTTTTGTTATGGCTTGTGAGAATGTATAGCACTTCCTAATTTGAGGAGGAAAGTAATAAAAACATGGAGGAAAGCCCATCCAATTCTATGTTTGTTTGAAAAATCGAGATAAGAATGTTTTAAAAGATAAACTCTTAATTGGCATGTTTCTCAATAACTTAAGAGGAAGGTTAAATGTATGATAAAATGGATAAGAGGATGGGATTTTCTTCTGTTTTTTTTTTTACCTTTAAGCTACCAGGAAAGCTAATTTTCTTATGACTTTGCTCGAGGAGCCAATGGAGACCTCACATGTTCACTTTGAACCTTTTCTGCCCTGAAGAAAGAAAGAGAGATAAATTTTCTCCTGAGTATTTTTCAGTAATCAAGTTAAAAGTCAAAATCAAACAGTGTGAAACTCACCTTCCCTCTCATTACTGAGGATTTATTTGCATAGATTTTCCTGCTGCCATAATTTCCTCCTCTTCTTTGTCCAGAAGTCTGGAAACTCAGAGGAGTCACCTAGGAAAGAGTGATAAGCAATAAATCGTCACCATGACACAAATGTTCAGATACAGAGGTAAATATGGCATCTGATATTTACACTTAAAGACAAGGAAAAAGAACATAAACCAAACTTTCACCTCCTCCTTCCATAATGCATTATTAGTCACAGTACCTTTTTTTTCTGTAGGGTTCTCCCATGTGCCCCTCATTGATCTCAAAGAATAGCACAAGATTAGCTTGATTTATCATTGACATTGTTCCCTGGCCTTAAAAAAATGTTGTCTTTTAATCCACCCCACTGCAAAAAAATGCTGAATAGATTTTTAAAAGGTGGGTGAAATAGTTGCTATAGCCTGAAGGCAGCAACAATGTAAATGCTAACAAGTTATTCTGGTTTTACATGTCTGTTCACCTTTATACAGATTCTACCACCTCTGCATCTCATACTGCATGTGTTAATGCTTGGGAAGTTCTTTTGGGCCCTATAAACAATCCCATAATACTCTTGAATGTAAACTGAAATAGTTTCCTCTAATTCTCTGATGCCTATTTAATAAGCATATTCTTGCTCTGCACATTTATGGAGAGCCCAGCTTTGCCACCCATAGACATTCTCCCATTTTATGACCGTATTTTTTTCTTAATTCAGCACAATAACTTGGATTGTGACAATTGCTTATTCAGTTTTAGGGAAAGTAAAAACACAATATCCTTCTCTAAGACAGGCCCACATCTTGAATCCATATGTTTGAGTGTGTAAGAAAATTTGATCTGATGCCCCCACCATGAACAAATTAAGCAAGAAGGGTGACAATGGTGATAGGAAGAGCAAGGAGCAATCCAGTGTATAACTGTACCCTTCAGAGTGCCTTAATCAGTGCAAACTTCAGAGAAAATGCTCTGTTTCATTGTGACCTGGTGGATAGCACATTACTCTCTTGTCCAATTCAAGTCAGAATACTCCTATTTAGGGCTGACAAATAAATTTAGAATCCAGGCCATTTAGTTCACAACCTGTTGGAGTAAGAAACCTCCCAGAAGTAAGAAAAGCTTTCTGTGAGCTCAAGTACGTTTTCACCGAAGCCTCTGGATCCCAACTGGTTCTTACTGAAGTAAAAGCCACAACATCTGCTGCTGTCAGCACCCTGAGGTTTCACCCAGAAGTGAGAAGCCCAGTACCAGCTGCTTGCACAGCCAAACCCCTTTGTGCTCAACACCAGGGCATCCTGAGGGCTTCCCCCAGAGCCACCCAGCTCCAAGCAGGCTCCTGCTGTCCAGAGCAGCTGTGGCAGTGCTACCAAAATATTTTCACTTTTTTTTCAGGGGCTAATCAAGTAACAAGCAAACTACAAATTCTTCTGGTGCAAAGGGTTGCAGAGAACAGCAATATCAGGGTCTTCCTGTCAGTCATGGTAGCTGCCTGCAAGCTGCCAGGGGATCTGAGCTGTTGCAGCTTGCACACAGGTCAGGACAGTTGGAAAAGGGACACTTAGATGTTCAATCAAATGACATATTCATCCAGGCAGCTGTGGCCATGCTGGACCCAAAAATCTCCACAGGAACCACTTGTTAATGATCTCACGCTAGATTTTAGCATGGGAAGGGACAGATTGCAATTAGAAACATTCTTGATCTCTCTCTCAAAGCAAGAGAGCAGTTCTAGAGGCAATGGCTGGAGAGGGAGGAGCTGGCACTGGAAGAGGTGGCTGGTCCCAACCGAGGCTTTATAGGCTCAGGAATGAAAAATAACAAGGAAAAGAACAGGTTTCATGTTAACACAGCAACTGGAATTTGAGCCTGAAAAATTTCAGGGGTTATTTTTCTTTCTATTTATAAAAAATTTATACTGCAAATACAACTATGTTTTTGTAAGCTGTGCATTTCAGCTCTATTTATAATTTGACTATCATTGTGAATCCTGGCTGATTAATATTAGTCCATTAAAATCATGCTCAGATTTCTAAAGAAACATTCTCCTTTTTTATTGTTGTTGGAAGTGGTGAACTCTTGCCTTCCCCTATGGCATGTGTAGGATGGTTTTGCCTTTCGGCAGACCCTTAAGGCAAAGTAAAACACTTTCCCGCCACATAAGAGTCTCAGAAATTAGGCTCTTGAGGATATCCTGTTGAAATAGATATCCTGTTGGAATCCTACTGCTCTTGTCTCTGTGCTCCAGCAGAGTCAGCCTGTGAACTTGGAATCATAGACTCCCACCAGTTTGGGTGGAAAGGGGAAATCTGTCCCAGCCTTTGTGCAGAAGGAAGCCCAGTGCAAAGCTGGGACAATGCTTCCTCCTCCTCTCCACCAGGTGTTTGTTTGCAGGGAGACACAGGGACTCCACTTCTCCAGGCTGAACCAGCGCTGTGCCCCCATCCTCTCCTGGAGCAGGGTAGGCTTCAGCCCCTGGGATGCACCTGTGGACCTGCTCCCATCCCATCCACTCTCTCCTGTCCATCTGGCTTCTCCTGCAGGGGCTTCTCCCAGCCCTGGGACAGGAGCTGCCTGCTGGCCCATTGACCATCACTCCATTCCTGTCCACTTCATTCCACAGCAGCTCAATTTCCTTGCCTGTTCCACATGCAGGGAGACCAGAAGTGCCACTAAAATCCAAATCATCTTTGCTGAGGACTAAAAGGTCCCATGCACATGAGTGAGCTGAGTCTATGCTTCTATAAATTGTTCCCAAACGGTTGCTGATGCCATCCGATTCCACAGCGACTTCCCACGGACTCTCACCACACACACCCTGCTTTCATCTCAGTGATTCACCATCAGAATGTCCTGACCAAGACCATGCTCTAACAATGGTCAGAAAAACATTGTTGCATGCATTTGTCACTTTCTCTGTAAGATAATACCATCACCTGAGTTCAGCTGGATGAGAAGGATGAATGAATTATTAATCTAGGCAGTGTTCAGATCTGGGGGAGGGGAGAAGCACCAACATTTATGAATTATCTTATGAACACAATATAAATTATTCAGAAGCTATACATCCTTCTCATAAAGGAAATGAAATATTTTTTGGCTGTAGTAGGCTTGCAGACTCCTAAACAGAGAAGGAAAGAAAGATAAATACTAAAACAAAAATGCAAACAAAAAAATGTAAGTAACCCTGATTTTAAAGACTTCATTGGCAAAGCTTACCCATGTCACATTTACCTGCGACTTTTCCTACCATTTTAGGGGCAAAAAAAGCCCTTCTTTTCTTAAGATAAACACTTGTGAAGCTCTAGTTTTACTTGGGCAAGTTCATTTCATTTTACTTGTTTATTGCCTTTTGTGTGTGTGTGTGTGTGTGTGTGTGTTGTAATGAAATCTCATACATTCTGTAATATGTCAACTTTCATTAATTAGAACAAAACCCCTTTAATTGTATTCCTGCCTGTGGTAATTCTACTATGAGTTTAACAAAGCCAGAACTCAACCCTAAAATTTCAGAAATGGGGGAATGATGACTATACACAGAATTTTGAACCCACTGGACTTATTGTTTTCCTTTTTGAGCTCACACTCTTTCACAGCTGTAAAGGCTTGTGGTTTAAAACAGAAAGGCAGCTTGTCTGAGTTAGGCAAGTGAGGTCTTTCTGACCAAATTGAAGACTTTTTTTTTTTTCTTTATAAACCCTAGGGGAAAAAAAATCCCCAAACATTTCTTTCTACTTTATTTGTTGCTGCAGTAGCTCCCACTCATTGGTGTACTTCTGCAAAAAAATTGTTCTGCCAAATGCAAGTAAAGTGTACTAAAAGTACTTAACTGATCTGTTGATGGATGATGTAAATACTCTCTTTAAAGGGGTACTAATTGTAGAGATAATTATAAGCATTTTAAGGGCCTCTTTTTTTATTGACAGCATCGCTCAATATTAGCAACCCATTTAATGAGCAATACAATACAAAGGAAATGCTTACATTCACTGCAAAATAAAAAAAATGCAAAATTCAGTGTAGAGGGTGGAAAAGCAAATTAGGTATCACCTACAAGATGCCCTTTTTTCTCTCATTCCTTCTTTTATACCCTGGGACCATCTCCAGGCAAAACATCAAGCCTGAAACCTGTCCACAGCTTCATAACAAAGATCTGAAATTTGCTTTGCATATTCTTCTGCAGAAAGAAAACAAGGACAAGCCCCTTGGCTGCTGTAAATGGAAATAGCTCCATTGGCTGTAGCAGTGCTCTACTGCACTGCACTTCTTTTCTAGACATGCTTCCTATGATTTGAAGCAATTCTGATGTAAGGAAAAGGGAAGGGAGAGCCTGGGACACCATTTTTTCTTTGCTGTCTCTCAGAAGTCGTTTCAGATTGATCCGCCTTAGGAAAAACGCATTGGTTTAATTACATTCATTAGGAACATGATATTTTAAACTATTTTATACCATCATAAATTCTTGCACCTTACCCAAACTCAGTTTATTTTATCTCTTGTTTACGGGGAGTCATATCGCTGCAGCTACCTCTACATCATGAAAGTTTTATTTAAAATGACAATAAGAAAACTAAACCTGTAACCATTCTAGTTCCCCATTCCAGCTCGTTCTAGACAAGAAGTTGTTCACCTGTGCTTGGACATGCCTCTGAGGGATGGGTAGAATAGCACTTTATCTGAGGGGGCATTGTGTTTCTGCATGAGCGCAGGCCCTCGATGGCTGGTCACAAACACCTCCATGGCTGACCTCATGCTAACCTGCAGAGCAGGGGTTTAGTTTCAGAAGCATAGAACCATTAGAATTAAAAGGTGGGAAAAGACCTTCAAGGTCATAGAATCCAACCTTTGACTAACCACCACTTTGTCAACCACACCATGGCACTGACCATCATGTCCAGTCATTTCTTGAATGCCTCCACAGATGGTGACTCCACCACTTCCCTGGGTAGCCCATTCCAAAGATTAACAACCCTTTCTATGAAGAAATTCTTCCTGATGTCCAGCCTGAAAATCCCCTTTTGTCCTGTTGCTAGTTGCCTTTATTTTAGAAATAAGAATGGAAAATTGCTTCGCTACAAATCTGTCACTACGTCTTCCAAGAAAAAACCAGAAACCTCAAGATAAAACTCCTTTGCTACTCTCAAAAAGAAGGAAAAGCATCAAGAAATCATTGTTGCTCTGTTCCTAGGTTTGGGGAAATCAGAGACTGAACATAGATTAATCCCAAGCTTTGAGTTCTGATTACTACTGAGAAGTAAAGAGTACGTGGCCACAATTGGATGGGTGTTACTGAGGATCCTAGTACAGCACTAAACAAAGACATCTTGCAGTGCATCTGGAACAACACAGCTATTCTCTTTGAACTGACAGGATGCAGCAAAGGACTGCTGGCACCTTGGTCCAGCTGAACTCAGTGGGGTCCTTGTGAGGGTAAAGGCTAATGTGTGAGGTCCGAGGCACATGGCTTTAAATGAAGCATGTTTGTGTATCGTGTCTGTGTGTTCCTCCTGCAAATACATACACATAAAAATACACTTAGGTTGTGAGCCCTCACACACTACTGGAAAATAAGTAATTTCTGGGCTTTGTTTTGGCTGATAAATCTAATGATTGCTTTGTTGGTTTACAGCAATTTGTAGACTTAGTAAGAGAAGATAACACCAAAGTTTACAATCACCCCAGAAAGATTCAGGCAATTGATGCCTTTGCAAGCCATCAGGAAGCTCCCATGGAAGCTCATCCTCATACACAAGCTGGTTAGCTTCTCCTGGCACTGGGGAAACGGAAGAGGTAAAAAGTAATTATATTATTTTCAGTAATCACACTCCAGTTGCAAATGCTCACATGGCTCTGGCTTACAGATAAATCTTTCTAGCTGGACTACTCATTACTCTTATAAAAGTAAACATAAACACTGATGAGTGCAAACAAAGACTGTTACGGAAATTCTGTGGTATCTGAAAATCTTGCAGCTGCTCTTACTCCCAAGTAACTCCAAGTTCATCTGCAGGGACTAGAATTTGTAGAACTGAGAGTCCAAAAGACTAAAAAAAAAAACCCTAGCCAGTGTTTTCTCTATCTGGAAAGTACAGAGCAATCAGCTTGAAAAATTACAGGCTGTCTCACCTAATCTTGAAGCTGATTCTGTGAACACTTAGTGCTGAAATTACACACCATTTTAGGGGGTGTCTTTTTGGGAACCTGATGGGATCCCTGTGTTGTAAAAATCTTTTGCATGTTGGTTTAAGTATTTTTGCCTCAGAGTAATTTCAGTATCTTGCCCCTTTATGTTCTAGTAGGGAAGCAAGTGAACAAATGTACAAATATGCCATGGTAAATATGTAAAGGCATTACTTCTACTCTTACCACAGAGGGATTGATCTAAGTTCATTAACATACAGACATGGAAAACTTGATTGAAAAAATAATTGAAAAAGAAATTGCAAATAGCATTACACTTGAAGTCTTGTAAAAATGTTGGTTTTCCACATAACCTTTCTTTCAAAAGCATTTAATTTTTGATAATGTATAAATGTTTATATTCAATTCAAAGTTTTTCTTTAAAAAAAAAGAAACATGGTAAATTTAGTAACTATAAATGCAAATGCAAATGTACTTTCAGTTCCACTTTTTTTTATATTTATGAAAATTCTGGGCTCACCTTGCATATCTTAGTTATGTTTTCTCCAGTCTTTCATGGTTATCAGTTAGAGATTTATTTTAGATAAATTAGATAGCATTAGATGATTAGAGCCTTATTTAAAAAAAAAACAAAAGCATAAAACCCATACCAAAAAAAAAAAGTTAAGCTAAACTTAAACCTTAAGATTAGGGCTGACATGCTAATTCCATTCTAATTGGAAGTAAAGAAATATTTTAGAATGAGGAATTTTATGTAAATTATTCAAAATATTTCAAGTTGACTCACAGTTTTTCATCCTTCATTGCAAAGTGTTAATTTAACAAAAATGAAACATTTAGAGTCTTGAAAATAAAAGAACAAAAGATCCTAGTACAGAAAATACTAAACAATGTAATCAGTTATGTTCTTTTAATATTTCCCCTCTTAATCAAGGAAAAAGAAAGGAAAAAAGCCAACAGCCTACATAGAGCAAATTACACAGAAAAATCAAAAGCAACTGCAGCCTGTGAAATATTGCCAGTCACAAATTTACCATGACACAATGCAGAGGAAGCTATAGTTTGAAGCCCAAGCTGTCAAATCTGAATTTGGAAGTCTCAAAATACATTGTTAAACTTAGTGACATTAGGAAGATATTCAAGAGAGACGGCCAAGAGGCACCCAGGAACCACTTCATTCCTATTATCCCCCCTAATTTATGTTTCTAATACAAACATTAAAGGAACTGCTGAAATCAGTGAGGAAAAACCCAGCACTGAAACCCAGCACTGGAGGATTCAATGAAGAGAAGGATCCATGGTGTGAGGGAGGAAGGAGGGAAGGAGGGAAGGAGGGAAGGAGGGAAGGAGGGAAGGAAGGAAGGAAGGAAGGAAGGAAGGAAGGAAGGAAGGAAGGAAGGAAGGAAGGAAGGAAGGAAGGAAGGAAGGAAGGAAGGAAGGAAGGAAGGAAGGAAGGAAGGAAGGAAGGAAGGAAGGAAGGAAGGAAGGAAGGAAGGAAGGAAGGAAGGAAGGAAGGAAGGAAGGAAGGAAGGAAGGAAGGAAGGAAGGAAGGAAGGAAGGAAGGAAGGAAGGAAGGAAGGAAGGAAGGAAGGAAGGAAGGAAGGAAGGAAGGAAGGAAGGAAGGATAGTTGATTTGAGAGTAAGGAGAGTTGGCCTGGTAAAGAATGAAAGAAGGTTTGTACTGATTTATTGAACCTGTTTCTCCCTCGCTGCTTAGTCTTTCAAATAATTTTCAGTGTTACTTAGGAACTGCAACAGTAAAAATAAAACCAACAACAACAACCAACCAACAAAAAACAAACCACACATCAAAAAAAAAAAAAAAAAGAAAAACAGAAAAAACCACCCCAAAAGACCTAACAAACAACAACAACAAAAAAAAAACCCCACCAAACAAAACAAAAGCACCCCACAAATCATTAATCACTAGGGGTGCATCCATCCCTACTGCATACAATGTTTTTCCAGCAGTTATAAGGTATTGAAAATTAAGGGTCTTATTGTGTTCCCACGGAAGTAGTGGCAAATAAACTTTTAGTTTCAAGAGGAACAAGACAGAAACTAAAATCTGATTTTATACCTGAATGTCTTATTTTAAATACCCAGTTTTTAAACATAGCTGGTCAAAGCATGGAATTAAGAAGTACATTTCAAAAATTGAATATTAATTTTTATTTCATTTTGCATATCATAAAACTGTCTTTTAAACATCTCCTAGTACTTTATTTTAAATTTAATAATCAAAAATGACCTGAGTTTCTTCTCCCTCTAGTGCATTTTCATTTGTGCCCATGTAGAGCACTGGCCTCATGAAGAGAGGCTCTGAACTGTACCAGGTCAACTACAGCCATATAGAAATTAGAACTGAAAGGCAGATCTGATTCATTGCCTGTATCATAGTTTGGTTTACTGCTGGGGCAAGGGGTTTGGAGATTATCCTTGGTTTCTTCTCTTTCTTAAATAAGGCTCTAGGAAAAATTTTTGGAATATGAAAAAAAAACCAAAAAACAAACTCCTAAGCCAAAAACTTCAGAGAAAGTGTTTGTTTTATACAAAGCTATTCCTGTTAAAAATAGAAACACAGTCCTTTTCACACAACCCTGCAGAAGTAACACAGGTGCAAATTGGGGAGGCAAAGTAAAACTTCTTTGTTGTCAGGGCATTAACAACATGTTTCATGAAAATTTGTCATCAAATAAACCAATACATAAATGTTTAGCCAATCACACTTTGGCTTCTCAGAGTCTGCACTTGAAGGTTTGCTAGAAAGCACCATTGTGATGGTTTGTTCTAAGCATATCATGGCAAAATGGGGCCTTAGGACTTCTTGCTGCCTTTTGAGGCTCAGTAGTCGTGCTTGCTTTAAGATTCCAGTCAAAGGACATCCCCACCAGCTGCTTCACTGATTGATTTCCTTAAAAACCTGCTACTTGCCTGTAACTTCGAGCTGTAGATCTCCCTATGTTTGTGGGCTAGACTAAGAAGTTCTCTGATAGCTCTTTTCCCTCCCGTTCATTCTTCCAGAGGGTTGAGTTACTTCCTTGATAAGTTCAATGGATCACTTCTTTAAAAATAAGACAATCCTTTTGTCTTTATCAGTACTCTTCTCTGTAGTTCCTCCATCATCCTTCTTGAAATGCGGATAATTGAATGGGACTACTTGAGCAGACATCACACCACAGTGCCAAGCAGAGATCCTTCAGACTCTGTTCTCCTTCCTGACACATCCATTTCTGTGTACCCAATATTGCAGCAGCTCTTTGGGCCATGGCACCACACGAGGTTAATTTTCTTCCAGCATTACCATGACATATATGAGTTTCTTCAGAATCCTTCTCCTCTCTATTCATTGTTCCCCCAAAAGGGCAGCTTGCATCTAGAAATGATACAGTATGCCTTGTGTGTTTCAGTAGCCATAGAGATTGTGTAAAGAAAAACTATTTTAGAATTCTTGAACCAAAAATTTTGCATTTGGCAAGGGAAGCAATCCATATGTCTTACATTTTGCAACAGTGAATCATGCTTTAAATCCTGAGTAATCCTAGTGAATTAAGTGAAACCTTCTAAAGTGTAAAATATTATACAATGCAATGTCAACATAAACAGGGAACTGTCGCAGGCTAACTGTCTCAGTCTAAAACAGGAGTGCACTTCTGAAACTGATCTCCTGACTCTTGCCCCGTGCTGAGCTTTGGGACACAGACCAGAGCAGTTTCTGAGCACGAGAACTGCTTTCCCTTTGGGCATAACCAGCCCAGCCAGTGCTCCTCGGGAGCATGTCCAAGGTGCTCCTGTCAGGCAGCCTGCAGGACCAGCCTCTGGCTGGACGGCCCCAGGAGGCACCCGAATGCTGATGTTGGTGCAATGCAGACACTTGGTCCTTACATCCCTGTTTCCTCCTGTCCGCTGCCCACAGACATGCCTGGGACTTGTTTGTTTGCTCCTCTGCATGCACCCTCTTCATGAGAGGGATTGGGTTCTCCCCTGTCCTGACAAAGTCCACACTGAGGACCAAAGACCAGTATTAACAAGAATTCTTCAGGAAGATTAGGCCTTCCCAAGGGTAGACTACTGGTTCCCGCCTCACTTTAGCCACTTTGAGAAGTGTGTGAGGAGAGCTGCTCCTGCTGCTGGCCTCAGAGGGTCAGATAATCCTCACAGGACCAGGAGAGACATCTGACAGCACTCTCACAACACTCAGGATTCATACACCTCCAGAAACCAGAGCTGCTAGGGGTGATGATGCACAGTTAACACCTCTCACATCCACAGCACAACCTCCTGCTGAGTCTGGTTTCTCTGCAGGAGAACTGATCCTGTTCACTCTCTAGGTGTTTCACTCTCTTGCAGCCAGCTCCTAGGTAGAACTACTTTCTCTTCTAAAATCTTTCATGGGAGGAACAAAAGATTTGAAACGATAAACTGTCCCAGACATTAATTCAGCACAGCTGGGGCCATGCAACACTGCATGGATGAGGAAAGACAAGAAAAGAGATCATCACCCCTCTCTTCTTTCTGTTCCAGACTGGCAGGAGGCCAAACTGGCTCTAAGAGTAAATTAGAGCAACATAAAAAAAATCTCTGTTCCATCTGAGGATCCTAAGGGACCCATACTGCTAGCTCAGCCCTTTGTGTCAGCCCACTAAATAGATCACAGGAGTGTAGATTACATACATCAAAGTTTCTGATTTATTTGACCTTAAGTAATAACAAGTACGTGTTCAACATACTAAATATCTTCCATACAGTAGATAGGAGTGTTGCTGTAACTTATGTCGATTTTTGGAAGAATCACCAAATCTGTTCTTATGATCTTATAGAAAGAAGCGAGACCATATTTGGTGTGATGCCTACCTAATACAGTGTTCCTGAGCAGCAGAGGTGTACTGGTTGTATAATGGCATGGGGAAGGAAGGATGAATAGTGCATCCCTCTTTGCAACCTCTGCAACAGAGTAACAGCATCAAAATTCTTATCAGAGGTTTTTAGATTAGATTGAATTCCTCTTAAAGCCAGGGAAATCTAAATCTTCACATCTCAACGGTGGATTAAAAAGGATCACTAGAAAATGCAGATATTACAGGCCACATGAATCCATCTATAGAGAGAAATATGATAGAAAAAGGATCAGACCATGCTTCCTTTGCAAAATCAAAAGGTTTTGACACTTTTATCTTCCAGAAACTTTGAAACAAGGTCTGCCACTTTACTTTTTTATTTCTGACAATATCGTTTTACTCAAGAGGTCTACTTGCACAAGTGGTCATGATCTTTCAGTCTAATCCAAATATATCAATAAAGTAATAAGTGAAGGAAAAAAACCAAACAGTGATGGTCTCAATTCCTGAAAATATCTTAGTCAATCAGAATTTCCTTCTAAAATTGAAACTCTTGGTATTAACAAGTGGCTAAACAAGAAACCATTTTCTGGTTCTGCGAAGCAGTTGCTCACATGAGTGACTTCATCAGAACATTTACCTGAGGAATATCAAATATTGTAAAGACGGTCACAAAATAGAAGTCAAAGCTTTCTGCTACAGAAGTGCTAAATAATATTAATAACAACGTGCTAAAAGTCTTTACTCTCCCTCCATGAACAGTTTGGCAGGACACCTCATAACAGGAAAACTGGGGTTTAACACATTTGTAAGTGTGACAGAGCAAGGGCCTAGCACGTCACATTTCCATGTACAGACTATCTACCTACTGCAATGTGAGAATGACTTTGTGCCCCTCTGTCCCAGTAGTGTGGGGATATCCATTCAAGTTCAGTTTTCACTATTGTACCCAAAGTTTGCATATGAATTTGTCTTAAAAACTTAAATTAACAGATACTTTTTTTTCCAGTCCATAACAGGAGTAAATAATTAATCTGTACTTTGGGAGCTTTTTTTTTCCCCCCCAAGAATTATTTAACTGAAGTAATGTAACAGAAGAAGCAATTATTTATTTTGTAATTATTCGCTTTTCCAAGAGAACTTACTTTTATTCAGAAAATGGAAAACATGAGAGAAAAACATAGAAACAGTTACCAATGCAATACAAGATGATGAAGCGCTAGAAAAATAACAATGGGTTTAATCTCGTAAAATGCAAAATATTTTGCCTTATGATCCCATTATCTCTCCAGTAGGCCAACCCTTCTGGCCCTTGACTTTGATAGTTTCAGGTTAGGGTTTCCATTTTAATGAGGTACAAAACCTCAGCTCTGGCTCCCTTCATTTGGAGCTGCCGGGCTGTGGCACTGCCGCTGATCACCATCACCACGAGTCACGAAACTGAAAAAACAAGGCTCTTCAAAAAATGATGATTTCTTTTATACATGGTCAGTTCGGGGTCTTCTCTTACACCAAGGCCAATATTATTGCAGTGGCCATAGTGATTCACTCTTCTATCCTTTACCGTCACTTTATAGTTCGGGATTTTTTTTTTCATTCTACCTGGAAAAAACCCAAGTCTTTATCATGGGTCTGTGCAGCTCCACTTAGCCAAGCACAGCCTGAAAAAAGTGCCTTCCTTGATAACCTGCATTTGAAGTTCTCGGCAAGGATTAGGTCAGTGTTTAACCCCATCCCCGGGGGTGGCTGCCGGCTGCCCCCGGCCACACAGGGCTCCGGGTGGCCACAGCATCGGCCCGGAGCGTGAGGGCAGGCGATGGTGCCCTCCCGACTCGTCCCGCTCCCTGCAGGACCCACTGAAACTCCGCCAGACACAGGCAGCGGCGGCTGGGCCCAGTTAGAAAAAGAGGAAAAGTCATTTCCTTGTACGCCTATGTGGTTGCAATTTAATTCCCTCGCCATCACAATGCTTTCAGTTGCCCATCCAGCTTGCCTCGCCCACCTCCGTCTCCCTGCCCGCTCAGCAGAGCATGTGGCCAGGCCTGGCCCGGCTGAGACCGGCTGTCCGGGAGCCTGGCCGGGGCACGGTGGCTTTCTCGGCCGGAGGTTGCAACACTGTGGTAGGTCCGTGGCCAGGCAGCGCAGGATGAGCGTGTGCTGCTCCTCAGCAGCGAAAACCCCGGCTCAGGGCTGGGAAGGCCGCCAGGACAGACCTGCGGCGCTCCCGTCAGCCAGGCCCGCGGCTCCGGGCGCGCCGGCATCCCGCTGTCCCCTCGCCCCGCAGCCCTCCTGGCCACGCCGAGCCGCCTCCTGAGTGTGGGGGACAAGGACGGAGCTGGCACAGCGGTGACAGCTCCATCGCTCTCCCCGGAGCGCAAGGAGTGAGCCTCAGCTTCCTTGCTGGGCGACCGCGCCTTGGAAGCTCTGCAAGTCTTGACCAAGGACCATTTCTGATGAGTTTACCTCATTGTAAGCCCACAGCACTTTAAAAGCAAGCAAGCAAACAAAAAAAAGCACAGGAGCTAAAAATTTTGGCCCATCTCGCTCGGAATCTGGAGGGTGTTTTTTGTTTGTTTACATTGCCGAGTAATAAAAACGTAATGTAGGTTTTGCATGTGGAGAAAAATAAGGCGAATGGGAGCTTACTTTGAAAGGGAGACACGTGTCTGCCTGTCTGTCTGAGCGCAGATGGCCTTGCACTGCAGTCTCGAGGCTCTGAATATGAAAATCAATCACATCAGCCCGCAACATTTCCCGGTGTTTCGAGTTGTTCTTTCAACACAGATACGAATGTATGTAGCAATGATCTTTATTGTCCCGGTTTGGGTGATGTCATATTTTTCCATCAGGATACTGGGTGGCAGCACATTTGTAGGCTTTGGGCTAAATGCATAACGAGCATGAAAATCCCTTTAATGTCAAAATAAATCCAAAGGAGAAAAAAAAAAGAGTGGAAAGGTCATATGGAAAATAATAAATATGACTTTTGGGGCCGCCTGAGTCTGGCTGTCACCGTGATGAGCCCACCGAGGCAGACACCCCGGCAACATCCCGATAATCTTATTATTTGCATGACATTAGCCATGAGGCCGGGGGGGGGGGGGGGGGGGGGGGGGTGGGGGGGGGTGGGGAGGGGTGGGGGAGGGGAAGGGGGAAGAAGGCCGCCAAAAGCATCCAGGCGGCCCGGGGCGAGCGGCCGGGGCCCTCCCGGGGGTGCCGCGGCAGCCGGGCCGGGCCGGGCCGGGCCGGGCGGGGCCGGGGGCTGGGCGCGGCGCGGATTGCGGTGCGCAGCTACTCGCGGCGGTGCGGTAGCGGCGCGGGGCCCTGCGGAGCGCGGTAATGATGTCAACTTGTTATTTACTTTCCAGCGCCGGGTGACGGCGCAGCGCGAAAGGAGAATCAATCAGCCGCCGGGTGACCCGCCAGGCGCAAAAAAACGGGAGCCGGGCGGGGGAGGGGAAGCACATGGAGCCGCGTTGCATCATCCGCCCGGGGGTTGGGGGGGACACGGGCGGGACACGGGGACACGCGTGGGACGGGCGCGCTGGAGGCTAAAGAGTCGCGGCGCTGCCGCCCGCGGGTGTCGCGCCCCGGCGAGATGCGATAAAGCCCGTTTGTGCTGATTCACAGCCCGCCCGGCCCCGCGCCCCGGGGCGCTGACTGGGCACCGCCGCCCGCCCCGGACTGGGGCAGCGGTGGCGGCGCGGGGCGCGCTCCCGCCGCGCCGCCCGGGCAGTCCGTCCGCGCCGCCGCGCGGGACGAGCGGCCGCGTCCCGGGCGCCGGAGCGCGGCCCGCGGGGCCCTGCGCGGGCAGCGCCGGCCGCGGCCGCTCGAGCGGGGCCGGGCCGGGCCGGCCGCGGGGCCGAGCGTGCGGGGGACAGGGGGCGGCCGCGGGCACCGCGCGCCGGGCCGGCACCCGGGAACGCGGCGCTGCCCGGCGGGCGGGGGAGGGGAGGGCTGCCCTCCGCGTGTGTGCGCCTGGTTTGTCACCGGGTTTCAGTTGCGGGGGGGTGTCAAAGCACAACATAACCACAGGCGGGGGGAGGGCCGGCGGCACCCCGGGGCATCCCCGGGGGCGTTGGCGGCGGCGCCTCCTCGAGCTGCGCGTCCCGGCGTGCGGGACCGACGCAGGTGGGGGAGGGCGCGGCCGGTTCGCCCCCCAGCCGCCCCGGCCCTCCCGGTGCGCCCCCTCCCCCGCCGTCCCCTCCCTCGCTCCCGCCCGGTGGCGGCGGCCCCGGGCGCGGCTGTGGCTCCCCCTCGGCGCTGCTCCCGCCGCCGCCGCGCGTCCGCACCGGCCCCTCCAGCCCCCCCTCACCGCCATTCCGCCCCAAAACTTTCCGTTTCCCCCATCCCACTCTCCGGGACTTCCTTGTGCCGCCCGTGCGCGCGGAGGGGGGGGAGGAGGCGTGTGCGGCGGCGGCGAGGGGGGATTCGCAGCCTCCTGGCAGGCTGGCCGGGACCCCGGGGGAAGAGGAGTTGCACCATGCGCGGCAAGTGAGGGAAAGTCTCCGCCAGCAGCAGCGCCGCCGCCCCCCGCAGAAGTTGGGGCTCTCCCCGCCCGCGGGAGCGGGAGCTGTGCCTTTAACGCCCGCTGCGCCGCGAGGTGAGTTCCCGAGGCGGATTATTCATCCCGGGGACCCTGTTGTGGTTTCTTTTTCCCCGTCTTTTTTTTTTTTTTTTTTTTTTTTTTTTTTAATTTCCCCCCTTTTCGCCCGCTTGTCCTTCCCGGCGCAGCCCCCCGAGCCCAGCCCAGCCCGGGGCCCGCTGCCCCCCGGCGTCCCCTCTGCAGCCTGACCCGCCCGGGGGGGGAGGGGGTCGCTCAACCGCCGCTTGTTATGACGAAGTTTTTTCAACCCGGACGTTTTGGGTTCTCTTTGGGGGTTTTGGGGGTGTTTTCTTTGGGCCGAGGTGATATATGTGTGTGTGGGGCTGCCGTACCCGTGGCGGGTGTTTTGCAGCTGCCCCCAGACAGAGCGACCCCGGGGCGTGGGGGAGGGGAGGGGGGCAGTTTCTCCCTACTTCTGAGACAGTATTTTAATGTACGGGGGGCTTATTAAAAAGAAATAAATGCTCGGGGAGGGGGAGAGAGAAATGCGAGGTATTCACGCTCCAGTGTGGAGTTTGCAGAGCCTGGGTGGGGGAGGGGATCCCATTCATCGCCAGGGCTTGAATCAGCAGCGGGCGGAGGGGCCGGTCGCTCCCCTACATCGAAGTTTACTTCCAAGTAGGTAAACAAGTTCGCTCCTCGCCCCCCGCCCCGGGCCCGGCCCCCCGGAGCCGCGCTGCCCCCGGCCCCGCAGCCAGCGCCGCGGCCGCCGCCGGGGCCGGGGTGCGGGGGAGCCCCTCGGGGCCGGAGCCGCGGGGCCGCCGACCTGTTGCACGTCCCGGGCCGGCGAGCCCAGGCCCGGGGCGGCGGGGCGGGCGGGCGCCCTGCCCCCGGCGCTGTCACCGGGCCGGGCAGGGTCCCCATTTTGCGGTGCGCGTTCAGTCTCGGCGGTGGGGCTGATAGATGGGTTCGGTGCGCGGCTGAATGTCGGTGAGGTGCGATGGAAAGCGAATGACCCTTGACCTATTTCGTGGTGTGTTGCTGGGTTCTCGGGCAGGCATCCTGCACAGCGCAACAAGGGGCAAAAACACCAAGCCACACCCTGAAAGTTCGGCTCGCATAATAATTCCTCAAAGTCGGCGTTTAGACGGAATAAAGGCTGCCCTTCATGTGTTGCCTTAACATGCCTCTTTGCTGTTCTCCACGAGGATTCGTACGGCGTTTCTCCCTTCCTGACGCACGAGCCTCGGAGTGTGGATGTGGATGTGTGCGGTGGGGGAGGGGAGGCGGGCTGTTCGGCGGGGCTCACCCACCGCCTCCTCCAAAAACAGAAAATATTTCTGCATAATGTTGCAGAAACCTAAAATATTCCATTGAAAAGACCGATGATTTGAAATAAAGCGGAGTGTAAAATTAAAATTTCAGGACTAGTGTTTTAGGCTAATAGTATGAAAATAAACATGTCGTGCTAGAGGGAGATCTGATTGTAGGTAATAAATACAAGGTCTTTACTCTTGACAAATGTCATATCTTTCTTCCTTACCCCATTTATTTGTGATCTTTTAACCAAGACTACTTGTGTGGATGGATAAGGTTTAACATCATCTACCTTGCGTACCATGTGACTGCACATACTGGGTTTAGGCCTCTCCCTGTCCTGCAGTCAGTGTTCTGTCATGTACAGAGACATTGGGCAGGTTTTAAATTAAGTATATCCACTCTGTGAGAGCAGATGTTGTTGGGAAAGAGAGACAGTTTTGTCCTAGTGTGTGTTTTGGCGTTGTTTTTTTTTTTTTTGGTTTTTTTTTTGCCTTTTTTTTTAAACAATTACACATAATAATTGCAACATCTCAACGACAGCAATAGTAAAACAGGGAAGCTTTCCCACAGAAGATTTGTAGAGGAGGTGGGAGGAAAAAGGAAAGCAAGAGGGGGAGGATGCTATCACATTAAAAATGCGTTAAAGCTCTCTTGTGCTATATGTAATAGTGGTAAAAACAGGAGATTTGAGCGGAGCTGCTGTAGTTGTCTCAGTGTTTAACACCTTCAGTGAGCTGTGCAATAACCAGGGGCAGGGCAACCCTGGATGTACAGACTGGGGAAGGAGAGGCTGGAAAGCAGTGCCAGGAAAGGGACCTGAGGCTCCTGGTTGGTGGCAAGTTGAACATGAGTCAGCAGTGCCCTGGCAGCCAGGAGGGCCAACCCTGTCCTGGGGGCATCAGGCACAGCATGGCCATCTGGGCAAGGGAGGGGATTGTCCCCCTCTGCTCTGCACTGGGGTGGCCTCACTTCGAGTGCTGGGGGCAGTTTTGGGTCTGCAATATGCAAAAGACTTTAATTCAGCTGTCAGTCTCCAAAGGAGGACCATGAAGGTGTGAATGGCCTTGAGAGGAAGCCATGTGAGGAGTGGCTGAAGTCCCTTGGCTTGTTCATTTTTCAGGAGAGTGAGTGGAGTCCTTATTGCAGTCTACAGCTTCCTCACGAGGAGGAGGAGGAGAAGCGCTGACACTCATCTCTGTGGTGACCGGTGACTGGAGCTGGGAAAATGGCCTGCAGCTGTGTGTGGGCAAGTTTAGGTTGGATGTTTAGAAAAGTCTCTCCTCTCAGAGGGTGGTTGGGCCCTGGAACAGGCTCCCCGAGGAAGAGATCACAGCACCAAGCCTGATAGGGTTCAAGAAGCATTTGGACAATGCTCTTGTGCACATGGTGTAATTCTTGGGATGTCCTGTGCAGGGACTGGAGTTGGACTTGATGATTCTTGTGGACCCCTTCCAACTCAGTATATTATATGATTTTAAGGTTGGTTTTTTTCTCCCCCTAAGATGAAAAAGCGTGTCTCAGAAGCAAAGAGGATTAAAAATTACACACACATGTAAAGACTGGCAAGTGCACAACTGTCCAGGTTTCTTAGGACATAAAAAAGTCCTCGAGAGATAAGTTGGCATCTGAATACATCTTCCCTGTTCTCTGCTATGCTACTGCTGTGAGTTATGCTATTGCTTCTTATTTTTTTAAAGGATTGCAGATACTCTCCACAATAAGTATCTAAACAGCAAAAATAAGTTAAATCATTGCTAGGAAGGTGCACCTGGAATTGTCAGATTTCTTCCACACCAGTTTGCCCAGTCTTTACCAAATCACTGAATATGCTGAGTTAGAAGGGGCCCACCAGGATTGAGTCCAGCTCTTGACCCTGTGCAGGACAGCCCCAAGAATCCCACCATGTTTTGAACTCTTATCAGACTCGGTGCTGTGATCTCTTCCCTGGGGAACTGGTTCCAGTGCCCAGCCACTCTTGGAGTGAAAAACCTTTGCCTAGTATCTAACCTAAACCTCCCCTGATTCAGTTTCATGCTGTTTTGGTCCTGTCATTGATTGTCAGATGGGCTTTTCTCATTTTTTTTGATGGTAGGGACCAGAAGTAGACGTGCTGTCTGCTTGGTATGTCTAATGTGCCGTGGCTCCTGAAGAGCTTCCTGAATAGAGAGTCGTCCTCTGGCAGCAGCAGCTGTTGAAGGCCTGTCATCCCTTTGCTTGGAAGGAGTAGAAAAGAATGTCTCTCAGTGCGGATGGGATCTTATTTCTCAGTAGCTGAGATAAGTCAGCAGTGTGATACGCTTAGGACTGAGTGGTGTGCTCGGTTTGGTTTTTGTGGAGATGAGGTCAGAAAAGCCATCCCAGGTTTTAGGTTGTGGTTGCTGGGTGATTGCTGCAGGTAGTGGGGTCGGTGCATGCTTCAGTGCCTCTAGCCCTTGCTCTTTGCTGCTGCTAGGAGTCCAGAGTTAGAATTCATCTTGTATTAAACTGACGCTGTTTGTATTTTAGTAGTGCCAAGGGACCCCCATTCAAATCACAGCCATTTGGGGAATATTGTAGACGGTGGTTCTCACCCTAAACAGGTTGTAAGTGAGGGAAAGAAAAAGCCAGGAGGGTAAATGCTGGAAAAAGCTGACTCAGGGGAATGGCAGCTGATTGTAGTGCTTTATCTGCAGGACCATGGTGTGATCTCAGTTGGTAGGAAAGAGGAGAGTTGTTAACATCTGGCAGCACTGCTGCTGGTAAATTTGTCTGCTCTGCCTGAAGAGGGGTTGGCATCATAATGTGATCCATATCCTGGATTCCCTTTTAATTCCTAGTATTTTAGATTATGTACACCAGCCTGCCTATAAAGTGATCCAGGTTTTGTAGCTCTTGGGACAGCTTCTTTTTTTTTTATAATCTTCATTATGAGGCAAGATGGAAGTAATTTTGTAAACTCTTTTTTCAGCTGCTAAATTAAAACTCCACTCCCTCTTCCCCTCCCTCATCTTGCCTATTTTTAGTTAGGAGGAAATAGCTGACCTCTTTACAGCAAGAACCCAGACCCCCTGGGTGCCATTTATAGGTTTCTACCAAATGGCCTACTTGGACAAGTTGGTTGAAATTAAACAAAAACATTGGAACTACGACTGTACGTAGGAATAGCAGCTTTCCTGTCAGTACAAAATCTGTCATTTTAATGATACTGAAACAAGCATACAAAGGTGAAAAGTACAGTTCAGGTTATTTTTCTTCAGTGTACAAGAGAATATTTTAAAGGCTTTTTTTTTTTGTTGTTGCTCTCTGATCGTTAATATAATAGAATTTTGTTTAAGGATGACTGATAGTGTTTTGTTTTACAGTCACAGGAAGTACCCCAAAGTTAGGGCTGTGTAAAAGCTAGAAGCAGTCAAAGAAGGTTGTTCATTAAGAAAAAAAATCATAGTTTCTTACCATTTGTCTTCATGTGTAGGGTTTTTGTCCCAGACAGAGATTTATAAATTATAGTTAATAATGTTTAATAATTCTGTAGAAATATAAATTTGCTTCTGCTGCTAGTTTAACCAAAAGCAAGTTTAACTCCACAATGAGTATGGGTAAAGGTGCACAGGCCTTTTATGCTGCTTTTCTTGAGCTGCTTTTCCTATGCGTATTTGTATTTATTTTAAGTGATAATAAAAATACTGCCCTGTAGCAATAGTTATTGCATCTCTTCATTTGGTGTTTGAGCAGAATGTATTGCCTCTCTTATCTTCTGTTAAGGTCCCAGCCACCGGTCCCGCAGGTTCTATACTTTGGGGTAGGTTGCGGTTGGATGCATCTGAGGATGTGGCTTCCATCTTTACAGTCCTGTCCACTTAATGGAATTAAAGGGGCATCATGATGTTTAACCTCATTTCTTGACTGTCTCTATTGTTAATGTAAATAATTAATATGTGTCCTGTTTAAACTGGAGTGCTTGGAAAATGTCATAATTTTGTGTGTAGCTACAATGGAAATTTCTGCCAAGAACCCTGTGCTATTCATGCAGTACAAAATCATGATGATAGTACTGTAGTATGAAGAAACAATTATTTTAATATTTTAGCTAAGTGCATTGCATAACTACATTTTGGCTTGGGTGTTGAACTTTAGTCATTTGCTAGGCAAAGTTACACAGCACACTGAACATGTGGACGAACATGCCAGTGCCTCGATGCTTGGATAACATGACTTATGGCCTGTTCCTGAGCAGATGAGTAGTACTAATAATGTCTAATAATTCTCTATATATGTGTATCAGAATACTCTCATCTAATTAAGTAGGGAGTTTGATTGACCCTTTGCTGTTGGAAGGTGAAACAAGACCAGTGTTCTCCATTAGTGTGTAACAGTTGCTCTGTACATCACTCTAGTGCCATTCAAAGTGGGATTGTGATTTACTGACCTATGTTTCATTTAAGTGCTAATTCTTAGTTACAGTTTAACCTCTTACCACTGTGTAGAGACATTAGAAGGTGTTTGGTTGTATAAAATCATAACTTTATTTAATGAAAAAATGTAGTAATGTGATTTTATAGGGTTTTTTCTATTGCAACACAACTTTCCCATATCTCCAATAAATTACTGATAGAGCAAAAAAGCAACATTTTTCCCTTAGACATTTAAATTACTCGGAAAATATGCTTTGACATTGTCTGCAAGAAAACAAAGAGGATTTTACTTTGGTGGATAGATTCCTTTTGTCATTCTGCAGCATAATGCATTTGTTTTACTCCTTTTTGAAGGCAGCAAAGTGCACTGGATGTACAGTGACAAACTTTGGCTTCTGCTATATTTTGCTGTGTAGCACCATCAGCTCTTCAATAATCCTTTGCCATTGAATGAGACCCTGCAGAATATTCTCTAGTTCAAGTGTGAAGCCAACTATTTATGATTTATATTTCCAAATCAAAGTCATGTTACAGAGGCCCCACTGAAAGGGAGCAGTTGCATTGATGTGATTAACATGTGTACAGTGTTGTTGTGCTTCATGCTTAGAAGTGTCCACTGCTGAGTTTGTGCTAATATGAACACAACGCCATAGCCTACAGCAAAATAATTGGAAAGATGTTCTTCCAAAAGAATTGACCATCACGGTGTGCTGTTAATAAATACAGGAGGGAGGTTTTTATAAAGCGAAGTAAAAATATGGATTTTTTCTTTTGTAAACTCATGTGTGTTGGTAACAGAATGAGGAATTGTTATAACAACACAATAGTATCAGTGGCATTTAGCAGCTACAAGTTGCTTGTTCACTGTATCAATGGTTTTAGTCAGGTTGCTACTGGCAGAGGATTTGTGTGTGTCCAGAGACCCGTTAGTATTAAGACTTGTGTTAGCACATAGTCTTAGCTGTGATTGTTGAACAGGAATCAGTTTCACAAATATGAGTTGTTTCAAATGAACTACACTAATTGTTGTGTGAGTGCATACATATGCACATATATACACGTACGTGGATAGCCTTAAAGTAGTCCAAAAAGTAGTTTTGGAGAAAAAAGATATAACCCTGATGCTGGAGAGTGGTGCCAGCGTGCAGTGGCTTGACTCTCATGCCCTGATCTAGATGTGCTCAGGTCAGCAACACCTGAGGTGTTGTAGAGCCAGTGAAATGACTGTAGGCTGGGCCAGACTGGATGTCAGGTTTTGGGAGAAGGCAGAGGTGCAGTACCCTTTAATTATGTGCTGGTTGAGATGTGGCGAGGTCAGGAATGCATACTGTGCTTGTAACTCTGACTGAGCCTGGTGAGACCAGGAGGCGACAGCTGGGGCTGGGACATGCATTCAAACATCAGAATTATGTTACCTTCATTTTTTCCTCATTTTCAAATTTTTTTTAATTATTATTTGGTCTTTGGTTGCTCTTAGAAGTAAAATTTAAACCCTGATCTTGACAGAGAGATTGAGGTAAAATTGACCTCGCCTATAGTGTTCTCCACAGATAGGGTGAGCTTTGCTGACAAGTTAGGGCTGGGAATCCAAGCACAGACAGTGCCGGTTCATATTGGGGGGATTAGTTTCCAAGGATATTTATCTGTTGCTTTTTACAGTCACAAAACAAACTTTAACCCTTTTCATGCCTATTTTACATGCACACATGAGTTAGACCTCTAAGAATTTGGATATAGAACTGGTTGAAACACATGAAATATTTTCTATATATTTCAGAAGATATTGGTAATGCTGCTAAATATGTGGACTCAAATATCTCTCCTTGTATCTTAACTTTCCTCTTTGTTTTTTTTTTTTTTGTTTGTTTTTTTTGTTTTTTTTTTTTACTTTTTGGGTGGTTGTTTTTTTGGTTTTGTTTTTTTTTACTTTTTGGCTTTAGTTTTGTCCTTTTTTAATGTAAGAGCTTCTGTAGTTTGTATAGTTTACTTTTTCAGTTGGTGACTTTTTAACTCAAATACTGTAATCTGGGAGGCACAGATAAAAGGCATGCCTGAGGATTATTCTTATGAGGAAAACATCTTCCTTCCTATGTCAGGTCTCAAAAAATGAAAGTAAAGAGCAGAAGCAAGTACATTTTTAGTAACATTGCATGGTGTTCAGAAGACAGATTTTATATCATTCTGTGAAAACTATTCAAGGTTCCTTTATTTTCATTTTGACTACTACTGGGTTTGTTTGGGTTGCTGGTGTAACTCAATAACAATGCCAATTTGTATTTGGAGGAATCTGGTTTTGTACTAAAAAATCCAAACACTCTCAGCTCCGATACTTCTGCTAGTATCAGTAAATGTCTTACATAATCAGTTAATTTAAATGAGCCAATTAGTTTAAAATTAGTGCATGACAGTGTATCATAAAAATTCATCCAGCTTCATTCTCGCAGGATTTGATGCGCTTGGAAAAAAAACCACTGAAGCTGAAAGGGTGGCCCAAAATGCAGTATTGGAGTGGAAGGAAAGAACCTATTCATTACATACAGTTCAAATTTACTAAAGCATTAACAGAATGGTTTCCCTCACTGCTGATGAATGAAAATTACTTTTCTGGGAGACCACCATCCTGTCTTTACTACCTAGTCTGGTAGTGCTGGGTAGAGGTTAGAAGAAAATGTGGAATGTAGCTTAAGCCCTCATGGGCGGTTTACAAGGAAGAGGAAGATGAGTGGGAGTAGGCTACCTCAAAAGCCTCAAAAAGGATTCACTGTTTTTAGCTGCTGACCATCAAGTGGACAACTGTTGTGGTTTTTTGGGTTTTCTTTTTTGCGTGGCTAAGATGGCATGTCTTCAAAACACTTATTCCTGTGCATTTTTTCAGTGTTATGATGGTAGTATAATGGCATCATATGTGGGTACTTTATAATATGTTATTTTGTGATTACAAAAATGGCTTTTTGTGCATGCCTGGTTTTTGTAATGTTTTACGTATTTGTATGCATATGTGCCTCACTTTGGATCAAATATTTGATTTTAAATTTTGCTTAGGCCAAGTGATAAATTCTTCATGTTATCTGCTATGTTACCAGCAGCATGTATTTTCAGTTTAAAAACCACTTGAAACATGGAAGGGTTCTGTGTTCTTTAATGACAGCATGTTAAATGCAATTATATATTGTCAGTTTGATCATGTGCACTGAGTGATGGCTTTGTAGATAAGATTCGTTGTGCACAGCAGACGTTTGTGTACATGGAGTCCAGTGTGAAAGAAATTTAATTTCCTCTTACTAAAAATAATGTAGTGACCTGCATCTTCTACCTGTTTTAAAATGTGCTCAGATAATTGCAGTGAATGATTCTGTAGTTGTTTGCTCCTGTATTCATTTTGCCATGAGCTTTTGAAGGACAACATTTTTCCTTTTTTTAATGTAAATTTGAATATATATATCTATGAAAAGAAAGAAAAGATCTGTTCCTTTAACAACCTCACAAGGCAATTGATAGGGCACACCTTTTCACAGCAGGGTAAATCATTTACATTCAACTTATAGTGCAGTGTCATACTACAGAATTACTGTGAGGACAAGACTTTATGAATGACTGCTTTTGTTAGTTTATATTGTTGCTAGTTTATTAAAACATGTGAATGTAAAGCTCTACTTAATAAAGTATAATCCCATTTTTTCCATCAGCTTATCCATTAGGATAGCAAAGTATCAAAGGAAAATTGTAGAACAAAAAGTTTTTTTCCCTTTCAGTGTTCAGTTTAGAGTTAGAAGTAATGATTGCTTTTGTTAATCTTCTATTAATCTGTAAGTTAGTTTCCTGGCTAACAGAGTTGGGTTTAGGGTATTAGTTTGCCTCAGAACAAGCCTTTGTTGTTTGTTTTTTTTTTTTTTTCCTTCAAACTTTATTGTAATTGCTTTTGAACCTTTCTTTTAATTACCTCTCTCCACCACGGCAAAAAATCTGTCAGGGTTTGCAGTGGAGTTCAAGAGGCTTCGTTTTAATGGATATTTTCTGTTCGACACAGTCTTTAACTCCAGCAAGGACAGAGTTTGTGTTCTGAACATTCAACAATGCCTGTTGTTATCTATGGCCTGATGTTGCAAAAATGTGTTTGGCTTGTGCAGGAGATTTCTAGAGTCAGGCCTTATATGATGGCAGCAGAGATTCTTGACTGGTTAAGTAAACATTTCTGAACCTTTTTTATAGCAGCAGATGATATGTGTGATCCTAGCTTTAGTCCCGACAGGCAGCATTCCTGTAATGAAGTGGAGATTGTGGTGTCCTTCTCCTTTCCCCCAGCCCACATAAATAGGTTTTTTGTATGGCATAACTTCCATGGTCTGTTTTGAGTACTGTTCTTATCTGAATCTTCTCCATGTTCTTGGAAGTTTCTCTGGATGGCAGACATCTCAGAAGTTGAGATTTAGAGCCTGGATTCTTCGAAATGTGCAGGACCTGTGTTGGCTATGTCAAAATCTACTGAGCTTAATATTTTGCAGTATAAAGTGTAAAACTTGGTTGCAAACATGTACATTGAAGAGTGACCTGCACAGATGGATGGTTGGAACCTGTGACCTTTTTTCAGTGAAGTGCCCTTAGTTTTTCAGGCAAGGCCATGTCACAAGGTTTAACAAACTCTAGCAGTGACTGGCAAGCATTGGCAGGATGGTCTCATGCCCTGTCTGGATCATGGGAAGTCTCAAAACTATTCTGCCAAATGTGATCTACCACATACAAAGCCCAACACCCCGGGACTGGCACAAGATGCTTGTCTTGTGTAAGGTTTGCAAGCACCATAGCCTCTGTGGAGAGGATATATCAACCTTTTTTATTCTAATTTACTCTTTTTCTCTGGGGTGGTTGCTCTGTGTTTGACTGCAGTAGATCAGGAAAACGACACAAAAAGATCATGACATTTATTTTTTTCACCTTAAATATAAATTTTCAAATGTTTTTTTCATTTGATGATTCAAACATCCTACAAATAGTTGTCTTAAAGAAATATTTAGCTACTTATGCTATTAGCATTGTCTTTATTGTTATCTTTGTCTTTGGAAGTACATATGGTACATTCTGGTGTCTCAAGTGGAGCCAATGTCTTGCCAGCCTATTTAAAGTGCTAACGTATGTGAGAAAGTGTGCCCTGTGGCCTGAAACGTTATTCATGTATTTGCCAATTGCCTCAGTCTTTTAATTTCTGTTTGCATGCATTGCATTTGGTTAGGTTGAATTTATTATTGATTTCAACTGTTTGCAAATAGTCTTCTGACAGAGCATTTGCTCACATCTCCTTTTAGCCAGCATTTTACCCTCATTAGTCTATGGATGTGTTCTTTTGAATGTTTGCCAAATGTGTTCATAAAACCAGTGAAATTAATAGAAGGAAACGTGGCAGCGCTGTGTGACCTGTTATTTGTAAACAACATTTTGGGACTGCCTTTCAGTGTTTGACCATAGTATACTACCTTTATTTTTTTCTCCCCGTGTTTTTTCCTTTTTATTCATTCGGGTTTTACGAGCTTCCCATCATATACAGCCATTTGCTCAGCAATGTTAATTACCTTTTTTTTGGGTGCGTTTTGAAGATGAAAGCTACTAGGTAAATAACAACAGTAATATTTACCAATTCTGTAGTTTCAAATCATGGCTCGCAAGCTATTAGGGTACGCAGGATTGTTTTTATAGAGAGCTGTGAGGTTAAAAAAAAGAAGGAAGTCTGTTGTCATTGTTCAGTTTTACTGTGCAGGGTATCTTTATTGGTCCACAAATTTAAAGAGTTTTAAAAAATGGTCTAATTATATTGTAAACTTCTTTAGGATGTGATGATATCTATTTTTATGACTTACTGCTTTGTGGGTGTATATATCATTATGCAAGAAATGATCCTTGTTTTCACAGAAGATAATTTATACCAACATTACATTTTGGCATCAGTTTGGTTACGTTGTGTAGATATTTATGAGAATATTCCTTCTCTTATGTACGACTGTGAACTGTATTTTCTCTGATAGAATACAGATCTGGCTGATCCTTAACTACACGAAGAATAATCTGTAGAGAAGCATTTGGATTCCCTCAGTTTGTGTTTACCAGGTCTGTCATAGAGGAAGCCTGCTCAACTGATCTTTCTTTATTTTCAGGGTCTTATGCAGTACTGGTTTTGTTTTTAGACTACAGCTATTTCTGTGGCAACATCTGATTTCAGTAAATCCAAATTCTTGCATCTTAAAATGTTAAGAATTTTGTTACTTGATGTTACTACATTTGTGTTCTCTCCTTTGCTTGAGAGCTGCACTCCTTGCTAATGTTAGGAGGGGTGAGGTAGAGGAGGTGTGTATGGTGAGAGTGGGGGTGGTGGGAAGTAAAACAGGCTCTGGTTGTTTACACATTCCAGGCAACCATGGATCTGCTCTCTTTGAGGCCTGAAGTATTTTCCTTTTCACTATCAGTCTTACAGATCTGGGGTATTTGGGCACACTGCCAATAAAAGTAGATAGTAATGTGTTGATCTCTTAGATTGAAATGTAATAAACTGCTTTACCTTTTTGTGTGTGTGCATAAGAAGAAAATATTAACGGCACTTTATATTTAATATATGACATTTCTAGAACTACTGTAAGCTAGGACTATTGCTATAATTTCTTCAAGAGTTGCCCATAAAAGGACAAAATAAATTTGACTCCTTTTGTCTTGCTAGTTTATTCCAAAGGGAAGGTTGCCTAATTTTCTGTTTTCAGTATGATAACCATTGGGTCAAGAAGCTGAGGATGGCTCCCTTTTTCTCATTTCCATGTAATGCATGTATATATATGCATTTTTAAAATTTATTTTGTGGTAGGCTTAATCTGCTTTGTAGTCTTTCATTTGATCATTCTGGTTTCCAGCACTTATAAGTCCTGATGAAATCAGATACAGAAAGCCATCCACTTGCATGTCTTTTTTTTTTTTTTTCCCCAATATTGGAAATTATTTCCTGCAGCCTGCACTGAAATAGACTGAGCAGGCAAGCAGATGAATAATGATTTCTTCCAGGTTCTGCATAATGTAATGAACAGACCTTCTGTTTATTATTATTTATTATCAATATTTGTATACATGCCATTTCCTTCCCTGGAGCTTGCTTTCTTGGGTTTCTTAAAGCTGTACGCTATGTGTGAAATTATTGCTTTATTCCAAGTGGTGCAGTAATGCCACTTTGTCACTCCAGCAACTTGCTTTGTCCCTTGGACTTGACATGGCTCAACTTCTTGTAAATGCTTTCCAAACAGAACGTGTTGCCCTCCAGAAACATTTCCATATCATAGTGACAAACACAAAAAAGACAGTCCCACTGAGGTAACAGCTGTTTCTTTCTTAGGACCTAGTCTTAGGACCATTCTAGAACATACAGTGCAAAAGGTAATTCAGACCATACAGTTTGGGTTTTTTCCAAAGGCAGCCAATTGCTTAAAAGTCTCTTGCATAGCTGTGACTGCCATCTAATCTGCATTTAGAGGCATTAAACTGTTTTTTAAAAAGCTGTGGGCTTCTTCAGCTGCATCACCAGCAAATTGGATAAACTGGCGATGTCTCTCTTGACTGTGTTTTTAGGAAAAAAGTTCTGTTCTCATCCTGTAGCAACCTGGATCTAAAGCCAGAGGTTTTTTGGGGTTGCTGTCAGGTGAGAGCAGACTGTTGAGTTTAACCTAAATGGAAGTAAACACGAGCATTACCTGCACCTCATTATTTCTGTGCTTTTATGACAGACACTCGAGACTGTTTGCATAGTGGCTATGGCTCATGCTGATTATGTTGTTAATAATTGGTGTCTGTAGCATGTGTACTGGCCGGGTGATTTAGAAGCCAGCATTTTTAAATATAAATAGCTAAATAAGTGGCTTGTTTATCAGAAGGCTTGAGTAGGTACAGCTCCAGATGAAGTCAGAGGAGTTGAGGCTGCTTAGTGCTTGGATAAATAAATTGTCTTAGTACAGGGGTGCATCGTAACATTCTGACAACAAAAGATCACCTCCATCTTTCTAACCTAAGTTAAATAAAGTGTTATTTAACTATATTTTAATTTTAAAATATTTTAAAAAAAGGTCCTACCAAGTGACTATTATCAGTCTATATGCAGATGGGTGGGTTTTTTTCTCCATGTGCATAAGTTTGTTGAAAGGGAAAAATTTGACACTGATTCTCAGCAGCATGTTCACACATTTAATATATGGGTGACTGTGCAGGTGATACATGGTTTGTGTAGGTCTCTTGTAAATTGGTACCAAGTTTGTTTACCATATGTGTTTAGTTTCACTTAATGTAACATTTGATGCAGTGAGAAGATGTACTATTACCATAGTAGTGATTCTGTTTAATATTTGTTACAAATATTTCTGAACTAAAAAACCATGAGAACTTGTTTTGTGGTTGAAATAGTAGGAACTGGGAATCTTGTTCTTCTTTAAATAAACAATATGTGGTATAATGACCTAATAAAAACATAAAGACCCAAATGCTTCTTAAAATTAGACAGATTTACTTATTATGTGTATAAATATCTAGAAATCAGCAGTATCAAATGATGAACTGTACTATGTAAGAATTACATGCTTATGTAGGAATTACACTGGCTTGGAGATTTCTTCTTTTTTCTCTAGCTTAGTAGTGTTGTTAAGCTGGTTGAGAATTTAGTGTAAGGTATTTATTGGAAGTAATTTGATGTGAAGAACAAAATGTGATGTACTGTTCTGGTCCACAGTGGAGTTCAGGAGCTATAAGATAGTAGCTTAGACTTCTCAATTTTTTCTCTTTTTGTGTAGGTTGAGAATATTGGCCTATATGAAGCATACTGTAGGCTGTTTAAATATTGACCATTAATTTCAAGCCACAGAAACTATTAAATGAAAATTTAGACATACAGTTAAAGGTTTGATTTTCATCCTTTTTTGCTGGTAACAGTCTTTGACAGCCAAAATCAATATAACAAATTTGCATTGTTGACCTGGCAAAACAGTTGGGTTAATTGTTCAAATTGTACAGCCTGATAGCTTTCTCTGGAATTATTATTTAGTACTTATTTTAAAATTCAGAATATTTCATAGAAATCTCAGTTATGAATCTGGCTGATGTAGTGAAAAACCTGCAGTCACAGGGCATGCAGCTTGTAATGGAAAGGGACTGTTCTAGTACTTAATTTGTTTTTTTTCAGCTCTAGTGATGGAAACGTAGCAACATTTCAAGTACATCAGCAAGCTACTGTTTCGAGAGACCTTTCATAGGAAATGATAAGAAGTAAACCATAATTATATATAGAAAAGGAGCACAATCTGGGCCTTGCAGCAGGAACCCTCACCTATCTGGCAGATTTCTGTTGATCTTAGGCAATTGTTGTTTCCAGAAGGTTTCTCTCACCATTGGTTTCACAGTTTTTGAACCTGATAGTTTCAAAGTCTATTCTCAGCTAGCGTGCTTCCTGTGGAAGGTGGTGTTTGGTGAGGTGTTCATGTGTGCCACATCACGCTGCTGAGAAGTAAATTGTTTTCATCCTGCAGTTCTTGCTTCACTTATTACATTTAATGTTCCTTTTGAGAGGGAGCGGGAGAGAGTGAAGCAAACAACAGTGCTGATATGGTGTGGCTTTATTGGATAGAGAGGCATGCATGCCAGCTTTCTCCAGGTTTGATCTCCCTGATTCTTAACCATGGTAGGATTAGTTGAAGCTGGAAGCAAAACAGTAGCTTAAAGAGACTGATCCCATGAAGGTAAGAATTTACAGCACCAGTTTCAGCCTTTAATTGAGAATTGGCCTTTCTGAAAGACAGAATTGGTTCTGCAAGCATTCATACATTACTACAAATTGTTCTGTTGATGAGTCTTTAAATAAAACCCCATGAAAATACACCAGAATAAAATACGCCTAAGTAAAATTAAAAGAAAAAAACCCCAAAACAACAACAACAACAAAAACCCCACCTATAAAACCAACCAACCAGCCGACAAAAAAAAACCTTCCAAAACCCCCAAACAAACAAAAAAACAAGCTCCAACATCCCCCACCAAAACAAAGTTAAGCAGATGACATACTTGTCAGTTGAGCACTGATAGGTTGCCTTAGGACATAGGTGCTTACATTTTGAATTGATTCTCAATTGTCAACTTGATGTGTGTGGGAAGTAAAGTGAACTTTTCATGAAAAACATTCTCATAAGAACAGTTGCTATTCGTGGTTCTTCTGGTACATGTAGGTGTGTGTTTGGGGAGAAGGGAAATCGCATATTAGTATTTTCACATCTTCTCAATTGAAGAGTTGCCTCATTTATCTTAAGCAATGAAGTCTTTAGATCATACCCAGTTGTTTGTCTTCTGGACAGATATACTTAATTTTTCAGTTAAAAAAAAACTTTCTTGTTTCAAAAAACTTTAATTTTGTCATTATTATTTCAGTCACATTAATTAAAATGCTAGTGATAAAAAAAAATATATAAAGGAACTGATTATGCCTAACGGTACCAGATCAGAACTAGGCTAAATGTTTTACATTATCCATCATGCTTCCTTGCATCAATGTATATACCTTTATTCTGTACAAGCTGACACTGATCTAAAAAGGAGCTGTGTTTATAGCTGAGAACTGATGTTTTTGCCAATTACAAATGTCTTTTTCCTCCTTGAACTTAGTTCAGTGTAGAAGTTAATTTAATGAAGCCATTTCCCCCTTAATATCTAGACTTTCAATTCTTAAACATTAAAACCAAAGTGCTGTTAGCTGTATTTTGATAGACAGAAGTGTTCAGGGCTGGGTTGAATGGGGCTCTGAGCAACTTGGTAGTGGGAGGGGGGTTGGAACAAAATAATCTGTAAGATCCTTTCCAACCTAGACCATTCTATGATTCTGTGAATATGTTGAAGTTTAATTTTAAAAAGTTTGACTTAAAAAAAAAAACCCAGAAAGGGGATCTCTTACAAATGTATTTATGTACTTAATATCTCTATGAAATATAAGTCTTTCTTGTAGACCAGACATTTCCTTCTTAGAGGATGTGGCTGTAGGTGTTCAATATTTATGTCTGTGCTTAACTGCATACACAATGGTTTCACAGGAATAGCATAAACAGCAGCAGTTGTGTGCAGAAAGCTTTTTGTGTGTGTGTGTGTGTGTGTGTGTGTTTAGGACCTGACCTTCATTGCTAGTTTGTAATTCCTAAGAATTTCCTGTCTAAAGTTGAAATGTTTTAAAATCCATCTTACTTCTACTTTGTAGATTTTAAAGCCAGCACCGGGTAACTAAGAGCTTTCCACAGGCGGTGAACACCTACTTCTTGGTCCTTCTGGTTTGTCTTTGTGGTTCATGTTTAATCTTTGGGTACCCCCGGCCCTCTCTCAGTGAGGGCTAGGCGGAGGAGTTTGACTGCTGCCCACAATGCTCTTAGGAAGAACAAGTCTGTGAGACTTCTGTGTAAATAACACAGCATTTAGTAATGAGAAAGTTAGCAACTCTCTTAGCTGCTCATGAGACATACCTGTGTAGAATTGTGCTTTGAAATTTTCTTTCAAGTTATCTCCGTATCTCCGGTCTGAATTTTATATCCAGCAGCAATGCAGACTTATTCTGCAACTAAATGAAAGAAGTGTACATTTCAAACATTGTCTAGTCACGGTTAGTTCCTCGTGTTACAATCCTTAGAGAAGTTAATGCTCCCTTCTGAGATGAAGGAGGCCTGTCGCCAAAGGAATTGGATAAATTATAGGGGTATTCAAAGGGAAGAATGAAGGGACAGGTGTTGGGATTGCAGATGTAGCTTTAGTCAGATGAAGGAAATGGTTGTAAATACGCAGTCTGGTTCATAATGTAGGAAAAAGGGCACTCATGGAGTTCCCAGACAGTGTATATGTAGAGTTTGGGTAATTTATAAATGTTTGAGGTGCTTTTTCCTGCTTGTGTGAAACAGGATTTTTCAAAAGCTTTTCTGTCTCAGGCAGGCACTAAGCTTCATTTCCCCAGCCATTTTGAGAAACAACGTGAATGCCTTTTGTATCATTAAAGGACATGGTTTGCAGTAATTGCTGTGGGGTCAGCCGGTGGGGCTGTGTCAGCCGTGTGTCCCCTGCGCTGGGGACCAGCACTGCTCTGTGCCGTGCCTGGCTCCTCGGGCAGGCTGCTGCTCACAGCTCTCCCCTGACCGGGGCAAGGCATCTTCTGGGACAGTGTAACACCTTTGGTGTAGCCTCTGTGCCTCTCCCCCGAGAACATGAGAAAGAAAACTTTGCCAGCGGTGTTTGTTGTGGTAGGAGGCATCAGCCAGCAGGCGTTCTGGGGAGCCAGGGAGGAGGTGAGCAGCAGCAGCGAGAGGCAGCGAGGCCGAGCTTGCCTGGCACTGCCATATGGCTGCTGCAATATCACTGCCAAATCACTTCTTGCTGGTGGGCAAGAGAGCTGGGGTTGGAGGAGACATGAGCTGGGGAAGAGGGATGGATGACAGCCTTCCCTGGGTGCTGGGGGCTGTAGGATGGGCTCTCCTCCTCTCCTGCCCGCTGGCAAGGGCTGTCCATCATTTGCTGCTCTTGTTGGATGCAATTAGTTTTTATTGACCAAGACGACCTTAATAGATAGGTTTCATTTATGTATCTTGGTTTTATTGCAGTTTAGCCCTCTAAATACCCATGAGGCCCTTAAAATAACAAGGATACTATTAATTAGAAGCTAAGGATTGTAAGCTTAAAACAATACATACTTTCTTCATTTGTAACTACCTCTAGGTTTTTAAAGATATACTTTCACTAAAAATGTTTTGGTAAATGATAGCTTATTAATATAAGAAAGAAATCTATGTAATTTCCTTTTTTTTTTCCTTCCCTTTTTGTCTCTTGCTTATTTGAGACATTGTTGTCACATTCAATGTCATTGTAGTCCTCCAAGGTCACTGTTTTTCCCGTATAGTCTGTTGAGTGTTTTACCCCATGATGAAGGTATTTTTTAAATAGTAGCATGAAATAATTTTCAAATCCATAAAAGCAAACATAAGAATTACAACTGATTTAACCTGTGAAACTGCCTCACTGGTTTGAAATTGAGAAGGTTTCACAGAGACGGTGTCTCTTAAAATGGAGGGAAAAGGAGAGAAAACAAGTGGCAATAGCTAAATGAAAGGCCTTAGAGCTAAGAGCCTAATGTGTAATAGAGTATTTTTATGCTATTTTGCAGTCAGCAACAAAATGAAGCAAATACATTGGACTAGAAGCTGAAGTCTTCTACTGTGAAATGGAAATTTATCTGGTATATTGTACTTTTAAAAATATATTGTTTGTTTTTCTGCTAATGAGTGCATGCCAGATTATTGTTTACCAGTTACCATTCTAGTCCAAATCAGAATTGAAGTTGGCAGAACATAAAGGAAATTTTGAGGCAGCTAAATATCATCATCCGGAGCTTCATTTACTCTATGTGTTTGTAACTTCAAAAGTTCCATACATCGAGGAAAAGGCATGTTAGTCACCAGCACAGTTCAGTTCAAATAACTCTTTATTTTTATGAATTGATTAAAACCTCGGTATTACTGCCTTTAAAATTAAAAAGCCGGTTGTCTGTTAAGAATAGAGCTGCTTAGACTGGAATAGCAGACTGGAATACAGTACTTTTGTGTACCTGGGAAGTGCATGTAAAGCACCGTGCTTTTCCCAGGTGAAGTGGCTTGCCAGGCTCTGGTGCTGGGCAGTGTTATGTTACTGAGGTGTTCTGCCCTGCTGACGAGTAGATCCATTTCTCTGGATCTTGGCTCACACTGCCTGAATGTCAGAGTATGAAAAGGTTGAGAGGAAAAGGAAACTGAAATAATCAGTTTGTGTACTGTGGGGGCATATACAGCTACAGCTAGAGTGACTTCTGTCTGATTTCAGCACTTGCCAACCAAATCCAGAGTTTATATGATAAAAACTAAAAGGGGGGTCAGCCCACAAACTTGCCTTGGGTAGCATGAGCTACATGGGAGTTCAGGCGTAGGTTTATGAGTAGGGTATGTCACCTGTCTAAGCATTATCGAGGTTTTCCTAAGAAAAAAAATCCATAGTTTGGATTCATAAAATCACAGAATATCTCAAGTGTAAAGGGGTTTAGAAGGGGTCTAACTCCTTGCTCCTCACAGTAGTGCCTAAAACTAAACTGTAGGAATCAGAGCCTCATCCAGGATGCCTCCTCCAGCAGGCCTGGTGCTGTGGCTGTTTCCCTGGGGAGCCTGTTCCAGTGCCCAGCTACCCTCCGGGTGGAGAACCTTTTCCTAATGTGCAAATTGGCATTGTCTGTCACTCCATTCCTCCCAGAATAGAGCACTTGGTTCTGTTAAGCATCAGCCACATTCCACAGTGTTAATGTGCTCAAAGATAAGGAATTCCTCCAGGTGTTGTAAGGATTAGTGGCTGAGGGCTGGAGGAGACCAAAGTCATGCGGCTCCCTCACAATGGGAAGAGCTCCTGGCTAGTTGGGGAGCACTGACTGGCCAGGTAGCACATGGATCCTCTGGAAATAGCAGGAGTTTGTGAGGCCCTTCAGCAGGCCTGGTGTATGAAAGTGTCAGAACCGAGATTCTTTTAGTTCTGCTGCTTATAGAACAACATATTTATTCGTTATGTGAGCTGCAGTCTGGTATGAACTTAATTCAAAGCCCGTTGCAAATGCCTATTTGTGGAAGGGGCACGAACTTACTCTTTTTAGAATATGTTTTTGAGTGTAATTGTGAAATGCAGATAAAGCTATAAATCCATCAGCAAACTGACTATTTTAAGTCCATCTAGTCATGTTTCCAGAGATTAGATTTTTACAAATGCGGTATTTTTAGCTGGATGAAAATGAGCATATACCACATGCTGGAGGTATGAAGCAGCTTTGTAAGCTGTAAGTTCAAAACCTTCTGTTTTCAATATGATGTTTTTAAATCTAATAGTGTACAGTATTTGTCAAATGCTATATTATTCTAGTGTAGCACAACTCTAAATGTCTGCAGAATCATCATATAAATTTATTATTTATCGTGCAACTAGAGAATTTACGTGGATTATTAAGACTTCTTATGTAGTTAATTTCTCTGACACTTGCACTAGGACTTTTTGTTACTATGCTATGTAGAAAAGCTTGTATAAATTTCTTTTGTGATATTGGGCTGTGATGTGTAATACATAAAAGCTAATTTATTTTTAGACCGCATTTTCACCCTAACTTACAGTAGGAATGTGGATTTTCATTATATTTCAATTGGTTATTTTTGATTATAGTCCAGCTGACATTTCAAAATATAGCTTATATGTAACAAAATGCCTACTTCTGTTAATATATACATTTCTTGAAATTACTTGTGGTACAGTTCTCATCCAGACTGATCCTAGGGGTGCATCAAACAGCATCACCAGCCACTCAAAAGAGGTGATTTGCCGTCTGTGTTCAGCATTGGTTCAGCTTTACCTTGAGCACCGTGTGCTCTTCTGGGCCCAAAATTTAACAAGGATGTGAAGGTCCTTGAATGTGTCTAGAAGAAGTCACCAAATGTGCTGAAAAGGGCTGGAAAGCATGTCCTGAGAGGAGCAGCTGAGGACTTTGAGCTTGTCTCCTTGGAGAGAAAGACCCTGGGAAGAAACCTCATTGCTCTGGACGGCTTCCTAAGGAGGGAAAGCTGAGAGGGAGGTGCTGATCCCTTCTCCCTGGAAGGCAGTGGAAGGATGTGTGGGAATGTCTCACAGCTGCACCAGGCTAAGTTTAGACTTGGCATTCGGACACATTACTTTACTAAGAGGGTGGTCTGACCCTGGAGCAGGCTTCCTAGAGTGGTGGTCAGCGCCCCGAGGCTAACAGTGCTTGGACAGTACCCTTACAATATGCTTTAACTCTTGGCTGGTCCTGAACTGGTCAGGTTGGGACTAGTGAGAGTTGTAGGTCCCTTCCAACTGTTCTGTCCTTTAGCAGTGAAGCTCCTCTTATTTTTGTTACTAGACCTGTAGAGCCTTAGTATCAGATCAGGCTGAACATACATCCTGTTACCATGCAAAACAGAAGGAAAAAAAAGTACCCAGGCATTCCTTTACATTTGGACTTCATGAAAGCCTGCTCTGAGTGTGGGTTCAGTTGTTTTGGTGCGTCCACTCTGGAGAGTCAAAGCATTTGTTACAATCTGTTCTCAATACTGTTTTCTGGGTATAAGAAGCTTATTCTCCAGTAATGATGTCAGGGGAAAAAACAGTGCAATAGCCCAGTACCACGTGTGTAGGTGGAGCTATTCTGCTGAAAGTGCTGCTATGTTTTTGGTGGGTTTTTTTTAATAATTCTGTTGTAACTTGTCTAAACTTTAGTCAGTTTATCTGTCTCCTTGCTGTAACTCAGCAAGTATCGAGTGGTTTGAACTACATTGTATTAGATTATAAAACCCTTCTCTAATAATGAGATGCTTATTCTCAGCAGTGGTTACAGAAAGTGTAATAAATATAAATATGACTTAATAGAAAAAAGGGAAAAAGGACTTGTGAAATGGCAGTAGAGTGGTCAACCTGAGCTGCTATGTATGTTTCATTTTGGTACAATAAGCAGAGCATTCTGAAATCATGCAGATTTTCTATCAGAAAATTTGCCAATTCTTTATTCTGGAGGAAACAGATTATATTGGTAATTGGAAGACAGCTCAAGAGAAATATTGCTTGTTCAGGGTTAAGCTCACCATGTCTGATGATTTTTCCTAGATTGACACATCCAGGGTGTGATCAATGCTTGCTTTTGTTTTCTCATTATGCTGAGATTTAATTACCTGTATTTAGAAGAAATGCCCTGAAACTGGAAACCATTTACATTATTTTGCACTGTTTTTTAAATGCTGCACCCACAATAAGTCACTTCTCTCTTGCTAGTTATGGCTGTAAAGAAGTGGTGCTTTAAGGGAGGGACCTCACTAGGTTGTTGGATGGGATGAGTACGTGGATGGAATGGTTAAAACTTGAACGCCTCCCTTCACCTGCTTTTGTTCTGTACATTCTACTGAGAAATTATTAACAGGTGCTGAAGGCACGAGTGCTGCCTGCCCTGAACTCTCAATGCACAAAGAAAAGATCAAACATACTTTTTTTTTTAAAATAAAAGAAAACCACTGGAGTTGGAATTTGTTGTGAATGAGGACTAACCTGACAATACTTACTGAATTTTCAATGACAGTGAAATGTAACTATTAATAACCACATCGACTGTTCTTTTCCAATCTGTTTTTCATGTCCTACCACAGGGAGGACACTAGCAGACTGAGGAGGGATCAAGAAAGTATTTTAATCAAACATTTAAACACTGTTGAGCGAGGTATGGCTGGGGGTGCTATGCTCAGAAAGAGATAAAGACACCCTTCTAAAATAAGTAAGATTATTTTCCTCTTCTTCTTTGCTTTGTATCAGTGCCCATCCCATCCTCCACATCATGTTTGTTAGGCTGTAGATTTTGAAAAGATAGCATTTGCTTTCTCTCCATATCAAGGTCTCAATCCTATTTGCGTTGACATTTTAGCTTTATGAGGGAGAATGCATTATGTAAAGTTTCCATTAGCCTGCAAAATATTAAATTAAGTGTTGAAAACATGAGTTGTTTGTGGTGAGTGAAGCAGAGCAAGCCATGGAGATGATTTGTATTCGTCAAAATTAGATAAAGCTGTTGGTTTGGTTTTTTTAGGTTAGACGGGGAATGTAGCCTACCTCTCACTTTTTACCTCTGTTTAGAAAATTAAATAGACAGAACAACGGCCAAGTTCTTAAAAACACAAGTGAAAGCATAGCTATAATTTGTAGTTGGAAATACTGTGAGTAGCATTTGTGGCCATACGTTCCTTTGGCAAGATGTTACATTCTCCTTGAACATATAATTATGTATCATTGCTTAATAAGGACAGAACTTCTTTGTCAGACATTTCTCTCTACTGTTAAGCTTTCAAGCTGCATGTTGTAATAGAATGTTTTGGAAAGTATCAGAAGATTCAACTGCTGCATCTTTTTTCCTTGTGGGAGAACACTGCTACAGCATTAACTGTAGTCTAAAATGGGTAAAAGTGTAATATGGAGTGGTGTATTTGTGCATAAGTAGTACAGGGATATAAATGAAATCAGTCTCAACATGCACTCACGATAATATTCTTCCAGTTTGTTTACAAAATGAAAGAATATCTGTCTCTGGTAGAAAATTCTGTGTTTAAAGCAGTGTCTCACTATCCTTTGAAGTGTTAAATCCTCCTGGGTTTCATTTTTTTTGGCACAAGAGTAGTGGATGTTTAAGAAGCCAACAACATTAGCTTGCACAGGAGCATTCCTGTCTTATTTTTGTTTCTAGGTCTGTTTCCTGTGTTGGGGGAAGGGCAGTGAGAGCACAGCTGCTCCCAAAGTTCAAGATGAAGCTGCTTCTTCAGTGTGTTTTAAGCCTTGGTCACCGTTTCTTACTGGAAGTCTTTAAATGAGCTTTAGTCTGGTCTTCAATTGCTCTTTTATAGGCATGAAATCTCCCTGCTTCCCCCCTCTCTTCCCTGACCCTCCATCCCAGTCCCCAGCAACAAAACCCACTCACTAATAAAAGATAATTCCCGATTATCTGCAACATGAATATCAAAGAGGACCCTCGAAAGCAGAGCATTTCAATGTATCTGAGTTCAGCATCTGCTTGACAGAGCAATTGATCAATATTTCTTCAGAGAATTTTTTTTCCTTCATTTTTAAAATGTTGATGCAAGCTAGCACAAAAGATTGGCTATTTTGGACACCAGTGTTGCTCCATTTGAACTTCTATTTCTCAGATAAGCTGAAACATCACAGAGAATAGAAGATTAATTTTCTGCCTGTTTTTTTATGGTACCTCCAGTAATTCACATGAAAAAGTAACAACCTCTTCCTCTCTTACATTGCCTTATGCATATTTTAAACAAAGTCTTCTCTCTGAATTTTTCTGAGATATATTCCTTGAGCTGAAACATTTCTAACTTTTCATAGTTTTAAAACATATTAAAGCATCTCTTTCTTCCATTTTTCCAGCGAACTTTTTTATTGTTATGTTGCAATCATACGCATACAGAAGGAATAAACCAAGCCTGCAGTGGGAAGAGTGTCATTGTTGTGGTTATTCTCTTTCCACGCAGTGATAGGACTTTCTTTTGAGGTACCTTTGCTTATATGGACTGCTTAGGTGAGAAAGAAAATCACATCTTGTTGATTGTATTTTGAGTTTCCTGCTTGAGAGCAGATTGATGGTTGTATAGGAAGGGTATGTTTTGTTCAAAATGCAGAATAATGTGGGGAAAAAAAATTGTTGCCTTCCAGAGGCACATCGTCTGGGACAGCAGGAACTTAGATGGGAGTCCAGTTTTCAGTGTGGCTGTTTCAAAGTCTGAAGATAATTTAATCCAAACAGAGCTGAGAAAGAAGTTGATGTTGGACTCCCACTGTTGATTTATGAAGTGTTGGCAGGTCAGGAGGACGGGAGAAACTTGGCTGAGCACCAGCATTGGAGACTAGATAACTGAGGTAGTTATAAGCCCAGATTATGATCCAGGTAAAAAGATGGAGTAACTGATATAGGGCTTGGTAAGTAAAGGACAGAGGAGAATCACAGGATATTGCTGATGCTTGTCATCATGTGTTTGTTAAAAATAGGCCCTGTAACACTAACTACTCTTGCTGTATTTTTGAGCTGCTTATATACATTGGGCTGTTGACAAGGAAGAAGTGTAAAAATCCATGTTTTCCGTAAGTTTACTCCCTTGGTGCTCTTTGGTGTTTTCATGAAGAGTTAAGAATGATGTACAGTGAGGACACACAATAGGTGAATTAGACCTAAGGGAAGATTTTGGTGGTCCTTGAGTATCTGTGTGTACCAGTGGGCTGCCAGTCCTCCACACTTGAACATTTTTATCACCCACTTTGAAGTAATCACTTAAGAAGTTTATAGAATACTTAAAAGATCAAGGAAATAATAATGAATAGAGCAAATGTTTGAATGATTGTGCTTGTCAAACAGGGCAAAACAAGGTCTTTGCTTGAACACAGCAAATGTACATGAAGGGTCAAGGATGTAGAGCTTCTTTTGGAGCAGTAGACTCCATCCTGTGTAAAACATCCACGGCTTAGGGGTGAGAGGAGCTCGGGGTATGGAAGCTGGGAAGTGTGGGAATGGGGAGGGAGATGGTACTCTGGCTCTGCGAGGTCTAAGGCTGGATTGTTTTCTCTAGTTCTAGTGACTACAAATAGAGGAGAAAGTAGATGAAGGTTCAAAGAAGAGTTGCAAGATTAAAGAGTGGAAAAAAGCCTTAAGTAAAAAGATTCTTTGAGTTTAAGGTACTGAGCTTAACAAAAGGCTAAAATGTATTCTCTTTGAGCCTTCCTAAAGTGTTAATCTCTGAACTTCTGTGTTTATTTCTAAATGGGAGAATCTTGAAGCCCCTCTTTTCTGATTCCAGTTCTGTCGTGTCTTGACAGTTTTAAAAGCTTCACAAATTTTATATATAAAAAGGGCTTGAGAGTATTCACTGAAGTAGTTAAATATAATTACCTGATTTTATAGATGGAGAAACTGGAATAATGTCACATGTTTTAGTTCTGCCTCTGGATTTTTTATGGAGTACATTTACAGAAATCTCAAGGTAGGGCTATTTTGTAATTGTATTGTCCTTTGCAGTGGTTCTGTGAATTTTCCAAATTCAGGATAATGACAGGTTTTTTAAAAGAATTTACTTTTGTTACCTGAGCTCTGATGTTGAGGAACTGTGTAAGTACCTGCAATCCTAAAACTGAAATTCAGTGGAAACTGAGATTGAAAGTTAGGGGATTTGGTAATTATCTTATAACTCCAAAAAGGGAACAGTGGCATAATGAAAAATATATTAAATACTTTTTTTTTTAATAATCCAATGAAATACAAGCATATTCATTTATGGGCTACTCAGGAACAATCAAATACGTGAGACTGGTATGAACTGTAGCACTTTCTGGAGAAGGACTGAAGTTAAGAATGTGTGATAGAGTGAAACATACTGGAAATAAACTCAAGGAAGAGCAAGTAGTCTTGTTCTTCACTTTTAAAATGCATCGACTTACTTATGGAATCAGTAAAATACCCTATGTATGTATATAGAAATACATATGTGTGTGTTTGTGTATATATATATATATATATATATATATATATATATATATATATATATAAAAATGTTATTTCCCTGGAAATTAAAATATTTTCTGTATTAAAAAGTGCCATATGCTGATGCTGGAGAAAAAAGCTTTAGTGCCATTTCTTACCATTACAATATATATTAAAGAAGAAGCAATGCAACCTCTAAATTATTATTATAAATGTTCATTATGCTTCTTTTCCTATATTGGTAGCAGGAGGCAAATAGTGAACTAAATAATGAACATTCTACACAATATAGTGTTTTCAAGAAAACTCTTATAGTTACACAAAACAGGAAAAACATAAAAGTGATACAAAAATGTGGAGATAAAAAAACTGAAACCAAAGGAACAGGGCATGGAAATAGGATCTGAAAGCTCACATGCAAGCAGTTTTCATAATATATGTATAAATAAATATACATATGCATCTAAACAGAGTTTGACTAATGCTTCTCAATTTGAATTTTCTCAAGGATAGCTCCGTACTTGCTATCCTATATCAAATGAATTATTTTTCAGGTATAAACTTGCCAGCAGTTATTCTAAGGTTCTAGTCTTCCACCCTCATGATATGTTGGGGTGTGGTGCTTCAAAATTTGGCTGCTCTATAGCTGGGAAGAATGATTCAGCTTTAATTAGGTCAGTCTTTCAATGTCAAAACCCTCAAGCCTTCCACTGTCCCAGCTGATGCATGACAAAAAATGGAACCCACAAATCACAGTGCTGTGTGTGTATACACAAACTCTTGGAGCTTCAGTGCTGTGAGAGCTGTGAAACCAGAACTGTTCATGCTACCAGCTAACAAATAACACCGGGTCCTGCCTTCAGCCTGTTCTGAACTCTTAATAACCAAGCCAAAATATTCCAAGTGGATTATGAATGGTGGTAGTCTGGTAAATTATAAGAATATTGAGATCGTGTGTTTATAGAGGGTGTTCGGCAGATGTTCAGAGTCAGTGCTGAAGGGCTCAGCCCTGCAGCTGGACACAGAAATTGTGGCTGATGAAACCTCATCTGGCTCAGCCACCAGGTCAGAATTGTGTCATTGCTCAGAGCCTCTTCAGCTTGTCCCAGGTGAAACAAGGCTCCACTTTTCTTGTCTAGCCGTTGTTACTTAAGAGAACAAACTCAAAATACGAACTGTTCATTAGTGTTGTTTGATGTGATCAGTGGGGAAGATTTTCCTTGTGTGTGTGCTCATGTATAGATAGATGATGGATGATTGTCTATGTGTTCTTAGGCTTGGCTGATTTTTTCTCTAAATATTGTGTATATTGTGCATTTTTCACAACAGCCAGTGCTCATTGGTGTTGCAGTTAATAGAGGTGGAACGTGTAAATGCATCTGTAGCTGTGATTGTACAAGTCTGTTCTAAAGTGCCATATTCAGTTGTGTGATACTTCTGACTTAATATGATTTCTTTTTTTCTGCTCAGAAGTATTTTTTTTACACCTGAACAATATAAGCAAAAAACCCGCAGATTTTTAAATTGAGTATTACCAGAAAGGTTCCTTAGAGTCTCTATCATCATTTGAAGGAAAGGGAAGGGAAAGAAAAAAATACAGAAAGAAATCAGCTTTTTCTCCTTTTTTTTTTTTTGTGTTCTCAGACCACAGCAATTTTGTGTGTAAATAATACATTTGATGGTGTATTTATTTTGAAAAAAATTCTTACATGCAAGTATATTTTAATGTTGGCAGCTGTGTTTCCCTCCCACCTCAGTTCAGCACTAACCTGTCTCTTTCAGTCTCCATCCTCCTGGGATGTGTGTGCCTGGGTGAAGGGAGAGTGATGTTCTCAACTCTCCTGTGATTTATAGCAGTATGTGAAGAAAATGGCAAGATCCAATGATACTGCATCATATGTAATTATTATTGTCCTTCCTCTTGGCATACTTTCCCTTCCATTTTTCCTCTTGGTGTTTTCTGGCTCACAGTTCAGGTGTTAGTCTAATTCTGCCTGTGTAATCTGGCTATCCTCACAGATAAAATTAATGCCATCTTTAAACCATGCTGTTTTCTTGAAGACTCTATCCTAAATGTGCTTGCATTAAATTGTTTTTACAAGACCATGTAGTGACAGAACAAGGGGGAGCGGGTTCAAATTGGAAGAGAATAGGTTTAGATTAGATATTAGGTAAAAATTCTTTGCTGTAAGGGTGATGAGACGTGGGAACAAATGGCCCAGGGAAGTTCTGGTGGATTTCCCATCCCTGGAGGTGTTCAAGGCCAGGCTGGATGGGGCTCTGAGCAGCCTGGTCTATTGGAAGGTGTCCGTGCCTGCAGGCAGGGGGTTGGAACAAAATGAACTTCCAGATCCCTTTCCAACCCAAACCATCCTGTGGCACAGTTGAGGCCAAGGATTGTAATGCCCTGTCCCCAGCCTATATTTTAAAATGCAAGTGTTCCAATCAGACACCAGCAACGTGGAATTTTGTTCTATTTTTCTTTTATTTTATTCATATGAATTGAAAGGTAAAGATGATCTTTTAAAATTCAATACTAAAAAGGAGGCAACCAAAATGCTTCATTTAGTCAAGTTAGCAGTCTCACTTGTCATGTTGATTACTTTGTTTGGCCGTTTCTGCAATATTAAGCATGTATGGTATGAATTTAAAGGAAATTATTAAAAATATAATATGTTTTTTAACATAAATTTCAACTTGATTTCCATTGTACATCTTTGTAATTATTTCTGTATGTCTTCCTTCACATTTCTGCAGGATATGTTCCAAAATGTGTCTAGCCTATGTATTTATGGAAAATGTTCTTCCATCAAATTTTCTTATCAGATGTACTTACAATTCTTTTACAAGCAAAATGATTTTTCATTTTATGGACATTTGAATAACTACTTTGCATTGATACCATGAATAATAACAATTAAAAAAATATTCCTGGCAGCAAAAGATACCACATACTATCCATCTTTATACCTTTTCCTAAAACCTGTCTGTTTCCATTGTGGAGAGATGTGTCTGTTTCCATGTGTGAGATGCCATGGAACTTCTTGATATGTTTATGAGTGGCATAAAAATATACCAAAAAATATAAAGCTGCCCTGCGACTTCATGTGTTCCGCATGTTAAAGTGCATTACAGAGAAAAGTAGAGGTTTTTTTGTTATAGGGTTGGATCTTATTGTTATGTGCAGCTCTCTAAAGAGTGTGACTTCTGATTTATATGTCTCATCTTATACACACTGTTCTCTGTGCCCGGTGGATGGAACAGTGAACTGTATGAATTTTGGAAGTGGTTTTGGGCCGTTCATCCTTGCTGGTTTTATAGGTGTTGTTCAGTTATCAGGAATCACTTGGAAAATTATTCCTGCTCTTTCACAAATTTGTCAGATCCTTATGGCAGGCGCTCCTGTTAAAGAACACAGAGCTAATGTAAAAGAACTTGCTAAAAAATAATGTAGTGTGGCAATGGTAAAACATTTTAAGCTTCTGATTGCTAATTTGGTGTCTCCGAAGTCCAAAATAAAGTATCTCCCTTAAACCAGAATACACCAGGGCTTTACAAGTGAAAATAAAGTCATATCCTGTAATTTACTGGCTGATTCCTCAAAAAGTCGTTTGACTTAATAGCATAAAAATCTATTTGATCATACCAATATGTAAGAATTTCGTAGTTATGACATGCAAAGCTCATTTTTGAATTTGGAGGTATTGGTAAGTGTTGCATAACACAGGCCACCAGAGTCTGGCTATTACAGAAACCTAAAGCTTCCTGTACTCAAGATCCTTTCATCACAAAATGGGGAATAACATGCCTTACATTCATCCTTGCATAGCAGTGATAATAAGGGCTGAACTGAAGTGCTTTCAGCACGGCAGCATCCTCTGAGTGCTGAAGAAAACTGTCACTGGCAGAACAGGTTTAAGTGCTCATGAAGAACTTGATCTTATGAGTCTTTGGATTTACCTGTAAAAAGACTACTTACTGTTTGTGGTCATGTGCACATATGTGGGGGAGATCCTTTTGCCATTTTTTTGCAGTGCTTTCACAAAAGGGATTTTGAATGAAGTTGTACTACCACACACACAAAAAAAAGAAATATGCTTATATCAAGTTGTTTTCCATCCATGAATACAGAAATGAGTCAATTAGAATGTTTAACCCACTAAAAGATGCATGGACATCAGTATTACCCTCTTGGTGAACTATCACGTGTTGTTTCTTTGCAGAAGCTGGCAGTATTGTGGTAATTCCAGATTCTTCAGGCTTCCTGGTAATTTTTGCCATTCCATTGTGGTAATTCCAGATTCTTCAGGCTTCCTGGTAATTTTTGCCATTCCTAGAGGTGGAGGAAAAACAATGGAGGTGCCTCTCTGATTTAGTTATTATGTCACATTTGTTCACTGACTAAAAGGAGAACAGCTGATCTAAGCTACTTCAGAAAATGGTGCTCTTAGTCTTTCTTGTCATAGAAAAAGTAAGTATCTTCTTTTCTGCTCCGTTCTACTCTCCCCATCTGATCCTTGCTTACTCAGGCCTGATTGCAGGTGTAGGACAGTAAATAAAGCCTCTGTCCTGTGTTATGCCTCACCTCCATCTTTCACATCTAGAAAGAAGTTGACCTTACTTTGTCTGTCCTTGACTGGAAAAAAGAGGGCTTGGGTAGACTTTGCTGCAGCACGAGGAACAGAAATGGTCTGAGGGGCAGGAGGTGTATGTGGGTGCAGTTAGCTGGCAGTCTGAGCTACAGGCAGCTGTAAGGCTGGCGAAACAGATACCTGGTGTGAAATTTGGAGAGTTGCAGGGAGCTCTGCTGCACTTCTGAGTAGCCAGAGTACAGCTGCAGCAGGAAGCAAGGTTACTGCATGCTGTAAAATGGCAGCCCTGCAGCTGCTCCGTGTGTTACAGATGCATAGGAAGAGTTCAGAAGTCAAAGAGGGCTAAAATAAAACTGAGTGCATTCCTACAAAAAAAGGCTAATTTTTAAGTCAGTTATTTCTGGTCTTTGAATAGAGTTAGCACTTCAAGGGAAAGATTGCGCACATCTTTGATCGTAAGTAAATGGCTCAGTGTTTTAACAAACATGATTTTTTAACTTACTGTTGGTTTGCTCATCGCTGATGATAATTGTGTTTATCTTTGGTTAAGGTAGAAAAGATACTAGATTTGCTTGGGTGATGTTGTGGAGTTGTGATCTGCTCTTTCTTCCTTTGGCATGATCACTCAGTTGTATTTTTGATTAAGATGGGAACACATCATGGTTACAGTGGGGTTTTCAGTTCTGGGCAAACCAAGATAAAAACAGGTGATGATTTAGGAAAGCCTGGGAAAAAATTGCTAATACTATTTGTGTGTTGGTCTTTGAAAGTCTTTGAAAGTTTTTTTAGTTTTTGGTTTTTTTAAAGAAAAGCCTGTCAGCCTATCAGAACGTTTATTGGAAATTTTAGCACATTTTCCAAAGTAAATACTCCATAACAGTGCTACCTAAGTATTTTAGGCATTGGCATTGGTGTTGATTATTTTGGCCAAATACATTTGAATTCGTATAAGCTGTTGAAATTTAGAAAATTTGTCAGTTTAATAGAAGTCCCTCACTGATGGAAATTAAGAACATTTGATAAAACAAATCTCATCTGTAGTCCAGTCTGATATTACAGAGTTTTGAGGGCTCTTCCAGCTTCTCCCAGTTAGTTTTACGTTGCAAAAGATACAGTTCCATGAGAGACCATGTATGCAGAAGTCTGTGGAAAAAGGAAATATTTAGGGCCTAAATGATAACACTGAAAACCTGCATGGTGAGGGAAAGGATTTTTGCAGCAGCAAAAACGCAGCAGTGCTAGTATCCTAATAGATGGCTAATGTTCACAAACCACTTAAAAATATTTCTATGAGAATATGTTTTATAACTGCCTGTGCTATGCTATAATCTTAACAGTTATGCAAATACTACTGTAAAAAATAAAACCAAAAATAAAACCCCAGTTGTTTTCCCCCGCGTGGAAGGGGCAGGGCTGGTGTGCTCAGTGGCCCGAGCCCCGGCGCTGCAGCCGTGCCCTCGCTGCGCGCAGCGGTGTGTGGGGACGCGAGCTGCCAGGGACTACGGCCCCTGACTCTGCTGCCTGCGGAGCCGTGTTCTGCTAGGGAGTCAATATTGAACTTCCCAGTCCCAGTAAAATTGGAGGCAGTAAACCTTCCTCCTAGCTCTAGAAAAGATACAAATCACATCTTAATAAAAGAAATAGCAGGATGATTCATGGAAACTATTTTCCTCCTGGTTTTGAGGCCATTTACAGTTGCTGAGCTCTAGCTATATGCCAGTTATATCAGCTGTTTAACTCCATTTTCCCTTTTTTGGGTGGATAATTTAGCAGCAAGATATCCCAGTGAAAATAGGACCAAAAAATATCATTGAAAATAGCAGTGAAGACATTTCACAGTTATTACAATGATCTTGATTATGGCTAAGACCACAAAGGGTTTGGTTTTTCTAACACTTCCCTTCAATAGGAAGGGCTCTATGAGGTCAGGCAGTTTTGGTATTGCAGTTTGTTTCAGAGCTCTGCTCATGCTGTGAAGTTTTTCTTATGCTGTTGATAGAACAGGTTTGCAGGTGTGGTGGAGTATATGGACAGTATAATTTTATTCCTTTTCTATTCTAGAACATAATGCCTCTCATTTCCATGGTTAGAAACTTTTTATCCAGAAAAAATGCTCTGTCAACTCCCCAGAAGAAAAAACACAAACAGGTCCAGTTGCAGTTCTCTGGTTTGAAGAGAATGAAAGGTTTCTCATACAAGGCACTAGTAACTGACATCTTAGAAGAATTTAGGAACAATACTTTTCTTGACCAGTTTCGTTGCTAGCTGGAAACACTCCCCAGTGTATTTCCCCGTGTTTTAAGTTGGGTGAGTCATTTTAGGTTGGACAGGCTTCCTCTGCTGCTCCTCAGCTTTCATCTCCATCCTACACTGTGGACTTCCCCTGGGAGCTGCAGAGTGCTGCTGTAGGTGGTGGGTGTGCTGCCCACAGCTCTCTGGATGACCTCACCAGCAGCTCCTGGGCTCCCTTGGTAGATTGTTTTCCTCTGCAAAAAGCCATGAGAGGAAAGGGTGGAAAGGGCCAGACAGCCTTCCCCCAAAATCCCAAGGCAAAAGGTTGGGCTGTGTGTCTAATACCTCTCATTAATAATGCTTCAGGTCTATTATTTATTTTCTAGGATCTTTCAAGTAAAGTCTAATGTGAATGTTTGCTGTACTGTGTTAGTCTGAATTTTGTTGAATATGGAAGTTCTGTATTTTTGCCAAATTTGCTGTGGATACTTAAAAATTGTTTTTCCCTTCTGCCATTTTTTTGTGTTAGGGAGAGTGGGAAGACAAAAGTTCATACTTTCCTATAATGTTTTTGAGTGTCTGTTTCTTGTTGTTTGAAGTATGTTTTGGAGGGAATGCAATGTACTTTACTTTTGCTGCAAGCTGTTTTAACTGATTGGTCAGAGATGTTTTCTGTACACACAGAAACACATGTGTACACGTGTACATGCAGACACATGTACGTGCATGCACACACATAAACATATAAGAGCACCCTAGACCAAACTCTTTAAGAAACTGTTTTTCTTCTGTATTTTCTTCCTGCTTTGTTCTCTAAAATGTAGTAGCTTCAAAGATTTTAACTGATATTCTGCATTCTCATCAAATACAGTATTTGGCTAAGTGTTAAAGTGTCAGCTTGCCCTATTTCCTCTTCACAGAAGCATTCTTCACACCTGCAGCTTTCTTCTGTTTTTCATACCAGAAATACTTGCATCAGTCTTAAACCTTTGCCAAGTCACTGCTGACACATATTTCTGTAGCTCTTTATTTACAGTGTGGTTCTCTTTCTTATTATGAAATGTCAGCATCTGTACTGGACAGGTTAATTTATTTGGAGAAGGTCATGACATAATTTAAAGAAAAGCCAGGCCTTCAGCTGAGAAAAAGGTTTAACATAATCCTTACCTGTTATGATTATGCTAAAAGTAAGCTTGTTGTAATGAAAACAGTTGGTCAAACTGAATTAAGATTATCTCTGGTATAGGGAGGGATCTGGCCACATAAATAATTTGGCACGTGATGGTTTTTTTCTCTCTTCTGAGACAGAAATAAATATTGCAATAAACAGAAGACAGTTGCTTCAAATAATAAATTAAGGTAGTTGAGTAGGAGAGTATTAACTCTTTATGTGACACATTTACATTTCAGTAGATCTGATAATGCTGTTGTAGTTTTTGGCCTTTTAAATATACAATAAATAATACTTACATGTAGTGCTGCTTTACACCACCTGATCATACTGAAATCAGTTTTGTGCAAAGAAACTCATAAATGAATTGAAGAATAGTTGAAGAAACTGTCCAGTACAGAGGTGCTTGTTTTGGTCTGGCGAAGCTCATGGACCACATAGTGCTGTCCTAATTAGTCCCTCTGGTGTGCTGGAATGCTGAGCTTGTAATACCTCATTGCTTGTAACAAAACCATGGTGTTTAGGAGGAGGTAGAAAATGCTGAATATATATTCTTCATTTGTAATTACACCAAGCATATAAACATAAACATTCCAGTTTTTGCTCTTTTTTTTGCATGCCTTGATGGTTTTCCCCTTTTGTCAAATAGTTGTGAGTCTTTCTTAAATGAGTCTTTTTAAAATTACCTTCATCTCCTTTGATCATCAGACTGCATTGACAGAAACTGGTTTAGATGTTTAATCTCTTAGGCATTATAGGGTGACAAAATGAGGTAGTAAATATGGTAGTCACTGCAGTTTATTCCTTGTGATGGTTAAGCATATTGCAAGAAAAACCTCCTTGAATTTTTTTTATTTGTTGGAACCTAACTTGGTTTTTCAGTTTTTGCACTCTTGCTCTCTGAGTCATGGAGGAATAGTTACTTACACTTCATGTGTGAGAGGCAGCGAGGACTGAGGTGAGCTACTGCCTGTGTAGGCTTAGTGGGAAGAGGAGTGCCTGGATGTTCGTTGCCATGGTCTTCAGACAATGCAAAAACATCGTTTTGGCAATCCATAGCAGCAGTAGATGCTCAAGATTCTCTGACCTTGTTGCTCTCCCAAAAAGGAAAAAAAAAAAGTGCAACAGGCTCACAAATACTTTCATTAACAACTAATTTCTGTATTACTTCGAATTTGCATAGTAGTTCCAACACATAAAATATTACCCTTACTTGATAAGGCAGGGGTGCCTTATTTTGAGGTGCAGGGAAACTGTATCATCATCCTCTGCCAGAAATTAAGTTTGTGTTCAGAGAAAGTTACACATTTGCTTATTGCATGTTATGTAAGGTCTCCTTTGAACTTGCTATGTGTGACATTTCTCAGGAGCACTGCAATTAGTGTTACTTTCCAGAATGCACCATCAGACAATGCAAATACTGTCAGTTCTCAAGATCCCAGTTTAGGGGAATATGATATTTTCTGAAATACGTTATTGTAAAAATTATGATCGAGCGATGACAAAAATCAGTAAAGCCAGGGGATTTTCAAAGCAGGGACAAGTCTGAAACATCTCTGCTTCATTCTTCCTGTTGTGCACTGGTACTAGCTTCTGCTCAAACCTTAGGTTTAGTGTCAGTTCTAATTCTTCTGAATTTATCTGACAGATATATCTCTGTCAACCACAGGATTTGTATGCCATCTCATACTGTAGTTTCTGATGCCTGTACTTAACTGATTTGTTTCCTATCTGCCTCGTTCATCTTTTCATTTTTGGCAAACTGGATTTATCTTGTTTTTATGATTAAATGGAAGGAGTTGCTAAGGAATGAGATCTGGATCCTTTATTACATTTTAGCATTGTTCCTTGGAAACCTGATTATATCTTGCAAATTAGAGTAACATTTCAAAGGTAATAAATCCTGCATAGCTTGTTAAATATCTCATTTTTTACTTATAGATTCTTACTGAAGCAGAATAATATTATTTCAAACTTTGCCAAGTGTGAAGTGGTCTGCTGTTGCTGTGTGTTCAGTAGTAACTAAACATTTGCCATGCTAGAACAGAATTACTTTGTCTCAAAGACTTTACATTCAGAGTATGATTTTATAACTGTCAGTTAAATAATGGCTTTTTGCTAATAATGTTTAAATATTTATCGCTTCTCAAACCATTGTGATAAAGCAAGGGAAATACTTTTCTAGACAAATCCAGATCCATGTGTGTTAAGCCTCTGTTTATCTTGTATTTTCAACTGCACGGCTGATACCTGGCTTTTGTTATTTGATGGGCTATAAAATTTGGGTTTGTGTCTGATGTATTGAAAATGTGCAGCATATACATATATTTTGTGACTGCTGATAATTGGATTAGAGTCTTGCCAGTCATAGTTGCTTTTAAGAGTTTATGGTATACATCCATTTGCATTTATGAAATTATTTTAATTGGTGTTTCTAACTGGAAGTGTTCACAGTATGTGTGTGTGTGTGTTTGTGTTTTCTCCTCTTCTTCTGTCATCTGAATACCTTACAGCCTTACTCATGTGAGCAGCTTTCATTCATAAAGAATTATTTGAGAGTCTCTGCTCTGAGATGTTTCTTGACATTTTTCAGTATTTTTCTCTGATGAAAATCTTGTTGCTGATGACAATGAGACACAGAAATGGAGACAGTGCAGAGAGCTAATTGACCTAGTATCAGATGCCCTTGGGCACAATACATTTTCAGTCATCTCTAGATGAAAACCTTAAAAACAAGTGTATTGAGTTTTCTCTTCTAAAAAAATTCCCCCTCCTCCCCACCCCATTGCAGATTTTGGCTTCTTATCATCGGTAATGATGCAGCTGATGACTTTTGGAAGGAAAATATATTATGTGATTGCCTCTGACATGACTTTCAGAGACTGAAAAGGACTGTTTCTTCAGCAAATCAAATATTCAGTGATGCTTATTTGAAATATGTGCTTTTGATGGAAGCTAAAAGCAGTGGAATAATTGTACCTGTGGGCAAGGAACAGGAGAACCAAAGTGATGGATTAAAGGGTCCAATTAGGAAGCTAGACTGAAAAAAAAAGGAAGTGTATTTGGGGAGAAAACAGGAGTGAAACTATGAGTAAATAGAGCACTTAAGCATTTCCTATAAAGGAAGTTCCTGCAGATGCAGTGGGCCCAGGAGTACTTCTGAGCTGTGAGGTAGAAGCTGGGTTCATACACCTCCTGACCTGAATTAGATGGGAACTTCACAGGCACCAGCTCTTTCACCTTAAATTCCACAGAGGGGACACCCTGGTGAAAGTGCTGGAGCTTTTGTGAGTGCAGTTGGTCCCCAGCATTACGACATATGGACAGTCACATTCTGCTGCTTCCTTACAGAAATGGGGGAATACTTAATGTAGCCTCTCCTTCTGGAGCTGTAGGGAGGTCGTGGTTTCTGGCGCGCCTGGGCACAGCACTTGCTGCTGAGCTGCTGCAGTTCCTCCTCTGTGTTATTGGTCCAAAGGGGAGCTACTTTTGAGGTTGGAACCCGAACGTCACCCCAGAATAAAACATTCCCGTGCTGGGCCATCACTAGCAAGTGGAAAATTGGCGAAGTACAAAGAAGGAAGTAAACAAAGAATTGTTTTTGGTCCACTGAGGGATCTAATATAGATTGCTGTCTGTACACAAGCAAGCTTCCATCAGTTACCAAACCCAGATCTTACAGCAGTATTTTTATAACTAAATCTGGACTTCCCAGTGTCATGTAGTGAAACTGAAAATTAGAACTGGGAGACATGCTACTTCGTCACTTGCTGGCTTTCTAAAAAGAAATGTGGTTTTATTACCTTTATTTTGTAATGTAAACTTCACTCATTTGAATTATTTTTCAAATTTTTTCAAATTAGTTGTAGTTCATGATAAGCATTATTCTTTCAAGTATTTTAAGATGAGTGTGATTTATGTAAGGCATTGTCCTGCCACTGTGGTGTACCTGGCTGGAGCAGCAGATGTACCATGTAGATAGTCAGAACTCCAGGCAGCAAACACCTCCTGTGCAGTGTCTGTAGTAATTGTAAGTCATGGTGGCCTAAAGTTTGCTTTAATTTGCTTTAATTTAGACAGAGGATGTGTTTCTTAGACAGGGCCATTTAGTGAAAGACTGGTGCCATGGGGGCTCTCTGCTCTGGTTTCCACATACTTCCATCTCTGCTCCTGGAGAATGCCAGAGTAGGAGAAGGCTGTCTAGTCACCTTGTTAAAGGGAAGTATTCTTGGGCTTTAGCCAGGGTCATCTTGCAGGTAGAATAGTTTCTAGCTGCCTATTTGCCTGAAAAATCTGTCCATTAGACTTTATTCGAACTCATTATGAGGTCATATTTCATTTCAGCCCTGGAGTGCTGGCCATTTCGGTATCCCTCCTTCACTTCAGGGGATCGTGGGTATATTTTGTAGGCTCTCACTGTTCTCAAGTTGTGTGATCCATTGGTAGTTGTTAATTAGAGAAGATAGGTTGATAAACCTCATGTGTGTGTTTTAGTTTCCAAGATTCCTTGAACCCTTGGCATATACTTCATTACCAAAATAATTGAGAGCCTGCACTCAGAGTGATGGGGTAGTATTATACTGGCTTTGTCAAGGCTTGTACTAGGAAAAGAAAGAAAAGGATTAAATGATGGAAAGAGGAAAACTCACTTCCTTCCCTTCTCCACTATGGCTTCTTTTGGTTTATTTTTATGCCAAGGGCAAGAAAATTATTCATTTACGGACAATATTTACCTGCTTCTTTTAACCTCTGTTACATAAGATTGCTAAATACAGCAATGCACATGCAATATTTATGTTGTTGTGAGACAAAGATATGCTCTTAACTTGGCCTGATCTGAAAGCAGAAGCTCTTTTGGTCAGAATCACTATCACCTTTATGAAGTCTATAATTATGCTACAGCCTGTAGTGTTAATGATGTTTACAAGTACCTCTCATTTCCCTTTCCATGTGGGATTAACTGGTTCTGTATAAACACATAGCGTGTCTTGATCAACAATGTCATTGAAATATGTAAAGCAGTGCTCATTTCATGTATAAGGTTAATAGTACCACTTCTGTGAGGTTGCCTTTCTCAGTAAACTTTTGGTTCTTGATTCATGACCATTGTGACTGAGTCTGCATTTTCTCTCCAGATACTTTCCTGGGCTCTACTTCTGTTCTGAAGAGCTGCTAGGTAATGAATGGCAATTCATTCAGTGTTTTGCAGGGTTCAACCACCTGCTGTCAGAGTAGGTCAGAGGATAAACTGTGCCTCATTGCAAAAGAGTTCATCTTAACTGGTGGCCACAGTGAGACCTGAAGTTGGTTGAGTTATGCAGCAGCTCTGGAGAGGGATTAAGAAAGACTTTATGCAATACTGACAAAAATGTGTGGAAAGCTGAGCATAAGAAATCATGAGAAATTCTCCCATTTCTATTTGCCCAGTGAGATCTTAACCACAATGCAAGCACCTCCTTTGAGGTGAAGAAGATCACCTTGTGATTTCGAGACAGGTTATACTTTCTTGTCTTCTGTTTGACTTTTGCAGGCATAATTAGAGTCTTGACTTTTGTGTTGCACAGAAGTCAACTCACCTCTTCTTCAAAGTGCACAGGGTCAATGTGACTGTTAAATTGCAAATATTTTGATAGGAGCTGTTTTGACAACATGCAAAAAGTCTTGCTGCAAAGAATAAAATGGCTGAAGATAGAAAAAAAAATATTTAATTTCCTTGAACTTAGCAGTATAGACTACTTAGATCCCTGATTTTAATTTCTGTCTTACCCTTTTTCTAACCACTTTCCTTTCTTCCTTTGTCTTTCAAGGAGGCAACTTAAAAGATGAGCATCCAAAGCTGGAAAAAAGGTATTAAAAATAGCGCTCTAAAATGCTAAAAAGTTTTGAAAGAAGTAATTTAAATGGAAAAACCATCATGTCATTGGTGATTGCTTTTACTTCAGTAAGCCTCCCTTGAAAAATTACAGTGTTCTGGGTACAATGAAATTCATAGGTATCCTGCTGTAATTCAGAGTGGAGTCTTTCTGTTCTCTCATATTTGCCTTTGCTCATCTCAAGAGGGTGTACCCCAAAACAATACATTGACTCATTTTCGTACTCTCTTTTGGTACTACGGTGGACTAACCTTGACTTAATATTGGATTGGGTGGAATTGACTCAGAGCAGTGTCTGACTGCTGGTCACTGGTACAGGTCATGTTTCAGGGAAATTGGAAGGCTCTCCTTTTTAATGCTCCCTGGGGTATCTCGAGTTATTTACCAGCATTTTCAGTGAACTTAATACCTGTAAGAAATGTTTTACTATTATTGCATGGAGTCATAGCTCTTTGAGATAGCATGGGTTGTTTTATTGTTATATTGACATTTAGGATAATTGGGATGTAAACTTTATTTAGCATGCTTGATCATCAGGAAGGCGTAGAGGTCTTGAAGTAAATATTAGTATCTTGCATCATTTTCCTGTTGCTCTAAGTAGATAACATAATCTTTTCTGGCCTTTTTTTTTTCTTTTCTTTTTTTTTTGTTTTAAGAGAGATTTGACTCATATGTCAGGTAGCTGCAAACCAAAAATCTAATCCTGCAAACACCAAAGCATGCAAGAAATTTTCTCAGATAAGCATTTTTACTGACATGGAGATTGCTGAGGTGAGCGGTGGTTCACTGCATGTAGTAAGAAATCCTTGAGTGGAATCATTGGCTCTCAGTGTGACGGTGTCTGAAAATTGTCAGCTTTAAAATATTTTTTATCTTTATATAAAGAATTACTTCAATGAAAGCACTCCCATGTGTATTATCAGAGAAAATAAGAATTCTCTGAAGTGTTTCTTTTAAAAGCCTTTCTTAGAGGTTTTACTGTGCAGAATGTGCCTCTTCTTGTATCTAGACCAATTTTCAGAAGCTTTGACGATACAGTTTAGTCTGATATGCACCACAGGAGTCTATTAAATAAAATACAAGTAGATTAAAATTACCTTTAAAAATAATTTCTTCATCAGTAGGTCCTGCAGGAATAATATAAAATTGTATCACAATAATGTTTTTTCTTCCACATTGATACATTTTGCTTTTAATGACATTTGCCCAGTTTAATACTCAACACCATTTGGCTCAGTAATAGTATCAGGTATTTAGGTCCAGCCAATTCATATTAGGAGTTACTCACTTTCTATGTAACACAGCTATTTCTACAGATCTTTTAACAAAGCTGTGACTTTGTATCTCAACAACCAACTTCTTGTGCTAAATATGGGGTACTCTGTTCTGTGGAGAATCCCCTGTACTTTGAGTGTATTTCCTTGTACTCAGTTGTTTTGTGTTCCTAGAGACTGCGTCTGCTTGGTGTGGAGGTTCAGCATGGTTTGGTTTCAAACTGGATGTGGGCAGCCTTGCCAAGTGCCACCTCTGACAACCTGGAACCAGTGGTGCCTCGCTGTAAATAGCAGTGTCCCACAAGGTTCAGTGTTGTTTAACTTGTTCATCAGTGGCTTGGATGAAGGGGAGATGCCTCCTCAGCAGGTTCACTGAGGGCACAAAGCTGTGAGGAGTGGCTGATACCCCGGAGTGCTGTGCAGCCCTTCAGAAGGACCTCGACAGGGTGCAGAGATGGGCAGGGAAGAACTGCCTGAAATTCAGCAAAGGCAGGATCCTGTGCCAGGGGAAGAACAACCCTCTGTGCCAGAGCAGGCTGGGGGATGCTGGTGGACAACCATCTGTCCATGAGCCAGCAGTGTGTCCTTGTGGCCAAGAAGGCCAGTGGGATCCTGGGGGGCATTAGGGAGAGCACTTCCAGCAGGGAGGTGATCCTGCCCCTCTGCTCAGCCCTGGTGAGGCCACATCTGGAGTGCTGTGTCCAGCTCTGGGCTCCTCAGCACAGGAGAGATATGGAGCTCCTACGGCTGGTCCAATGGAGGGCAAGAAGGATGATTGAGGGACAGGAGCCTCTTATGAGGAGAGGCTGAGAGAGTTGGATCTCTTCAGCCTTGAGGAGAGACAATTGACAGGGGACGTAAACAATGTCTGTCAGTATCTGCAGGGAGATGTCAAGAGGATGGAGCCAGGCTCTGCTTGATGGTGCCAAGCACTAGGACAAGAGGCATTGGGCAGAAGCTGAAGCACAGGGAGTTCCAGCTGAACATGAGGAAGAACTTCTTTGCTGTGCGAGTGATCACACACTGGAACAGGTTGCCCAGAGAGGTTGTGGAGTCTCCCACATGGGAGACATTCAAGAACCAACTGGGCACAATCCTGTTGGATCAGATTTCCCTACCAGTGGTCCCTTCCAACCTTACCCATTCCGTGATGAATTTACTTGATAGCACTGAATAATTCCACTAGGATGTCATAAAAGTCCTAAAAATCATGGGAGATGTAGTTGATAGTCCACTGCTCAGTGTCTGGGTGGCCAGCTGGTTACTTTGTGTGGAGAACTTCAGTGGTCTTTATGGACTGAGTAGTATTAGGAAATTTTAATTGCTGTGCTGCTGCTTTGATGCAAAATTCAAGAGAGTAAACTGAAGGAAGTAATTTTGGTCTTGTGTGTTTTGCTTTTGATCTTCTGAATAAATTTAAGTTTACTGTAAATTTATTAAAGTTAGGAAACTCAAGCCAAAGTCATTACTGAAGTCATGCCCTTAGCAAACCCAGTAAAATACCACTCATAAAATTTTTGAGCGCTCCTCCTGTAGATTCTTTCTTCCTTTTTATGGCCATATTGTTTCTGGTTTGCAGGTTATTATCACACCTGACATCTGCATATGCTGAGACCTTATCCTGTGTTAGATCTGTACTTTCACATCATACATGTACATGCACACTGGGTTTACAAAATACATTAATCGCAGTGTTCAAAAGGAGTGTGCTGTAGATAAACATATGTTTAGGAGCTTTAGATTCCCTGGATTCGAAGGGCATTAGGCTTGCTAATGTAGGCATAAGCTCTGTGTTGGGTTTATGCTTAATTTCTTTTTTGGACAATTTGGATATAAATATTAAAAAGTAAAGTTGTGAGGTTAGTCAGAAGGAGTGAGTGAGACCTAGTGACTAGAAATGGAAGTATTGATGAGAATTTGTCCAAGTGTGTTGGGGTTTGAAAAATCTCTTTTTTTCATGCTAACATCAAAAACACTGCTCAGATATAGATAATTCAGTATTCTTGAGATGGAAAAACCTCTTTCTTTCATGCTAACATCAAAAACACTGCTCAGATATAGATAATTCAGTATTCTTGAGACATTAATTGAAAGATCAAGCACCATAAGGCAGCAGTGCAAACTTCCTTAATTTAGTCTCATAACTGTGTATTATCCCTGGCCAGTAAGGGTAATTTACTGTAAATCACTCTGATTCTTGTCCTTCCTGATAACGCCATATCACATTGTCAGTTTGAAACACTGCCTGCTCATTTTTGCTTGCAAACTGTGATGCTTCTTTTTTGTACATAAGCATGTAAAGATCTCAGTATCTGTATACATGCAGACTGTATGCCTTATTTGCAAATGTATTTTGATAAATGTATTTTCCAATTAGGAATGTGAGTAGATTTTCTGATGGGATTTTATAAGAGGAACATACATTTGTGTTCAGACAGAAGTAAGCTTTGAATTCTTCTGGATATGCTGCTAGTTTTCTGCATGGAGATTCCATATTAGAAGTTAAGAGTAGTATCTGTTAGTATGGATAGTAGGATGTGTCCATGTTAGTATCTGCTAATATGGATGGTTTGTATCTGTTGCATGGATACTGAAATTTTGATATATAAATATAATGTATATATATTCCAACTGCAAACACTGCAGGAAATGGTTGTCCTGCGTTGCAGATTCCTTACTTTTTGTCAGTATAAGTCAAGCATGCACTCAGTCAAAAGTCTGTGTATTTTATATTCCAGGTGTCATAGACCAGGAACCTCACCAGAATTGTGCCTGACATTTATCTGCAATTTCAGGGAAGCATAACCTTTTCCATTATCAGAGACCAAAGGGCCAAATTGATACATTCAGATCCTGCTAATGAGCACAGAGGACAGAAAGCCATTTTGCAAGCTAGGACAAATTACACTAATGCAGTTTAATAGAATGCTGAGTGGTGCTGCAGTTTTGTATGAGACAGGTCATGATCAGCCTTGGGAGAGCTGAGTGTAAGATGGATTTTCATCACTTCTGTTGTAAAATGAAACCTAAGCCAGCATGGATAGATTTTCCCCTCGCTGCTGCTGGGCAGTGAGGTGGCTGTGAAGAGCATCTACCTCTTCCTGTAGCTGACTCAGCTCAGCTGGCCAGCACTAACATGCTGGGTCATGCTAATTCAGTTGCTTCTGGTCCATACCTTCATTCAGCGATGCATGAAACTGCTCTAAAAACATAAATATCTGGAAGGTACATGTTTCATCTGTGGAAGAATTGTAGAGAGTTGTCTACAGTTTCTCTAAGGTGGTGTACATCTGCAGTATTTAATTTTATAAACATTGAATTCTACACCATGGGCTATTAGCAAAAGTTATCCTGTCTGCCTTAGCTATTTCTGAGCTGCTTCCAGTACTAGTAGTGGGTTACTCTGTGAAGCTGGATCTAAACAGGAAATGGTTAAAGTATATATGTGATAATGAGTGAAAAAGAGAAACCAACTTTGAGCGTAGCTAAGATACTTATTTTCTGAGAAGGTAGTGTTCTGCTTGACTAGAATGCTTGCTTTATTTATAGAAAAAAGCTCCCATGTCCTTAGCTCACAGGACAGGTCTGGCTCTGCTAGTTGCTTGGTAGAAAAAATACTTTTAGGAATGTGACTGCAAAACATTCATGGCATTTCTTGGCAAATAAGAGATCCTGAGCATTAAGGGAAAGTAGTTCTTGTTTTGTCTAGTTCTAGTAATGTTCATCTTTTGGGTAAACTTTCCACAAAGATAGGATTTTTTTTTGGGAGTATTTGATTATAATAGTGAAACTAACACTATGATGTGAGTAGCTAAAACCTACTGACTTGTGTAGGCACCACAAAGCTGTTTGGTACCAACCAGCTAGCCCCTTTGTCCATCATGAGTCTTTGACTTTGTGCTCCTGCATTTTTAGGTTTTCTATGCCTTTTTTTTTTTGTGAAACCAGGAGACTGACACTTCCAGTATGATCTAAATTTTTGACCAAAAAGAGCATTCAAATTATAAACTCAGAATCCTGTATACATTTTTCAGGAGACTATATCAGTGTTGATGTGAGCTTCTGTGGAAGTGGTTATCACTGGGCAGCTTTTGCTCTGGCAGCTAAGAACAAGTATGTGTGAGAGGAAGTGGCCTAGCACCTAGTGACTTGTCAGGTTGGAATTGCCACTTTAAAAGGCACTTTCAGTGCTGGCTGAGGACATAGAGACAAAGTAGGTGGAGGTTTGGCCTTTCTGGGTATCTTCTGTGTGGCTTCTCAGCAGGCTGATGTGGTAGACAACTGGCCATGCAGAACCATCCATTTAGAAATTATTTTTGAGTGCAAGCACAGGCATTTGGTATGGAGTTACTGTGCACTGTGTGGTTCATCTGCTTGCTGCTGGAGTTCAGAGGTGTATATTTAGGGTTAAGAATCTGAAAGTCTTAGTTGCTAATTCAGCTCTGCAAGCCCTCAGTGCCTTGTCTGAGACAGGTCACACTTATCTTTATCTCAATATGCAAATATCTAAAATGAGAAGAACATCTGTTAAGATCATAGGAGGTTGTGCAGATGATTTAATGGTTGTAGCAGTCAGAATTAGGTAAAGCACTGTATTAATGCCACTAAGATGGCTCTAAGCCACCAGTGTGATGCTGCTGTGAGTCTAATGTGCTTCTGCAATGTGTTAGGCATGATACTTTTGTAGAGAGAGAGAGAAATGCTAATAGCATTTCCTAAAGTCTTCGTGAGACCTCATTTGTAATGTTGTGTCTGATGATCCTTTGCAGCGGGCAGAAAGATGGACTTAGATTGGAGCAGGTGCGAAGAGAGTTGAATAAGCTGCACAGGAGATTTATTCTGGAATGACAGTAGAAAGTTGAGTTTGGATTTGAAGTATTGAGGTCTCCAAGGGTTCTGAAGGGAGACTGAAAAACTGCTTGTTTTGATTATATTTATTTGGCATTATTGACATGCTTCAGTCTTTCCAGTGGATGGTAGTGGATAAGAGAGACATGCTTTTTCTGCTTTTCTTCCAAACCCTTTAAATAACCCTTTAATAACACCATATTTTACTTGTCCCCTGTTCTAGTTCCCACCTTCTAAAATTCATCGTGGAACCAATTACTAGATCTGGGGTCAGGAATGAATGGGTCCCCTCAGGAAGGAGAACATACAATAGATTTTTTGTTCTTTTTTTGTTGCGTTAAACACGGTCCACTTACCCTGATCATTTAGGAGAAGTTGCTACTTAGCAATTACTAAAAACATGCAGCTATTGCAAAGACATAGAAAATAGCAAGTTGTAAAGCTGTAGTGTAATTGTAGCCTTTCCTATAGCTGTTTGGCCTTTTGTAGGGTATTGAGAAGCAGTTTGTGGGGTTTAGATACACAATGGAAACCGCAGAACTGAACATTCATCGTGTGGTTGCCTGCAGCTGCATGTTCATCCCAAAAGGGGCATCCCGTGTCTCTGAGCTGTGCTGAGGCACAGTGAAATGCTGGGTTGGTGGTCCAGTGGAGGTGTAGCATTCTTTCTGCTACTCAAACTATACTGTTTGGTGCAGAGAAGTTTCTCAGTAATTTGTCTCCTCCTGTAGCCCAGAAGAACTGTTTTCAGTAAGTGGTGTCTTACAGTTTGGTTATCACTCTGCTTTTGCATTTTTGGCCTTTCTGTGAGAAAGCGGACTTGCAGGGAAGTCAGCATGTCATCAATGACCTCAGATTCAGGGAGGGAACTACAGGAGCAAAATGAGATGTGAAATTCTTTCAAATGCTCTAAATTTGGTATTAGGTAACCAGAATGTGGGCAGGAAGCAAAGAAAAATAAGTGCTTCCATTAGGTTGTCTTGTTTTTTTCAGAAAGCTGCAGCCTAAGAGGGGCATAGTATTTATAACATATTCATGGCATAGCTGCTTCCTGGGAAGTGTGCAACAGGAGGAAATGTTGCTCTTAAATTAGTAAGTGAAAAAGTGGCTGATAAAGGATGGGGTACAGATTTCTAGATTTTATTCCAGACAGGATTTAAAGAGAAGGTTTCTCTTCAGTGTCTAATTGGAGGGTCAGATAAAAAAGTAAGATACAAATTCCCGGTGTTGATGGTCTCAGGCCACCACCAAACATTCAGGTGGTTGTGAAAAGGCCCTGTGCTTTATGTGATTATTGTCATTAAAAAAGTATCTTAGGGAATGGCTATAATGTAAGCCTGGGTATTTGTAACATACCTTGTTAGGCCAAGGCCTTGTTAGGCCTTGTTACACCACTGTGTACTCTCAAGGAAGAGAACTAGTAAAGCAGGATATTGTTCCTGCTTCTACTAGTAACTTACCATGTTGTTTTACACATATTTCTAAAGGAGACAAATAGCTTTGAGTAGATCATTAATGTTTTAATTGAGGCCAGTTGAATGTCACTTTTATTTTGTACCATAAAAAAGCAGTAGCTCCCATTCAGAGTGAATTCTCTTTCAAAATGAACTGAGTTCAGGAGACTGTACTTCTGCTTGTCTGACTAAATGCAATAGCAAATCTTTCAAAAATTCTGGCCATAACACATTAAACTGTTAAAATGGATCTGACTGATAATTTACTTTGAGATCAAATACTAAAAATGTGCTAGAGATTATGTTTTAATTGAAGGGACTTATACTGTGGAAAATTTCTTTCTGTTCAATACTTTACAGATCATCAGTCTGGGTGGAAGAATGCACTGAACCTTTCATGGACAATTGTGTGACAGCAACTGCACTGTTTATATTTAAACGTCTCTATTACTTTCTAGCAATGCCTTTCACGATGAATTCCTGTAATTAGTGGTTCCTGAAAGTATCAACACCTCCTCTCTCCCTCAGCTCTAAGTGTGAATCTCAAGGATCAAAGAAATGTTAACTGTATTGGCTGTAGGCTGTATAAAGTATAATCCCAGAATGTTCTAGGATTTACCTGTGTGACCAGGTTAACTAGCACCAGCCAGACTGTCACAACTGTAGTGATGATGCTAAAATCTGCTTGCTCTATAAAGAGGGATGTTCTGAGGTGAGCTGAGATTCTTTTGGATAAAGATTGTTAAGCAAAAAACCTTTTTATTGCCAAACCCTCCCCACCAGATCCTTTCATGGAAGATTTAAACTAGTTGATTGTATGATTCTGTCACCATTACAATGGTAAATTTTCCATGTCAGGAAACCATTAGATGGTAAGAATCATTATTTTCCTTCTTCTTGCAGGCTTTGGGGAGGCACAGGCACTTTTGACTTTGACAAGGTGGGGAAAGGGATGATTCTTGTCTTCGTACTTGTGGTTTTTGGGGGAAAATTATGGACCTTCACTTGTAAATTACTGTCTTGAGCTTTCTGGCAAGGACCTATGTGTAGGTGTGAGCCAAGTGTATTTTTCATGTCACTGATGATGGAAACTAGAATATAAACATCGTGGTACAAGGGATGCCAGGAACTTGCGAGGAAGGGAAAAAATCAGAGTAGAAAGATTTCCTAAAATAAAAGGAGGCAAGTACTTAGAGTTGTTCTACAGTTTTTTGATCAGTTTACCAGTGATATTTTTTTTTTGAGGGATTTCATGTTGTGTATGTGTCGGGTTTTTTGTTCTTTATTTAATTCAGAATCAATCTACTACTAATAGCTGTGTTATTAATTTCCTGTTATCCTAGCTAGCAAACCCATTTGACTATACTGATTAATAGGATACTCAGAGTGCCAACTTTGGAGTAATGCCTCAGATCACAAGTGATAATTGGCTTCTGTATGAGTTGTAGTCATTGCATTAGTTAGGTTCTGAAGCTCAGTTCGCAGAGCATGATTCATATTGACTGTCCTCCTTTCTCCATGGGAAGTGACAGTGGTGAATTTCCTGGGTCAGGCAATACTGGGGATGGGAGCCAGGATAACGAAATCTCTTTCTGCCCTCAACACCAGCAGGAAATATAAGAAGTGGAAGAACAAGCAGTTCTATGAATTAGATATATTCATGTGACTGTTTGAGACCTTTTCTGAAGAAATAAGGAAAAATACCATTTTATATTATCCTAACACATATGTTTCAATGTTGGGTGCTTATCAGCAAGATCCAAGTGTTTTGAACATTTTTATTTCCCTGTTGCATTTGGGATCAAATAAAGATAATTAGATGCCACTTTAGCATGAAAGTGTACTTAACTCAGTGTGGCTCAACAGAGGAATGAGTGATTTATTTGTAAATACTGTGTTCATTAATGATATTAAATTTATACTTAATTATTTTTATGTTGGACACAAAAAGGGTTGTGGAAAGGTTATGTTGTTGTAGTGTACCCAAAATATTTTTGATAATTTGCTATTTAAATATAAAAAAGTAACTATTCTGCAGGATTTTTTTCAGTTAAATCAGGGAGATATTTTTTGGTTTTAGATTCAATGTTGGAAGAGCCAAAATGTACTAAAAATTTCTCTTCAGCAGAAAACTTCTAGCACTGAATCATTCATCTGTACTCATTAAGTAAAGTATGCTCTTATTTAAATGGCCACAGTAGCAATAATGCAGTAGTAGCATAGGGGGGATCTGTCCATAATCCAGGAGTGCAGCACAGGCTGGTGTCTCCCCAGCTGGGAGGCAGCCCCATGGAAAGGGAGTGGGTGTTCTGGTGGGCAGCGGGTTCTGTGTGAGAGAACAGTGTGCTGCTGTGGCAAGGGATGCCAGCGGGATGCTGGGCTGTGGCAACAGGGGAATCACCAGCAGAGGTAAGGTAGAAGTCATTGTCCCACTCTACTCCGGGCTTACCAGGCCACACCTGGAGTGCTGTGCTCACTTTTGGTCCCCGCTGTGCAAAAACGTGAGGACAGGCTGGAGAGGGTCCAGAGAGGGGCCACAAAGATGAGCAAAGGTCTGGGGACCTGCCATGTGAGGAAAGGCTGGGAGAATGGAGAGTGTCCAGTCTTGTGCAAAGAAGGCTCAGTGGCTACAGAGATGGTGGAGACTCCCTTTTTACAAGGAGTCCCATGGAAAAGATGAAGGGTAATGATTAAAAGTTACTCTTGGTGAGATGCTGATTGAACACAAGAGGAAAAATTTTCATAATGGGAACAATCAGCTGTTAGAATAATATCCCCAGGGAAGCTGGGGATTCCTCAGCATTGGACACTTGTATGATTTGTCTGGACAGGGTGCTGGGCCCTCTCACTTAGGCTGGGCTTCTGCCATGGAAGGCTGGATCAGACGATTAAAGAGGTCACTTCCAACCTGGTATTCTATAATATTCTAAAGTCATCTTAAATTCAGCCTAAGTGCTCTTAACCCACCCACACACCAAAGGCAGGGAAGTTCGAGACAGAATAGGAAGATGTCTTTGGTTAGTTCATACTTTCTGGCAAAAATAGATGAAGGTATGCTGCAGTCTACTTTCTTCTGTAGAATAATAATAAGAACACTTAACCTTGGTAAACAGTGCCAAGAAAACCCTGTTTTTAATTAAAACCCCTTTTCCCTTCCCCCACAGTACTTAATGTATTTGACTGACTCAAGGGCTGCTTTCTCTTTGGAAAAAATGTTTTTAAAAAGTATATGTAACTTGCTGTTAACTTAGATGTAGGTTGAGTTTAGGTTGAGACTTAGACTCTAAGTAACTTTATTGTGGTTCATTGGAGAAGGATTTTGGTTTTAAATTTAAAAGAGTGGATGGTGTTAATCTAACAGCATGACAGAAGTAGCTACAGTCCACAAAGCCTTCATACAGGTGCCTTGACATCTAAATATATATGTGTCTGTAGTGAGGTCTTTAAATGCCTGAAATTCTATTTCTGCACTGCTGGTTTGGCTTTTCTTCTGCCCCAGTTCTTCTAGGATCCTGAAATTAAGTGTTCCTGCTCATTAGCCCTTGTACAGATCTCTTTAACACCCGTCATTAGAAGAGAGTTCTGCACAAAGCGTAGCAGCCGTGGCTGTGGCATGCTAATCACAAAGACTGTGTAGGAACCAGGAGAACACATGGAGTTAGTTGTTGAGAAGAAATTTGGAAACTGTCAGGGCAAGAGGGAAGCACAGGAAGTGAGTGGGGGAGTAAAGAAGTGGGAAAAACATTGGAAGGTGAAAAGAGATATGGAAAAACGAATAGATCTGTGAAGGGTGCAGAAAGCTGAGAGATTGAAAGGAATGCTGGCACGGGAGAGCTGGAAGCTAATGGGACTCTGGTTATGGGATGGGAGCAATGTATCGTATAATGAAGTGGTTGAGAATGAAGTGGTCACTGAAAAGAGGCAGAGAGACAGGACTGGGATCCCAAATAGGAAACTGAGCCTCAAGACAAGAGTGGATGGGGCAGTAGCACATGTCCACGGGATTGGCAATAATAAGGCTTGGATGAGAAGTTTCAAGGGAGACTGGGTATCTGTATTGAGCAAGATGGAGCTTCTCCATTTCAATGGCTACTGTCTTAAAAAAAACCAAGCTCAGAAAGCTGCCTTGAGTAAAGATCTACAAAGAGTAAGTCCTGCAAAGCTGGGAAGGCACATAATTAAGATTGTCTAAAATCTGTTAACTGAGCTCCCCGGACATTTGCATTATGATACAGTTTTAAATTCTGTGATCTCAGAATTGTATGGTCTTTCCAAGTGGAACAGGTGTGTATGAAGACTGCAGCAAAGAAGGACTGATCTCTGGAAACCTGCTTTTATTTGTTGTAGAAACCCTAAGACAGATAGTGAATGAGGCAGCTCACAAGTGAGGGGAGATGTGTGTCACCTTAATTAGGAAACTAGGTGGATACAGCTTCTCCAGGAAATTAGGTAAGGTATTATAGAAAGCTAAATACTCTGAAAAAAAAGTGTTTTAGGAACCTGGTTGAACAGCAAAGTTTGTAATGCTCCTGATTCTGAAGTTTTCTTGTCTCTGGGATCACATGATGCCCTTGGCAGGGGTGTGTTGTTACCTGGCTGCACCAAAGGGATCTCTGTCCAAGAATGTCCTCAGAATGCTGTTCCTGTTCTGGAAAGCACAGGGTAACCTGAAGCAGTGAGTGTGTAGAGCTGTGCTGTGACCATGTGGAATGCAGCCGCTGGGTAGAGTTTCACGACTCTCTTCTAGCTACTGTATTCACTGAATGAAGCTGGGGACCTGTGGAAAAAAAACCTGTGCATTATCACCTAATACAAAGTCAGACAAACTAGATTTGAACAAGGGTGCCCAGTTAACTGCAAATCCTTGGGGAAAAAAAAAACAGAAAAAAACTTCTGTAGAGCTTACCTTAAAAGTTTGTTAGTGTCCATGTCATTGGATACTTACCTTATGTTAGAATTTTATTTAGAGTGTTGATGTGTGTATATAGCTTGTTGACTTCTGTTTCTTTAAATGGCATGCTTTTTGTACATTTCTTGTGGGAAAATAAGTGCAAAAAACCTAGGAAAATCTAGGAAGTATGGTTACAGTCAGTTTTTAATTTCTGTTGACTTCTTTGAAAAATTGTACCTTGCCTAATTTCCCAATTATATATTTACTTGCATGATGGAGAAGACAAAAAATGCTTTTCTTTTGATCTGATGTAATTGGAGCTGTATTTTAGGGGAGCTAATTCAATCTTATCTGATTATATCCTTACCATGGTCAAAAGTAAGGCTGCAATTGCTATTTAAGGAGACTGGTTACAGAGGTTGTGTCATATCAAATACATTGCTTTTCTACTCTCTTACTGTTAAATGGGCTGCTCTAAATTAGATGGTCTAATTCTGGAAAATTTGAATACGTGCAGGTGGACTTTTGTGTCATCAAAGCCACACTTATTTAATTGGAGCTCCATATGTCTGCAAAAATTGATTCCATATGGTTGAATGGCACATTTTGAAAATATTTTTTTAATCCATACTAGTGCCAGGAGAAAGAATAACTCTATTTTTTGAGCTCCTTAACTAAGTGACAGTGCACCTGTGCACGAACCTTCTTTCAGTTTTTAAAGCAGTAATTGAATACGTAGGATTTGTTTGTCACATGTTAACAGCTTTAAGGTAGTTTAAATATATGGCTAACAAAGGCTTAACTGTGTGCTCTGTGTTCATACTCCTAAAAACAAGTGATGAAATATACCTAAACCATCCAATCCCACCATCTATTAGGTTGAATTTACATGAGTTTTCTTACAGAAAACTCTTTCATTTAGAGTCATGGTAAATCTAAATATATATATATATATATATATATATATATATATATATATATATATATATATACTGGTGAAATAAAACCCATTATTTTACATGGGGAAAACATCTTTGAGTTTGTTTCAGGTTAACCATATTGATGAGAAATAATCCTGGGAGAAAAACTGGAGATCTGAATTTCTAAGTTGAGGCCATAAAAGTTGATATAATCAAGAGATTAACTTGACTGAGCAATAATGTAAATTAATTTTTTATTTGTTTCTTCTTATTGTGCACAGGTACCTAAGGATAAAACTGGCTTGAAGGGAAAATCTGGGGCAAGCTGGGGACCTTGACTTTTCTTGCACCTGAGTAAGTGAATACTTAGTGGAAATCAGCTTTACAGAATGTTAAGATTGTGAAATATTTTTCAGCATCTCCATGCCTAATTACTGCTGTAGCTTTAGACAATACTTTGGCTTTTGAATTGACAAAGACCAGAAGTGGTAGGGCTACCTGCAAGTGAGGGAAATGTGCTATAGAGCCTTCCGTGCTTTGCAGTATGTTTTGTTTTTATTGCTACCCTTGAAGTCTCTGTAGAATGAAACATATCTTATAAACAGGATTTCTTGGTATTTTTGATGTGTAGCCTTTGCAGTTATTTATCTTCAGACTAATGTCTGAGTTTCTTAAAGCTTAACTTGGTCTTGCTGGTTTGTAATCGTGGTAAGGAACTGAGACTCAGCAGGACTGAAGGTCAGGCCAGGTTAAATATGAGGTCATCAGAGGGTGAAGGCTGAGAAGATGACCTCGTGGAAGGTTGACTTGGAAAGGATGAATGCTCGTTTCATGAGGGGTGTTTTTTGAGACAAAAACTATTGTCTTGATTGGGGTGTGATTTCACTAAAACAGAACAGGGACAGCTTTTCTTCATCAGCTTGGAGGGGGCATGTGGTAGACATTCCTTGGTATCTGGAGTCCCCCAGTCCCTACACAGTTTTCTGAAAGGCAGGAAGAGTATTTTCCATTTATCCACATAGCTTTCTTTCCTGGCAACCCAAGCATTATTCTGGTTGCGAAAAATTACTTTACATGTTGAAAAGGTACGTTGATGTGTTACTTGTTATTTAATGCATTTATTGAATCATACATATTCATATATGAAAAATCTGTAATATTAATAAGCAGATACATTTTTTATAACATAAAAGTTGTTTCTACTGGTAACATATTTTTAAAAATGGGCAAGTTAATTGAGTTTTCTGAAACAGTTGCTAGAGCTGGAGCTGGAGCCTTTCTTCATACTGGTATTTCTGATGCTAAAAGAATTATCTTTGGTTTTAGAGAGCTTTACTAAGCTGAATATCCTTACTGGTATCTACATTAAATTTTGAAAACAATACCTACCAGCTGAAAGTCTCTCAATTTAATCTGGTCTAAACTTGTTACCAGTGTTGTTTATTCCAAATCTGTGCCGTGGTTTGTTCATATTCTTCTACTTAATTCATGAACTTGCAAATTGGTATCCATCACATCACTGCATAAAAAAGTGTATTTCATTTTTCTAGAGCATTTATTGTGTTTATCCCTGCAGTAGAGTAGTAGACAAAAATGTCTCTCATTGCTTTCAATATTAAAGAGAATTAAATATGTAACCTAAAAATCTGCCAGGCTTTGTGAGCTATGCACACACAAGACTTTTAATTCATTAAGAAATACATCATGGTAGCATTTAGCATTATCGTTCTTTGCTTTGCAAGTTAGGTGAATTACAAATAATGCCTGAGACTGCACTATAAGTAACTGGTTGCTTTCCTGTTTTAGCAGTTCTCATTGAAGTTCTGGTTCCTTGCCTTGCACTTGCTGTGTATGGTTTTAGGAGTTAGGTCTCTGGACTAGTGAACAGGTGGAAGGTTTATTAAAGAAGAGAAGTTCAGTATTCTTAAATGATAGTGGCATGTTTTGAAATCCCAGTTGACTCAACAGCTCTGTTTTAAATCCAGCAGGGACCTCTGAGAGAGGTTTTTGCCTTGTTTCTTTTAACTTCTTTGCTACCATGAAGCAAATGTTTTCATTTATTTCCTGTGTTATCAGTCCTATTCTGCATATTTTAGTCTATTGCTTTTGACAGTGATGAAAGGCAGCTATTTCCCAACCTTTTGTATTTTGGGTGCTACATAAACTCAGCTGTTCATTTTGGGAATATTTTCTTCTCCTGATTTCTTCCTGTTTCCTCATTTGAAAGGCAGCATTAGAAATTCCAGATAAAATTGCAGTCTTCTTGGAACTGTAGTTTAGATTTTGTGCCTATGTACATGAGACAGGAGCTTGCCCATACAAAAGAAAGGCAGTCATTCTGCTGGACTGGAGGACCTGTAGGTAGAATGACAAAGATACTGTGTCAGTGTTGTGTTACTTTGTACTTGAAAATTATCCTTAATTGTTGTCTAATAAGATAGAAGTCAAGAATACTGAACTAAGAAATGGAGATAATCCAGTTGAATTGTGTAGTGTGTTCCTTCATGAATATAGGATTGATCTCTAGGTGTTTTACCCAGTTTATTATTTGCCAGTTACTGTAGTTACTGCATCACCTACAGATTTTCTCATTCAGACTTGAAATTGAGTGCCTTGGGGCAAGATTTTCTCTGTTAAGCATGAAAATGAACTGGCCTTGGTTTTGAGAGCATCCTGTGTGCAGCAGTTCTTGTGCCTGCTGCTCTGGAAAGATCAACTGGTTTTGTGCAAATCTGCATCTGGGCGTGAGGCAAGAGAAGTGTGGCAGGGATGTAACCTCGCTCTGCTGCCTTCTGTTCTTTTCCAGGGATCTGTAGGTATTAGTCTGTGCCCTGTTCAGAGGCTGAAGTGGAGCTGACTGGTGCTGGTGCTGTAGCCTGTTGATACCATAGGATGAAGCTTTTTCAACTTCTTTTAGCAGTTAATTTCACAGAGATTGCTTTTTTTTTTTTTTTTTTTTTTTTGTAAATCACAGTGTATGGTTTCTGACAGCTTTTAAAGATGTCATATGCTCTGCTGTTTATAGTGTAGAAGTCTCTGGGGATTTAAAACTTTCTCTACAGTATCTCTCTCACAGAGATCAATTAAGTTTCTAATTAAAGTTTTAGCAACCTAGCATCTATTGAAATCCTTAAAATGTTGGTGTTTGTTGAGACAAGCATAGGAGGTTTTCTAATCTCAAGAGAAAATTTTTTGTTGAGGATTGTTGGAGGTTTTTTTTATTTTTGAGTATTTCTTTGTTGTTCAGAGTGATGTTTGAATAATGGAAAGCTTTAGATGCTTAAATTTTTCATGAAAAGGAGCCAAACAAATTTATTTAAACAATTTTATTGATTAAAATAGCTTGTTCTCTGCTAACAAAACTGTAGTTGTAATACTTCCCCATTCTTTTTGTCTTTGAAAGACTACTTATTTTGATCACACCTAAAATGCTGATGACAATTATATCTATTTTTTTCACCTGATGCCTTTCTTTCATGTTTGAAAGTTGTATATCACTACATATGAAAGGTACCAAAGTCCTGAGGTGGGCCTCAGTATTAAAATATATGGACACTTTTGCTTTATGAGGCTGTAAACCAGATAATTCATCACTACTGACAACCTGGAAGTAGATGTGGGCTTTTAAAGAACAATATGTTATATTACAAATTCCTTGGGAGGAGGAGTGTTTGTTTTTAGGAATTCCTGGAGAGTCGAAGCCTATTAGGATGGTATTGTACATGTAATAATTCATGTACTTGGCCTAAGTTGAGGTTTTTTTTTCCCTTTTTCTTTTAAGGTCTAAGACCATTTAAACATTCTGTCATAATCATAATAATAATTAGCAGTATCCTCTCTGCAAATACAGAAGATAGAGGGAAGTTTGGGTTTTTTTATTTTTGCAGTGTAATATTCTCAGTATCTACATAAATAAATGATAGTGTGTGGCATGATTCACATGAATAGCAATGCAGCTGTATTGCTACTGTCTGCCCAAATAACAAGAAATGAGAGAGAAAGAGGAGGTGACAGGGGGGATATGAATCGGAGAGGAGAATTGTGGCATGAATAAATTGACACTGTGGTTTTACTTGGGGGGGACACTCATTACAGGAGGCTTTGTCTATTTGCTGCTTTCCCGTATTTAGAAAGCATCTTCAGTGATCCTTTTTGCAAACAGCTCATGCAGTAACTGGCAAAACAGAAGCAATTAGTGGTGTAATCTCAAAGGGAATCTCAAGCTTCACTTTAAGTGCAATGATTAAATCCACTAGAATGATAACCATTGCTGCCAAGAACTCCTGTAATTGGCCACTAATGTATTTTGTTGTAGCAGTCGATAACTACTGCATTTCATGCCCATAATTAGTAATGCATACACGTTTGGTCAGTAAAATTGAAAATCCTGATAACCGAGGGTAGAGGGGGTGGAAGGAGCACAGAGCTGGAGAACTGAAATACTGCTCTGTTGATAGTACCTAACTAGAACTGTGTGCTTCAACAAAACAAGTGTCCTACTGTGCTGGAATACAAATGGGCTGTCTGTGGCAGGATATAGCAAAGACATTTGGCAGAGAGGGATTTGAAAGCTTCTGGCATAATGTAATTGAATTGGCCATTTCTTTAAAGATACAGCAAATTGTTTGCTGCGGCATTCATCATCATAAGGAAGGTCAGACAGCTTGCCAAACATATGATATTCATAATAAAAAGTAAAAACGGTGACGCTTATTTAAACACAAATCATGTTATCATGTTTGTAAAAGCTGGAGAAATGAATGGGAATATTTTTGGTGGTGCTGAGCATCAGTAATCTAAGTAAGACTGTAATTCAAGAGGGGGACAGCGTCTAAGCAGAGAAAAGATCCACTGGGAAATTCAGCTACTGAGCAACATATGATCCCCCTGATTTGAGAGGGTAGTAGGTGTTTTGGCAGGATTATTGCTGACTCTCTCTTCTGATCACTTAAGGGAAGATAAACTTGTATGATCCTATTTTTTGCCTTTTAAGAAAACAAAGAAGAAGGACTTGAGTCTTTAAAAAGAGACAAAATTTGAACAAAGCATTGCTGGGAGTTTTTTTGTCAGTTATGCTGTGACAAAATAAGATGATGCAACAACCTGTAGCATATCTGAAATGTTATATGAAATGCTCTGTATTGGTGTGCTGGGAAACCCCTCTCGAGTCACATCCAGAACCCTGAACGTAAATTGCCTGGTGACAGGGGCTTTGGGCCATGCAGTGATGCCTCTGCAAATGAGTAGCTGTTAGCTTTTAGGTTCTAACACATTCAGGAGACTGGCATTTTGATTTCTTGCACCACTGCACCACTGATAGGGTTGGAAATGGGAATCAAAATAATTAGATTGGATATATAGATCCCAGCAAACCAGCCAAGAAAGCGGCTGGGCTGGGGAGGGCTGCTCTGAATTCTAAAATGTGCCAGTGCTGTTTTTATGAGAGCGTGAGGATGGAAGGAGTAAACTAGAGTGCAGATGCTCACCATTTATATTCAAAGCATGTAATAAAATAATTGAATGTATGCTTCCTCCTATTAAAGCCTGTTAAAATCAGTAATAAAGTACATTACTGTTGTATTAAAAAGGGAGCACAAATTTTCAGGTAATATATCTTAGCTGTATGCACAGTGTACAGATAAGCAGGCTGGGAAGTGGTTTTTTACATTGTCCAAGGCATTCCTCTTTCTGGTGCAGGACTGTTCCCATCAGTTCATTTTCTGTTACTTAGTCCAGCAGTATCTTTGCAGTATTCCCTCTGGCATTTTTTTTACAGGCCAACAGTCATTCCCCTCCAAAAAGCCTTTCCTTTTAGTTCCTCGGTATTGTCATGTAAAAACCCCAACAAAAACAAACCACCAAAAAAGCCCCCACTTTCTATGTACTCCTTCTTGAGTTACCATAGCTGTTAGAAAATGTCATCCTTTTTCTATGCACATTCTTCCTTTAGATATTTGTAAAGAATTATCCCACTATGTCTTTGCCCACTTTACCATTTTTCACCTGTAAAAAAAATTATCTTTCTTTACTCAAATGTCAGTTCTTCAACTTTTTGCTTTTGAGAGACCCACCTTCATTTAATTAGGAGATTTAGGAGTCCAGGTTCTCCTAAATCTGTAGAGAATATTTTTTTTTCTATTATCATGATTCCTGGTCCTTTTCTTTTTTAAAATTCTACTCTCTAGACTGACTGCCCACATTCCCTCCTACATTATTTATATCTCAGTGTACTCTCTCTTCTTTCCATACCTTCCTTATTACTGATCTGATTTTTTTTTTCATACCAAACATGTTACATCTTGCACTTTCCCAAGCCATACCTTGCTTTCCATTTGTATTTCTGTTTTTTCTTTTCATTGCATTAAATCCCAAGATCTTGTGTCTGCAACTTCGTATCTATCAAGTCAGTGTTAAGCATCCATCCAGAGTAGCCCATTGGTTTGGGTGCACGCATGCCTGCCATGAGGAAGGCAGTGGTTGCAGTATCTCCTCTGCTTTGAAGCCAGATGCCCAGGGCCATGTCTCTGGTCATTCTGTATGATAATAACACATGGGAAGTACTTGCTTACTTTTGCAGAAGCCTGTCCTGCATGCTGTCCCTAAAATACTGACTGAATCCATAAGCAAATACAGCAGTTACTGGCTCCAGTTGTAGTCACTGTAAAAAGCTATGTTGAGCTGTTTTCTGAGCTAAATATGAGCTCCATTTTGTTCCTGTTTCCCTGCTTTGGTCTCCAGGAAGTCTTTGGTGGTAGTTTTTTTATTTTCTTATTGTGCTCTTAATCCGTTCATTATTTCACGTTACCTTACTCAGTTGTAAAGATAGTGATGAGCAGTAGCAAGGTGATGTCTTCTTGTTTTAATCTGTGCAAGCCCATAATATCTGAAGCTCCTTCAGCAGTTGTCATCTGTGTATCCCGAAGGTGCTCTGTGGCCATACTGTAGAGCTTGCATGTAAATCTCCCAGGCAGTGATTCCATGTTTTGATGTAAGATTACAAGACTAACAAATAAAAAGTGTATTTGCTGTCCCTGTGGAATGGAGGATATTTAGCTGGTATGGGAGTGCAACGTGGGTGAGTGGTATTCATGCCAGGGGCTCTAAGATTGTGGGTTTACCGCAGAAATAGTTGGGTGATTCTGCAGGAGCTAATTTTTATAGTAGAAAAACATAAAATCCAATATTTTTTGTTAAAAGAAGACTGAAATTATGAGCTGGCCATCATCTGTTAATAACCATGTGAAGATTTATGATATGAGAAGGCTCTTTTTGTTTTGATGCTATGGAAATAAAAAAATGCACTGGAAATAAGAAAAAGAAGAATTCAAACAGGAAACAGATTTTGTTATTTCCCCAATATTCGTTGAAGTTGAGACAAGGAATTAGCTGAAATTTTTACATCCACCTCAAATGAATTTCTAAAATACAATTTCTTTCAGTGTTTGAACATTGTGTTAAATGCAAGAATTGAATGTTTGAGTTTCAAAACTTGTGTTTTTGAGGAAACCCAGTAGAGGTAGGAGGTAACTTATGTCTTTTGTTGGATTTGTGCTTATTAAGGCCTTCAGTTAGGGTTTGGGCTCTCATCCAGGCTGGTTATTTAGTTCAGATGATGGTCACAGGTTTCTGGAGGGCAACACAGTAGTTGCTGTGCAAGAAATAGTTCAGTAATGCTCCAAAGGCTAGCTCTTAAAACACACAGCTGACTTACAACCCCATTAAGGACTGACCTATGTTGGGAGTTTATTTAAATGCTTGGCACTGTTCTTTAATATAGGGAGTTTGGGAAAAACAATGTTGTTTTGTTTTTTAATAAACTTTTCCTTGACCTTTACCTGCAGCAGAATTGGCTGGCAGTATCACAGCAGGTCTAAACGCAACATTTTATTTATGGCATTAATTTTATAGAAGAACAAGTGGAATTTGGAGACAAGAAGAAATTAAAGACTCCTTAGCTTTTTTTAGATTAATAACTTGCTGAATGTGGATGAATGCAAATGTCACTGACTTGAACAAAGAGATCAAATTAAATAGCTTAGGCAGGTTACACAATGTCTGTCTAAGGGGACTGCAACACTTGATCCCTGTGTTCTGTCTACTGCCATTGAGACAACAGTACAGTAGTGTATTGCACAGGTAGCATTTTCTGCACCTTTTAGGCTGTTAACTGCTATTAAATATTTCCTGTTCCAATGTATAAATAACCTTCTATGATATGAATTCTAGGTAATGAAAACACGTTGCATATTTCAGCACCACATTATAGCATTTGTTTTATTTAGCAGACTTGCAGATATATTTAATCTTCTATTGTAGATTTATTAAAATCATACAATATAAACATCAAGACTTGTCATTCATCTAACTTCAATGTGCTGTAACTCAGGACAAACTGGCCTGTTTCTTCCTTACCTGGAAGACTTTTCTGTGCTTGTCTTATCCTTGGTTATTGGAACTGAGTTTATGCCCTTCTTCTACAGTAATCTTCAGAACTAAGGATGTTCAGTGAATATCCTGCCCCTTGCAACTTTTCACTGATAATGCAGATTTTATGGCATGATTTCTTTTGCTGTATGGTTAATGACTCAGCATGTTATTCTGTGTTCACTTGGCTTTTGAAGGCCATCTTAAAAATATGGAAAAGAATATTCAAATTACTTTCCTTTTTCTGATCTCTTATGCCAACACTTAGAAACATGATGAGTGGTCGCATCTTGTGAGATAGTATATAATCAAGGATTTTTTTATTCTTTCTGAATTGGTAAAGCAGTTTCATTTATACACAAACTTAGCTGCAAAGAGACTAATATATTTAGTTATTTAAAAAGATAAGTATTGCGGCTGTGTAGGACTGAATTTTACCAAAGTATGTGAAAAATATTTTTCTATTTTTGAAAAAAGAAAAAAAAAAACATTGTTTTTATGTGTTCTTAAGGGAATATGGTTTGAATCTTGCTTTGTTATAGTAGCAAGTTTTTTAGGTTTTCAAAGCATTAATCCTTAAATGAATAATACCCTTCTGCCACCCATGCAGTGTTTGGGAAAATTTAATTTGTTTAGGAAATGATAAGTGACAACACTGATATCTTAGCTCCTTATCTTGGGAAGTGCTCCCCTTATTTTCCTCTTCTGTGCCCCTCTCCAGGAACAAAAGCAATACAAGAATGCAGATGTTGAAAGGCACGAAAATGTGCTTAAAGTATTTTCCTTCTGTCTTGGAACAATGGCTGCTGACAGCAGAAGGCTTGCTTGCTTGTTAAAATTAGATTTGAATCATCAGTGTAATAGCAGTAGGAAATTGTAGGATGGAAAGGTGCCAGGAAGCCTATCTATATCTGCCCTTTTGGAGAGAGGGGGGCCTGAGTGGCTTGAGCTGTCTGCTCAGCTGAGTGAGCCTGCCCTATATGACAAGTACTGCTTTAAGCATCCTTAAAACAAAATTGTCCTTGGGCAGAAGCCGTTGAGGTGGAATCCTGAGAACAAACAAAAGCACAACAGTGCAAGACAGCTGTTACAACTTAGGCTTCTGAAGAGTTTGTTTCTTGTTGGTTCCTTACATCGCGATCAATTGGGCCCACTTCCGCTACCTGCCACCGTTTTCCTGTGCTAGGATAAAAAAAATTAAATCTGTGGTTTGGGACTTGTTTTTTATTTTATGATTGTACAAACACTGGGAAGTTTTCATAAGTTAGTAGTGAGTAAATTGGAGGATGATGCTTGCTCTGAAGCTGCATCAGGGTCAGCAGCATTCTGGCTTATTCTGTTTCTCTTCAGTTGTTTTAAGGCAGTCCAGTGCCCAGTTACTTCTTTTATGTAGTCATTATCTGTTGGCTTTGCTGTAACCCAATCTGTGGAACACAGTGACCTCTCTATGCACCTTAAAACCATTCACAGAAATGGTTGTAATTCTGCTGATGCAGAATGCAGCTGCCCATTTAAATCTCTTTTTCTTACAGAGGGGATGGTTATGTCTCTGCTGTGTACTGGCTTCTGTTTAATTTCGAGTGCAGTTTTTACACTACTTCCATAAGCAGCTTAGTTCTTGATTACTTCAGGGAGTGCTTTGCGTGATACAAGAGTAATTGATATCAGCTGAAGTGCTAAATCTACCGTCCCCTCATTTAAATTAGTGCCAGTTGGAGATGGGAGAGCCAAAAGCAGGACTGGGCCTGGGAGAGGACTCTTGCTTTTAGAAATTATTTCGTTTGCTCTCATAACAGGGTAGGAATTTTCTGACCTTCTGGTTATGAGGTTGTTCTTGTCCTGGGGTAGCAAAATAAAATCAAAGCGGTTGTGTAGGGACAATCAAGGAGGAATTTTAGTTTAAGTGTTTAATGATATTTAGTGCATTACTGTTGTCTTCATCAGTGCTGTGAGTGCAATCAGATACATTTTTAAATAAATCTACATAAATGACTGGGTTATAATAAATGCAGCATTGGTTTATATCTTTTATTTTATCATTTTCATTTACTCCATTTGACACTGTTTTGTGTACTTATGTACCTATCTATCTGTATATATCTGCCATTTTTATATATAATGTTACCTGGCATTTTTATACATAATGTTCATTTATATTGTAGAGAAATAAGCAATTCTACAGCTGGGCTGTATTGTTTATGGGTGTTATTTAATTATTGGCAAATATTTAGAAGGCACAGTACCACCAGAGTTTAATGAGACTGCTGTAACAAATTTGCTGGTGCACAAGAAAAAAACTGAAAGCAGTGCCTGAGCATCAGTGGCCATCTTGACTGGACCTGCTTGTGTGTCCAGTTTTATACCACAGTCCCTACTCCTGCTCGTGTACCAAGTGGGAGAACAGTGCATTATGTGGAAGATTTTGCTGGAAGTTGCTGGTACAGCTGTGATTGAAAAAATGGGTAGGGTTTGATCTACCTTTTTCCCCCCAGGGTCCTTGCAGGCCAGTAGAGTGATGTAGTGTGAGGTAGGCCTCAGATTGCTCGGGTGATGGTGGTTTGTACTTGTTCTTTTCTGTAGTGAGTCAATTCTTTATTGTTATATATGTCCTGTGGTCCCGTACCGTATTTGTAGACAGTTATTTGCCAGTTTCTCAAGAGAGCAGCACAAGCCATTCCCTCAAATAGCCCAGATACTTGTGTTATAAAGAACCTTTTCATTAGTGTTCTTCCTGTTTGTCTTGTAGGTGTCTATAAAAGTATGTAAATCTAATCTATAATATTAAGGGGTTTATAGCCTTAGTACTTACATTTCAGTTCCATGCAGTGCATTGTGAGATTGCATGTACTCTTAATCATATTGTTAGCCATTATCATCTTTAAGCATATTTCATGTCCCTTGGGTGTCCACCTACCATCTGTTACTTTATCCCATTAGATTTCCACCAGATTTCTCATTTTTTCTCTAGCATACTGTGCTGAAAAAAACCCTCCTTACAGTTTCCCTCATTGATCTCCCAGTTTAGTCTTAATTACACAGCTAATCAGATTACGATGGCTCTCTTTATTTCTTACCTCCCTGTGCTTTCCAGTATGACCAAAAGCATGCGCTTCATTTCTGCACGTGGGTATGTATGTGCACGCAGGACACACAAGATTCTTCTGTGCAGTGCTTTCTGTTCCACTCGCTTTGCACAAAGCTTGTAAAGACACCTAAATTCTTCACAACTTCATCAGCTGCTCAGCTTCCACTTCCTCCTGTGGACCGAGGGAATCCAACTCTTAGCAGTTGACCTGAGCCAATTCAAAAGCAGTGTCCTGCCCTCCTTCCCCTTCTCCTTGAGCTGTGCTCCCATTCCAGGGTACTGCCAGCCCTGTTGTGCTGCTGCCCGGTGCTGAAAGATGCGCAAGGAGCTTCCAGCCAGCTCGACAGTCTGGCCCTGACACATGGCAGCCACAGGCTCTTAAATAAGCTTAGGCTGGCTATTAATACACAGTGCTGAGTCACAGCTGAAATGCTTTACCTTGCTGTGCACCTTTTGGAAAGCAAAGCACGGGCAGATCAGGTGTGCTGGGACAGGCTATAGCTTGCTGTCCTGGACCATTAAATGACGAGTGACTCAGCGAGGAAGGCGTCTGTGGAGTATCACCCCTGCAGATGCTGCCACCCTGCTCTGCTTGAGCATCACCGCTTAAACTAAAACCTGGGAAAATACTCTCCACACACAGAAAGCGTCTTTCTGTTTCCTTTAAAACCTGTGAGAAATGTAGTATTCTGGGAAGATGCATGAGGATTGTTTACAAACCTGGTGACTATTCCAAACAACCGAGAGAGCGTGTTTACTGTTAACTGGAATTAACTGACATTCCTGCATGGGGAACCATTGTTTTATAGGGCAGGAAGGGTTCATCCACTCACTGCTCATTTTTTTGTATTGTTGGACAAAAGCTTGCCTGATAAAACAGCATGTTTTCATGGCTAATGAGCTCAGTCAGTCCTTGGTATCTGTCCATGTACTACAGGAAATAAACCGTATGGAATATTACTGTGGAATATTTAGGTTCATTTATAAATACAAAGATTCATGTGTACAAATTGGCTTCACTCTTAATTGATTTAGAATACTTGATTAGACAACACAGCTGAGCCAGTGTAACTCTTGCTGCCACTGAGAGGGTTGGTTCAGCCCTCACTTTTGTCTTCCTGTCCTTTCTAGCCATATGGTGCATGTCTGACTCCTCAATCCAGTGCTGAACTCCTTCCTTCCTGGAAGAGATCAAGCCATTTTATCTGGTTTGATGGTATGAAACAGGTGTAGGGAACTGTGTGCTTCATTTCTGGAAACAGTTTCAGCATGAGGGTTGCAGGTCTAGTGAGAAGCCTCTAGAGCTGAGAGGTGTATGAGCTAGATTAGCATGGGTTCATTTCTACTTACTGTTTGGATCAAGAAAATGAGTAGTCTGGTTTTACATATGTCTTCTGTGATACATTTTTAGATGTTACCACCTGCACATGATATCATAGTCTTGTGGCAAAAAAAAAAAGAAAAGAAAAGAAAGGCATTTTTAGCACAGTTGACATGATTGATAGAGCTGTGGTTTTACATACTTTGCATTTTAGTGGAGTGAGGAGACTTTCTACTCTAAAACTTAAGCTATCTTGCATTTAAAAATAAAAGATATTTTAAAATGCTTTGGTGCATCAATACTTGGCAGAAAAACAAGACTTATTACTTTACCCAGTAAAAATCAATGGCCGCAGAACAAACATGTTCTTCATCAGCTAATCATGTAGAACTGTGTTTCATGTAGGGCTGTGTTTCAGTAGTTGTGATGACTGATGAAGGTATCACATGTTTTAAGTACTGGTGCTCTACTTGTGTTTATTCTGACTTTTTGTCTTAAAAAGCTGGCCAGAATCATCTCTGGTGTACAGCCATCCTTTACATTAGGCTCATTGCAAAGCCATGTAGTAACTTTGGGAAACAATTACAAAAGTTTGCAGCATTAGGAATGATGTTTTGGGAACAATTTTAACATCCTTAGTGAGCATGTGTGAAATTGCAAATGCAGAGTTTTCAGGGGCAAAATTAATGCTTGTGCTCAAGAGCTGGATCAGGTACTGTGGCACAAAATGTCTTGTTAGCGTTGCTGAGTTCAGCTGCTGCTGTTCGCCCAGCATGGAAGCAGCAGCAGGTGGTGGGGAGAGCTGCTGGTGGCCCAGGGAGGCAGGCAATAGGAAGGGAGAGGTCAGAGCAAGACTCTGCTTCTGTCTGGGAAAAGCAAAGCAGAGGCAGTGTCTTAGGTTTTGGCAGCTCAGGTGTGCTTTTCTCACATTTAGGTTTTGTACAGTCTTAATGGCATTTTCATTTGTGTGTCATCTCCTTGGCTGTTCTTCTGTTTTCTGTAGAGAAAAGGAAACTTCCTAGGTGTAGTACTTAAAACACGTGGTATTGACAGCAGTCCTAGTTTTGGTATTCCTGGCCACTAATAGCCTGTGTCAAAATTGCTTAAAGCTGACCAAGGTGATTGGCTTAGGTAATGGGATTGTGCTGCTATCTTTTGTGGACAGCCACTGGAAAGAGATGTCCGAGCTGGATGTAATGAATTAATTCAATGTGCCTTTGCACCCGCAGAGCCAGGCCAGGCACGTACACCAGAGCCTGTGTGGGCTGAACTGAGCCCGAGGCCTGGGGACTTCAGTGGCTTCAGGGAATCCCCTTCTGCTTGTGGAGCCTCCATCCAGATGGAAGGAGCCCAGTGCAGCGCAGTCAGACCTGCCAAGCAGAAGCCATTGGGGGTGGCCAAATGGGGACATGTACCCCACTTCCTGGACTTCTTTGGGCCTGGCTGGGTGGTCTGGCCTGCCTGCTGGGGTCTGGCTAGAGCCTGGCTTTGTGTTGGAAAGAAGAGCCAGGGCTGGGCAGGCAGCTTGCAGAGGGTAGTGGGGGACTTCAGTGGATGGATTTTAGTTGTCTCTGTTGACATCATTTAAGTGGATTTTTTTTTTCTTCCAGATTTGAGCATAGCTAAGGCTGAACACATTTTGCTGAGCTCAGGCTATTATATTGACTATCCCGATCTTTATGCTGTACAGAGTTGGGGTGCTCACTGTTTTTGACAGTCTGTTTCCCAAAAAAGTTATTTGAGTGAGGTTACTTACATGTGAGAGAAATTGCTTACAGCCAGGTTGCTTATGAAAATTGCATCGTGTATGTGTGTGCATACAGGTGCATCTGTACCTGTGCTGAATGTAATTAAAATCACTCTTCCATAAGGACCACAAGGTTTGGAGGCTTTTTCCACACGGGGCAGTATCTCATAGACGCAGGTTCTGTAAAAGCCAAGTATTTTCTCACACTGGCAGTTTATTTTTGGAAACACAAAACCATGAGCAAGCAGCACCGTGTCTCACATCCATAAGGTTTTGCACAGATGTAGGGTAGCACAGCCCAGGAATGTGGGTGTGTTCACATCCAGGCTTTGCACAGACATAGGGTAGCACAGCCCAGGAATGTGGATGTGATCACAACCATCCATCCATCCATCCATCCATCCATCCATCCATGCATCCATCCCCCCTTCCCTCCCTCCCTCCCCGTGCCTGCTCAGGCTCATGGCAGGGGCGCAGAGATGGCTGTGGTTGTACCTGTTTGTGGGTGATGGGTTGTTTTTGCCCTCGATCGCTGCAGGAAGAGAGCAGCAGCTTATCGAGCTCTTCAATCTGGTTTGCTGAGTGTAACAGCTTATGAGAAAATGGCTGCCTTGTTTTCCAGCCGTGTCCCAGGGATGGCCACACAGGAGAAAATGAGGATCCGAGCTTGAGGAATCTCTCAGCAGCTTTCCCTGCCATTTAACATTTATAAATATGCTATGAAAGCTCCTTTTTCTCTCCAGGTAGCTGCCTTGCATTAGTTCCTGCCGCACAGTAGAAGGAGGGGAGGGAAGGAGCCTTTCCAGATCCTCACCCGTGCTCCTAGGGAACCCTTCCCTAGACAGAGGTGCATGCACACGTATCTCTCCATATATATGCATATAAATGCATGGATGTACAAGGTGCGACTTTAGGCTTGAAATTTGTCTTCTGGGGTAATCCAATCACTTGCTTTTTAGTGATTATATTAATGAAGTGTTGTTTCCTCAAGTATTTAGTGCTTCTAAAAATGACTTCATTTTCTCACGGTTTGAGTGACACAGCATTGCATTATGAGCAGACATTATGTGCCATGAAATAGAAATGCATACAGCCCTCACATTGAAGTAACTCGAGAAAGGTTCTAATAGTAATACAGAAATGAGCTGCACAAAACAATTCCTCCTGAATAACCCACTAGAAAATTCTCTGCTGTTCAAGTGCATTATTCCATTAAGTGGGATAATGAAAACAATTTTTAACAAATTGTTCTAGCTTTTTGCAGCAGTTTGTTTCCTTCAATTCTTCAAATGATCTTGATGTTTTAATGAATTAATTCCCTCAGTATCCTGTTGGAAAAGGCAGAAGTGGCATAAGGAATTATAAACTCTTAAGAGAGTAAGAAAGCCACTTACTTGGAATGTAATGAGAAGTCTTTTAAAAGGAGTGATTAGCTTCTTTGGTGTTTGGACCTTTAACATAAACTACTGTCTCATAAACACTGGTAGATTTAGCTGTGCTGGTTTAAGATGTGACAATTACCCTTTGTACTCATTTGCTGGGCTTAATCCTTCATCAGCTGCTCAAGAAAATGCAGTCCAGTTTGTGAGCCCTGTGGAAGCAGTGGCTTGAGATCGTGTAACCCCTTCTGCCTGGCCCTGCCTGGAGACTCTCTGGGCTGAAACTACCAGAGCTCTTCACAGCTAGGCTGTTAATCATCTGCATCTGTTTATAGTAATAAGGGAGAGGAAAAAAGAGTAGGGAAACCACCCTACAAAACAACCAAATCAAAATTCCAATCAGAGCCAGGCACATTGCCTTTAGCTGTGGACTTTCCTACCAGCTTCCAAGCAGTGTTGTTTTCAGGTAGCTATTAGCTAAATTGTATTCCAAAACAAAGTGTTGTTTTCAGGTAGCTATTAGCTACCAGTTTTGTGGCATTGATGTACATAGTTTTCTTGTATTCCCTTGAGTAGGCTTTTCTTCTTCTCCCCTGCCATCCCTTTAAAACAATAAGCAATGAACTTTTTCTGTGGGAGCAGTGTTGCTTTTGAGCATAATCTCAATTTACGCAGTCCACGTTAGTGCTAAAGACAAAAGGTTCTGTTACTCTGTTCTATTTTCTTATAGAAACACAGAATGTTGAAGGGTTGGAGTAGACCTTAAAGGTGAGCTAGTCCCAACCCCCACTGCTATGGGCAGGGTCACTTCTCACCAGACCATCTTGCTCAAGGCCTTTTCCAGACTGGCCTTGAACACTGCCAGGGTGAGGCTCCCTTTTCTGAGTTAAACAAAGCACTGTCAGACCTGTGCTGGAACAGCTCTCTTTCTGTGGCTGCTACACTTCACATGGGTTGGAAACACGAGAGTGCCCATGTAGCTGTTTCCCTCTTCCAGAGGTCAGCTGTGCTGCTTCGGTGTCACTGCAAGCCCAGGGAAAACACGCTGCAGCTGTACCAATATCAAACAAAGGATGTGTTCTTGTGAATCAAACTCTCCCTGTCTTCTCTTTGTATTTTCTAGAGCCGTCCAGATAGCCTTTTTTTTTGTACTGGTGAAAAAAAGGCTTTTTCAAAGAGCTGCACATTCAAAATGTGAGTGCGCCAAAGGAATAGGAGGAATGCTATTTGTAGGAGATACTGCTGTTTGATTCACATTTATCCTTCTGCCACTGTCGTTTCTGTTTTAACAACTGGAGCAGAAGAGTCTGAAAAGGGAGCTGGAAAGACAACCACAGGTTTTGTTTTGAAAAGCCCTTTGGAAAGAATACCTGTTTCATACTGCTGTTCCAGCATGGAAGCTCTCTGAGCAAGGCTCCACTGCAGTGCTTTTTGGCAGGGTTGTTACCTGACTGGTTGTTATGTCCCTTATTTTGGACAATCCCACAAGGTCTGTGATAACATGAATGTGGACAGAGTGCAACAGGCTGATCAGATGACTGACTTTTGGAGGTATCTGCTTTAAAAAAAAGAACAGATTATTGCACTGAAAATGCTGAGCAGTGTTTGTTTATTGGCTGTAGCAGCACTGCTCGGGGGGTGGGGTGGGCTGGGTTGTGCAGAAGCCCAAGTTAGCACAGTTAACAAAACACCTTTAGGGCAATTCTTCACCTGGGCCAGTCATACTTTACTAAAGGAAAAACTGTGGGTCTGTAGCATGTCCTGCAGCACTCAAGCTGCTATGGATATGTCTTCTGCAGTGTGGCCTGGAAATGCATTCATTGTTTTGTTATGCTTTTCATCAAACAGAATCCATCCTGTATCTCTGATTTTATTCTTATAACTTCTGGGGACAAGAACTACTTTTTCTCTCTTTTCATCTGGATTTTTCTGGATTTTAACATAATCTTCCATATAAGATTCACAATTAGCATTTCTAAGCAGCAATTTGGTACAAATAATGATATTTTATTATTGATCAAGGTTTTCTCTCCTGCTGTATCTTGAAAACTGCTGGCAGGATTCAATGCTTCTGAGCTTCTTTATACTGTTATTCACTGGCTTGTAATGCTGAAGAGAAGAATAAATAATTCACATCAGGCTAGGAGGTTTTGTTTATCTTTTTTTTAAAAAAATGTTGCAACAAAGTGGTTTGAGTGTTAGGCCATATAATGCAATTCCAAATATTTTTAAAATAGAAAACTTATGAGATAATGTTATTTATGTTCTATCTTGCTAAATAACTATTTCAGTGGACTGATAATGTAGAGCTGCTTTGGGGGGATTTCTGCTGACATTATTGTTACACAGTGTGATTGCTGTGCTTCTGATGTTAGGCACCAAACCTGACCCACTGCAAAATGTTTACAGTTTTGCATTTTCTGTGTTCTAAAAATGGAGCAGCTTTCACAGTCATTTATTCTCATATAACTTCTCCCTTTCCATGCAATCATACCTAGAAATCAGCAGCTTGCTTTGCTGGGCTGACATGCATGCTGCTTTATTTTTCAATTTCATCAGTAATAGGCTTTTCCTAGCTTGTAATGCTGCTCCACTGACACAATGATGGTTATTCCTTATTCGCACAAAAAAAATCAAATGAAGTCTCTCTAAAGATTTCAGTCTTTATGGTGGTTAGTAATATGTATAAAATTATTCGAATTAATAGCTTTCATTTTTCAGTACTTGATTCTATTTGTTCTTGAAATAGAGTATACGTTTGTAATAGTGCTCTAGGATGTATGAATACTTATACTGATCTCCTCTGGCCTCTGTGTTAGCTGGGCTTTGAAGCAATAGTATATTGTGTGTGTGTGTGTGTGTGTGTGTGTGTGTGTGTGTTTAGACGTCCATAGATGGGGGAAGAGGAAAATAAAACTCTCCTCAGGACTCATTAGTAAATTTGCAGATGACACTAAGCTGGAAGCTTGTGTTGATCTAGTGGAAGAAAGGAGGGCTCTGCAGAGAGACTTAGATCAGTTGGATAGATGGGCAGAGCCCAACAGCATGAAGTTTAATAGGTCTAAGTGCTGAGTTCTACATTTTGGCCACAAAAATCCCCTACAACATTACAAACTGGGGACAGTGTGGCTGGACAGTGCTCAGGCGGAAAGGGACCTGGGGGTGCTGGTTGACAGCTGGTTGAATATGAGCCAGCAATGTGCCCTGGTGGCCAAGAAGGCCAGTGGCATCCTGGCCTGCATTAGGAATTGTGTGACCAGCAGGAGCAGGGAGGTCATTCTTCCCCTGCACTCGGCGCTGGTGAGGCCACACCTTGAGCGCTGTGTCCGGTTCTGGGCCCCTCAGTTTAGGAAGGACGTTCAGATGCTTGAGCATGTCCAGAGGAGAGCAACAAGGCTGGTGAGGGGCTTGGAACACAAGCACTATGAGGAATGTTTGAAGGAGCTGGGGTTGTTTAGCCTTGAGAAGAGGAGGCTTAGATATGACCTTATTGCTCTCTACAACTTCCTGAGGGGAGGCTGTAGACAGGTGGGGGTCAGTCTCTTCCACCGGGCAGCAAGTGACAGAGCATGAGGACACAGTCTCAAGCTACGCCAGGGAAGGTACAGATTGGATATAAGGAAAAAAAATTTCACCGAAAGAATAATAAAATACTGGAATTGTCTTCCCAGAGAGGTGGTAGAATCACCATCTCTGGATGTGTTTGAAGAAAGACTGGACATGGCACTTGGTGTTATAGTCTAGTTGAGGTGTTAGGACATAGGTTGGACTTCATGATCTTAGAGATCTCTTCCAACCTCATTATTCTGTGATTCTGTGATTCTGTGACTTGTAAGCCCTCTTCGAAAGAATCAGGGCCAGAAATAATGTCAGCAAGAGGCCGTGTCTGCCAAACTGTGGCTGCTTCTGCTTCTGTACCTAGTGGTGTTGGGAAGACAGTGGGTCTGTGATGGCAAAGCAATGCTTCCTACTTGTGTGCATGGTGTCTCTGCTGGGCCAGAAGCAGTTTTCTAATGGACACAGGTCCTCAGATCTGAAGGCCAGACCTATTGAAACTCAGGCCACCTGACTCTGAGCTGAAGTGGGTGTGTTATTTGTCCTTGCCTGACTGTTTTACCAGTGAAGTGCCATCTATCTCCATCATTTGCTTTGGTGACAACTACTTTGCACAGCTGATACCTCTCCAGGTCTTTTGGCCCTGGTGGTACACTCCAGTGCCTCGTGCTGTTTGGCAGCAGATAGCTGAAGGCTTTTTGATTTGTATGGTTGTACTTTCAGGCAGGACTAGGCTTTATGATATTGTTTGTGTACAAGTCCAAAAAGCTTCGTTTCAAAAGGAAGTGTAAATCTAAGTAAAAATAGGCCACTTTTCTTAAAATGTAGCTACTCAGGGTGCTTTATTAATGCATGTATTTGGGAGAAGTTTCGCTGGTTGGTACTTCTGTTAGTTCTGAATCCATGAGGAAATAAAACTGACCCAGAAAAAAGCCCGAGTTCATGGAGTTCTAAACTAAGGTCTGTGGTGTCCCACCCTTAGGAGGGAACACCTAAGAAGGGAGCACCTATTAATGCTTAGTGGTCGAAAGGGATGACACAAGTCAGAGGCTCCACAAAAGCTGACAAAGTTGTGTTAGTGAATCACACACTTGGCATGGAAATCGGTGTTCGTTAGTCCATTATCTCTGGGTATAAACGTGTGGCTGTGAGTCCTGATAAAGGGTTAGGGCACAAGGGAAGAGATTAATTAAAGAGGAAGAGAGAGAAACAAGGGGTGTAAAGAAGGAATAGAGAGATCACTAGTCCTGATTCCAGCATTGATCTAGCTGGCGGTGTGGCCAGGATCCTGGGCTGCATATGTCCCTAGGCTTTGTTGGGTGCCTTTTTAATGTTAGGATTCCCCACTCTGGAGATAAGTTTCTCATTTTCTATGCAAATCAGCTATTATGTGCAATTTGTTCTTCTAGACCTTTCTGTAAATGTGTCAGAGGGCTTCAGGCATCTTTAGTAGCCTTGATCCCCCACTACTGTCCGTGCCTTCTTCTTGACCTCATCCCTGTGCTTGCACTGTTCTATGTTGTGTTTATGTCCTCAAGCCAGAACAAGGAGGTTTCTCCCTGGAAAGTGCTGCCCTACCTCTGTATGGCCCCCTTCTCCAGCCACATCCTGTTCCTTCTGGCAGTGTTATTGCCAACAATCCTTGGTTGTTATCACACCAATCCTTGGCTGGCTCCACAGCTCTCGGTGCCTGAGACATACAATAAACATCAGCCCCTTATCTTCTACGGGAGCACGTGAGCACGTTACTCGGGGCTAAAAAGTTATTTCATGTTGAGGAAAGAGTGCTGAGTTAATTGGTGTTACTTTTTATGTGCTATGAGCTTAGAATATCTTGAATACACCTCTCTCTTTTTACAGGTACTAAGTCACAGAACCTCAGTTACTGAGCCTTAAAATGCAGTTCTGTTTTGAGATCCAACGCAGGGAGCCATATTACTGTCAGTGATAGTAACAGTTGTACCCGTGTACTAAAGTAAAACCCTTATGATTTCCCAGATTTCCCAGGATGAAATACATTGTCGTGGATGTTCTGAAGAAAGGTATTGGCCTGGCTTTCTGATAAAGTTGGCAGTTAAAAAATTGGTTTTATTGTTAAATTGGACAAATTTGATCTGGAAGTAGCAGAACACAGAAAGCAACAGACACAATAACGTCACTAGAATCAGTTTTCACATTTTAAGACTCACAGACCTTGGTTTGGACCTCAGATTTGTCAGTGGAAAATCTGGAATAGCTTAATCTGTAATTCATTTGAGTCTCTCCAGGCATACTTTGCTTGAATTGAGTGGAGCCTCAGCCAACCCACTCCAGGCTAAATTGTTCACCTGTTTATTCACCTATGAACATGTGCATCAACTCACCCACTGACACAGTTTCCGATGAAGCCAAAAGACGGGCACAGTTTATAAAAGCAAGGAAGTCTTGAAATTCATAATGTTTGACAGCCATGACAAATAAGCAACCGTATCCATTACCAGTCCCCAGAGTTATCTAGTATCCTTTCTTTATGTAATTTCTTACACTGCTTTTTTTTTTTTTACATCAATCTTCTTATCACTTGTTATTTATTATTCATAGCATTAATAAGAGTTCACTACTTCCCTTTTATTTTCATTGGTGTCTTGAATATTTTAACACAGTAACTGTGCTTTGCTTTGTTTCCGTGCTGTGGATTTTTTTTTGTGCTTTTTTTCATCTTGTGTTTTCTAGTTTTATCATCTGGAAATATTATTAAAGACATTATATACCTTTTCTTCATCCAAAGACTTGGTGCATCTGTTGACCTTCAGGGCATATTGCCAGGGCCATCTGGTTTTCAAGGGAAGTGGGGGTTGGCAAAGAATGGGGAAGGATTTAAGGCAGAAGGAGATATTAGGTTACTTATTTATTATTTGATTAAGGTTTTCCTTTGTTGAAGGGTAAGACTGATTGGTACTTTGGTACAGTGTTTGTCTTTTTATAGTCTTTGGTTCTTCTTGTGGTTTTGTTTTTTTTGTCGTTGTTGTTTTGAAGTGATGCTGGGCTGGGGAAGCTCTTGTGTATATTGTGCTTGTCTTTATCAAAATAAACAAAACAATATGGTCCCAAACTGCTGTGAGGTGTTAACCAGTGCTGTTGTAGTCTGTTAGTCCCAGGGTTAAATGACTCCATTTCAGACATTGCTCATCTCTCAGTTGAGGCAAGTGTTAGTGACCAGTGAGGAATTAACAGGACAAAGTACCAGCCCCATTTCAACCTGAGATAAGTTGTATTTAGGAGAAGTTTGGGTTCTGGAATTTTTCCCCCAGTTTTTCAGAGGGAGCCTGATAGTTTTTTTCTAGTGCATTCACAGCATATAGATAAGAGATACCATTTAATTTTTACTGTTATCCTTCCAGAATAAAGGAGTCTGACAGGTGTGTGCAGGTTTTACTGGGGCTGGAGACAGACCAGGAAAATAGGGAATTTTATCAACTCTGGATTCTCCCTCTTTCAATATGACCACAGCAATTGCTGTTCAGTGGTATTGATACACCTTTGCTTTATTATGTTTTTCTCTCAGTACCATTAAGAAGCCACTGGTTGGCCACATAGGATATAAATTAGTAATTTTTCTTACATTTTGTAAATGTTTGTCATATATCATATAGTGAAATACACTGCAGTGCATAAAAAACTTTGATTTTCTTGTGCTAAAAGCTGTTACAATTCAGTTACCCAAAGTCTTATACATGACCTGAAAATATGGTGCACACTTTCTTAGGAGAGGAAAGAAGAATTTTTTTAAGTAAAGCTACGGAATAAAGTATTTATTTTAACTGAAAATAGGAAACAGCCTGGTTGTAAGAGAAAAGTTTAGGCTCACATGTTAGAAATCATCTTCTCTAAATTAAGAAAGTGCTAATTTCAATTAAAGCAGAATGTGTCTTCATGTGTGTAAGTTCTGTGTGATCTCAGGAAAAAAAAAAAAAGTGTTAAACCCAAAACAAGCATCCCAGGAGGAGGGGGAGTGTGTTTGTGTGTGTCAGCGTCCCAGTGCTTCTCCTCACTGTGTAATCTCCATAACTGACCCCCATCAAAACAAAATCTCCCCCCAGTGCAACAATTCCTGCCCATGCACAAACCTTCTCATAACCTGTGTCAGACCAAGTGTCTGGGTTACAGTTGTGACAATGTGATGATCTTGTCACATGGTTTTGTATTTAATAATGTCCAGGACGCTTATTAATTATTCAGTTTATTGTCAGTCTTCTCAATCAATGGATTTATTTCTCCATCTTGACCAGGAAGACAAAAAGCCAGTTTAGTTATGCACTTACCTTACCAATAAACCAGTGTGTATGATGAGGAAAGAGCAGAAGAAACAATGTACCTTTGTAGTGTTTAATCTTTTCTGCCTGAATTTGGAGAAGGGGACAGATAGAGGGGGAAAAAGCTCCTAACTCCTGTGAGGAAAGAGGAAACTAACTTAATTAGGAAAGTCTGCTTAATCAATTATGATTTTGGGGATATTTCATGTTTAAGTGTATCATTTGAGGTGTCATTCCAATCTTGCTCTTAGCTTTTTCTCCAGTTTCTTTTAAATTAGCAGTAAGGTTGCGAGTAAGGCAAAAGAGCTTATGGAAGCCTAGTTAAAAGCTTGCTTTGATGTTTGCCTGGTGACCTAATAAAAGCATTGCAGAAGCTTACCTAAATAAAACTGATAGGTACCTGGTTCCCTGTCCTTATTTTGTTGGTTTGTTCGTTTGGGATTTTTTATTTTGGTTTTTGGAGGAGGATTGGTTAGCTGATCTTAATTTTGAGGAACAGCAGAGGACAAAAGGACAGGCTATTGTCTTTTCCAATGGCCATGATCAAAAGCTTTCTCACTAAGTCACACATAGGTTTGTAGAAATTCCACCCAAGCCTCATAGCTGCCTGCGTTGGCTTTTCTGTGTAGCTTTTCTTAGGAAAACACATAAAAATGTGAAACATCTGTCGAAGAATATTTCTTCGTGAACTACACCTTGGAATTCCTTCCTTGCTGGTAGTGAGTTTGTTTAAATGTGAAATAACCAAGAGTAGTATAATCTGATTTCAGCAGCTCAGGGGGTTGTGAAGGTGTTGGGAGAGACCAGGCTTTCAAAGAGATTCATGGTGTCATAAAACATTAAACATTGATACAATTACAGATTTTGCTTTTTTAACAACACAGGGTAAAATCAGGCACAGTAAGAACGTGAACAAGCAAGGAATCATGTTATTTTCAGGTGAGCATGCAGTACAAGAAGTTAAAGACTGAATATTTTCTTTTACAAAACTGAAAGTTTGTACTCTAGATTCATTTTCTCAAATCTTATTCTGTGGATCATTTCCCCACTTCCTTTATATTTTAATTCAGAGTTCCTGTCTGCTGCTGTTTTATTCATGCAGAAGTGCTTATGGAATTGTAAATGAAATTGTTTTCTGAATCAGACACTGACTAGGTCATTAATTAAATTCCAAGTTTAGAGCCAAACCATATCCTGGCTGCTTCTGTAATGTTGATGGAATTAAAACAGGTGTGGTGACAAAAAATTTTATGTGGAAAATCATGATTACTTTGGTTAGACATAACAGGGTAAGTCTGTTTGACTTTCAAATCCTGAATGAATTTGCAAGATGTGAATCTGGAATAACACTGGTAGACTGAACATATTCAGTGACAAGTGACTGCAGTCCCTTAACTACAGCCATTCTTCCCATGCATTTTTGAAGACGTACTTGAAGGAATAAAACATCTGTAAGTTCTGTTTGAATTTAAGAAGTGATTTTTTTCTCATTAGAATATCATATTTTGGTTTTCTTACCAAAGCAATGTTTTTAATAGAAAACGTTCATCTTTCCTGATGATCTGAAGAATGTGAAGTAGCGTGATGGATGTTTATAGGACACATTTTCCCAATAGATAAGAAAGCATGAAAAGAATGTGCAGACTACCATTTGGAAATGTAGTAAGTGAACAAGGGCACTGGCATGGAAGTCAGATAAAGAAGGTTGAAAAGTGCTAGAAAGGACATTAAAAAAAAAAAAAATAGATGCTGGAACAGGTTGTCCATAGAAGCTGTGGATGCCCCATGCCTGAAAGTGTGGAAGGCCAGATTGGATAAGGCCTTGAGCAACCTGGTCTAGTGGGAAGCGTCCCTGTCCATGGCAGGGGGTTTGGAACAAGATGATCTTGAAGGTCCCATTCAACCCAAGCTATAGATTCTATAGAAAAATAAAGTTGCTTACATAAATCTGGAGATTTTTTCCAAATGTATAAGTTAAGGTAATGTTACCAAGGGTTGCAAGTCAGTGTGACAAGTAAGGTGACTGTGAGGTTGACAGTGCTTAAGAATAGAAGTAGTGTAGCAAGAAGAGTTGCAGAGCAAAGGGAGAAAGAGTGTTCAGAATAGTTCTGGAGAATAATCACATTAGAAATGGATAAGGATTCTGGTCTGCAATATAGAAGAGGTAAGTCTGGAGCACACAGTATCTTTTCATAAGTGATAATCAAAATCAGTTTTGAATGAGATTCCCTTTTGCATGGAGAATAAGAGAGCCAAGGACAGAGCTCCATGGATTGCCCCAATGAGGCGTAAAATAGCAATTAACAGTGAATAGAAACATCCAAAACAAAAAGTAATTCCATATACTGTAAGAAGAAGTGTAAAAAATGAGCAGTTTCTTTTTCAGTTGAAGCCGTGGTTATATGCACCATTCATGTTTTAGTCAGTGGTTTCTTTTGGTTTCTTTAATGAAGAATTGAATTCACAAGTAGAAAAACCAGTGTACTAGAGTACTTGAGGATGTGCTAGGTGTTGAGTGAAAAGCTCTTCTGCCTTCTGATAGATGTTTTACATCTGCAGTTTCTGTGGATTGTAAAAGAAAAACCTGTCATTTTGCCATTTATTAAGTGATACACTGGATGGAATGAAATCTATTGAACAGGAAGAAATTTTGAACAAATCAGTGTATTTATATGAAAAGTTAAATTAAACTTTGTAGGTAAATAAACTGTGTAAACAAGGAATATGAATTTGGATTTTCAGAGTGATGCTACCAAACTCCTTTTCTTTGAAAAAAACCCCAACAAAACACACACACACACATACATACTTGAGAGGAGAACGTAGAAGCATGCCTTTCTAGTCTAGAGCATCCATGGGATCATCTCACCTAACATTTTACATAGATGTTAGGTAACAGAGGTGTCTGTCTGCTTTGGTGCCATCCCTGATGCAGGTTTAGGGGCTCCCAGCACGAGGCCTCTCTCCTCGTGGGGAAGGTGCATCATGTGTATCATGCCCCAGAAGTGCCTGTCTCCTGAGGGGGAGAGGAGCTGCCCTTGGCACATGTCTATATTGTACCTGTCAAAAAGACATCAACATAATTATTAGCTTCTGCTACATTTCACTAACCTAAATAATTACTCCTTACTGTCCCTCAAATACTTAGTTTAAAATATAGCTGAGCTTGCATTCATTTTATATGTATTTTTAATCAGCTATACCCTTCTGACCAAGGTTTTTATTTATCATAATTGATATCTGATGTTATAGTCTTTCTGAAATTAAAATAACTTGCTATAAGGTACTTGCTAAGAGAAGAAAACTCAGGTAAAATTTGTAAAGCAGAGAGAAGACACATAAATAAGAGCATGGGTTCACTGTTAAAGACGTGCCAAAGCAAACAATGCTCGAAGGGTATTGAGTGAGGTCACTAGGGAGGAGCTGAGTAGCTCCAGGCATGTGTATAACTAATTTTTGAAATACTACAAGTGTAACTCACATTATAAATAACCATATGTTCATTAAGTAACTGAAGAAGGAAAATCTGGGAAAAGTTTGTCCAGACATTTATAACTTTTTTAAGGGCAGTTGATTTTTTCCATATGATTTTCAGATTAAGAAATGATTTTCGTCTCTTGAGACCGTTCATTGTTGAGAGCTGCAGTAAAGGAAAAGAGCAAAGTTACCATCCAAGCTTAAATGCAAAACATGAAAACCTTTGGGATTTAAGCTGGCTGTTGGTTTCTTGATATGGCTTTTACTTTATAGCAGAGGTGTACAGCAGATCTTCACCAAAAACTTAGTTTAGCTTTTTTTCTAAAGTCCAGAATGGTGATTGAGTGCCTGAACAGCAAGGCATGCCTTCTGCCTATCAAAATAAAGATGTTCAGTACATATTATGCAATTCATCCTCATCATAAAAATGTACTGTTTCTCTATTTCTCATTTCATATTCAGCCATAATATGACTGTAAACAAAAAAGGATAACTTTTATATTATGAGTATACAAAAGGAAGTGAATTTATAAACTAAGAGCAAGGGTAGTTCATAGTGGAAAAAAAATGGAATATAGACAGGTTACTCTGCAGACACTATTGTAAATGTCAAGGAGATTTTGACAGCTGGTAAGTTGGAGACATAATTAAAAAAAAAAACTTCCATACAAGTACAGACTGCCTTTTAGTGTGGAGAATTGGCACACAGTGAAATGAGAGGGTGAGTAGCATATGGGGGATTAAGGCAGCTGAGTTCTAGTGGAATCTGGAGGCAAACAAATAGACCTTCAAGACAAAGACAACTGTAGTGGTCACACTGGTATTATGTATTTGTTGATTTGTGGTTTAACAATCTACCCTAATTAAAGGAAGGTTCATCTCATGAAGTTTTCCATTCCAGAGAGAGCCTCTGTAGTATAGAAAAGAGGAAGTTGTCAGAGGAAAACTTGTTTGGAGTGATGAAGATTTCTCTTTAACAGACTTGTCTCTGTGGCAGTCTGTTTTGATGGAAGCTCTTAGTACACTCATCTAAATTGTTAGACATTGTGGTCAGTTGGATTAAATAAAGGCATTTAGGGGAGATCCAAATTTAAGCAAGCATTTGTATTTCTATTAAATATAGTTTCCAAAAATTACTTTGGATTTAGACATCTCTTAAAGTCTTCATTGAGAATCAATTACATTGTGCACTTTAAATATTACTTTGGTATATATTTGGTTTTGGCTTCAGTTTAAATTACAAATAGAAGGACACTTGGCTGTGACCCTAGAGAGGGAGAGATTAGTTTGGTAATGCAAACTATTTCAGGAACTGAGCTATACATTTATTGCTGTATCTTTGTCCTTAGTCTTTTGCTTGGATTTCTCTGGATGCTCTCTTTATAGTTGTGCTTACCATACCATTTTTAAAGACATGCTTTTTAATCAAGGTTCTGCAAGTCTAGCAGTACTGCTTGACACAGGGCTTCCACTCTGTGCAATTGCTGCATCAGGAGGAGATTCTGCTGAATCACAACTCAGTGTAACCAGCTTAAAAAGAAGATATTTAAATGTTTGATAGAAACCAAACAGATTTTTTATTTTAATTTTACTTGAAGTACAAAATAATGACGTATAAATTGGGACCTACTAACTAATGAATTGTTATTTGTATTGATCTAGTGAAGGTAGTACTTGGTATTTGCTGCTGAAGTTTTAGAGAAAGTCATCAGCTCAATTGTGAGAAGACTTAACTGTGTACCTGGATCTAGCCAAGACTTAACTGTGTACCTGGTTAGTAAACCCCCATCTGGCAAATGTAACATTTCCAGCAGGTTTTCTTCATTTTGGCTTATCAATTTAGTGACAAGCTCAAAGATGAGAAACCGCTTGGGAGATTACTAGTCAGGAAAGCCCCTACTTTCTCCCAGTTAGTAATTTCATTAGAAAACCAACAAAGAAGGGCTGAGATCTGTTGGTTTTGAAGTCTTGGAGGGCATAGGTACCAGAAATACTCAGTTTCTCTAATTATAGATAATTTCTTTTGTATGTATTGAATTGATTCAAAATACAGAACAGTTTACGGGGTCATGCGTGTTTTACATAAACTTTTATTAACTGGTAAAACACTGTTTGAAAAGATCCTATTGTGTTTAAAACATAGATTTTTCTCCTTTTTTTTTTTTCTCGTTTTAGTTCAAGTTTAATTTCCATTTAAAAAAATTATGGTCCTGTATGTAAGAAGGGGTCATTCATTATTTTCTAGCTAAGTGGTGTGTAAGAATAGTAAATGTAGGTTAGCACACATTCTTCCTTAGGTATGTATGTGACACAGCTTCATGGTAAGCAAGTTGCAGTATTGACTTGATGTAAAGGTTGTATTTCATTATAAGGTAATCAGTGTGTACTAAGAAACACTGAAAACACTTAGAAGAGTAACGAGAATATCAGCGTTGTAAATGGCTGTGCAGCTCCAGGATATTTTGGCCAAGCTCCACAAAACATGTAGGGTGTTGGCTGAATCGAAGTGGGTGACCTCTGGGAGGGCAAGATAAGAGCAGCGAGGCGCTGTTTGCACCCTTCAGAAGGGGTGGGTGACGCTGGGCATTGGGCTGAAGCTGTGGCCATCCCTCCTGCCCAGGGGTGTCCTGTCCCTGCTGCTGCTGCCTCCCACGGCATCGCTTCCCCTGCGAGCCAGAGGCTGGCCAGCCTTCCTCGGGGCTGAGCGCTCCCAGGGAAGGCACTGCAGAAGCTGGAAAAGCCCAGGTTGGTTGGAAGATGTTTTGCTGTTGTCTCCGTGATTCATGCATGTGGACTGTGTGGAATATGTTTTCTGGATCGTTTTGAGGGAGGTGCCAACTGAAGCACACGTTCTAAAGCTTGAAGCAAATCTTGGTGAGACAGAAAAAAATTGAAATAAGTAATAAATTAGATCTAAAACATGCATGTTCTTTTCATGTTACCAATAGGGTTGGAGGGAAAATGCTGTTCTTGCTTTTTGCAAAATTGAATTTCAGTGAAACATTTCAGGAAGTATAGTATCAAGAATAATCAGTTGCTTTGTAAGCTTTTTCCATTTGAATTGCTGACTATTCCGCATTACTCTGCGTTTTTTACAATGCACATGGATTAAAGTTGAATTAGTGTGTTTTATAAGTACAGGTGTTTAAAAACAAAATTTCAGAGGCCACCTATAACAGAGGAGTATAAAGAGTACATGAAGTCTTCCACATCTATGTCAATGGCTTGATGGTGACATCATCATTGTTAATTAATTAATTAATTACCATCTGAAATTGACCTTTTTGACTTTTGAGTTCAATTCCTGGCCTTGTAGGAAGCTTGAGGTATTTCTAAATTCAACGCTGGCATATTTCATCAGAAAGGAAGAGTTGTTGAAGAGACTTGGGAGCTGTGTCACCTTTTCCCTGGGAAGAGGTGAGCAGCAAGCAGGGCAGCGTGGGGGAAATTTGCACCCGTGCATGCGAATCTTTTGTTGGTTACTCTCAGCCTAAGGCTGATCTTAAAAAGCTACTGGTTCTTTGCAGAGCAAGAACATAATGAAAAAATATGTGGACAGTTGTGGACAGTTTTTAGATATTCTAGAAAAATTATTCCTCAGACTGTTGGAAACATAAGTCTTCCTAAATATTTTGCACTGAGCAGAATTGAGATAGTGTTTATTAAATGTCTGTTGTTTATTTTTTCCGTCTGCAAGCGTATGGTAGAATTGTCAGAACTGGTTCCATGCAGTTACAGTCTCCCTATTAACTGAGTACTTTAAATATGTTGGTGCTGAGAGGTTTTTTTCAATCCCAAAAACATGTGGAGAAGGGAATTTAGGAAAGAATGGAAGAAGTGACTGTTGATTGCCATTATGGTGTAACAAATCTCTGAGATTAATTTGGATTCCCCCATATCTGTATGTGTATTGTCTGTTCTCAAGACTTGAAAATACAGAAAATTAGTCTTCTGTGTGAAAGAGATCTCTTTCCATCTTGTCTTATCCATCCTGCCTTGTGCAACAGTTGCCTAAGCCTAATTCCCTTTTATGTGATATTGATTAACAGCCATGCTGAGTCTAGGACTGCCACAAGGACTACAGAGTGTTTAATTATTCAGCTCCAATAAAGTGGAAGACAGCACAGCAGCAGCAGCAGCAGCAGCTGTAACATAAGTCATTGGTACTTCATCTCCAAAACATAAGAATTGTTCAGTAATAACACAGCAATTCTGTCCTCCTGGCTTGAAGGAAATTCATAGAAATCTAAAGACTGAATATTTGGAGAATGTGTGAGTGATGGGCTTGTCCTCAAGATAACTCCATTCTTTGGGTGTGTTCTTAGGCACAATGCCAAGTGATTGTACTCACATGAAAAGAACACCATTTTACCAGAGGCACAATATTCCTAAAGTCAGATTTTCAAAAAGGAAGACATGGAAGAGTATTTTTCTGGTTATTTGTTTATAATAATAATACAGATGTACATGAATATTTCTAATTTGTCTAGATGTACATGAATATTTCACGTTTCTTGTGAAAATCCCCAGTTCTCATGAATAGCTGCAGTGTGCAAATTGATTGTGGAAATGTTTACATGTTTGTATGGTTTTTGATTTGGGCTGGGTTCAAAAGGAGGAGTTGATGGAATCTTTTTCAAGCTTGGAACAAGACACAGAAAAATTAAGGACACTGTTGTATTTAGCAAATAGAGCTGAGATCCCTAAAATCACAGGTGCTTTAACATAACATGCTAATGAAGTCTTCCACAAATTTTCAGCATTATTCTGTGTTAGTGTTTGTCTAGAAGATGTGTTGGTGCATCTCAGTACCAGGACCATGAGGAGGTCCCAGAGCTGTAGGCTGCTGGGGCTGGGAGAATACCACTGTGTCTGCTTCATTCATACATTCTTCATTACATAGCTACTTCTCTCACAGTTAAAGACATACTGGCCAAAGTGAATGTTTGACTTCATGTAGTACATCTGTTTTATTTTTAATTTGTGTTTAAATTAATTTTAAATATTGTGTATATTATGCAGAATTGTGATTTGTGAGACACACATAATCTTTAAAATGCCTCATAAGATGTGTAAATTGGAGCATAAATACCACATCTTCTAATATGAGATTGTGAGTTACATTTTGTCTGGACTAAACTGTAAGAAATATCTTAATAGGTTGTGATTTCTTAAATCAGAAAGTAACAACAACCTTGTTTGGATTTTTTATGACATTTTGCAGTTCAACATTGGGAGCAATGGCAGCCTGTCCCAGAGCAGTATGCTTCTGTCTTTAACACACAAGAGCTTGGATGTGATATTATTCATTGCTAATGAACACAAAAACCACCAGTGTAAAGGGTTGTGGTTTTATTTATGTTCATATTCAATTTTCAATTATGGATAGATTTCTTTTTCCCTTGCTTTGGGGAAGTAGGGTAGAAAAGACAGGAAAAGAGAATCCAGTAGCATGTTCTCAGGTTTTAAAATTATTATTATTATTATTATTATTATTATTATTATTATTATTATTATTATTATTATTACTAATATTATCTTTGTCTTTAAAAAGAATTCCTCCTTACACATTAAGATTCATCGAAGCAGAGTGAAGATGTCAGCATGAAACAAGTGCTGTGCTTTCTTGTGAAACAGTTTATTGCCCAGTCTTTCTACCTCATTAGGAGATCTTCACTACTTTTATTCTCAGTTGTGTTCATTCTTTGGTGGTTTTAGGAGTGGAGGTGGAAGGCAGCTCTGTGCAGCAGGGTTCAGTCGGATCAGACTGTGTAGTCACAAGGCAGAGCGAAAAGAGAGCGAGTTCACGGGGAAAATCAATTGTTGGTATGCGAGTACAAATTAAAGCCAGCTTGCCTCACTGTTTATTTAAGAGATGAACTTTACTGTGACTGGCAAATGGATCAGGGACCTAAATAATGTCACTGTTTTAGTCATTAAAGCCGGAGCAGTGAAATAAACTAGCACAGCCCATGTCTGTGCACGGTCTCTTCAGAATGAGATGAGGTAGTGCTGTTAGAAAAAATAAATTATTTTAAATTAATTCTTTGTTGCTTCCACAGCTAGACCTTAATTAATTGGTACGTGATCAGGATAGCAGAGACTGCTGCATCTCTAGAGTGGCTGATTTTCTGCTCTGCCCTGTGCTGTCAAGTTCTTTAATATTTATAGATGGATAAATGGATATATATGGTCAGCATGGATATTTTTAAACTGATACTGGACTCCCAGTCCAAGGTGTCATTTCACAAGCATTTTCTAGTTGTAGAATAAGGTATATAAACCTCTACATTTCATTTGTATTGGATAATATTTTCAGAACAACAGAAAAAGTTTCTCAGTGGTATAGTTTCTTTAATTACAGTCACTAAGTGCATAGACGCACTTGATTCTGTGTAGAAATTCCATATTGTACCAGTGCTGTGCATTCAGTTTGATTACTATTGCATTTATTGAATGGCTGGGGTTGCTCAGCCTTTGGCCTTGAGCTGTTGGCATGCCTCAGGTGGTGAGCAAATTGCATACAAATGCACTGCTTCTCATGTCTTGCTGCTTAATTTGTTCTTTGGAATAAGTTAGTCTCATAATAGGCAGGTACATCACAAAGCAAAAAAGCATTGAAGAGAGAAGAAATATTGGCCTTGTAAAACCCTTCCCAATATTGAGTCACTTATCTTTCATGGAAAGTAATAAATATTGAAATTAATGGCATGCTTCTGCTGTACAGAATTTGTCAGAATGTTTGCATCTGTCTGCAGCCTTGTAATGACTTGCCCTGTGGTGGGTCTGCATCATCTGATGACAATATTTAAGCACCCTTTTCACAGGAAGGTAGGGAAATGCATTGATGAAGGAATTCCTGTACCCAAAAAAATGATCACCCATTAATTAGAACAGATTTGTTGCCTTTAATGGTAGTGACAGTCTAGAGTACATTTTTGGGGTCACAGAGTCAATACAGTGCTATTTTTATGATGGTTTATTTTTAATGTGGCGATTCTGAACAGCCACACCAGTGCGTCCTTTGGAACAAAGAGTTACATAGTTCTGAATAGCTCAGCAGCTCACAGAAATAATAAAGGACAAACAACAGATTATTTAACTTTCGGGTAATGTAGAACTTTGTTCTTCCAGAGTATTCATTGCAATGCAGAGTATACACTGCAGTGCACACAACAGAGAATTACTAAGATATCCACCGTGGGGGATATTGCTAGAACCTCAAAATAGTATTATTTAATGATAGATACTAGGATATGTTGCTCTGCTTGTATCAGTTTTTGTTATGTTACAGTGTATCTCACAATTACATGGTGCGTGATGTCAGGTTTTAGAAAGAATTGTCATTTTGGATGGCTCAATATTTATCTACTGGCTTTTAATCAGACTATGTGCTATTATATCTTGCTACATTCAATAAATCCAAAATGTATTTGTAGGTCTGTGTGTCTGGCAATTTCTATGGATGATGGATTCAATCTTATTCGACAGACACTTTGATTTCTTTGATAAATTTTTAATACTTTATGCCCAGAATGGCAAAGAGTAGTTCTCACTGTTTTTTGATGACCAAGCCTGGACTACAAGAACATGCAGTCTAAATAAATAAGGCAGCATCAAGGTTCTTCAAGCCTGGTATATAATCTTTTCAATTTAGTGATGAACTGGAACATTTTTCCAAGTTCATCATGCTTTTGGGTATGCTTTCTATCACAGCATGAAAGCTTGGATGAGTTTTTATCTTGTAAAATGTGTAGGATCTGAACCCAGCTGAGTTTATGGACTAATTTCCAGCCTTAAAATGTGACAAATATAATGGAGTATTTTATTTGTTCCATTTGCAGTATTACATCACAAGTCCATCCTGCCTGCCTTTTGCACAAACAGTGTATAGCCTGTGCGAATAAAGAGGAAGGATTTGTCACTTGCAGTCCTCTTTGTTTGGGATTCACAGCATGTTTTAAGGACACCCATTGGGTGTTTGTGGAATGGTGACTTTCATGTTTCACATTGTGGCCATTAGCAACCACAGATAAATTTAATCATACCACTCAAAGAATATAGAAAACTGTACAGAATACTAATGATGTGAATCATGAATTTTTAAGCTCTCAGAGGATGCTCTAAAAAGAAATTGATTAATCACTGTGCTAAAATAATATAACACCTTGAGATACTTTTACTTGGGTGAACATCATAAGGTAGTGGTTTAGTGTCAATACCGGATGGCAGTGGTCTCCATAAAGCAGGTCTGGCTCAGTAATGAGCTTGTAGGTATGCTAATGACTTTAGAATCACTTAGGATTTCTCTGATGTTCATCTTCTGCTTGCACCTACACCTGTGTATGCACTCAGCACCTGAAACCCTTTCCTGAATTTGATGGAGTTTTGGTTAGTTCACTCATCTGTGTTAAGAAAACAAAACCAGCCTGCTCAGTGAGCAAGGTTGGTGTTGAGACATTTCTCCAGATCATACCACAGTTTTCTTTCTACCTAGGGGGCAAAGAGTACCATGTTGGTACAGAGGGGTAGTGTGGAGTTTTAGAAGGTGACAGCACTAGGAACCGTGGCATATCCTCCAGAAATCCTGGCGCTGCAGCCAGCGGGCCCAGAAACGCAAGCATGGTTTTGCAGCACAGCCTTTGTCATGAAAGCTACTCCATCACTCAAGTAAATCCTGAGCCATCTTGCTGTGGAAAACTGTCAATTTATTGGTTTTTCTAGTTCTCCTTTTTTTTCACACTTTCACCCTGCAAAAAATCTGCAGTAGGGAAAATGGTAGCAAAGCAATTGGTAATTCTTTATGACAAATTGCATAGAAGCAGCAGGATGCATGGGATGCTTACTAGAACTACAGTTTAAAAATAAACTGTATAAAAACAAAATCATATATGAGCATAATATTTAAGGTTTCAAAACAGGTTAATATAATAAGTGGCACTAAACATATTTAAAGTAAAGGATAAAAGTAAATATTGTAGCATCTTAATCAAAATTAGATTTCACAACATACAGGGGGGTAGAACTGTGAAGTTTGAGAGATTGGTTCCGTTTGCTGTTAATGTTCAGATCTCATGTACTGGGTTTTCTGCCCTGAAAGAAAAATATGAGTTCTCTAGAATAATCCAGCTTTTCATTCTATTTTGCAGCCTTGTCTAAGCAGATGAATCTGATAATTCCTTAAATGGGAAATTTGCCAGCTGAGAGAAACCTAGAGGGCAACAAATGGGCAGTGATGACAGAATGTCTTGAATGCTGAGAATGTTGTTTTGATTCCACACAGTTTAAAAATATATTTGTCTAGTGGAAGGTAAAATTTTACACAGATAACACAGGAGATTTCTGAGGCATTACACACATACATACACACATGCACACACAGCATTTGTTTGGATTATTTTTTTTTCTGTAGGCTTAACCCAGATAAATTAAATTACAAAAGCTCTCAAAAAAAAAAAAAAAAGAAAAAAAAGGAAAAAGGAGGGAGTGGGTAGGAGGGGAGGAGGCAGGGCACAAAGCAGTGAAATCAAAGCAGCTCTGCCTTAAGGCTGCAGAGATTTCCTTATCTTATCCTGCTGTTTCTAGGTATTGCAAAACATATGGCTCACCTTTAGGGGCAGTCCCCAAACAGTGGGAGATGTTGCATCCCATCTGTGCTGCAGCAACTGGAGGTGCAATAACAAGGTGAATTGAGGACACCAAGATGACTGTGTTTAAACTCGTTGCTGGCTTACTGAGGTGGTGTTGGGGGAAGGGTGGTGGGCCACATTTAGTTTGGGAGGGTTTTTTTACCTACCATGTGGATGTGGCTCTGCTGGAGAAAAATTGTTTTAAGGAAATTTGATAGCCTGAATCAGGAGTAAAAATTTCAGGATCCTAGATATTGGGAAAAGCAAAGGAAGGAAGAAAAGCTAAGCATGAAAGCATTTCTCTGTCTCCCACATTTTATTCTGGCAGCAGCTGAACTGGCTGAATAGGCTCCCATCCCCCACTGTTCAGTGTTGCTCCCTTGAGATTTGGTTGATCATGTAGTCACTCTCTAACCTGATTTGGTCACTATAATCTAGCTTACTTTGAACACTTTTTAACGTTAACTCTCTGAACTCTTTAATAAGAGTCTTTTGGACATGAGCAGTTATTCCACAGACACTGAGGGGCAGCCATGTTCAGCAGGAATGTAAGGGAAGAGTGATTGCGAGGAACAAGGGAATCATGCTCCACCAGTGAAGCTTCACTCAGAACAACAGGCATAATGACAGACGGAAATTGCACACTGCAGTGGATGGAATGGAGAACATAGTTGGACTTACCCTGATGAAAATTAACATTTTCATACCTGTCCTCCTAAATTTCTGAGTCAAGCGTCTAAGCCTCTAAACTTATGCCACAGAGTTTTCCTAAATAATTTCAAAGGCCAGGGCAAAAAGTGGCTTAACACCTTTGCATCTCACTAAAACACTTTAATGTAAACAAAATCTGTAAACTGAGATGCAAAAGGTCTCTTAATGATCTTATTTTTTTGCTTCTATCATTGCTATAATTATTCTTTTACTTCAATGAGTCTTTTGCTATTAGGTCCTTCTTTTCCTGCTAATGTAATACAAGAAAACCACTTATTATAATGAAGCCTGAATATTCATGCCCAGCTTTAGGCATCAGGATCCATATACATAAATTGGAATCAAAGTTAAGGGGTATGAACATCCCTGACATGTTCTGTCATGATATAAAAAGAATCTTTTTCATTTATTACAGCAAATAAAACTAGCTACCTTCCTGTGCAAATACTTGTTCTCATTTTTCATAGTTTTCTCAATTTGTAGGAGAGTTTAGCTTGCAAGATGAAAAGACTGATGGATTTCCAGAACTGCAGGCTACTTCCCTTTTGTTTTGAAGTCAATGGCAATTGTACTTCTGAGACCCTGGGAAAAATCACCTTTTAGTGCTGACTAAAAGGAACATCACATACTGTCTGCATAAAGTTTGGTGATTTAAATGTACATGAAGGTGTAGTACTGTATTAGGGCATGCATGTATATATACAAATATGAATAGTCTGCATTGCAATTTGAATTATTGTCCTGATCTGTATGACTTTCAGGTGTTCCTTATTAATTAGTTAGCATTTCAAGAAGCAGACCTACCATTCATTGAACAGACCTAAATGTATTTAGTTAATAACATTAATGCACAGGTAAGCATTAAATGCTGTGGGATATTTCACACTGATGGAGGTAATTAAAGCTTTTTCCCCTTTTCACTTTTGAGCTCCTTGTAAGGTCCTTGCAAGTTGTCAAGAAATGACATTTGCAGCAGCAGGATCAGTGCCTTTGGACCCTAATGCTGAAGTAGTAAGGCTGAGGAAGCTTCAGGGAGAAGGAAAGCAATTTAACTTTGCAGTTTTCTGCATTTCAAAAGTTGTTCTCCCTCCTCAACAAGTTTAACTAATTTGTTGCATTTTCAGAATTTGGTGTGATTTTGCATTTGTTTTGTTTTGTTGTGTGATTTTATTAGAGTTTTGAAGCTTGATGCAGATTTTTTTCATCATGGCTTTGGAAAATACTTGAGGAACTTTACTATATGTGAACATAGCATGAAGTAGAACAATGTATTGACTGAATGGCTTGGATAACCAGTTGCTAATACTGAGATATTGAGTATGCTTTCTGTGTATTCCTTCAGTGAAGTAGACTAAAGAATTGTTGTAAATCTTTGAGCTTCATTAGCTAAATACCTCTTGAAGCAGATAGAAAATTGAAATCAAAGAAAGCAAAGATGAATAGATCATACCATTTATGGTGTCAGAATTGCATTAAAGTACAGAACATAGATATATTGAGAGATAATCCTCTATTGAATTCATTAAATAAATTTATCCTAATCTTCTTACATAAACAAATTTTCTAACATGTATATTGGTCAAAATTTTCATACATGCTATCAAAAGAGGTGAATTTTGTCTCAGTGTAGAGGTGAGGATATCCATTTACTCCTGTATGGCATATAATGATGAGGCAGTACTATCAGCCATCAGATTAATCAGAGTAACAAATCAACAGGACCAAAGTTATTTCCTCTGACATGCAGGTGGTAATTTTGAAGGATTTTTTCCCTGAAATTTCACTTCTGCTGCTGACTCTTAAAATATTTTATTAAAATGTTTCATTGTGTTGAAATTACCTGTGTTACTGACCAAGTCCAAGGACTGGGTTCCTCAGATGAGTGCTCTTTACCACCAAGTCTGTGTGATGTTCATTGACATGTTACTTCATCCACATCTTTTGAAATGTTCATTTTTTTTTGCAGCCATGTTTACTACAGATGATTTCATATTCCTGCTCTTTTTTTATTTAGTGTATTTCTCTAGCCAGTATTCTCAGCTGCATTTTTCATATCCAGACAGTATAACCTATTAATCTGTCCTGCATTTTAATTGGGGGTAGACTAAAATTCACATACATACCACTAAACTGTAATTTAATTTAATATAAATAGTTTTTACTCCTATATTTCTGCAATGATTTATGTAAAAGGAAAAGGTAATGTTGAAAGAGAATCTGCAGTGTAACAAAAAAGCATTCTGTATGTTTAATCATCAGTCTTAGCTTTGTTAGAGTTGCTTAACTAGCATGAGCTTTATATGAACAGAAGGAATGCCTCACATTTGGTATCTTTAAGACCTTGGATCTGTCTGGATTCAATATGTAAGTTGGTGCCCTGGTGTTTTTTATTAAACTCCCTATTTTCTATGTAAATTGCACAACAGTCATGTGTAATTTTAGTATCAAGAGATTCACACTGTAGGATTCTATGATAATTCAGGACTTTAGAAGGTCCAACACCCAGGTGAAAGCAGGGCCAGCTTTGGGTTAGTTATGGCTGTTCTAGGTCTGATCTAGTCAAGAGTCCAAAAAGAGAGACTGCACAGAAATTGTCTTTCAATAAAATTCATTATCTTTCCAATGCTAAAAACAGTAATTACTGAATATAAAAATAATGTTTCAAATGCATATTACAAAGGGTGCTCCTTTTGTAGATCAATCTGTCAGGTCACTTCTGCCATGCTTTTTAGAACAGGCAGTTATTTGCACTCCTAAAATGCTCTGCGTTTTTGCATTTGACTGCTTAACATGGCATGTCCTTCCAAGTGTACACTTCCTACCATACAAAGTATGGATGTTAGTGGACTGGGGCTCCAGCTGTTTCCTTCTTAGATGGTTCCTCTTTTCCCCAAACTCTTCTTTGCTGCCTCTATTAAAAGACCTTGAGAATTCAGTGCAGCTGTTTAAATACAAAGCTGCTGTACATTTGCCCCTGATTTGCAGGGAAGAATCTGTATATATAATAATTTTCACAGTGCTTTAAAGAGATACTATTTACCTCAAGAATTTAAAAATTGTCTCAGAGTTAGTACCCAGGAAATTCAGCTTCACTGACAGTATAGGAAGTTTCTTCAAAGCACACAAATGAAGGCAGTGTTTCATTATTTGCCTGGCAAAGACAGTTTCCTAGTTAGGAAATTCAGGACCATGATCTATTTTATTAAGGAGGACTCAAAATAGGAGAAAAATTTTTTAAACATTTTTTACTGCAAAATGTTCTTTTGATTAGATTTGGTGTTTGCTCTGCTCAATACCACTGCATTTCAAAGGAGTATGTGTTAACAGGAGTGTGAAATTCTGCATTTCATGTGGAAGTGTGACTGACAAGTGTTGAGGTTCATACGGTGTGGGACAGCCCTTGCTCAGGATACTGTCTGCCCTTTGTGGGAGTAGAAAATACACTAAACAGAGAGGGTGAGGCTGGGAAGGAAGAGGCTGTCTTTGAGTGATAGGCAAGTTGACTGGCTGATGTGCAAGTGTCAGCATCTCTGGGATGAGTTTTCCAGTTTCAGGCCGGAGGGAAGGAGTGGGTGGAGAGTTCATGTGAAACTGAGATTTCTGCTCTGGGGTTCATGTGAAGAAATCTCAAGCAGCTCAGTGTTTAATAACCTGCTTAGTACTTTACCGGGTGGTGTAAAGACCTGTGATTGCATTTTTGAAGCTCGAGTAATGTCCAAGTAGCTGCTCTTCTTTTTGGCCTTGTTCTGAGGTTGGTGCTGCTCCCAAGAATTGCTGGCTGTACCTCATCCAGCTGCTGCTGCTTGATTCACCAGCTAAGTCAGTTTACATCACTGAATGTATTTTTGCTTATCTATTTCATTGTTAAAAGTCCAGCTGTAGCTTTTCTAGTCACTCTTTGAATTCAGACTGATGTCCACAGTTAACTTTAACTTGTGGTACTACTTTTAAGAGAATTTTTGTATGTTGGCTGTTGGCTTTACTTACCAAGCACATTGTTTAGGCTTATGTGGAGTACAGGAAGTACAAGTTTCTTGTTTTATTGTTTTTCAACATTGGTATTTTCTGTATCCCTGATGAGAACATCCAGAGGAAATTAACAATTAACACATGCTGCTAATCCAGCTGAATCCTGTGATTCCAAGCCAGAATGTGGATTATTGACCACAATATAATGGATCTAGAAGAAGGGCACCTTTTAAAACCCCCTTTCTTACTGGTCATTACCAACTTTGTTGCTTTTTGTTTCCTCTCCCACAACTTCTTAGAAAGGAAGCACAAGCATATAACATCCTAGAGTAATTTTTTTAATAATTGAAAAGGATTTGATGAGAATTTAGCATTTTTACAATTACATCATTTCCATAGTGTGGCACAGTTTGGAAGAACTTGGCTCCCTATAATTTCAGCCTCTGCAGAGGTCCACTTATTGAAATCTGTCTGGAATTAAGTCACGGGGATAAAATGGGTTTCGTTGCAACATTAGAAAATTCTGCCCAAGAAATTAAATAAATGGTTTTTGTACTTTTATGAGAATTCTCTCGCAGTTTGCAAAGTGTATGGATTTGTGGCAGCATGAAGTTCAGTTCATGTCTGTTCAGTATAACTCTAGACAGCTTTGAAATGTCTTTTGTCACCTCTTGTTCAGAAAGATGTACAAGAAATAAGTAGTATGAAGAAATTCTAGCTCTACAGCTGTAGTTGGGCCATCCTCAGGGGGTTATGCTGAAAATTGTCCTCTTATGCAAACTTCTCTTGAAACTTCAGAATGGCTGGAAAACTTCCAAAAGTCTTTTCAATATTTTTGTGTTTTCCCTATTATTTTTGGCATCGTATAGTTCCATAATGCATACATTTAATTTTCATTTTCTGCCTGATAGCTCCAGCATTTTATACTTAGTGGGCTAATCAAACAAATAACATTGGTCAGTACTGGGAAGAGATGAATATGTTATATGTCTGGTTCTCTCTCCACTCTTAACACTGGTTTTTCCTTTGCAAAAATGTACCAAATAAAGCACAAACCAGAATGTGGGCTTGAGAAATATTATTAGTAGAATGGGTCCATAGTGCCAGTGATTCAGTCATCTGTCAGCCTGATAAATGGATTAGTGTAAGAGGTGTTCCAGTGGGGAAATGAAGCCCATAGGGCTTCCAGCTAATTATATTTAAGTTGTTTAGTACTGCTGGGAAGCAGCATCCAGGCAATTACTGAAAGCTTTGATGCAGTGTGCACTATTAGAGTGTGGGTTCAGAAACTCATTACCCTTTTGTGCTTCTGTTGGATGGATTCTAGGAAACTGACATGAAACAGAGAGCAGGAATCAATAACTAGAAAGGCATTTTAGTTCACTTCTGATCCATTTCCTGATTCACCAACTTCTGGCCTAGAGCACTTCATACAATTGCTATAATGTAAGGGAGGAAAATGTGACTTAAATATATTAATTATCACATATATACACATTTTGTTACAGTGATGTGTAGCTGAGGTTCCACCCAAGATGAAGTTTCAAAAGGTCTTTTAGGGACAAACTCCTCCTCTAATGCCATGCCACGTGTGCAAAGTGCCTGCCATCTCTGTTCCTCCAAAGCTGATTGCAGTAATTTCTCCTAAAGCCAGACCTTGCAGTGTTTATTGATGCCTCTGCAACATCAGGATTGTATTACCATGGTGCCCATGGTATCCCACCTTCAAAATCTCTTGGAAACTACAGCTAACATGAAACAAAACTGATTATATTGGCTACTCATTTTAAACCTTGTTTAAGAGAATTGTACTGGCTCTGTCTTTGCCGTGGGCTGCAATTCACGTTACTGATGCAGCTTGGGAAAACTCCACAGGCTTTGGGTCATTCAGACGTGAGAAACAACAAATCCTTTCACTGTAGAGCTCTGCAGCTGGGCACCTCCAAGGTGTGCATGCTGAAAGCCGTGCAGTATTTGTGCAACTGGGGGCCAAAGACTTGAAGGTTCATTCCTTACGTTAAGCTGACAGATCTACTCAGGGCAAAAGTTACATGAATTAATTGAAATTGTGTGGTTTTCTTTTTAAGCTTGCACTCACTTTTAAATCTGGTAATGGTGACTGCTAGGAAAGTGCAAAGGAGGCTGCATTTCTTCTTTCCTGTTTCTTCCTCTGTGCTTTTGCCTGAGGTAGAGCTAAATAGGCAAATGAGAGTATTACAGTTCAATGCTTTTGAAAGGGATAATTCTTTCCCACCTACCTGCACTATCACAAAATTAATAATTAAACTCCTTTCTTTATGTTTCATCACAACAGTCCTAGACTGTGGGTTTTGTTTCATGTTTAAAAGGTGCAGCAGAAATCTCATGAGTTACTGTCAAGGGAGAAGTTCGGGGGGTTGGTTTTTTGAAATCTGGACTTGTTAATTAGAAAAATGACGTTTGGTTTGCCTGAGGGTTGGTAAAATAAATCTTGTGCTACTTGATACTCACATATCTTTGTGATAAAAAGAGTATCAGAATTGCTGTGTTGTTGGCCACAGCACCCATGAATCTGTCCACGTACTGCAGAAAGTCCTCTTACAGTAGAAAGCATTTCCAGTCTTGGTACCAGGTTTGGTTGCTGACAGCTAAGCTTTTCATAAATCCATTATTATCGCTGAAAGTTCTGGCCTGTTAAATAATATTAGATAATTCATGTATCTCCTGTGAAACTATTACATTTGATAGAGAAAATATCTTCTACACTCAAATACACAGCTGAAGCAGAAAGAAGCTGAAGCTGTCAAAGTGTCTGTGCAGGCCAAGTGCTGACAGTGGTAAATGATTTTGAGAATTGATGCTGTCAATTCCAGTCTGGCTCCAAGACTGGTTGGATTGAGTCACTGCTTGGGCTGCTAAGAGTTAATTTGTCCTGGGAGGGACCTGTGTAAAAGGGGTAGCATAATACAGCCAAGTTAATGAGACAGTGCTTCTGAAATTCTTAATTTCATGATGTCCACTAGTTTCAACAGAGTTAGTTAAGATGAAACATGAGAAGAGTTCCCACCTGCTGTTTAGTTTTCCCTTGAGAGACTTGCTTCAAAGGGGCAGCCCAGGCTCTGTGAGTTGCACCTGAGGAGAGGCTTTCAAGGCTTAAGTATTTTAAGTTTTTGTGGGAAGATGTGGGTTATTTCTGAGGGTATTTTTGTTGCTTTAGCTTAGATATTACCATGGGGAAGGTTTTTGCGCTAATATTATAATGAATATTTATTTTAACATTGATTTTCAGATTTTTAACTGACTCGTGACTTTACTTCATCAAATCTGGGCATTCATCTATGGTATATTTAAAATAAAAAATCTCTCATAGCTTCCTTTAGAGGAAGCAGCTGTGGGGCAATAATAAATACATAAGTGTCTACAGCGGGAATTTTTTTATCATAGCAAGACATAAACTGGTGTTTATTTACTCTAGAAGACCTTAGGGCAAATTCATTCATATTCAGAGATTGTGTGGGTTTTTCTGAACAGAGATTGCAGTTGCAGTGCATAGGTACTCGTTGGAAACATGATAGAGCAACCCAGCATGTTGTGTTGTGTTGTGCTGAAAATGATGGTCCTGCTTTCTGCTCTGTGTGTCTGCAGTGTTATCCACAATCCTTGTACACACTAATAGCTGGTCATGCCCCACGGGAGCCACAGCTGTGGTTATTCTGCTGTGATTATATTTATATATTATGTTAATCCATAAAGGAACTAAAACCCCAACACATCACCAGGAGTTTGGCAAATGTTGAAATGTTCTCTTCACTGACTTGTACACTTCTTAGGAATTGCTTTAGACAATGCATTTTAGGTTATTTTTTTGCAGAAGGGTTGCATAATTATTGGTGTCCTGTTAGAATCTTCTGTATAGTCATGGTATACTTCCATATAGTATAGTATAGCATAGTATACTCCACCAGGGGTAGTTTGAAAATATTGAAGCTGTTTATCAATTTGAAAGAAAGCAAAATATTGTGCACTAGGTATCCTGCATTTCTTTCCCAGAGATGTAATGCAATCCCTGCTTTTGTAATTCAGTGTCTTTTGAAGATGGCCTATTTAGCATTTAAACTTTCCTGAGCCTTAAAAGACCAGAAGGGAGTGGGATAATAAATTAGTTACCCAGTTCATGTTTTTTTCATTATGAAAGAGTTAAGAGAAAGATGCTGAAACAGGATAGTAATGGCAGTGGTTTGGTTTCTCCTCATCTGTATTGTTTAGTAAAAAGAAATAAAATTATTTATCTGAAACTATGCAGAAATAGGACTTAAACCGAAATCAGATTGAAAAAGTATTAAGCAGCTAAATGTATTTAGAGGAATTGAGTAGAATTCGCTAGAACATCTTCCAGAATGATGTGACTGATTATTCCACGTTTAAATCAAGAGTAAAACTGCTGTGCTGTTTATGTGCCCTTACCCCAGCCACCTGCCCAGCTGGTAATTTCAAGTGCCTCCTATAAATCTGGCCCCCAGGTTCAGTTTCCTGAAGTCCCTCAGGTGCCTGCGAAAGGAAATCTACATGTGAAGCGGAGGATAAATGCACTGTTTGGTCTGTGGCCCCCTAAGGGCATCACCAAATTCAGCCCTCCTTGAAGGAACATCCCTCCTTTGGCTTCTCAGTGCAAATGGTGCCGTTTGTCCTTGACGCTGGGCTTGTCCTCTGCCCCGCCCTGGCCAGGGCAGGAAAGGCCTCAGTGCTTCTCTTCAAGCTAAGCTGGCACTGGGGACAGTCACAGGGAGGTTGGTGACTTAATTCATTCATCAGCTGCCCACATGGGAGGTGGTGCCAGGGTTTTCCATGGTTTTGCTTCACAGAGGTTGTGTCCTATGGAGGAGCTGAGAGATAAGGAGATCAATGAAAGTGTTTGCCTAGGTTGACTAATGTGTTTTCAAACATAGTGCAAATCCAAAGTCAGACCTTGTGTACCAGCTGTACAATTAGTAAAAAGGAAAAAAAAAATTAAACTTTTATTTCTGGTTGATCTTTAAACATGGTTACATTTCTTGACACTTAGAAGCCCAAGGCAAAGATTAGCGACGGCACCAATGCTGGCTAAATTAAGACATCCAATAACTTTCCTATTCTTTGCTAAAGGGGGGAAATTTTTAACCTCGCTCACTGTGCCACCAGTGTAGCCTTTAGGCCATAACTTGGTTTTATTTCCTTTTCTTCTTCCTTTGTCCCTTTGCACGAAGCCCATGTTACTTGTGTGCCCAGCGTGAGGCTGCTGTTGCAGGAGAGAGCTGTGAGCAAACTGCTGTGAGGCCACAGCAGCTCCTGGATGTCCTCTGAGGAGGAAAACTGCTTGGCTAACCCACTGAAATACCCCACCAAGAAGGTTTTTCTGCCCAGAAAGCTTACTGTCCACAGGGACAGGACTGGCAAGTAGTTAATAATGTGAAGCACTGTGTTTATTGCTCCATGCCCCGATTCAGAGAGCATCATTTGTATTGCCTGCCTTCAATCATCTGACTGACGCCCCAAGTGACCCTTGTGAGGAGAGCTCCTGCTGCCACTCTGCTGTTACTGAGTCCTTTTGGCTCATGGGGGGCAGAGTAGGCTTCCTAAATTAGAAGTCAGAGTATTACTGAAGCAGAATTGAGTTCACCTGTCTCAGGAAGGAGGACGATAGTTGTGTGACTCCACGTGGCTTGAACACACACTCCCTCTCTCACTTTGGATGTGTGTATGTATGCACATGTATGTCACTAAGTATTTGCTGTCACAGCAGCTCAGCATGCACAGTGCTCATCACCACCCAGTGCTTTAGTTACAAAACCATGCAATTGGTTTTCATCATAATATATTTAATTTATGAGCAGGAAGGGATGGTTACAGCGCCTAATCTCCCTTTCTCTGTAATGCAGACTTGGTCTATCTGTATGAAACAGAGTAACTTTTGTATGACTGCGGGATGTCTTGTGTTTTCACAAAAATTCATCTTCTGGGAAAGTTCCACTAAAGCTCGGCATCAACCAATGGAGAATCTCTGCGTTCTCCTTTGGATAGTTGCACTAGTGGTTAGTCACAGGTGATGGAAAGCATGTGCTTTATTTTTCATTTGAATTTCTTGTCAACTTCCAGATGCTGATTTGTTTTCTGCAAACCATTTGCTAGATTAACAATCCAGTTAGTGCTTAGTATATTCTCCCAGTGAAAATACTTAGGTGCTATAATTAGTCATCTGTCTTTTTTTTTTTGTTGTTGTTGTTATAAACTGTACCAGTGGAACTCTCCAGATATTTTATATTAAAGTACTTTGTACCCTGTTCTAATCACTTTTGCAGCTGTGTTCTGTGATCTCTGGTGATGGGTTATTTTTCAATTTCTCTGTAAATTGTGAAGACCTTATCCTACTGTAAGTAATTGTAGGTTGTAATGCTAATATTACAAATGAATGTTTAAAGGAACATTTTTGTCTTTGCCTACTGTTTATTCCAAATCTCATATTGGTATTTACTTCTGTATGAAATTGGATTTGAAGAAACTCTCATTGTTGAGTAAAACATTGTGGGTAGGGCCATATGATACCATATGATTATTGCAATCATCAATACATGTATTTTCTCATCCAATCATAAGGGAAATATATGTAACTTCTAAGCTTCACTGATACAGGTAATAAAATGATGATCATAATAATAATATCTTTTTGCCTCTAATGTCTCTTTTGCTTTACTTTTCACTTTTTCAGTAGAGAGCTGGTATTTGCCAAAAAGGTAACCAAAGCTGGCCTTACCAAAGAACATGATTAGCTCTTCCAGCCTGTGTTACCAGTGCTGCCTGCACTGCTGCCTCCTGCCTCTCCAGCACTGTGGCAAGATGAATAGCCTTTGAGTGATTCTGTCACTGATGGAAACCACCCGTGATCCAGTTTATAAGATTTGTAAACAGAACAAATGAAAACATGACCCAACCAGTTTATGAGTGTAATTATGACAGAAAGCATTAATAGAATTTCTTCAAAAACCCTGATTCATCCACAGTGCTACAGTAGGAGTATCTGGTATTCTGCAGTGTTCTTTAAACTCCGTGAATCTTGCAGAACCTCTCATTCCAGATGAGCCAGTTATTTCCCTGGTATTTGACATGAGAGCAGCCTCAGTATGTTTTAGTTACTGTTGCACAGCATAATGTAGGGGTATTGAATAGTGATAATTTTAGTATATTAATACTCCTTAAAAATTTCCCATAAGACATGGTAAATCCTCTAATTGTTGCTTGGATTTTCAAATTTTATATTTACACACAGTTAATGCTTCTTGAATATATTGTATTTTACATAAACATAACATGCTTCACAGGAAAAATGAGGCGGGAGACAAGCTGTTGATGCTGCAGTCCTGGCAGTGCTCAAGGCCAGGTTGGATGGGGCTTTGAGCAACCTGGTCTAGTGGGAGGTGTCTCTGCCCATGACAAGGAGGGTTGGAATGAGATAATCCTTAAGTCTCTTCAAACCCCCCTGGCCAGTCAATGATTCTATAATTAAAAAAAGAAAAATAAAAAAATAAAAGATGATATGGAGAGATGAGAACAGTCAACTCAGAATTCCATCTGAGAATCAGATACGTAGCCACATAGATAAAGATTCATATGCATTCAGTAGACTAACTCAGAAAACCTGTGGATGTCCAGCTGATGTATTGCAAATAGTTTGGGACGCTTCAGTAGGCAAGTGTTGTCCCTTGTGTAGTCATTCACCTCCGATTAGGATGGATGTGACTCGTTCTGAAGGGAGTAGTTGTATTTGGTTAAATGGTGTATTTATGTCACAGTGAAGTAAATGAGAACATGTTGTAGTACTGCAGACTGCTGGATTAATGAAAGCTTTTCCTGATGATGTGTTCAAATATGTTATATATTAAATCGATTATATCATAAAATGATACTTAATGTCTAGTTGTTGTGGTTTAACTTTAGCTGGTAACTAAGTACCTCACAGCCATTCACTCCATCCCCCTACTCACCCCAGTGGGATGGGGAGGAAGAAAGTAAAACCCATGTGTTGAGATAAGATGGGTTTAATAATGGAAAGAAGTCATTAATAAGTAAAATATAATAGTAATTCTAGTACTAATAAAGTTAATAATGATTAAAAGAGATATAACAAACCAAGAGAGAGAAATAAAGCCCAAAAAGGACAAGTGGTGCACAATGCAGTTGCTCACTGCCTGCTGATGGCTGCTCGGCCCAGCCCCAACAGTGAGCAGTCCCTCACAGCCAGCTCCCCCCAGTTCATAGACTGGCTGTGACATTGTATGGCATGGATTGGCCAGACCATGGCAGCTGTCCCAGCCATGCTCCCACCAGCTTCTTGTGCACCTGCTTACTGGCAGAGCATGGGAAGCTGAAAATCCTTGACTCAGCGTGAGCGCTGCTCACCTACAGCTAAAACATGGCTGTGTTACTAACATTGCTGTCACACTGGGTCTGAAATACAGCACTGCACCAGCTGCTGGGAAGAAAATGAGCTCTGTCCCAGACAAAACCAGGACAATAGTTTTAAAAGCTGTCAGACATCTGTGTGGAAGAGAATAATTAATTTAAAAGTCTCCAATGACTTCTCATTTCACTTGACAGCATTTAATTAGTAAATTATGTAGACAAAAATTGAGCATAAGACTTAAGGTTTGAAATGGAAGAATAAGAAACTAGTCAATATACATGGTGCTCGAATGGCAAAGGCAATAAGAAATCAGGCTTTACTCATCATGCTTGTTGGCAGGCTTGGAAAAGTCTCCAGATAGGTTTATTATTGCAGATGAATGCCAGGCTGTCTTTCATGTTTGGTTTTCATAAATGCTTGCCTTCAGCCTTGCCCCAATTCAAGAAGGTGACTTCTTTTGCCTACTTATTTCTTGCACAGAGGAGATGCTCCATCAGTTTCCCACTGGAGGCTCTCTGAAGGAGCACTTTTGTGTGTCCCACCGTTCTGAGGCAGCGCACTGCTGTTTCAGTCCTGTGCTCAGCAGTGGCTCTGAGTGGATTGTTTGCTGTTGTTATACTTGACCAGAGAGGCTGAAAATTGTTGAGTCAAGCTCATGGTATATTTGGATCCTTCCATGCTCCTGAAAAAGTGCATGGCTTTGCAAAGTGCTCTCATCCAGTGTGTCACTGGGGATTGCCCTCACCTTTCTAATTCTTTTGGTGATGGGTGTTGGGTTTTATCCCCTTACAGTTTAGCTGAAGCTCCTAATCTGGGAGCTCAGACCTTGGTGAATGCCAAAAGCAAAGGTATTCACATGCTTGTGTTTTGCTGAGGTGATGGACACTGGTTTGACGTGTTCCTCTGTCTCTCGTTGCAGCCCCCTCATCTGTCAGATGCGGTGATCTCCATGGTAACTCAAACCCCCAGACTCTTGACAGCAGCCTGCGAGGAGCAGCATTCAGCAGCTCAAGGGTCTCACGACCAGGTAAGCCAAAAGGAATCACCAAATAAGAGCTCATCTCTGGTGTGCCACTTCCTGTCCTGTCAGGTTTTTCCTTGGTGAAGTCTCCCAGGCAGGCAGGCCCTGTGCACACAGGTGATGATGGACTCCTACCAGTGTTGTCACTTCAGGCTGTGGCAGTCCAGCTCTCTTGAGCATTTGACATAAAGTCTGCATTTGTTCAGGGTTGGTTTTTAAGATACAGATTGAAGAAGCAAAACAAAGAAGTACTGTACAATTCTTTAAGTGGCTTTGGTCTTAAGTAATTGCTATGGTAGGAAATAACCTCAAAACATATCAACAGTGAGACCTGGCTTGCCACTGTACCTACTCCACCATCAGTACTGCCCAAGCTGTAACTTCTGGCCTGAGCAATCCTACTCTCCTGCAGTGGATCACAGACAGCTTCTTGTTCCTGTAACATTCATTGGTTTTCTGCAGCATTTTCAAATTGCTGCTGTGCTCTTTCCTCGTGTGTTTCTGTGCTAACAGCAGTATGTGGGGCATTCTGGTTAACATCTTAAGGAGGTACAGAATTCTTCCTCTATTTTTGTGAGTAATGGAGAAAGAACAAGATGTTTGCCATTTTGGGAAAACAGCACAAGGACTATATAGCTATATTCACTACTCTGGAACTGCTAATGCTGTGGACTGCTACTGGGTAGTATTGCTGGTCTTGTGCACTTACATGTGTGGGAAGTTTATTACTCCTTTTGTTGTCAGGCTTCACTGTCATCTGTATTGAGTTATTTCTGTGCCATTAAGATTTGTATGTATTTTGTAAGTCTGTGGCTTCTGTGCATTATTTTCTGGGTATTACCTGCATTGTTTCTTGCTTGCTATGTAAGACTACTTGGCTGTAATATACTGTCCCCATCGTACAAAGAAATCCATATTATTCTGGATAATAATTTACTACCTTTACTGGCCAGTTTGACAATTTTTATGCCAGTACTGCCATCAACAGTATTTACTTCTGTATCATTGATGATACTCTTAAATAGTGTTGAGTAAGTACTGGATGATTTTGTTGGAGGAATGTAGAGCACTTTTTCAATTATTATTTCCTTGTAACAGTTACTTTTTCATATGTATATCTTAATCACATCTGATGATACTGATAATAATTTCTTATTCTGAGTTTTGTGCGGCTGTAAGGTAAATGCCATTCAAAAGTCTTGGTGTTTCATTTATGGAATAAGATCTGCTGACCAGAGTTTGTAACTTTATCAGATGATTAAATAGAATTCTCTGTTTTATTTAGCAAATTTCTGTATAATGACATTGACTGGCATCAGTTTTGTTCATGTAATTTCCCAGTGAATTTATCCTCTGTAAGTTGAGTGGTTATTTTGCCTGAGATTAGTAATGGCATAGAGCTCTGTAATTCCTGAGATCATACTGCTTACCATCCTCAACCATTAGCAGAAAATGCTAGCAGTCTTACTGAATTTTTCTGGTGCTCCAAATTCTATTTAAAATTAGCATCATTGAAATGATGCTCTCACAAACATTTTGAAGACTCTTAAGGCACAAACTATTGCAGTGTACTAATTTAAAGTTGTCTTTTAACATTCGTTTTGGTTACTAACAGCCTCCTTATCCCTAAAAAATGCTTTTCTTCTACTTAGAAGAAAGTATACGTTCCTTGTTTGGGGTTTTTTGTGTAGCATGTTTGTATTCTTTCAAAGCATGAATTCCAAGCTGGAGGTCTTGTGCTGTTTCAGTTAGCCAGATTTTCCTATTAGAATTGATTTCATTGGGTTTTCAAGTATAATCTGTATTTCAAGCTAATTACACCCTTATCCCAGAATGGGAGTATGATTTTTTTTGCCACAGGTTGCCTTTTTTGGGCTATTTAATCATTACCTTTGGTCCCTGGTGGCAGTGGGGAAGTGAGAGCTCTGCACATTTTTACCCTTGCACTTTCTCCCAAGTGCAATTTTTTCCCTAGTTTACTAGGCTAATGAACTTCCATGCTTGCTATTAACTAAACTGTTTCAAATACCAAAATTGTAATTACACTCTGGGCCTGTGCATTCAATATGTATTCCAGCAATTAAATTTGGGAGTGCCTGGTGAGTTACTACTGACTGCATGGCATTTCTAGCTGACTTCTCTCAGATGAACGACCTTCACAGTTCTTTCAGTGTTTCACAAACACATACTTAAGCAGATCATCCAGTTCTCTGAAACAGTTTGGTGGTTTGCTTTATCTCAGATTACAAGAGTATATCCTTCTGGGATCTGCTAGTGTGTTGTCTATATGAATTTAAGACCTTGACATCCTGAATTATCAGTAATTTTGAGGAGTAATGGTGCTAATAATGTAGAGTACCATCTTCTTTACATTTGTCTGGCTCTTAGTGGAGATGTCCCCAGTAGTTAAAATGATAACTGTTGATAACTCTTGTTGGTATGATAGGTGTGACAATGGTAAGAGGTCAGCTTTATCAGGATCTTGTGGGTTATGTTATGGAAATCACTGTATTTTGACTAGAAAACCTTATAAAAAGCAAAACAAAGCAAAGACAGGAGGCGAAATTAGATGTCAAGAAATGAAAGGTTGGAGAAGTTCAGTTTGAAAAAGTAGGAAAAGTAGGTGTATGCACATGATACCTAGGAAGAAACAGGTCATCTTTTCCTAGTTTTATGTTTCTTGTATGAATTATTTACTTTGAATTTAAGAATAAAATGGATAGGATGTAGTGGAAGGTACTTCAAATGTATCAGCATACCAGCAGATTTGGGTTGTTTAAAAAGCTTGGAATAAGTGCAGTTTAGGAATATCACAAATGATATGTGGTAGTGCAAGTGACTGTTGGTAGAAGTACTGAGGCACAGATTAATATAAGAAAATACTCTTTTTTTTTTTAAGTTTGCAGAACAGTATTTTTTTCAGAAGCATTCATTTGGTGTGATTGTGAAGAATGTTCCATTATCCATGAGTTAGCACTGACATACTTTATTTTGAGGAAATACACATCTTCTTTTTGCATAAGAACACTGCATTTTATATAAAGAAATTAAGAAAAACTATAAACAAAAAGTTTGCTTGCAACTGCATGGTTCTGAAAAGTACCATAATACCCCCATGCATAATGTTCTGTACACAGCTTTTATAATTATTTTACGGTTACTAATTTTTAATGATTTTTTTTCAATTTATTTAGAGCTTCATAAGTGATATTGCACAGGCATAGGGTACAGAGACTTTCTGTATGTTAACTAAAGTTACTGTTGGCACCTGATCCCACCAAATAATTTTATCAGTCAGTTAGATTTATGGACTAGAAAATCAAACTGCTTTTAAACAATATCCTTCATAATTCTGAGGTTTAATTAATAAACTCTGTATTGATTTTGTTTTCTAGCATCATTTTTCAAGCGCTGCCATCAAATAATATTGCACCTGTGGGTGTGCACATGAGCTATTCATAGAGTAGTAATTCTTAAAAGTCTAGTGGCAACATAACTGTTCACTGAAAAATAGTTTAATGTTGTAATAATACAAAAAACCAAATAGTTTAATTTTGAATTAATACAAAAATATGCTTAAATAAGCATATTTTAAAAGGACATGAACATTCTTTAAATTTGCAGCTGTTTCATTGTCACCATGATATTTTATGAAAAATCCCTTCACCAGGATTTTTTATAAAATATCGTGGTGACATTTCATGGCTGAAGTAGAGTTTTATTTGTATATTCTCTAGTATTTCTCTTGCTACTTGGTGAATCATGATTAACTGAACTCTGATTTTATTAATGAAATATTAATTAGTAGTTTTTGGGCTGTCAACCTAAGTCAGTAAATGTAGCTAGAACATGAGCCCATGTATTTTACATTGTGGTAGAGAGATGAAATTACTATTCCAGTCATGGCTAACTTCTGAAATACTTGCTTTGAACCTTTCTCTTACACAGTACAGTTTTAAACTGCTGCTGGTGGAATAAAATTATTGTGCTGCTTTTTTTTTTTTAAATCTTTTGTCTTTTAAACAGCTAAGGTTTCAAGGAAGGTTTTCAATGATAAAGAGGATTCTAGCGTTGCAAAATGAGGTGGCAAAACACCTTATCCTTTGATTTTTAAACTAAGCTGGTGATTATTTAAGGCATAGCTCAGACCTTGTAGGACTGAACTGTGATAATCCCATACTCTGCTATTTGATTTGTGAGCACATTATGCTACCACATGCACTGTGCCAGTCACTTGAAAGTGCTAATAAGAGATATGCAAAGTGGGAAAAGGCAGTTTTTGTTGTAATAAGTGTATATTTAGTTCAGCTGGAGTGCCAGCTGCAGGGAAAGGTTCATACCTTCATCAGCAAACACAGTGCCACAAGGAGGGGGAAGTGGAGCTGTGCCTTGCCCAAAACTGCTCCTCTGAGTTTGCCCAGCCAAGACTTCACAAAGACAGGTCAACAATGCATTTCCATCCACCCCAGGTCTGCTTAACTTGTCTGGGCAGAGCTGCAGAAACATGGCCAGGTCAGTGAGTTCAGCTCAGGCTGCAGCACTCCTGGGAAGCTCAGGTGTTTGTTTCTTTGGACAGGCACTCAGGTGTTTGTTTCTTTGGACGGGCACTCAGGTGTTTGTTTCTTTGGACAGGCACTGGGCACACCCTGAGTGTGTAGCACGTTCTGGACACACGGTGCCTTCTGCAGCCTGCTTGTAATGAGGGACTCTGTGTGTGCAGTAAATAGGCCCTTCCCAAACACAGCTAGAACAGTTTTCCTCTGAAGACAAATAGGAATTTCTGATTTTTAAAGGTTGATTCAAACAAAGCTTTTATTTTAAACTGAATTATTTTATCATGTCATGGTGTAGAAATGGAATTACTGCAGGCAGTCTAGTTAAACATGCTCCCGAATAATTTGAATGTCTCATGCAGCCATCCCACATGGGAACAGAACAGGTAATATAATTGTTTTTTCAGTAAGTTGTTAATTAAGCCTTGGAGATGTACAGGATCTATATTTCCATTTACATTTTTATATGACCTTGTTCCTATCTGAACTGCTTTGATTTAATGGAAGGTGAATATAATTGATGGATAAACATACTGTTATATACATACTACATCCAAAAATTTGTGCCCAATATACAGATTAACATCAGCTAATTTCAGAAGAAATTCCATCTTCAGGCAGCTTGTGAACATTTTCATCTGGTATTTTCCTGTCTAGTTGTCACACTAAATGCTGTAAATGAAGAGAAATAAATTTTTTATTTTTTTCTCAAAAGTTTACTTAATGTAGTGGTGAAAGTTAAGGGTAGCTCTTCGGTGTAAACCGGAGATATTTCAGGTGTAATTAATCAAAATGGATTGGCAAATATGGTTGTCAATGATACTGTGTTTTTACTTACTCACTGAGGTCACAGGCTCACACTTGCCTTTGTAATCAAGGACCTTGGTCCAAGCTCGATTTTTTTCAGAAATGTGAATACAGTGATTAGGAAAGTTGCTGTAATGGCATATTTGGAGAGCGAGTGATCACCACAGGAAAAGCGGAGGTGATTTAAGGTATCACACAGCCCACACCTGAGCTGCAAAAGCGGAACACTCAAGTCCCCTGACTGTTTCAGTGCAAAGTCCATTCCCAGCCAGCTCTTACTGAAATATCTTAAAACGACCAGGAAGTTCTAACTTTAAAGAATGCCATGAGAGATCAGTCAGTAGCTCTGGTTCAGCTGTCAGGGACAGTGAACTCCAGGTAAGGAGCAGAGGCAAACAGCTGCAGCACACCTGGTTTCACACTGGTACCACCATTTGTCCAGTAGGTCTCAAAACAGTCTTTTATTGACTTGCTCATAGCCTTTGAATAATCTCTGCTGTGTTCAGACCTTCACTTGTGAGATGGCTAGCCAGCTTCTGTAGTGCTGTACCTTCTACTAAATGGTTCTGGAGATTGGGTTAATATGGAGATTGAGCACCTACTCAGAGAATATTGGGGGAACAGGGAAGGCACTCTCCTGAACATCTCTGTTGCAGCAGAACAAAGTGGGTTTGTGATTTTTGTTACATCTGAAATGGTTAATATTTTTTATTGGTTGCTCTGTGAGCTACAATGTGATTTAGCAAGCATCCCAAATGTCTGTAACATGAATTGTGTTTATCGTCAACCTAAATCAGTTTAAATAAGATTAGTTCAACTGATGCATGCACAAATTAATTTTCCCTTTTATCTAACCAGCTTGCAGTCCTAATAAACAGAATAATCAATCACAGCTGCCTTCATCTATAGCATGATTGTATATCTCTGATCAAGGAAACGTAGAATAATTTCTCTCTAGTCCCTACTTGGTTCCCCCTGTAATCAAGGTTTCTGGATATAATGATTCACCTTAATCATTTTTACATTCCTCGACAGAAAAAAAAAAAATTTTTTTTAGTTTGTATGTTTAAAGGAAGATGACATTCGACATTGTAAAACTAATTTTAGAAGTATTTATACTTTTGTAAATATATGTAAAAATATATCCTTTTTATTACTAAATATCTTATACTTTTAAAAGTATAAGAAATTTTTGTTTCTCTGCTGCAAAAAAGAATGCCAGTCTGACTCAGAGAACTCTTTGTAAACACAATGGCAATGGTACCATGCTTTGAACAGTTTGTACTGTGTCCTCATCCTTTTTAGTAATAGCTGGTTTGAGGCCACTGGCATCTTTCTTACTGATTGAAGTGAGTCCAGGACTCTGGCTAGACATTTTCTCTCTTCATTGAATTATAAAGTGCCAAGCAAAACCTGAGGTTAGCTTTGTGTGAGATGCTAGGAAAAGCTGAAACAATTAAAACTTCCCTTTAGGTCACTGGCCTTCAAATGGTGCTTTAACTTTTATGCTGAACTATTTACACTATATATCGGACGTCTTTAATCTTTCAATTTTATACATATATGGTGTATCACACATTTAGTAGTACTTCTGACTAGATAGGCAATTATGAAAAATATATAGTTTGCAAAACATGGCATTTATTTACAGTCGCATTTTACAGTTTCATAGTGCAATTTTGCCTTTGGTAACAAATTCTACCTCTTGAAACTGCAAAATGCATCAAGGAAACCTTATGTTTTCGGAGGTTTATCTCAAAATGTGTGTTTAGAATATGTCCCATTAAGTGCAGTTGATAATATTAGGAAAACAGCAGTCTGTATGAAAAAATATTCCTACTGTAGTAGTTACTGGCAATTTCAGGACTGCTAGTTTAGAAAAACTGTTCCAGCTCAAGGTATAGCAAGGAGTTGACATTGAGATGAATCTTCTCCCCTATGTTAAAAATAGAGCACCTTTTTGAATAAACATTGTAATATGTCCCTAAACAACAGTGTATCTTCTTGTTCCTTTTGTGATTCCATTTCATGAATAAAGATATTTAATATCTTTGGTCATTTAAGGATCAATAATTGGCTTCAAAATTTGACCTCAAATGTAAATTAATCTCGTGTTTAAGAACAAATTACATCAGGTTTTAGAACAGTAAGCTCATTTTGCATTTCCAGTTTCATGCCTTTTTTTCCCAAATTCTTCATTTTTTAAGTCAAAAGTTCAGCTGTGTTAAAATATGACTAGGTCTAAACTTAGTATCTGAAATGACATGAGGTCTTTCCCGCCGTGTTTTCACAAAACATTGCCCCAAACATTTCCAGATAAATTATTTCATTCCAATATTTTGTTTATTTCCTTCTTTTAAAGAACTCCAGGTTTATGTCAAGCTGTTAATCATAGCTGAATGACTCTGTTTTAAACAATTAGAGTTGATAAATCATTGTTTAGTAGTAAACTGGAGAAGCTGTTTTTCCTTGTAATGTATGCATGCATTTGATTTCTCTCTAGAAACTGATAGGTCTTTGTAAATTATCTGCCTAAGAGTAAGCCCAAATCTTTTGAATTTTACCTAATTAGATAATGTTTTGGAAGTCTGTTAATATATTCAGGCTTTTTAAGCTCAAAGAGTGAAAATTCTCCCCATTAAGCATGTGTTTAAAATTATACAAAGATCATTAAAAACAGAAAAGTAACAAATACTTCATCATTTTTTAAAATAATAACCCTAGGCCAGAGCAGCAAAAGTGAAGGGAGCAAAGCTATTTGTGGTGCCATCAATGTGAAAATTGTGCTCTGAGGAATGAAATCAGTGGATGCACTTGGGTCAGGGAAGTTAAGTGAAAGAGGAGGAGAGAATGGTCTGACAACCCTGGCTGGGAGGTGTAAGCCTGGGGATCCTCTGAATTTCTCTTCTCCATAGATGTTTTATTAGCTAGTGTGGCCAAAATCAAAAAATAAGGGAAAAAAGTCTTGGTATTAAGCCTGCTGTTACTGCCTATTACCAGTTTTATATAAATGTAGATTTGTCGGTTTTTCTTCCTATTTTTTCCCTATAAATTAACCATCTTTCTTAATATAATATAAACTTTTTTCATCAAAATTGTGTTTTGGGAATTTGCAAAATCTCCTTACACTGAGTTTCCATTTATCTTGTGGATATTATTACAATCCTTTCCCAAAGCTTTCATGGTCCCTTGTCTCTCAGAGCTCTCCTCTTGCTTCAGTCATCTGTCCTGTAATCAGTGCGTGCTCTTGCCTTGGGTACAGCAGCTCGGATAAAGAGGATGTCAGCTTTATTGGAGTCCAGCCTCTTGGCACATGTTTTCTCTTGACTCTTAAGTCTGGTTTGGGTTAGGATTTCACCGGAGAGGGAGCCTTAAGAACTCATTGATAGGTAGTGGTCTGCATCATTAAGCTTTGTGTTCCTAATATTTTGACACAAGAATATTGGAGACAAATGAGATTGCGTTTGTATTGATTTAAACCATCGTTGCTATGCAGCAGAAAAATTGTATGTCTCTTTGAAAGAGAAGGCAAAATAGGAGTGGCCCTGTTTTTACAGGGGTGGAGGAAATAAAATTTCTGGTTCTGTGACAAGTCTGTTACTCCTGAAGTGGATTTGTTGTTGAAATCTTTCAGGTGTACGGTTTTTGCTGTGGCTTTGTCCCAGTTGTTGGAGTTAACTACTAAAGTCAGCCCCAGGGCTTGTTTAGATAATTGTAATAAAGCTTTTCAGTGACTCCAGAGGGAGTTTACACAGCAGGTTTTATTCACTGTGGGATTTTTTAGTATTTTGGAAACTTGCATCATTCTCTTTATTGAACTTTTATTTTGTCTTGACAAGATACCAGAAGCTTAGAATGGATGATTTTCCTAAAACCCTTGCAAACCCAGCAGCTCTCAGTCTCCTATGAAGGTGTCACCTCGGAGGGCAGGTGCAGAGCTGTTTACCACAGTCAGACGTGATCGCTCTGTTCCAAATGAAATCTGCCCGAGATGGTTGGCAGGGAGCTAATCAAATCACTGGCACCATTGGATCTGCTCCCATTGCCTTTCATTATCAAAGCTCCTTTAAACTGCTGCAAACTAGAACTGAGCTGATAAAACAGATAAATGCATACATCTCTGGTCATGTTTTCCTGCTCTTGTTTTTTTGTATTATCCGAGCCTAAAACAGCCTCATACACTGTGCCTTGTCATCTGAGCAGTTCTATTAATTTAGCCACTCTTCGTTTGGTTTTGAACAATGCAGAATAGCTTTTCATTTTCAATATGAATGACAATAATTCATATTTTCATATTCAATGAAAATATTGTTTTCATTCATATTAAGTAATATAGCAGATAAAAATGAACATTTTGCCCTTAGGATTACCTCATTTCCTTATGGGTAATAGGCAATATATAAGAAGTTGTTGGGGCATTGCTTTAAAAGCACTGTTACTTTTTTCTCGTAGTAATTAAACACTTCAAAACAACAGTCATTTCCTGTGGATGGTGTGTAAACTCTACATAATAAATAGGCTTTTCAGGCCACTATTGGAATAAAATTGGTCGTTACTGTGTTTCCCCGTCCCCATTTGTATTACACCAGATCAGTACAGTGGATACTAACTAAACAGACCTGGGAGCAGAAAAGAACTGGGCTATTAGGAGAATTCTTATGAACCGCTTTCTTCCCCTGCACATTTGAAAAGCTGTCATTTTTAGTTTTGGTTTAGTCATCAGTGATATTCAATTGTCAATAATCCATCCTCAGGTTTGAATTCTGCTGTTGAGTCTGTGCCGTCTGCAATGCCTTTGATCTGGCAGCTACAGAAATTAAGCAATTGAAAGTGAAGTAGTCACTGGAACTTGATTCCTGATTTGTTTTGCAGGCATTTTTAATGCTTTTTCATTTAATTAGTAAATCACTGCTTAAATTAGGCCCACCAAGCTGAAACAGAGATAAAAGGATGAGGTCAAGACTTAAAGCAAGACGTGGTTGCTTACTGTACATGCTACAGATAGAACTGGGTTTTGCAGAACCCTGGGTCTTGGGAAGGGGTTAACAGGGTGCCTCTTTCGTCCAAGTGAAATTACTTACCTCTGGAAACTGGCAGAACGGTTGAAGTATTTCTGAATAGATAAAGAATTGGGAGGAAGGGGAGCAATTGCAAGGTGGTTTTCTGTGTGCTGTGCTTAATGGTGAACTTTGGAAAGATTCAAATTGAATGTTGAGCCTGTTGACCCAAACTTACTTCCCTCATGTTTAAAGGGTGTTTGATTACATTAAAGGTTAAATTATGGCTTTGAATTTGTGTACAGATTTTGGAAAATAGCATAGCTTCCAGCTGAGATATCTTTCATATATGAGTGTCTCCCCCAAATACTGGTGCCAGTGCACATGGCAACAAGGGAGTGTTTGCTGCATATTTGACTATTAATCATGGTCCATGCTGATAAAAGACAGTCAGATCTAACTCGCCTTCCCTGTGAAACAGACAAATGGTTGAGTCAGTTTTGGTCACATACAGCTGTTCGTATCCTTGGCAAGAACAGTGCAAAAAGGGGAATTGAAGCACTATCCCTGCAAATTAGAGTTAATTTCAGTTTGACACAACTTCTTATTAGCAGTAATGTGCAAGAAAAAAAAAAAACTGCCAGGTTGATCTTTGCTTTCCTGAAGTCAATTTTATTCCCACTGACTATGGCAGTAATACAATGAAGAGCAATATAAAATCCCAAGTCTGTCATACCGTTTGTTCAAAAGGCTTTGCAGGCCATACAGCAAGAAGTGCAAAACCCGGCCACAGTGCTGTATTAAATCTGCCCAGCTTTGGCTGAGCTCCCCACAGTGGAGTTCTACCATTCCATAAGAGTCCTGCAGCCTCCTGGGGTCACCTGCACTGTGGTGACAGCTGGGACACTCCAGGCTTCCAGCTTCTCGCTGTCAGGCTCCACGGGGGTTTCAGCAAAGAACAAATTACAAGGCATGAATACCATTATTGTACACTTGGACTTCATGATCCTAAAGGTCTTTTCCAACCTAAATGATTCTTCTATTTCACGTCCTGCTTTTAGCTCCAGATCCTCTATTGCCTACATTACCTGTAAAAATTGAGTATGAATTTTTGTGTATTTTTTATGCTACAGATATTTCCAGATTTTACCATTCACTCTTTTAATGGTGATGGTAAAAAGTGACTGCTATCAAAAGTATGATGGCAGTGATCATCATATATTTTCCTTTTTTTCTCTTATTTTACTGTCAGTTATCTAATTAATACTATTTGGGGTAGAGCAAGTCAGGTGTTTATTTCAGCAGATACTGTAAATGTTGCCAAGTTTAGGCAGCTGTGTCTTGGAAATAGAAAACTGCAAATTTTCAGCCACCCCAGTGTAAAGATAACCTTCATTCTGAATACCCCAAAAGTAGGGAGAAATAATGAAGTTTTCAAATCATGACAAAGAAATGAGAAAAGACAAAAATAATTGTGAGATGTGACATAAGAAAGAGTGAGCTTAGAAAGTGGATAAACCCATTTTTTGGTGTGCTTAGATGTAGCCCCCTGCATCCCTCCTCTTTGTCCTTGTAAACTGTGCCTTCCTCAGAGCTGAAAGCAGTGAGGTTCTCTGAGTGCCTTGGGATCACTGACAGGCCCCTGCTTCACTTGAGAGCCATAAAGCCTCATCCTTTACTTTAATAGCTCCAGTGGGCTTAGTCAAGAGCTTTAATGGAAGTTCTTTGGGAAAAAAGCTTTGGCTTTACATGTCCCGTCAGATGGACTTGCCATGTTGTGCAGCAGTTAAAAAATAACTGCTAATACCAGCAGTGAAAACAAGGAGGGTAAAAAAGGCAAGAAAGTGTGTTTCTGCAGTTGTTGGGAAATGCATTATACTTTTGGCACTTCATTCTCATCTAAGGCAGTGCTTCTGCTCTTATTTTGTAGCTTTTCTGGAAGATGAACAGAGGGAAAACAGAGATAAGCAATTGTAAAGGGAATTTTTGGTTGTCTAAGCACATGCACAAATTAGATTTTCCCCTCCCCTGCTTCTTCTGGCTATCTGCCAATTAATAATATGAATTTACAGGATCTGGAAGGTTATGAGTGTGATGAAATTCAATCAACCTTGAATTCAAAGTCAAGGCTGGTTTTTTTTTATTTAGAAGATGAAGTGTCTTGAAGAGAATTTTGAAAGTGAAGATATGTGTAGTTTGATAAAGTTTGTTCTATCATTTTTGGATTTTTGTTTCATTTTTTCTGTGTGTTTTGGCCAGCTAATTACCACAAAACACTGTTAAGATCAATGAATCCTAAGTGAACTATTCTGAAGTAGTTTATAGTGAGATCTAAGTAAAAAGTTTAAGTTGTATTTCCCAAGGTTGCAGAGTTGCAATTGAGAATCAAATGTAATCTTTGGGAATCAGTCTTCAGCCTAAACTGTGTGGTTTTTATCATTATTTTGAATTACAAAACACACTTCATTAAGACAATATGAACCAAGTTGGAAATATTTTCTCTTCAGTTCTCAAAGGACAGTCTTATTTACAATTTCCAGTGCTGCGGGTGTTTTTCTTTCTCTTTGCACAAAAATGGCTTAGAGGGTGTACAAGACTAAACATATGACTTGGTAGCAAAGGATGATATCTCTGGATAAGTTGGTTTTTTTTTTCCTACGGGTGCTGGTGGCTTGTTACAAAATTTTGTTATATTCCAAGCTTTTAAGGCAAGATGAATTGTGTAGGACATGAAAATAAATATGTTTCTTTTCAGCACATTTTTAACAGGTAATTACAACACAGACTTTAACAAGTAATTGCTCTCTGGATTTACTGTGAATTTCATTTACTGTCTGACTCACTTGTGTGGTCAAACTACATTTTTTAATGTAAGAGTGATGGTAAAACCCATGTGCATTTTTTTCTAAAAAAGGATTTCTCTTTACTTAAGTGCAGAAAAATAATTTAGTGCATATAGATCTCTTAATATATGATTCAGGTTTTTTTCTTTATTTATTAGATACAACTTACACCTGCATTGCTGCCTGTGCACCATATTCACACTTGAGCAGAGACATTTGCAGTGACAAGGGCAGGCTGTAGTGGGCAGAGCCATGGCAGGAGTCCTCAGGGCTGCCTAGCTTACCTAGGGCTGACTGAAGCTGATAAAATGCACCTTTCCAGATGTAAATCGAGGTTACAAAACAAACCTGCAGTTGAACCAGACTTCAGAGTCAGGCATCCTGATTTTATGCATTTGGTTCTGTCCATTGGTGCTGTTTCCAGTAAGGTAGCAAGCACCTTGTGTGGTGCTCGGACTTGGCAGCTGAGGAGTGACACCAGAGGCCCCTGGGGACACCAATCCCCAGCCTGAACGGACTAAGGGCTCCTCACAGCTCCTTGTCCTGGCACAGCCTGCACCCACACACCATCATCCATCCCTGCCCAAAGCAGGTCAGAGCTGAGGAGAAGGAGCAAATTTGTTCAGTGAGGCTCCCATCTCCTACCTGGCTGCAAGCCCAGAGCAAGTACACACCTGGGGACTTCACTCTGCCTTCAGCCCTGGTGTCTGTAGCTAAGCCAACCAAAACAAATGTGTCTGTCGTTCCAGTAATAGTTGACAGGCACACTTCAGCTATCCAAGAGTGGCATTTTCTCTTTTAGTGTGTTATGGGGCATTTCTTTTCCTTGGTTTTAAGGTTGGAGAGATTAATGTGTGACTGTATCAAATACCAGATGTACTTTTAAAACCGTGGAGAGTTTTGAACACAGTGAAGGACAATGTCAATTCTCTGTCAAAGTATAGACCAAGGAGTTTAATACTGGAGGATGTAATTTGGACTTCGTACAGAGCAGTTTTCCCATGAGTCCCTAACAGAGACAGAAAACAATGTTCTTTAGTGAATTTTGCTACAGCACTATACTAAAGTTACAAAGTTGTTCCAAGTGAGAGAAAAAAGGTATGTTGCATCTTTTTTTGTGCGTGTCCCATGGCTTTTAGTGTGCTGTCACTTTTTTGCTGTATTTGCAGCTCCATAAAAAGTTTCTCATCTTCCATATATATATAAGTGTTTGAAAGCAGCACGCCATTCATCATTGTCAACAACAACAACAACCTCTCTTTAAGTTGTTTTAAGTTGGTGTAATGTCCAGAGCAGGAGCAGAATATGAAAACCAGTCTAGCGAGTTCCTGGAATAGCTGTTGTACAGGAGTTGTATCTGCTGCCTTAGTTAGAAGTCCAAGTCCTCAGGCATTTTCTGTCATGTGTCAGTGCCCCTGTTGATGTGTAGTTTGGTTTCAGTTATGTCCTGGAGCTACACAGTAATGAGCCAAACAGGGCAGTTGAAGTACCAAGGGCACCTCAGGTTCTTTCCCAATCTGATATTCTTGGGTAGATAAACTCTTTTCTTCTGTGCCATGGGTTTCACCTTCTCTGTGGTCTCCCAAACTACAGTTGTGCTTTGCTGTACTTTACTGTGGAAGGAGCCTTCAGAGGCTACCAGCATCTTGGAAGTGTCAAAATTGTTTTTATTGCATCTACTAACACCATGTATGTCCACTTACATGAATTGCTGTCCAGGTGGTAAACTACCCATTTTGCTAAGAGCAGTTTATATGAATAACTGGTTATCCTCAAAAAGGAATGTAGTTCGTGGTTTCTGTTGATTTTCCTAGAAGTATTGTGTTGTGATGCACTATATAGGTATTTAGATGTTCTGCACTGGGTGAACTGTTCCCATGGTATCCCTTGGTAAGGTGGTCTGTCCCTTGTAGCCCCTCCTTTGCCCCTCCTCACTGGTGTCCCCTTGGCTGCGGCCTTCCGTCCCCGCCTCGCATTCCGCGGGTATAAACGTCCCTTGGGTTTGGAGCTCTTCCTCTTTATTCACCTGGAAGCCCTACGATGCAGATGTCCCCTTCCAGCTAATAAACAGGACATCAGAACCACGTGGAGAAAGAGCGCTTCTCGTCCTTTACTTTGTCCATGTAGGATCCGTGCGGGCATAAATCCTAAGCTAGCTGGGGGGATTTACAGCCCGAAACCCACGGGTTCCTTCAGTATTGATTGTTATGTTTCAGTCAGGTAGTTTTAATAATGCTGAGGTCAAATATTTGAGTGTGGACTTTTTTCTTACTACTTCCAAGACTATGTGAAGGCAACCTCAAGGGAATTTTTTGGAAGAATTTATTCAGATGCTGACTGTCAGTAGTATCTCCGATATAATTTCAGAAAAGGGTGATAATGGCTAAGTGTTTGCTGCCGAAATAGAGCTGGGGTCAAAAGTGCTATTCAACTCCTGAATGCAAATGCCTTGTCACATTTCCCTTTGGAAGCAGCAGATAACTAGACTGAACTGAAACCGAAGACAGTGTGTTTTTTATGACACAAATTGAACTCCTGCCAATGACAAATTTCAAGGTACATTGTGAAAACGAAACGCTGCAGTGCTAGCTGAAGTGCATGACATAACTATGAATAGATGTACCCGTGTGTACGACACAGCCCCTACCTCTCTGTACTTGGGGAAGACAGTTTCGCATGCACCAAGGTCGACAGAGTGGTTGTATCCTGAGAATCTCATGTCATGCATGAAAGTACATAAAGACCATCTGGGAACGATAAAAATAGCCTGTCCTGGCTGGATGATTTGTGTGGTGGCCAAGGACTGATAGGCTCATTCAGGAAACGGCAAAACAATGTCAAACTTGTTGGGAAATAACCAGGCTTCTTTTCATCCTTGGGAATGGCCTGGTATCTCATGGAACAAAATACACAAGGAGACTTTCAACCACATGGTTTGTGAATACCCTGAAGGAGTCTGTGTGAACTGAAGTGGTTCAGTGCTAACAGTGGGAAATGTTAAGATTATTCTTAATATTTTAAGATTTCAGGTTTGGTATATCTGAAGGAGACTGAGAGCAGTAATAGAGTTTAACTTATATCTTTCTTTTTTTTTTAAGTTTTTATACTTTACATGGGCTTTTAAAAGTTTTTGTATGAGGTTATATCAATTTATCATACAAAAAAAGCTGACCACAAGCTGGTCAGCCTTATTCAGCTATCTCCAAATGGTTTATATAATCATCTTGTGTGAAGATGGTTTATAAAGCAGGACTGAAATTTTTTAATTGACCTACAGGAATGCAAGACTTCCATCTTAAATCTGTGTAACATTGGCCAGATTTTTTTTTTTTTAGGTTCAGTCTTGGCAGGATGATTCTGAACTAACAGACATATCTATAAACAGTGAAACTCAATTTCAGCCTTTCTATGAAGCAGAAGAAATAGAGATATTAGTGATGACTGTTTTTCTGATGAGTATTTAATGTGTCACGGTGTCACAATAGCAGCTTCTGATCACAGTTTTAATGAGGTTATCATACCAATTTGACTTCTGTAGAAGCCCTTAACCTGAACACTGTAACCTGTGACAAGTTGTCTCCTGGTTTTATTGGTAATGGCTGTGCTAGATAAAGCTGTGCTCTCCAGCCACATCAGGCAGTCCAGGCACTGTTTTAAATGCTGTTAGGAGCTCTAGGAGATGCTATGAAGAGAATAGCTGTAAACCACCTCCCTGGCCTGGTTTAACATTGAGCATCTAATTATTGCCATACATTTCAAAACTGCCATTTTGTATTGAAGACAATGTAATAGTCTGAAAGATCTGGATGTGTTTCTGTTAAATGGATTGTGAGTCCTCAAATGGCTTGTTCTGTCACTTATTCATATTACCTACCAGTAGAGTGGTGTGTACAGACAGGGAATTCTGCTGTGCCCCATTAATTGAGCAAAAACTAACTACAGTTGTGTTTTCTTTCACACTTCTGGCTAAACTGGGATTGAGGTTGGAGATTTGAAAGGGCCAGGCCTTTGTGTCCCCAGTGCCTGCACTAGCAAATTTTGTTTGTTGACTTATGCCAGACTCAGCCACAATTTGATCTGATCTGTGGGAAATAGGAACAGCTGTAAACTTCAGAGGGAATTTGATTTCTGAATTAACACAAGATTTTAGATGTACTCACAGCTCTTTGTTCTCCTGTTTGATTTTTTTTCATTATTATAACTGTATTAAGAGGAATGATGCACTTCTTTTGAATGTGGAAGAACATACAGGATATAGTTGGTACCATGAGAAACTTGGTTTTTTTTCTATTTTTCCAGAGGTATAAGAGGATTTAGTGGAGAAGAATCTGTTCTTTCTTCATACAGGGATAGTTTAATCTTCTAACTGAATGAAGGCAAAATCTTCAGAATAGTTTCTTCACGTTTAATTAATATTAGTTATATTTCAGATCTTGTCTTGGGAATACTTACTTACACTGTAGTTTTTCATTTTTCTCTTTGTAATCCCTGACTTCTGAAAGTGACATGAGTGAGTGTTCTGCTTATACCTAAAGAAAATGGATGATTCCTTGAATGACAAAAAGGTCATTTTATGTAAGAGGTATAAGAGGTATAGTTACAGGCACCCGTTTCCCTGGTGAAAAGAAATTTAACACATTTATGCCACTTGCTGAATACAAGTCTACATTCATGTGTGATCTTGCAGGGAAGGAGAAATTGAAGCTGGGTTTTTTCCCAGGTTTCTTGAGTGGTTTCAAGCGAGGGAATGTAGTGTGGGTGTTCCAGGAGTTGTGAAATCTTTGGAATACCGACTTGAAGCAGAAGCAATTGTGCAACTTTCCTGTTTTATAGCCTCACCTGTAATCAAAGTAAATGATGTTTCCTAAATACCATTAGAGGGTGCAGTTAAACAGCAGGAATTAAATAGGAAGGCATTTCTTTGCTCTTGGAATGGAGCCTTTCTCTTCAGCTGGCATTCTTATCCACCACAGCTTTCACTGGGCCACATCCCACACCTGGCAGCCTCTTCCTTGTCGCTGTGCCTGTGTCCTTGCCTTGTCATCAAAGCTTTTCTTCCATGTCCCCAGGATGCACATCTGTGTGCTCAATCTTGCCCATCAGCGCTCTCCCCATGCAGTTTGCCACCAGTCTCCTGAATTTAAGCCCTACAGTTCAAGCTTGGCTCAGACCTTACCCCATGTGCAAGTCCATGGTGTCTCTCCTCAGGCTCAGCTGGTTGGCTCCAGGGAGAGGCTCAGGGAATGGGTTTTGCCTTGGCAGGAAAGAAAGTGACTGCAGCAGCAGGTGGCAGGAGAGGCTGTGCCGGTTGGTGGCCTTTGCAGCTTTAATTTTAACATTCCCATTGTGAGATACTTGATGATGTGTTATGTCTCTGTGGTAATTTGTGTGTTATATGGTTCTGTGTCCTGTGAGTTAGTGGATGTAGGCATCGAGTGTAAATGGCTTACCCCTCCAGCTTCACTTCATGGGCATTTTAGCAACTGGCTTTTAAATGACTTCACATAAGCACAAAAATTAAATGGAAGTGTCTTTATAACCAAAATGATCCTTATAAAAATTAAATAAAAGTTGAAATTTCACTTTATATAAGCTAATTGCCCCAGTTTAAAAATACACCTGCTGCAACAGAGTATTTGCTTAGAAAAGTGATTATAAGAGTTGAGACATGATATTATTCTCTCACTGTTTAGCTCACATGAAGTAAAATAACTTTAAGGGTCTCATTTGATAGCCATTTCATTTTAGTGACTTGGTATGTCTTACAGAATTGTTTGCAAATTTAATAATATAAAGAACTGGACCATACTTAGTGATGAAGTTTCAGCAACACTGTGCATGCATTTGTGGTGCTATGAGATTCATTATAGCTCATTTCAAGTCAGTGATTTGTTTGTTTTTTACTTCTACCTCCACACTCGTAGAAATATATTTGACTTCTTGTCCCCAGGCTTTTCTTTCCTCCACTTCTACTTTATAGTAAAAAATATGCAACTCAGTCAAGAGGTCAGCCATCAGAAGATGACTGAGCACTTAGACCATCACCATGAGCATGTCAGCCACTCTCTGCACAAATTAAGAAGAGCTTTGTGCAAGTTCAGTGGAGAGGATGGGTGCAGCTCTGCTGGTTGCTGCTGCTGTAACCAAGACAGAGCCAGGAGGAGCTGAGAGTTCAGTTAAAGCAGGACTGGGGGAGCAGGTGAGCAGCTGACATGTGGGGGAATGTTTCTGATCTTTTTTTAATACGTCAGAAGCATTAAGAGCCATTCTGACACACTGGCATTATTAGGCAGGTGGCCTAATTTGAGGTGGAGCTAGAAAGGCTGTTGTTAGTTTTGCTTTTTGAGGAACAACAGAAATGATTTTATTGTTGTTTCTGACAGCTGAAATCATCAGAGAGGCCAGAGATTGGAATTTGTGAAATATGCTCTACAGTTATGTTCACGTTCTGTCACAAATGCAGTGTTGTCCTTCCCTTTGGAAGGGAATGGATGTGGTGCCTTACAACCATAATGGTTGAGCTGTTAATGACACATCCTGAGAGCCTCTGTGTAACACCAAAACCTACACTGAAACATTTAAGATGTATTTGTTAATGTTTTAAGAGTTCTTTCAAAATACAGAACAATAAAAAGTCTTTAATGGTAACACTGTGAACAACTGAGGTGGGAGATTCATCTCTTAATGTGAAAATTGGCATTTGCATGTGAATAAAACTATACTTTTCTTAGACTATCATTATTGATTTTATACAATAACCTTGTATTATTTTATTTTGCTACATTTTATATTGTATTCCTTCCAAAGGGAATGCAGAGTTTATTATTAGCTATAACCAGTTTTTTTGTCAGTGAAATGTGCCTGAACTGCTCTCCCCCAAAAAAGTCTTAATTGCTTCTCAGTGTATGATAAATGCTGCATTGGAGTGTTTATGTAAGGTCTTAAAATTAGAAAGCTGAGAATTTGAAAAGAGACATGCTACAATCCTATTACTAATTAGATCACACAAAGTAAAACCATTTAAGGTTGCTTGTTTAACAGGTATCCATTACATTTTAGTGACTACATGTCTTAGAGAGTATTTTGCAGTTTTAATAGTCATGGAAGACCTGTGCGTAGGGTACAGCTTAAAGTGTCAGTGGCTAAAAAGAAAAATTTCTTAAGGAAATACCTGCAGTAGTATTTTTTTTTCCAGTCTTATTTTCCTTTTCCTAAAGAGAACAAAAAGCTATTACCCAGTCAGGTAACAGTGATGTATTAGTGTGAAATGTAGAAAAGGTGAAACCTTCTCTGTTTTTAAGATTTCTTTCACGAGGTTTTTGACTGGAAGGAAGATCATCTTCATTTGATGTGGCAAACCTATCTTTTGGACCTCAGGGATTGTAAGCATTTATAAACATCAGGTTAAATCATGAGGCATTTATATAAAAATAAGAGAAAGGAATCAATTCTTGCATCATTGTGAGTCTTATGGTTACCTTTGCAGGCATTAGGATTTAGAATATCCCTTTCCTCAAGAGCTCCAGGCCAGCACTGTACAGGTTGGTAGTCAGTAAAAAACTTCAGTGATGGCTCTTCCCTGATGGATTTTGTTTGATGGCCTTTTTCTAGTTTATGCTACCAAAATATTGCTCAGTGACAGCAGAGCCATGTTAAAAATGGCATTGGCAAGAACAAGTTTTGTTTCTTTTCTGTCTTTGAATGCAATCCCTAGGAATTAAGTATGTGTTGAAAAGTGTTTGTGTGCACATATTATGGTAAAAGGAGTTTATTAATACTAGCAGTTTATTGAGAGTTAAAAATTTCATCAATTTTCAAATTAAATTTGATCCAAGTAAAATGTAGGTCCTTGTAAGTAAACAGCTATGCTGTTGAAGTCTGTGCTTAACTGAAGAAGAAACAAATGGGAGAAGGAATAAAATCTTAGTCTGTGTTTTTTAAATTATATTTTTAAATAGTTCCATAAACTAGCTAAGTCTTATAATCGAGTGCTTAGGAGAAAAATCCTTGACTCATAAAAATAATAAAAGTAAGATGTAAATAAATAGGGCTGCAGGGCATTAAAGATCATCCAGTGTAGATCTGCAGGAATAAGTGGCTGAAAAAAAGTAGTATGAAGGACAGCAGAGAAATTTAAAAATCATACTTTGATTATAATATTTTTTCTTCTGAAAGACTTGTTGGGAAGAAGGTATTCTCTGCTATCTGCTGAGATGAGACACCTGAGCCTACCATCTCAGCTGTCCATAAGGCTGTGGCCATGATGCCCTTTGCCCTTCCCAGTGCTTGTCACCCTTTCCCAGGCATCAGCCTGTGGCTGCTTTCCCCTGTGTAAAAAGACTCTGGTCTGACAGGAGTCAGAGGCAGGAGCCTTTGTCAGAGACAGCACTGCCTGCCTGAGTAGGAAGCAAAGTTAATACAAGAAAAATACTTTGATAATTGAATTACAGCCTCTAACAAACATGTGTAACATGTATACAAAGTAGTATTTTCAGAAGGCTTTATTTTAGTCAAATTTGCAGGTATTTTCAGTGTGACAACAAAGGCTCTGCCAGGAGAACGGCCTCTCTGCCAAATCCCTGCTCCAAAATATAGAGGCACTGGAAATTCTCATTGAAATACTGAAACTATATAAATATTGGCAAAATTGGGTTTTCCTTACCTTCACTCTGAAGCGACTGAACTATTTTTGCTTATGCCTTCCAGAAAAAAAAAAAATTGCCTGAGGCAAAGACTCACTGTGGAGCTTTACAGTCCAAATAGTTAAAATGGAGTCAAATTATAAATGATAATATAAGCTTATAATATGACATGCTTAAATATAGGTGTTGATATCTACTCCTTGCATAATACTACAAAGGCCCTTGAGTTTCTGTAGAAATAAGGAGACCAATTTTATCTTCTCTTAATAAGGAAATGTAAAACATATGCAAAAAAGAGTGCTGAAGAGTAGAAAAAATGAAAGAAAATTTTTCTTTGGACAAATGCTCATATTTAGATCAATTTTCCATTGATGCTGAAAAATATTGAAATGTATATGATTCAGTAGCCAGATACTTGCAATAAACAAGTGATTTATTAATTAAGAGTGGTTACAGATCCTTGCTGCTTTTCCTGGTCCTTTCAAGTCTCTCAATTCTTTGCTCCATAGTGGTTTTGTTTCAGCAACCTGTAACCAGGTGTAAAGTGTGCTCTCCTGGGAGCTGGAAAATGCAAGTTTGAACCCGCTAATTCTTCAGTGAATACTTTAATCTTCAGTCTCTTAAATCTGTTATACCACTTCCACTGCCACCTTTCTCTTTTTTTTTCCTTTTCAAATAAAAGTTCTGAGTCAGTTCTCCACAGCCAAAAATACAAATTGGAGCCTGGATTTGGAGCGGAAATTTGAAGCAATGAATCCCGGTCTCAGACAAGTGTCTAATCCACGTCTACAGGAAAACACATAAATCTTTGAAACAGGCACATAACTCTCCCTATTCCTTGCAGAGGGAATTTCATAGCTAACTAGTCTTTGAGAGTTATGTTCCAGGAGCTGGATGACTAAAATACCCACTTGGTTACAGTATCCTTAGAAGATCTAATAAGCATGACAGTATGGAGTGTTACCCTATCTACCTTCCTGCATGTCTTTTCCAAATAAAATCTTTTTTTCCAAATAAAATTAGTGAAGAGGACAATGAGTGAGATTGTTCCAGTTTGGAAAAATTGCTTCCCTTGAATTTTTGCTGGTACTGATGTTCATTTTAAAGTCATGTGGAGGTTTTGCCTGTTTATAGCCCTGGTGTAATTTCTTTTTGCGTGAACTGGAAGACACAAACAATGTGGGCAGTGTGAGTGGGAGTGCCACCGGCTGATCAAGGAAGGGATTGTCCCTGTCTCTGTGACTCCTGTCAGACCACATCCAGATACTGCATCTGCTCTTGTCACCTGGCACAGGGAAGACGTGGGCAAGCTGGCACTGTGAGCAAGGAGGGGGGGAGAAGGGATGGCTTTGGAGCCCTTGGCAGCCCCCAGCAGCCGCAGGGAGTCCTTGGGATGGAGCCAGGCCCCTCGCAGCGGTGCAGGCTGCCAGGGTGAGAGACAGGAGGAACAAATTGCAGCAGGTTTGGGTTTAAGGAGAAGCTTTTCCCAAGGTGTCCTCATGGGGAGTGAGGCAGAGGAGCAGGTCACCCCAAGAGTCTGTGCCGTCCCTGTCCAAGGAGGGTTTTGAGCTCTTTTGAGCAGCCTGGTCTGACCTCAGAGCTGGCCCTTCTTTGGACAGGGGGTGGGACCTGAGACCTCCTGAGATCCCCTCCAGCCTGTGACCCTCAAGCCTGTAGGTACCCAAAATTCTACTGGTGTTCAGCAGCTTTTATAATATTTCTGTAATAGCAAGCCTATGATTGACAACCACTTCAACCTTCCTGATCACTTCTAGCTTCCCTGGAGTCCTCCTTAGAGAGAAGGCCAAAAATGTAGAATCATTTTATTCTCTGATAAAGTGATTCTTGTCCAGGGATTAAAACCTTTAAAAGCTTCTCAAACTCTGTATCTATGGATTTAAGGCTTCAGTTCTCTGTATCTTGATTTTTTAAAGCAGGGGAATGCTTTTTTTATTTAATCTGAGCTAACTAATAGCTGTGTCATAATATATTAAAATCCTTCCTGAGAAGTATTTAACTGAATTTTTTTATGAAAACCTTAGATTATGTCATGTCTGTCTCTGACTCCCAAAGGATTTTTGAGTTCATCTTAGTTTCTAGGCTGTTTAGCTTTTTCAAAAAGGAGGTTTGAAAGCTTTCCTCTTAGCATTGCCTTTTAATCTATAGACTTTGCTATTTATATTAGGGCTATATAGGACTTCATGATGCTGCCACCAGAAGTGTGATTCTCTGTCCTTTTGTGGTGTTCATTCTTCATCCAAAAAAGCCAGGAAAGTCTGGAATGACAAAGAGACTGCCTCACCCCTCTTGGACTATTACAGCATTGAAGGGGGGAGGATGGTTGAAAAGACAGATAATATATGTGAAAGTGTTGTACAACTTGGATTATGTTACTGGATATGCTGTGTGTGAATTTTTCTTAGCTATTTAAATCCTGGTTATAGAACATCGAGAGGAAAAGTTAAAAGAAAGATAAAACAGTGTCTGAGATTCGTGATTGAGGTAGTTTTTATTAGACAGAAATTTCTCACCCTTAATTCTTTGAATTGATTTTTAATGGGAAGTTTCTCTATAAAATATTTAGCAATGTGAGTGCAGAAGAATAACACAGAAACAAGCTTTTTACTTAAGTGATTGCTTAGAAGTTTCTGCAGGCATTCTTTAAATGCAATTTCCCTCCATCCATCTTCCTTCCCTCTCCACCTTCCAACACAGAAAATAGTCCTATAACTTCCATTAAATGGAGACGTATAATAACCCTTCTCCAGAGCTCAGACTAATATAAGCTGTATGCTTATGTTTAAAAAAAAAAAAAAGAACACACACACACAAAAAAAAATGCTGCAACAGATTTCCACTCAGAACTAAATACACAGCAGTGATATATGCTGAATTTATGTATATATTTTTCTGTTCCACTGTGCCATCCTATGTAATCTTTGTCCTTGCAGCTTTTAACATTGACATTCTCTTAGGATTATTCAAGGGAAAACATGAAGTATTTATAGCCATAGTTAAAATTTTTATAAATAGTTTATAATAGGAACTGCCATCATAAAAGTTTGAAATAGTTTCCATTATAGTTCTTTGTTTTTATATATTCTAAAATTTGAAAAATACTTCTTTGGGGGGGGTTAAATTTTCCATTCTGTGAGTCTGAAAAGTATTTTTCCTTATTAATTTGGAGTATAATCCTTTCAGCTCTTTTGGAATTATAGACAAATGGGGGAAATGCTTTTTCCCTTTGTACTGTTATAATAATGAAAATAAAGAAAATCTTCAGATACGTTTTTGACAATACTACAGGGGGAAGAAGTGAAGGTTGAAAAATGTGGCAAGATCTATTCCCTTTGCTTTCTGAGGGGGAAAAAACCATTGAAAATGATGGAAAAATAACATCAAACTCTTTCCAGTAACATCTGCTGAGCTTATTAGCAGAAACTAATAAAAACACACCCCCTTAATGACATCTCTGCACATTCCCTTTGCCTGAGGCCATCCAGACATGAGCTAGCTGAGCTGCTGCAGCTCCCTGCTGCTCTCTAGACCTCGGTGGCTCTCTCTTACTGGGCAGATCCCAGATTGTGAGGTGTCAGGGATTTGCCCATCTCCACCTCCCACATGCGATGCACAAAGGTGGTCCTTCTCCTGTCCTTTACTTCTAGGAGCCTGCAGCTGTATAGAACCAGCCTGTATGGCTAGAAAGCTGTAGGTTGGTTAGCCTAGCACAGATTTGTGATGGTTCATCTCAAGCAGAGTTTTGCTAAGTCCAAAAGAAGATTTTATCATGCAAGTTATGAGTGTTGTCATGAGACAGTACTACCAAAATGGTTTTCACTCCTAGTTTCTCTCCAACTGTACTTGTGTCAAGCTGTCCTGAAAGATACTAAGCCAGGATGAAATTCATATAGGCAAGGAATTGAAACAGGTTTTACTGGGTGTCTGGGTCCTGTGGAGGATGTAGCACACGAACCTGCAGGTATGTGGATGAACAGGCCCTCCTGCATGGTGTCTGTGCTGTGTCTGTGCTGCCCCTTGCCTGGAGAGCTTTGGGGTTGCCTCACAGCTGTGGGACAAAGGGACAAGGTGCAGCACCAAGTCTCAAAGCCCTTTGCACTCACTCCTCTGTGTGCCACATCTGTGGTCTGGCAGTGCTCAGGCCACCTGTCTTTAGCATGTTGGGTACTGGAAATACCTACCACTCTACTGGGCACTGACACCACTGCAGCCAGTGAGGTGGTAGTGGTCTGGTTTTTGTAATGAGAATTTACACCTCAGGGTGGTGTGGGAAACAGTTTGTGTAAGGAACATGGTAAAAAAAACACACATGGATGTTTTATCCTTACCTCACTCTTAAAAAATAAGAAGGACAATCAAGACACAGCCCAGTTCTGCAGTGGAGCACTCACATGTGTTTGGAGAAATCAGGATTTTGACCCCAGCTACCAGTTGTACCATTTTTAGCAGCAAAGATAAAATCAGAAACAGTCAAAAAAGCCTTATTCAGACATTCTGTCTTTTGGGCAAATTCTTCACACTGTCTCTCATTTCTCCTTCCAGGCACATCACTCTTATTCTCCTTGCCTTGCAATCTCACTTAAAATGGGTGCCATGGCCAGTAGTCTCCACTGCCCATATATCAGATGGCTGAGCCTTTTGGAGGTTTCTGGAAGCTCCTTTTGTGTCCCAGCAACATGGTGTCACCTCAAAGCCAGTGTTTCCTCTAGTAGACCATGGCCTGTCTCATCACAGTTGATGCCTGCCAGTGCCCATTCTTACAGACCAGCTTGGAAATCAAGATACTTCACATTTATTTTAGTGTATGTTTACTATTAAATGTCAGCTGAAGAAGAAATTGCACTTTGTTCTGGCTTTTTGGGAGGAATGTTCATTCTAAAAGTTCAGCTAGGTTATTTTACTCACATCTGAATCAGGTACAGCCATTTCTGGTAGGAACTCAAGCCATCACATTCATTTCACCTCAGAACTCTGAATGTGAAGTAAAAATGAAATATTTAAATGCTAATGTTTTGTTTTGTCACAGTTTTACTGAAAAACCAAGTATAATAAGTGAAAAGTTAAATTTGTGATAATATTAATATATTTGCCCTCTTGGCAAAATTAAAGAAAATGGATTATCACTAGAGAAATTGTGCCATCTCTTTAAAGTTGCAATCTTCCTTAACGTTTTTGAACGTGTAGCACTACTTGTAAGATTTAAAGCACATTTTTGTTGTATGACGTGCATGGAGACGCACACAGACCATCGGTTACTACACCATCAGACAATCATGCATTTTGGCCTAATTGGTTTGAAATGAGTGGACACATACCATTGTCCCTGGGTTTGTCCTAATTGCAATTTTGTGCTCATGTAAGGAAGAAAATCCTTGGTTCTGTTTAGTGGCAGCATTCCCAATTGACTTCAGTTGTTCCAAGACTGATGAGGTATCTTGGTTCTCAAACTAAATCCAATCATGTGTTTTGATTTCTCAAGCCTCTGTAATTCCTTCTTTTCTTATTTTAAAACAATTGTTTTGGTTTGATTTGTAAGCTCCAGGTCTACTGTCAACCATTGCTTTCCCATTAGTCATTTTTTTGGCTTCCCAGAGCTTTCCATATAATATATTTGTGTAAATAACATTTCTGTTTTTTAAAAAAATTGAAGGTGCCTCATCATGAAAGAGGTGAAACACAATTGCACTAATTAGGAAGAACTATTGGGTTTTTTTTTTCCTTTTTTCCCCTTAGCAAAGAGACTAAAAGGAAAAATCAATACTGGAAAACCCATTTCATTTTGCAGCAAAGGCAGTTGGAAAAGATCCACTTGAACTCTTAGAACTGAAATGCTGGAAGCTGATGTAATTAAGTAAACCAGCTGAGAACTGAAAAACAACCTGATCAAACTAAGGGATTATAACTATGAAAGATCTGATGCACTGTTCAGAATCTTTTGATAGAGGAAGTAAAGTTTGCTGGGAATTTGGTGATTAAAGGCTTATCTTCTGTTGATGATTAGTTATTTTGCTCTGGGAATTGTTGATTAATTGAAAAATGTTTGAATAGCACTTACAAATTGTAGGAATATCTCTTGTTGCCCTTTCTTTAAAAAAATAGATGTGGGTTTTGTTCCAAATGACTCTTCAGTTTGAAAGTAATTTATAATTCATTGAAAAGTACTATTCATGCAGAAATAAAGTTTCTGCAATTATGTCCACCAAAGTGTTTAACTGGCCAAATGATTTTTATAAATATCTTTGTGATACTTTTTTTTCCTTAATTTTATTTTTTGATAGTTTACTGGAGGATGTGTTATTTTGTTAACATATTTTCCAGGACAGGACAACCATTTTTATAATTCATTGCAGATTTTTAAGACAGTAGGAACAGTTACTATCCCAAAAAAGTTTAATCTGTTCAAAGACAACTCTTTTCAGATATTGCATAGTAAATCAACCTTCTCCCTAAACATTTTGATTTTATTGAAATGCAAACCTCATTTTTGCCAGGTTTGCCCATACAGCATTTGATTTATCAAGAGTGACCTCTTGAAGACAGAATTGCAGGTTAATTGATCACTGCCACATGTCTGTAGATGGTATTCCTCCTTTTTCTCTGATTGGCACCAGATTTGGAACAGTGATATGGTTGAGCTCAGAATGAGATACCCTAATGTGTCAGGACCCAAGGTAGGCTTTTATTATATCCATGCCGATTTTTCCTGAAGCTCTCAGGTACAGATTTAGTGGTTACAACTTCTCATCTGAGTGTGGTCTTGCAGTCAGCAGTGGGAAAAGGAATGAGCTGTGGCTCCCTGGATTTGTTTTGGTTTAGTGTGGTCTTTTAAAAATCAGCAGAAGGTCCCTGTAAATAAATAGTCCTAAAACCAAAATAAGAGCCAGGCTTAACATTTGGCAGTGCAGGATTTTTGACAAGCCTATTGCCTTCTGCCACTGAGGTCCCTGTCCTTAGTGATATGCGATGAACATGGGTGACAAACATCTAAGTGAGACAGTGCATACTGCACAACTCAGTAACCATTCCCAAAGGAAATCACTCTGTTCTGGGGAATTCCAGTTTTGTTTTCCCCCAAACAACAACTATGCTACTGCTTTTGTAAAGAAGGCTTCAAAATATTAACAGTATAAGTGATGCAAGGACACGAGCATCTGTAGCAAGCATAGTACAATAAATCTGAGCTATTTGAATAGCCTCATTTTTGTCACTAAATGGTTTGAGTGACATGTCATTATCATTTACAGAGTGAAGATAGTTAACATGTTTGTGTCTCATTAAGAAAGGCCAGGGAAATATGGTGCAACTCTTATTGGGAACACATCTTGATTTGCTTTCTTTGTTGTAAAGTCTCTAGAATGGGCAGCTGTTTATATTTTATATTTAGTGGTTTTGAAGCAAGGTGTCTTGATCAAGCCTTGCAAGGAGGAATCAGGAAGTCATGGTTGCTCAAGCTGCATTTTGAACAGGGTTCACTGTTAATTTGGTCACTGGTAGTGGAATTCGGAAGAACCATTCTTCTGTGCTTTATACCTTGTAATCAGAAGGAGTGTGATGGTCTCAATTCTATTGTCAGGATACTTGTGAGGAAAAGATGTTTTGCTCTTTAGGTTAATGAAATGGCAGGAGAGACTGTTAGGGGAGAAGAAGCAGAGTTTGCTCTTTTCCTCTCCCAGAAGTTTGGTTTGGCATTTTGAGAAAGCAGCGTGCTGGAGTTTCTCCACGAGAAGAGGCAGCTGTGATAAAAGCCAAGGCTGAGGAATGCATTGGTGAGGGCCAAGCAGAGCTCGTTGGCCTTTGGGGAAGAGCTGCTGGCTGCTGCCCCTGTTCTGGCTTAATGGTGAGACACATCCCAGAAATACAGAAGCGTAGGGCTCATTGAAAGTTTCTGATGAAAGTATTTTTCAACAGAAAACACAGAGATTGCCTAAATGACTCATTTTGTGAGAAGTGGCTTCTGGCTTTGGGAAATGTTTTTCATTAAACTACAGAGCATATACAAAACAGTAACACATTGATTTGGCTGTGCTGCCATGGTGCCTTCCTAGAATCTGTTTCAGTAATTACGTTCACATTCTCTTCTCTGAGATGGGGAGACTATCTTAGGTTCTGAGAGAAGCACTTTAGTGCACAGAAACATCTTGGGTGAGAAAATAGGAGCATAAGTGTGTAAACTCTGGTTGCCATGCAGCAGGGCATCGAGTGAACGACATTAAATGTTTGATTTTTCTGGAATGTTTCCATTTTTATGGAACCTCTGCTTTTTGCCTTTTTTTTCCCAAAACAAATACACAATTTCTGTTTACACCTCCCTGTCATTTTAACGGCAATGTTGTTGTCATCATTAAAATTTCAGTTGTGAGAAGACATTTTGGTCTCTGCAGGAGATAAACGAAAATCTGGGTGTTTCAGCTGGGGTTTGGAGGTGAGCAGGGTGTGGCGGAAGAAGGGTATAGTGTTTATTTTACCACAATGACCCCAAAAAAAAATCTCTCCCAAGAATCTGACAACTGCTCAGCACTCAGTTAAAGCAGACTGGAGCTTGCAGAATTTTTGAAGATGTAAGGTGAGAGCCAGACCAGCCATCTGATAAATTTCTGTTAGCAGGGCTGGATGCACAAATGGGAAGTGCCCAAGTTCCTATTTAGATTTTAGTTTAGGTGTTTTCCCTAAATGTCTGACCTGTTTCTGCCTTCCTGAGGGGAAAATTGTCTGGTAATTCCCAGTCTCTATGGATGGCATGCTGGTTCAAGTAGCAAATGTAAACACATTTCCCGAAATAACCTCGGCTGTCCCCTGCCCTGGGGTTGGCCTGGAAGGCAGGACATGGCCCTGGGGGACCCAGTGACCATCGCTTGGAAAAGAGGCTGAGGAGTGGCATCTTCAGATGCTATTTCAAAATTGAAAAGATCATTTTCCCTTGATCCTTCAGCCAGCTTCCCCTTATTTATGGCAGCAGTGCTAAAATATGCCTGGCAAAGGAAGAGCAGTCCTTTTGCGTAAGGGGATGATGGGATGTGAATAAACTGTTCTCAGATGACGTGGCTGTCACCGTGCTGAACCATGGCTATACATGAGGCTGTCTTCTCCAGAGCCACTCCCAGTGCTCCAGGAAGGTTGAATTTGGGAGCAGTGGTATGTGGGTGCACAGAGCCAGATCAGGTGCTGTGGTTACTCTGGGAAGCAGGCTGGCCTGGCTGCCCGGAGCACAGGGAGGCGTGCTGCCATTCCAACTTCACTGGAGCCAGCTCAACGCCAGGTGAAGCATTTGGTTCAGCAAAAGACAAGCACCCTAGAAGCACAATGGTGGTATTTGAGGAAATATCCCAGATTTTCAACCCTATATGGGAAGCATTTCTGCAAACCTCTCTGATAGAACTAAGAGTTGTTTATTTAAACTAAGTTTTCATTTAATTTTGAATGATCTTGACAACCCTTCCATCCACTGATGGGGTTTGTATGTTTTGCATCCATTATACTTTGGGAAGTCTTAATTGGCTCAGGTCACATTTTTGGGCATTCTTAAATATCTACAGGATCACAAGCCAAATTTTTAGAGGTTGAAGTAAATAGAACTTCCCATTATGTGTAATTGGCTGCAGGAGAAAGTGTTTCAAGTAAAGAAAGTTCAAACACGTTTGAATGCTTTTTGTTAATCCTCTTGACATTTTGAAGAATTAAGATGTAATTGCTGGTTTAAATGTGAAATGTCTCCAAAGGCACATCAGTATTGTTTATAAACTGCACTTCATTTCTTTTAAAAAACTATTAATCTAGGTAATACCAGTTGTCAGTAACAAAAAGAGGCCATCAATTAGCAGAAATAAATCAATCACATTGGTGACTGAAAGTTTCTGTGATTTGCTGCAGATGTTTACATTTCTACATTTTAAAAATATATTGAGGGAGAGGCTAGTTGTTTGTTCCTTATGAGTAAGTCTTGGAGATACACAAAACATAAGGATGTTCCTCTCCTCTCCACCATGTCTTTTTTAGCTACTTTTATTTGTACTGTTTATTTGCAGAGAAGAAGGGAATCAAAAAGAGCATTAATGAAATTGAGTGTGGTCAGCCAGATTTCTAATGAATAGATTTTTCTGGGTAAAAGGCAAAATCTGCGTCTTGCTTTTGACGGGTAAACGCTTTACAGTTGTGTATCTGATTGCTACACTGACATCTGTGGGAGAGAAGAAACCTTTAATATATGAGTGGAGATCATCTGGTTATTTGTGGCATGGTAACAATGTGTGTATAAAGATATGACCTGACACATGTGTCAAATTCCTGTTGACTGACTGCAGAGAAAATGCATTGTAAATTCAACTATTACTGGGTATACTTGCGATTTTGATACAAAGGTAGCTGCTGTAGAGGATTTCTTTCTGGAGCTGGGAGACTATTTTGCAATCACAATGATTTTCACTGATTTTAATTAATGTAAGAAAAGTCATCTTTAGAAAAACAAGCAAATCCCAGCATTCTTCCTTTCCCTTGCCTCCCTTTTCCCAAAGCCACCCTCTGTATGTGGGAAATACCATGTTAATATCTAAAATTGTCAGAATGCACCCAGAAATGGCATTTGAAGGTTTTGATTTTTTTTTTTAAATAAAGTTCATCTTACCACAGAGTACGTCATTGCTGAAACTGAATTTTTGTAAGTGGTTTCATCTTCACCAACTTTCCTACCACCGAACTCTGAAGCAGCTATTTTTAAAATGCTTTTAAAACTGGGTTGGTTTTTTTTTCAACCCACAGTGATCAAATTATCTTGATTTATTACTATCATGGCCATAGAAACGATACAGATGTATTTTAAGCACTCGGAAATTAAAATGGCCTTAACTGTTGCTGTGAATGTCTGTCCTGTTCTTCTTTGTACAGCAATGATTATGCAAAAAGGGTGCAGGAGGTTATTAATTATTCAGGTCCAAGCCTGTTTATCTGGAAGAAGTGTGTATAAAGTTATACTGGAAGTGGTGCTTTCACTGCATGAAGTTGCCAGCTTTGGTAACTTCAGTCCTAACCACTGTCCGTGCTTCCAGTCTCCTAATCGTGTGGCAGAGGTGTCTGAGCCCATTTTACAGATGAGGAATTGAGGAGAAAAGAAACTGAGTGGCTTCCCAGGGCAATACGTGGCATGTGTGACAGGAATGGATGTTGAATACAGCTGATGCTGTCCTCAGCCAGAATCTTAGCAGAAAGCATTCATCCTTTCCAAAGGAGATGAAATTTTCCTTACGGAGACTGAATGATTTTCAGTACTTTGTTTCTTCTTGTTCTCCATGAAACGTAAACTGTAACAATTGAGACTCAAGTATTTGAGGAAGATGTCTGCCAAATTACCAAGCTATGGTTTCGTAAGAAAAACCAGCATCCAAGCTATTGATGAAATAGAGCCTGGGATAATAAGAGGCTTACCAGGGTTCCAAAGACCTCCATTTACATAAATATGCAAAGACATCTGTTACAGTCATGAGTGACCTGCTGGTTTAAACCATCAGCAGGGGAAGCATCGTCGATCACCACTGCCTGCAGTAGCAGGTGCTACTTTAGGCAGCAGGAATTACTGAAGAGGTTTTCGATGAACAAAGACGACCTTTCCACTTGCCAAGAAGAGACAAACGGGAAATCAAAAACACCCGGCACACACCTACGGTCTTGCATTGGTAGCGCGCGGTGAGAGCCCCGCGTGCGCCTCTGCGGCCAGAGCTGTATGTGATCACTCACAGGTATGGTGTGGCTGACACAGCTCCAAAGTTTATGTCTGAGGAGTACTTAGGTCTTTTAAAACCAAACTATTTAAGTCAGATTCCCAAACAGGAATGAATCATCAAGATTTAATGGAAAATGTTCAAAACATATTTATCATCTAAACCCAGTGTTTTTATTACCGGAGTATATGCCCAAAATAGTAATGTAAAACCATCATCCTAAAGGCTGCAATTACTTAAATGAAAAATTGGAGTTTAATTCTTGCTCAGCATAAATGAACAGAGACATTATAATATTACAGCTTTATATAATGCAAGGATATTTGTCTTCCTTGTTGGCTCAAGGTGTATATGGTGTTCTCTCTCTTCCTCTTCCCCTCCGGCCCCATTCATTGCATAACACAGTTTTGTAAGGAAAGAATCTGTCTTCAGTGGATGAACAACTGGACAAAAAGCTGGATTACAAATTCAGAGCTGCAAAAATATTGTAATTTGGTGTGTTATACATGACTGTAATTGCCAGCAATTCTGAAAATGCTCACACGGTAAAGAGGAGTGTCCAAAGAACCTGTAGGAAAGCCACACAAGTAAAGGAGTTGACATTAGAAAAGTCTTCCAATATTTAAAATGCTCCCTCTGACTCTCTCATGTATGTTAAATACTTCTCCTGAATTGTACTAAAAGGTGCAGTACAGCCTCAGTACTTGATTCAGGTATTTAATGGATGCCTCACATTGCGCCGTTACAGCTCTAATAACTTTATGACATCTTTAAATACCTTAACAATGTGTTTTGATAACACATTTCATAGCAAATTGAGATAAAACAAAAGCTGTTCTTTTCTCTCCCTTTGAACAGAGCGTGGATCACACTTCTCGTAAACCTCATCATATTGAGGTTGGGCTAAGATGAGCATAACCAGTGACGAAGTGAATTTCTTGGTGTATCGCTATCTCCAGGAATCGGGTAAATTCTTTGTCTTTCTTCATAGCTTCTGGTCATAAATTAAATGGGGAAATTGCTTTTTTGCATGATATTTCTCTAGGGATGTTACCTTGAGTGTTTCAGACTGATGGACTAAACATTTCTTGCATAGACCTCTGTTTCTTTGAAGTCATGGTCTAGAGCACAATAAAAGTGCAAACATGCACAGGTACAAAATAAGCATTGCAGCTTGGCAAAACAAGAAGTAAATAACATTATGTTAACAAATGCTTTGGTAGTGATATCATGTCAGCCAAAGTAATTTTTGGCAGCACAGGCAAAAAGCACATGTATCTCATATCTTTTTTTTCTTAGATACTTGAAATTGTTTGCATTGGGTTTATGTTGACTCTAAAGAGAAATTTGGGTACAAGTTTCTGATGTTTAGACCATTCTTAGGGTAATTATGTATGTAAACTGATCTGTACAAGTGTCATCATGGCTCTGTCTCCATACCACTTCCACCTCTAGCTGTTTTCATATTGGAAAATACCACAGGGCTTCAAACTCTTAAAAAAAAAAAAGAAACTTCTATTTTGGGTTTACTTTATATATGTAGTGGAAAACATTCTGTTACTGTAGAGATGATAGGGGAGCTGAGAAACATTAACAAAGGATTTGTAACCAACATCACCAACATTTTATTTGGTGTACTGACCCTCTGTTTTGTGTTGGTAAAAGTAGAATTGACTAAAAATATTTCATGTTTCGCATGCTGAAACATACAAACAAATCTGTGGAAAATAGATGTCATCCTGTCAGAAGATTTGAAGCCAATTTTAGAAAAAGCCCTCGAGACCCAAGAGATGTCTTGTACAGAGAACCAGAATCCCAACAGGTAGAAGGTACTGCCTTAGCCTGCTTCCCTTGGTCACTCAAACTGGTACTCATTAGATGCATTATTTTGAGTTGTTTCTTCTTCACTTGCAAGACTATTTCAATCCCAGGAAACTGAATCCCTATGCAAAGAATCTCCACGTCAATAAAGAATGTTTATCATACTTATACATGGTTTGGTTTTTTGAAACGGTTCTTTGGGAGTCCATTGTTGGCCTGTGTTAGCTGTTGTCTCACACTTCCTAATAATGGAGCTTATAAAACATTGTCTAGATCTGATGTGCAAACATATGAAAGAAAAAGAGAAAGTAATGAAACTAAAATTTCATCCAAAGTTTACTTTTAAAAAGAAGCAATTGTGTACTGCCCTGGAAAGAGCTCTTAGACATTATAGCAATGCACCAGTGGATGTAATCAAAGATAAAAAATCCTGGAGTTACTTCACATTGTTATGTTTGGGTGGTAGGAAGGTCTGCATAACAGTGTTTTAATACAGTAGCTTTTCCTGATGTGAAATAAACCCAACCTTTTTTATCCCTCTTGATACATCAGGAGGTGAGTTAATGATGTGTAGTGATTCAGGAGGCTTTACAAGTCAATCAAGAATGGTGGGATCAGCCAAATGTGAGGAAAAAGTCACTCTAGGTAACATCTCCCACAAGCAAGGAATCACTTTTGCCATTTTACAAGGAACTTAACATGCAAATGTATATGTTAATGGCAAGTTGTGCTGCTCTGACATTCTTATCTCTAGAGGGTCAAAAATTTTTATTATTTGATCCACACATACTGAAGATATACACAAAAACATTGTATTTCCACTGTTCTGTTGTATTTTATACACATGAGAGAGTGGAAATTGAGGTTAAATATTTGAAGAAATATTCCAAAATGCTTCAAACTGAGCATATTGAAATCTAAATGCTGGATATGGATGTAGTAGATATACCTGGCAGTTTGTTAGGAATTCCATTCAGCAAACTAGAACTATAACCAGTGATAAATCCACTAATCTGTTAAAAAAGCTTCTTAAAAAAAAAAAAAAAGTTTGAACCTTTTTTACTGCTGTCATTGTTTTTTTCCAAAAGGTTTTTATATCTGTATTTTCAGATGAAGTAAGGCATTAAGACAGAAACTGTTATTCAGCATTTTGGCTTTCCACTGGCTACTATAAATGCCATAAGATGCAACAGCAAATGAAAGCTGTTTAATCCACAGCTTCAGAAATAATGCAGGCCAGATTTAAAGGGCTAGCATTTACATACAGTCTGAGTTCAAACTCCTACAATTTAAGGAGTTTGCCAAAAGCAGGGTTATTACACAGATTATTTGTTAACATTAGATGAACCCAAAGCTTCTAAAAATTTTAATAGATGCAACCATGAATGTTGCTTACAAGACTGCACAAAAGTTCACTTCTTTTTTTTCAGGTATCTATCCTTTAATCTGATCATGTAAAACTTCCAGGCTTTTCCATAAAATCTAGGCAAATGATGGGAGGAAGAGAGAAATAACAAAGGGGGGAAAAAAAAAAAAAGCAAAGTGTCCCTATAATATTTCATGTATTTTGCATCTGCGAGGTACAGAAACACTTGAGATTCTTTGAAGCATTGTAGCAAAGATGCTGAAGGGGGCTCTCAGTTCATTATGAAAATGCTGGCAGGTGATATTTGTAGGAGTTCAGCTCTTATAAACTTGAAGCTAGAAGTGAAATTTCTGTCAGATCCGAAGCCTTGCACAGGAGAGTATTAATAGAGTTGAACTGTCTAAACCATTATTGTTGCTTTTTAACAAACCTTGGCATACTGAGGAGAGTTTCAGTGAACTGGAAAAAGCAAATGTTGTGCCAGAATTTTTAAAGGTTAAATAAGATGATCCAGGTAACTATAGGTCAAGGACAATCATTGGAATGCTGAGACTAAATATCTCCAACAAATCTGAAGAGATGACGCTATTATCCAAATGCCAGCCAGCAAGTTTTTATGGATAATAGATCTTGTCAAACACACTTGATACTGCTTTTTTTCCAAGATCAGAAATGAAATTGACAGAGATAGCTGTGCTGACATTAATACACTTAGACTGCTTTATGACATTTATTTAGTCTTGTTGACACGGTAGTTAAAACCAAAATGAAATAACAGTGAGTAGAATCAGTGTAATCTAGAGTTACCAAATGGATTAAAAATGGGATAACAGAAACATCTTGAAAAGGGATTATATCTGGGGAGTATTCATCTCAGGGGTTACTTCTAGTGGGAACTCACAGGAATCTCTTCTTAGCATAATGCTGTTCATCAGCTTTATTGGTTACCTGGAAGGAAATATAACATGGTTACCAAGTACATCTGCAGGTGCAATGAAATACTAAGTTGTGGCATTTGGTGAGTTATACTGACTGATAATGGGGTTTAATAGAAAAAAGTACAGCCAGGAAGACTGCTTTGAGTTGCCTGCTGCTTAAGGAGCAGACTGGAGGGGATGCCTGGTCCAGGGGCAGTGCAGTCAAATCCCTCCCTTTTAAGACAGGACTGGGACAAGTTAAGGCTCAAATGTTTAGCTGTATTAAAATAAGTAAGTAAATAGTTGCCTCTTCTCACAGGTGACTGTCTCAGTGCTTATCTATGCCCAGAAAATCAAAGCAGTCTATCATCATTTCCATTTGTGCTCCCTGGCTTAATGCCATAGGAAATTCACCATGAAGGTGACTAGGTGTTAAGCACTTCCTCAGTAAGACCATGAATGTCCCTTTCTTGAGATACAAAGAAAACAAGTGTTTATTTTCAGTTCAAGGTTATCTCTTCCCATCCAAAGTCAAGTCTTGCAACGTCTAGTTTTCTCCTTTTTTATTATGAACGTTTTTGGTGCACAATTTAAAGGGGTCATTTTTAAAAGTGCTGAGGCCTTTCAACCATTGTTTGTCTCAGGAGTCAAACTTCTTAAAGGTTGTGTCTATTTGTAGGTGTCTTGATACAAAGTCTACCTTTAAATTAAATGTTGGCCCCAGTTAGGTACATCTATCTTAGAGTGTACAGCCGGTGTGGGGATAGGAGCACACAAAATACTCCTCTGGTGGATGCAGTTAGATCAGCAATGCAGGTGCATTGATGAAAGTGAAACAGGCTATACCAAAGTAGCCACGGTTTTGGCATCCAAATTATGTTAATTACAATTAATTGTAGATAATATTAAGACAAACATAATAATATTGTATTAATTTTGCATCTGAGAAGCATGCTTTTGCTTGCAGCCATCTTCATTGCTGACATAGACTTTCTATTGGGTTTCTTCAGTTTCTGAAAAAAAAATACTGACTTCATGATGCAGAGTTTTCCTGTTCCTTTTTTTTTCCAAAAGAGAATCAGATAATTATTTGTCTTTTGGAATGAAAGTCAGAGCAGTACAACGTAATGAGGAGTGATAAGGATCCCAAGGAAATTTCTGAGAGTTGAGAGAGGATGGCAAAACCAAAGGGAAATCAAATGTCTCACATACTTTCTCATCTAAAATGTGTTGCCATTTGTTGTGAGTGCAAATCCTATCTGTCCAAATGCTACAATAAATTACCTTCCCTACCCAGCCCAACATGTCAATTCAGTTATTAAAGCTTTTCAAATGGAGTATTTTTGATGCATTGATCATTTAACAGTGTTCCCTTTCTAGCATTTATATGCATGCTGCAGTCTGGAATTCTTGTCTGAAAATCAGGTCCCCAGTTGCCTGTGGCTTACACTGTTCTTTAGTAGAACACTTACTGTGACAAATGTCTTGCAATGACTGCTTAGAGTTACGCTTGTGTAAGTTTCCATTTTCGATCAGATTTTTACTTTTTGATTTGAATTTTTCCATGTTTTATGACACATCCTTGATAACTGTTCCCAGTGTATAATCTGCACCATGCACAATCTGTACCACATCTAAGACAATAAAAGCAGTAGCTAGATGCTTTTGCTAAAAAAGATGTCAATGACACCTTTAGATGCTGACTTGGGACAATTTACCATTTTACTTTGGAATTTTCCTTTGTTTTCTTCCCAACCATAAAAATGAAGACAGCTAATAAAAAAAGGCTTTTCCCCTCTGTAAATTCAGGATTTTACCAGCACATTGTTCTGCCTTGTTCATAGTTGACAGATTTTTCTTGTTTTCCTAGAGAAAAAGATTTTCTCTCAGGTTTTAAGCATCAATTCAAGGGCACAGAGCAAAGGGTTTCTGTGAATCACAAAACCCTTTGTAGTTAGGCATGTACAAATATGGGCCTTTCCTGTTAACCACATCCAAGGCATTTTGCCTTTGGAAATTATGAGAGAATCCAAAATGTGGATATTATCATGTTTCTGGAATTTCATCCTTGTGATGAAACTAAATACTAATAGTTGGAGTAGTACTAAATTACTTTTTTTTCCCCAATGACATTTGCAATTTTTTGAGAAGGAAGCAACAAAATTTGAAGGAAACTACCTTTTTTTTTATTGAATAGGTCTCTTTTTCAACTCAGAAATTTTACAGAAAATGTAAATATCACAGTTTGCTTGCGTAAGTTCTCAAGCAGTAGGGAATCACTGAAGATCAGTATTCTGTTCTTTTGAATTGGTGCCTGATGCAACAGTCTTTACTTACATAAGCCTGTGTAATTTTTCTCTGAAGTCCATACTTTGCCTGCGTGAGGTATGTTTAGAGTCTTTTTTGAACAACTTTGTGTGGCACAGAGTCCCTGAGTCACAAACGAGAGACGTGCATGTTGAAAACAATTCAGATTAAGCAAAGCATAAAAGATTGGCATATGTAGGTCAGCTAAATTTGCTTCAAAGCTAACTGCTTCCTTTGTGTAGGAAGACTGCTGTGAGGTAGAAGAGGAATACACAGAGCATGTTTTTTTTCCTAAATTATTAAAATTTAAACCTTGAAGAATAACTCATTAGACGAATGAATCACTTGGTCAATAAAGGCAATTGTCCAGTGTGGCAGTAAAAGCAATAGTGTGCACTAATGGCAAAGTCACTGGGTAATGATTTTTCTTTTGCCTGTTTTTTATGTTTTCTTGCAATTTGGCTCATTAGGCTCGTAGGAGGGCTCAGTCCGGATAGCATCTCAGGAGATGGCAGAATCAGAGAATAGTTGAGGTTGGCAGTTCATCTAATCCATCTCTCCTGCTCAGAGCAGGGTTGGCTGCAGCAAGTTGCCCAGGGCTGTGTCTGGTTAGGTTTTGAATATCTCCTAAGGATCAAGAGTCCACATCTTCACTGGACAGCCAGTTCCAATGCTTTTGTCACCCCTACAGTAAAAAATGCTCTGTTGTGTTTCAGGGCAATGTCACATGTTTCATTTTGTGCCGATTGCCTCCTATCACAGGGCACCACTGGAAAAAGTGTCCATCCTCTTTGCGCCTCCCTCAGGTATTTTTGCGCAGAGGAGAAGCCATCTGTGAGCCATCTCTCTCTCATCTCAGCCTCTCCTTGTATGGCAGATGCACCAGTCCATTGATTATCTGTATGGCTATGGATCATGTTTCACTGGGCTCTCTCCAGGGCGTCCCTGTCTCTCTCATCCTGGGGAGCCCAGACGTGGATACAGCACTCCAGGCCTGTCTCACCAGTGCTGAGCGGAGGGTGAGGATCCCCTCCGGTGACCTTCTGGCAATGCTTTTTGTAGTACAGCTCAGCATGCTCTTGGCTTTCTGTGCTGCAAGGGCACATTGCTGGCTCGTGTTCAAGTAGTCCAACCTCCTGCTCAGCACTGGAGAGGCTCAAAGATCCTTTAAACAACCTATAGAGAAGGGTTTGCAGGGCAGTCGCTGCAGCTTTCCCAAGGCTCTGTACGCAGCTGTGCTCCAAAGGCAGCGATGATGGGAGACCTTTTGTTTGCTGAGGGAAAAATGCATCCTTGAAATGACAGCCTGCCAGGCAAAGATAAAACACACATTTTAGTGTTGATTCAGTAGCAGTCTGTGGCTGCAGTATTTGTGTCGACACGTGTGTTACCACAGTCTCTTGGGCCTGGTGTGTCCTGCCTGCAGCACAGGGTGACTGCAGCTCACGGAGTAAGGACATTTCTGACCTTCCCTTTGTGCAGCTGCTTCTGTGCTGCTGTAACTGGGTGCTGACCAGGCATTACTGAATAAATAAAGTGATACATTTTTCAAGGGCATACATGAAAACTGAGTGTTTATACCTCACCCTGAAGTTTCTGTCTCTCAATTTTCCTGTTTGAAAGCAAAGTTAATACTATGAACAGTACTGCAGCAGATGTTGAATGTTTATAGTCCTAAAATGTGCTGAAATCCTCTGAGTAAAAAGTATTATATGGGTGCTGGGACAATATTTACCATTCTTTTTCAGTTATTTCAGAGTGCTGTTTATGAATTTATGGGTGAATATATATCCCTAAAAGCAGGATGAATGAAATACTAATTGTATTTTTCAGGAACTGGTTATTAAAATGTATACCTTTATACTGGTGTTAAAACTCAAGGTAGGGATTCTTTCAGCTTTTCAGCTGTACAACAGTGAGACTTCAGAGCAAAACAAACACTACTTTTAATTCTCATGGTTTAGCACAGACCTGATTTGTGGGCATGCAGTCCTATTTATATTATGCATTATCCTTTTTAGGGCCAGCCTACTCAATTAAAATAGAATAACTTCAATTTTTGATCCAGATATCTGATTTATTGAAAGTTGGCTATAGAACCAGCCAAGAACCATAGAAGCAAAAGTCACAAGAATTTTCATGAATTATTTTAGATAAATAAGGCCACAGTGTTGTTCTAGGAGTACAATACATGTTTAAGTGACTGGTGGATAAGAACAATTAAGAAATTTGACCCAGGAAATGGTTTGCTTTAAATTTCATAGAAGTCACCTCAGAATGAATGTTCCTATGTGACATGAAACCATCTGTAACAACACATATTTCATTATATATATATATATATATATATATATATATATATATATATATAATGCCTCCAGCATAATATTTTTGTAGTAAAATAGTGTATTGTCAAAAGGGTATATAAGGTATTTTAATAAACCAGAACACTTTTTTTGATATCTGCTCTACTTTTCTGTATTTCTTTTAAACTGGGGAGGTATTGGCTGTATGGTTTCAGAAACAGTGGGCCTTACTCTGAATTTGAAATTATACTTCAGTGCTTGAGAATGGATTATGTTGAAAAGACAAATCCATTTCTAAAATAAGAGCTGTATCATTAGGCAGTTTCTTCTCCGCTAGTAAAGATTTGTTCTCTTTGTAAACAATAAATACATTTTAAGAAAATCAGGGTCAACATTAGAAGGCAACAAGCTTTGTTGAGCTGCAATTCCGGAAACACTTTTCTTTAAACTTAACAAAGCTACAGATCTTGGAAAGGATGAAACTGAGCACCTGTGCAAGTCAAAAGCAAATTGGACACTTTTTTCATAGAGCAGTGAATACGTACTAGCAGTATCTGATGGTTGGCTTCACAAAATCCAAATTCTGTGATGGTGAGAAAAAAAATACTTTTACAGGTAAAGAGGTTATTGGGTTTATCCTACTTTGTTCTGGTAAATTTTCAAAAGAATCTGTTAGTCTGTATGAGACCCATTTTTATGGTTTTATATGCACAGACTTGTGACTTTTGTGACCAGATATCTCTTTATATACAAATGTATAAAAATATTTTCAAATGTTTTGTGGTGCAGTTCAAGAGATCTGTTTGAAAATTTATTTCTATTTACCCTGTTTCGTAATCAGTGCAGAATTTTTAACTTCATGTGAAGGAAAGAAATAGACTGTGTTTTGGGGTTTTGCCATTTGCAAAAGTCTGCTTTCCTCATATTTCCTTCTAGGTCTCTTCACAGTTTTCTAAACTCGGCTATTTCAATTTTTCTTTGGCCTGAAAGTTGCCGTACAGGGTTGGATCTTGGACACTGAGCAAACACAGTGATTTTGAAGTTACACAAACATAAACAATTACCCTTTTACAAATTTATTCCATGGCACAAATTTTGGTTCTGATCACTTCATGTCCTGTTTTTTAAAGCTTGCAAAACCACAGTATTTTTAGGGTATTAAGAAAATAGCATGTGGGGTAGAAGACAGATGTCTAAAGGTCAAGATGACTTTGCTGGCAAAACCAGTGCAGTCCTACACATTTCTCACTTTACTGCTTTTCAGTTTGAGTCTCCAGGCCCAGTGGAGCTTTGCAAGTTTTGCTAATAACCTCTGTGCTGAGAATGTTCTGCCTGCACAGCCATGACATTAACAGACACCCCTCCTCACACCCATCCTGTGTTAGGGCTCCGTCTGTAGTCACCAGCCCCTGACCCTTCCTGGTGTCAGATTCCTGAACGTCCCCTGAGGGTCAGCTCTGGTGCCCTACTTGCCACCACTTCGAGGTGTATGTTAGAACAGAGAGAAGAAGGAAAGCATATACAACTGTGGAAGTCTTTTCTATAAACGTGATCCCTATATTTATGCATGTCTCTGGATGTTTGGTTACACAGACAGGGCTAAAAGATAACAACATCCCATGAATTCAGAAGGAAAATATTATTTTCGTCCTTGTGGCCTTGGTAAGCTGTTTCAAACTTTGCCCATAGTTGCAGTAAATTGCTAGATCTGTACTGATACTTGCAGTTTTCATTCTCATTTACACAGAGTGTGTGAAACAGGATTACTTCAGAGCTTGTTTTCAAGAGATTTTTATAAGTTCCTCTTTCCATTGCTTGTGTTCTGTTTTCTGTCTGTATCGTATTTCTCTCTTTGTTAATTTGCAGCCCTCAGAAAGGCTTAAACAGTGAGTGCCAAGTACCACTCATCAAAAGATCATTTCCAAGTTGTATTAATCTTTTCCAACATACTTTCCCGCATGAAAAAGAAAAAAAAGTACCTGCCAAAAACATTCTTTGGCACATAATAAAGTCATTTTGGGTAGCAGACATTTACTCTGAATTCTTGGCAGAAGGTGAACAGGTCCAATATCCAAGAAAAAAGGGCGTAACATTTAATATTAGTGAATAATCATAACTGTAAAACTTTGGGTAACTAGACATACTGTAATTTTACCTACAGCTAGGAATCCTTTCTTTAAAATTTCCCAGTGACTGTGAAAGAGCTTGTAATACCGAGCACATTTCCCAGGGTTCTGGAAATAATTTTAATCTTTTAGCAATCCTAATCTTGAAACAAATGTGCAAGCCCTATTGTTCAGCTGATTCTTCTAAAAATATATTTAAATTGCAGTTCTCTATTTTAAATTGCTAATGCGTGTCCTTGTTAAGCCCTTTATGTAATTGCAAAGGTAAGTCTTCAAAATAAGCAAACACTGCCAAAAACAGAGAGATGCTCTGGGATGTACTACTGAGAAACAAAAACCTCAACTGAGAGAAAAATCTCAGTCTGCTGTGAATGACACACAAGATCTGGCATAGGATTCTTGTCCACTGTTATTTTTTGTAATTGTTAGTAGAATCTTACCAGTGGCTTAGGGCACCAGATGCTTACTGTGACCAAACATATTTCGAAGAAACCAGTTGCCCTTTTTGTAAAGCCTTCAAGTATATGTGCACTGGGAGTTTATGACCGTATTTTTATGGATACATAATTCAGTTCAGACAAAAATCTAAGGATAAGCAAGGATAGGGATCCATGTTGCATTCTCAGTTCTCACTCAGTACATCATATAGAAGAGAAAATACTGAGCTAGATGGCAGCTGCAGTCAAGTACAGTGAAGAGCATCACTGTATTCTCTCAGGCAATGGGAAAGAAATTGCATCACTTGCCTCAGGAGCTAGATTAGCGTGTGCTAGACCCTGAATTAAGAAAATACAGTTGCTCTAACTTAAGTTGTTTTCTCCTGGTTTTGCATACAGAAATTCCATTCAAATCTGCTGTTAGTGATATATGTGCCTTGCTTGTCTACACTGATAAATCTAGACCTACAGAAGTCTTCATTTAACATTGACTGTATTGTACATCATTCATTTTTGGAGGAAATTACTTTGTTTGTGGTCGTATTTCACCAGGGTTTTTTTTTTTCTGTTTTGTTTTGGTTTTTTTTTACTTTTTTTTTTTAGCTGCTGTGATGGTGCTCTAATTTATTTCAGAACACCACATTGCACCACTCTGCCCTTCTTGCCTTCCTGCTTACATGGCACTCCCAGGACCCAGACGTCAAACTTCGGATGAATGTTTTTCCACTGCTTGCATCTGGTTTCTTTGGCAAACAGTTGTGCAGGCAGCTTTGGAGTTACTTGGGTTTGGGAACATGGTGGAGCAGCTGATGGGGATTGTGTGTGGACGTCTGCTCCTCCTGCGCATGATTTTCTTTTGACTCATGATGCAGTGGAATATTTCTACTTCATGTGTCTGCATCTCCTGGGAGTTTTGCCCATATACCCATTTATGGTCATGAAGATGACTTTTCTTTGCCCCTTGCAAACTTTTTTTTTTTTGCCCTGCAGCCTTTTATATAGTTATACAGGCCTTCTGTTCTTGTATTAAATGTACTTTGGTCAAAGTCTCAGCAGAAGTGCCACAGGTGCAAGACTTACCTTAAAGAAAACAAGCTCTTCTGCAGCCAGAAAACTTGAGATTGCTGGTGGATCCCATTATAGCAGCTTCAGGTTGATTCTGCTGAACCAGTAGTTATAATAATTTCTAAACCCTTGCTTATTTTTGTCTCCTCTACCTGCCAAATACTTTGAAGGGGAACACTGTGTTACTTCAGAGGTGAGGATTGAAGGAGCTTGCATTGGAAATTTCAAAAAAGAAAGGCAACACAATGGCAGAGAAATCAATTAAGCAAGAAGTGCTAGTTATTTCCATGTGGAGATGGTTAAATTGTTGGAGGAAAAAAGGGATTGTCAGATAGTTTATTCCTTTTCTTTTGTTTTGCTTCTCTTTTTCTTTTAAAGTAATGACATCACTAATTTAGTGATTTCCAGAAATTGAAGTTAAGATCTGTGTATATGGAAACCTCAGTCTGGACTGCTTGAGTTAAAGAAATAGGAAAATTTATTGAAGGAAATGACAGAGATCTCCATATAAAATGTCACTGTTTTCCAGAAAAGAGGGCCACACTGGGCATTAGTTATACAAAGTGATAGTATATTAGTTATACAAAGATTTGTAGGAGTGGCTTGTTACTTGTGTTGTTACAGTGTTGGGATAGAGGCTGTTCATCATCAAGATGCCCAAAGTGTATGGGAAAGGCAATCTGATTTTCATAATTCTCTATTCTCTGTTTCATTGTACAGTAGGAAATGTTTCAGTGAAGGATCTTACAGTGTGAGTAATTGAACCAAGTAAGTTTCAAATAACTGAAAAACACCTGTTTTTCAAAAATTATTTGTACAGCAAACTATTTAGGTTAACCAGAAAAAACTAAGCCCATTTAGCTCACAAACAGAAAACTTTGTTCAACAGATCACTTCTCTCTTGCTCATCAGGGCATCCCCAAAGTAACTCCCAAGTAACCAGTGAGGACTGAAACAGTTCAAAGGTCGTTGCTTCCACAAACCCCTCTTCTGTCATTCCCCTCACCTGTACAAATACAGCAGGAGGTACTGTAGCTGCTACAATTCAAGGTTGCAGTTTTACAAAGACATGCTTTTTGTGGAGCTAAAGAGATTGGGAAATGAAAGGAACGCTTGGTAGACGTCAGTTTTAGCTGGAGCTGCGAGTGCCAAGTGAACCAGCGTGGGGAGTACTCAGCATCACCCCAGGTGTGAGTCTAAAAGGAGGAATGCTTTGCTCCCAGAAGAGATGAGACACATCACTGGAGAAGAAAAGTCACTCCCTGGGCTGTGTGGCTCCCCAGTTGCCTTTTCTACACCTACGTTTGACAGGCATTTCTGATGTGAGCCAGGCATATTGTAAACAATTAAAACTATGTAGCCTTCAGATCAAACAAGCGTGCAACAAGCATCATTATGTTCATTAAATAAAACCTTGTCATTTTATGATCAATGACAAATCTATCTTCAAAGGGAAGCCATTTTTAACTGAAAAAGGAACAGCCAAAGGAAAAACCCTCCATCATCTCCATTTTTGCAGTTATAGCAAAACCTATCAGTGAAATTTTGCAAAACACAGTCCTACATATGCATTTTTTGGCACTGCCTAGGGCAAGAATTCCCAAACGGCTGTGTATGTACCACAGAGAGTATATACAGACACCTCAGTGTGGGAAAAGATATAGCACAGAACCAGGACCTGTTACCACTGTCAGTACAAAAAAAGTGTAGGAATCTCTCAATTAGGAATATCAGTCAGTTTTCAAGTCTGTTTGTGACTTGTGTAAAAATTTTTGAGATTGGGGGATCATTTAAGTAATTGTTTTCTGCATTCATTACTTCTTCTCTGCTTTTATGCTCTGTGAAATACTTCAAGTCCAGCTGTTTCACTGTTGATAAGTCACCTCCATTCATACCAAGATCATCCCAAGATGAATTTTTTCTGCACAAGAATTTTTTTCTGCACTGTTCATTTGGATATATTTTTCATTTATGATAATGTATTTACAGATTATGCATAGCTTGATGGGTTCTGTTTTCCCATCTTTTTTGAGGCAGAAAAATCCTGGAAGCCATTCCCTCAAGTCTGCTGAAAGATGCCATTTAGAGCACTGGTCATGTCACAGCGATAGCAACTGGTTCACTGCTGTGAAACCTGTTCAGTGTGTGGCAGTGCTTTCTCCTCTTCAGCCCTTTGTGTTCATGCTTTTAACCTTAAAAGCTCATAGTCTCACTGCATGTGTCTTCAAAGGGTATATTGCACTAAGATTTTGCTTACTGGTGCTATCTGAACAGAAATTATTGTTTCGCAGAGTGATCATTGCAGTCACCAGCGACAGGATTTGTGAGAAGGGATGCGTACAGACATGGATTTGCAACTTTCATTCATTTCACTGCTGCCATGGCATTTTCAGTTTGTCTGCTGTAATTTCATGTCACCCCCACCACATCCTTCCTTCAGATCCCCACTTGCAGAGCACCTTCTGTCTCTGCTCATGCTCCCCAACTGCCTTGACAGACTGGAAGTGGGGGTGGTGCTTGTGTCTTGGCTTTGTGTCCCCAGTGTAGTTTCATGATCTTAGAAGGAGGGCCTGGTTAACAAGCTAGCTTTTTTTTTTTTTTAATTGCCTTTGTTTAATAGAAATCACCTTTTCATAAGACTAAACGATGGAGCTGCAGCTTTGCTGTGTATTTTAGTGTAGTTCAATGCAGAGCCCTGAAGAGAACTGATGACATGTGGTAACTATAAAAGTAATAAAGCTCGGGTGATTCTTCAGTGTTATCAGAAACCTCATGTAGGTACAGCTTCATTGAGGATTTTGTTGACTGTGTGAGGGGGTTTTAAAACCATTTATTTTCAAATGAGCCTTATATAACTGCTGTGGTAATACAAGAAATCAGGAGGGAATTAGCTATCTGTTGGAGGACTGGTTGGCATATTTCTGTTGTTTTGGTTTTTTTTAAAACTACAGTTGTACTGGGTGCATTTTTTCAAGAGGTGTGAGGAGCACTATGTCCATCAGCACCCACTTAAAACAGTTTTGTGCCATTGATTTTTTTGTTAATGGGATCTTGTCTGATAAAATTTTAGGAAGTTTCTCACAGCTTCTCAGTGAGTGAGATTGCTTCTCAGTGAGTGAGATTGCTTCTCAGTGAGTGAGATTGCTTCTCAGTGAGTGAGATTGCTTCTCAGTGGCAGTGTACCAGGAGTTTTGTGTTTCCTCATGTAAGAGGTGCTTTGGTAATAGTTTCTCAGCATCCAGAGAAACAGTAAGATAGCATGTTTCATTGCAAAAACACAACTGAGTTTTGTAATGAAAAGTTTCTTCTCTCACCTGCTATGAGGTGAGTTGTGTTGTTCTCTGGGGATCAGAACAGAACAAAGAGGTTTAGCTGTGTGCTCAATCATCTGTCTCCTGGCAAAGATGGGGCTTGAGATATGCCAGCAGCCAGCTAAAAAGTCTGTAAGATACAAAATGCAATAATGAGATGTAAAATGTCGTACTTAAGATTTATGTCTGCCATAGATCCACAGTCATGATATTCCACTTTTTTACTTTTTCCCTCCATGTTTGTTGGTTGCCATTTTTATGCCATCCACCAGTTGTTTCAATCAGAGACTATGTTACAGTTTTCTGAGCTGTTGACTTGGAAACTAGCTGGGACAGCAGCTCAATTTTCTCTATTCTTACGTAGATTTACTGATTTATCTGTCATGTATTTTTACGTTCATTCTGTTTTAAGAAAATTGTGTTACCATTGTTGATTAACTCAAATACACATAAATATCAATTTAGAGGAGTCTGATTCTCTAATTCTGCTGGTTAGTTTTATGCCATGTATTTATAGATACACATAGAGGTTTCAGTGTTCAATGATTAGGCCCTAGACCTCTCAGGTGCAGGCTCTGTATGCTCAGTGCTTGATTTCTTCCTCATTGTGGTTCCCAGTAATGTGCTTAGATGTCCTACAAAACTAATAACCAGGGAAAAACACTGCCCTGCAGATCTTACAGTCTATTTCACAGCAGGAGGTCCAGCAGCTCATAAACTAGACCAGGACATAAAGAGCAATACAGAATAAGAAATTGGCCTAGGGATTACATAAATGATACTGCAGTTTTTCAGTGGCAGTTTTTTATCTGTCCTTTTTTAATGCCTTGTGATCCTATGGAATTCTGTTCATAGGTGGACCTGCCATTTCCTAAAAAGTGTCCAAAGCATCCCAAGTATCCCCCAAAACTGGGAGAGCGCCAGGAAGGAAAATTAGGGTGGGAGGGGAGAGAGTGGAAGCTGTTAGCAGGAAAAAGAGAAAAGCAGCAGCAAAATAAAATATGTAGGGGGAAGGGGAGAATCAGCGAAATACATACCTTGGTTTCAAATGTGGGAGGCATTCTGTTTTTCAGCTTGTTTTTGCTAGCTATCTCTGTTAATAATTGAGCTAGCTGGGAAAAGCATTTTGAAAAGAGAGAAAGCAAGCACTACTGTCAAGCAAGCCCAAAATCACATCCCCAGCCTGCACACAATTGAACATTGCAGTGATATAGGGGAAATCCCTTAACGGACAAAACTATAAATGAAACTGGTGTTGACAAGGGGAAGAGGCACAGCTATATTTAACGGAAGTATTTTCATTTGAAAGCTGCTTTCTTTTTCTTTTTTGGGGGGTTTGTTGTTTGTTGTTTTTTCTTGTCTAGTTGGTGGAGACGATGAGAGCTCTTCCTGTTTGAGACAGTGCATGGGTGGTTTCCCCAAGGCTTTTAATGTTAGATTAATGCTCTGGAGACAGTGTGATGATAAATGGGTTCCTACAGTTATGTCTACATCCTGTTCCCCCTCCCCCTCCCACAGCTGCCCCTCTGTACAGACTCTCTGCAGCGCTCGCCTCCGTACCCAGCAACAGTTCTGAGCACCTTCAGCCAGAACTAAAGGCAGCACTCTTTAAAATTTGTCTGCCAAATTTGTTTAATTTTCAGTGCTGTCGCCTTCATTGTCACTTACGTACTCAAACAATGACAAAAATGAAACAGGGAAGAGAAAGACTTCTGGCTGAAGTACAGGCCACCTCACTAGCTTGTCATCTGCTGTGTGGCAGATCCCAGTTAATTACTTTTGCTATTGCTGTTCACATACAGTAAATAGGTTTACAGGGGTGGCCTTTCTCTAGTTTCACATTTTAACGGCAGCGCTCTGCCCATCATATTGTACTGAGCAATAAATGAGCAGAGGATTTGTAATCTTTTCCCTGGTGTAAGGGAATGGCTCCTCTGTGTCAGCTGCATTTATGCCTTGATTTTATACAACTTGCATGCTGGTAGGGATTTAAGTGTGCAGCTTCAGCCAACACCCAGCACTGAAATTCAGCAAGGGAAGTGGAGATTTGAGGCACTTTTTTTAGCTGGACCTGCCCTTGTGGCGATTGCTGATATTTACGTGTTTTGGGGGGTTTTGTTTCAGTTAGTGCAGTTATTTTTCTCTGCATGCATTTCCATTTCTATATGGCTTCCCCTGTATGTGGGGGAGGGCGGGGGGGGGATGGGCAGTCGGGGTGGCTCAGGTTGACCTCCCCAGCTCCGAGCAGCCAGCCCACACCCTTCTGCTTACGCGGCAGCATCTCGTAGATCTCAAGACAGAATTATTTTTAGACCGTGAAGGTGTATCTGCCTGGTGCATTTAGATTTCATATCATGGCTTCCTTTTCCTGCTCTCAGGTTTCTCCCACTCGGCCTTTACCTTCGGTATCGAGAGCCACATCAGCCAGTCCAACATCAACGGAACACTAGTGCCACCTGCCGCACTCATCTCCATCCTCCAGAAGGGGCTCCAGTATGTGGAGGCCGAGATCAGCATCAATGAAGTAAGTGCCACTGCTGCCACTGCTGCCAGCTGCCACTGCTGCCACCACCGCCACCGCCGCACGCTGGGACGTGCCGAGCAGCGCACCCCAGCAGCCCCGGCACCAGCCGCTGCCCAGCTTCTCCTGGTTTAATTTTATTCCTTGTGCTTTGCCACATCCCAGCAGAGGGCCAGAAAGCTCTGGAATGGAGACGTGTTTCTGGTTTTTTAGCTGTGGCAGGGAGGCGTTCTCTACGCTGCTTACCCGGGGTTTCGTGGTGTTTCTGCTACCCCAGCCAACAAATCCAGGGCGTACAGGTTCTTGCTGCAAACAAGAAAAAGTGCCTGTGCTTGCAGCCTTGCGTTTTCAAGGTCATAGCAGAATTTGGCAGGAAAAACCTGCAGCATAGGTTAAAACTTCACTCCCTGACACGTCCTAGCAGGCAACACTGTTCACAAGCCATGAGAAGCCTGATCAGAAATCCACAGAGGTCACTGGAGAGTGATGTCAGTGTCTTTGACCTAAATCATATGAGATGAGGCATCATGTACATGTTGAAACAGTTGCATGTAAACTCTCAGTGTGGCTGGGGTGCAGGTTTTCTGTAGATATTGTATGAACAGCCACAGACTGTCTCTGTTCTGCTTGAGCTGCCAGTGGAAACAAAGGAGGGATGTGGGAAAAGCCAGTGGTTTTGCCCTTCCAACCTTAAAGACATGGTGCTTTGAGAGGGAATGAAGCGTGACAGATAAGCAAGTGCTGCATTACAAGATTTTTATGATAGATATTTCTGATTGACAAACATCTGTAATAAATAATAATACAGAGAAGCTACTGCTTTTTCCTCTATACCTGAATGTAGCATGTGAACAGCATGGGTGAGAACAAAGGAATATAAAATAGAGAAAAGGCTGTGTTGTTTGCAATGTGTAGTTTGGAAACTTTTGTTTTTATTCAGACATTCTGTGTGTTTTTTCTTCTTGTGACTCAATACCATGTATAAGATTTGTATATGTGTTATTTTGTAATTGGGGCAATAACATTTGACATTCATGCCAAGCTGCACTTTCATGCAGTTTTAATAACAAACCAGTGTTAGGAAGAAGCTGTCTCAATTTGCTGCTACTTAACATTTTGCCCCATGCCTGAAACTGGAGCTACACAGTTAGAAAGGTCCAGCTCTAAAGCACCCATATCAGGTCAGGTTGTAGGGGCCTGCACTTACCCAGCTTCAAGACTTCCCCTAAAATGAGAGAATAGTCTGAAAATATGCCTGTTGTCACCATTAAGATTTATGTTGCTCTCTCATCATGGTTTGAGTCAGGTTGAACGGGGCCCTGAGCAACATGATCTAGTAGAAGGTGTCCTTGCCACAACAGCAATGTTGGAACTGTATGGCCTTTAAGGTCCTTTCCAACCCAAGCCATTCTATGATCCTGTTCAAATACATACTGTTAAGTATGTTGTTGCAAAGCAAAGGCCATTCATGCTACATCTGAATCCCAGGAAGGGCTACTACCATAGATGCTTCCCTTTGTGTTACTTTTCTATGTGTATTACTTCAGAGTGACAAGTAATCAGTGAGTCTGTAAACTAGTGTGTATAAAATTATTGTTTGTGATCTGTTAAAGGGCAGTTGTGTAAATAGTCCAGTGAGCGCATTTACAGATGAAAATGTAAGGTGTCAGGATCTGTTGGTAAATATTTTGTTTATTGTGTAGCAAGAATTTGAGTCAAGATTCAAATAAATTTTGGCAGACACATAAAAAAAATATTGAGGAGAAAGAGATTATGGTTTCTTCTCTAATGACTGTCTCCTCCTTTTTCTTCCCCATGAGGAAACAAATATGAATTATCTTAATATTGTAATTATAAGGAGTAATGCAACAAATAGGTCAGCAGAAGCATACCAGTCAGGCAAGCAGCTATTTTTCTATATTAATGTTCTCACCTATAGAAGATTATATTGTTTGTCAGCTGCATTATCTATCTGTATCCTATTCTTACTTGCTCTTTCTCAAGAGCAAATCTTTCAGCATCAGATCATTATTATTTCAAAGAATTGAAGGGAGTTTGCAGAAGATTGGAAAAATTGCACTTTATCAAGACTACTAAAATCTTTCCCCTATATTTAAGATAACAGAAAAGTGAAAGTGAAGAAAAGCTAAGTCAATATACCCTGTATTGAGTCTTCAACAGCCCCTAAAAGTTTACTCAATTAGTTGTTGAAGCTAAAGACTAAGTTACAGAAATCAAAATGAAAGTCATAACTATTGTTAATAATATAGTGGAATAAAAGAAAAATAAAGGTAAGGCTGTCTTGTATGATCAGCTACAACCGATGGTAGTGGGTTGAAAAACACTGCATAAGAAACCACTGAATTTGTGCATACATCATGTTTTGGCTGAGGTTCATTATACATCATCTGCTTCCATTCCATTCCTATGCTCCTGCAAGTGTAGGAGAAAACAAACAATTTAACCAAAGTCTGTTTGCCTTTATCTTGGCTTTAGCCATGACTGTTTTTTCAAACAGAAAACAAAGTGAAACTTTTTGTCTGTGGTCAGACATATTTTTTACACAGCCTAACTCCTTTTGCATCTATAAAGCATTTATAGGATAGAACACTCTATAAAATTCCAACAAATTACTTTTTGACTGATCAGACTTCTGAGTGGACCATGCGTGCCACCATCACAGATCTGAGAGAGAGGCAGTCCACAGTCCTCTGGCCCTGTTAGTTAAGTCAAAGCGTTGTATTTTCACACGGCGTCATTTTGTGATTCTTTGCCGCCTGAGTGGTGAAGATCCTAAACCTGGGCCTTCCCTTTTGCTCATTTTCCCTGCAGGATGGTACAGTATTTGATGGCAGGCCAATAGAGTCCCTGTCTCTGATAGACGCGGTGATGCCCGATGTCGTTCAGACCCGACAGCAAGCCTTCAGAGAGAAGCTAGCGCAGCAACAAGCCAGCGCCGCGGCAGCGGCGGCAGCCACGGCGGCCACAGCGGGAGCCACGACGACTGCTGTTTCCCAGCAGAACACACCAAAGAACGGAGAAGCCACTGTGAATGGAGAGGAGAATGGGGCACATGCAATAAGTAAGCCAACATGCAGCTGCCTGCCACTGCTGGGTGGTTTGTGTTTTAATAATATTCTCGTACTTAGTTGCAGGGTGGGGTGCAAGGTGTGCTTTCTGCATGGTGGTAGAACTAGGGGCAATCATTCCAGGAGGGTGGGGCATTTCTTAAAAGGCTGCTGAGTAAAAATGATGTTTCACATCACAGTGCTGTGTTCTACCTGTCTCTAACCATCTGAAAACTTCAGATATGTTCAGAATTGCAAGTTGCAGACAGAATCAAGAAGCGGAGCCGTATGCTCTCTCCTTGGAGCAGGCTACCCAGACTTTCTTATCAGCCTTCTAGATGCTTTTAGATATTGGATATAAACTGGGCTGTAGTCAAAGCTTGTCATTTTGGCTAGGCCGAGAGAGATGGGATGAGAGGCTGGGCCCTTGTCTTGGTTTAAAAGACAGGTGTCTGCCAAGGGAGGCAGGAGCCTCCGTTGGAACGGAGAATATGACCCCCTTGCCTTCAAATTATTATGACTTTGAAATTAAGGGGCCTTCAGCCAAAGATATGGGAAAAGGAGTAACAGTTCTTTACTGGTATGTATATGCATAACAAGGCAAAACAAACAACTGCACTGGCAGCAGCAGCAGACAGAAGCACAAACCCAGTCTCAGCTTCCTCTGGGCTGTCAGGCGCGTTTCCCTTGGCTGCAGTTCCGGGCATGGCCGGCAGGGGCGCTGCTGGCTCCCGGCCGGGCAGGGCAGGGTGGGTGCAGGGGTTCCTCCACGGCTGCAGGGGGCGCTGTGGCACGAGCTCAGCCGCCTCTCCACGCGGGAATGGCACCTCCGCCAGCGGAAGGGATGGGAAAAGGGGCTTGCTTTACAAACCCACAGGAGCAGTAGGTCCCGTGCCTCTTTGGAGAGCAAAATGAGGGGTAACAGGGACCTTGGAAGCAGCAAGGGTAGAAGACGTCAGGAGACGGAGCCTCACAGGGGTGGTGAATTTTCCCCACAGAGATCGCAACCTGTTTCCCCTCCAGGCTTTGATGCAGACAAATGAGAGAGAGTGAGGGACTGCACTCAGCCCCTTCCACCTCCCACTATCTCTGCCCCTCCAAGAGAAGGCACTCAGCTAATAGAGTAGCTGGCCACACCCTTCCCCTATAGTGTGGCAACTTCTTTTGTCTCTCTTATGTACCTGTTGTTATTGTCCCTTATCATATGGGAGAAAATTCCCTGAGGGAAAGAAAACAAAAGGAGTAATTCTAACTTCCAACAGACCTACAAGCCCTATCTATCTGTGTAATTGTTGTGTGACCAGTGCATAGCCTTGTGCAGTAGCTGTTCTGTGATCATCCATAGCCTTGGCATGGACCTTGGCCCAGTTTGGCATGCTCCAGCTTCCATTTTTACAGGATGTGGCCAAGCACAGAAGCATCCATAGCCTTACTGTCATGGTCATTAGCCCAGTTTGAACTATACCAGCTATCCATTCCTGTACAGCATTGCCAAGCACACATGCCAAGGACTATTCCCAGCAAGCAGCTTGGATGCAGCCAACCTGTCTTGAAGGCATAGAGCAAAATTGTTCTCAGCCTTAATAGCACGTGCTTATTCATACGGTCCACTGCAAGAATCCAATTCAAGGTCCTACCTTCCTGAGATTTCCTTACTCTTTGGGAGCAGTCGGTTCTCAAGAGCACTCAATTCACCTTTGTTCATGGGTGACTAAGGGAGACTGCACTTATATATTAATCATCCAAAATCAGACATTTCTGACCTGGAGTGGGACCTACCTTCTTGTGAAACCAAATCCTGATGACTTGCTAACACTGTGGGGCAGATGGGATCACTGCTTCTGGTTTCTGTGTGCAAGGCCCATTGCGGACCGGCTGACTTCTGAAACCAGCCCTTACTGCCCAGGTGTCTTACAAGAAAACTCTAGGGGAACATGCATGGCAGGTTCTGTAGGAAGTCTTAACAGCTCTTTGGCTTAGACAAGGTCAGGACTGTGGTCATGTTACAGATTTTATTAGTTCTGCAATGTAGATACCCTTATCGGTCTCCACTTTCTCTTTGATCTGAATAGATTCCTCTGTGGGTCAGTGAGAATAACACTTTCAAAACAGGTTTTCCTTCAGAGAATTCCAGTTAGACGGGTTAGTTTCTCCCATAAAACTGCAGTTATTTAAATAACATTTTTATTTGAGAAAGCAAATGTAAAAAAGATCTGAACATTTTAAAAATATTAATCTGTTCTTAGACTATGGGTTGTGTATGTTTTACTTTCAACTAACCCTCTGCTTTGAACCTTTAATCATTTCATCTATGAAGGGGTGCAAGCAGAAATTAAAGTACTGTTAAATGTATCAAATGCTGACATTTTGTTTGTTGACACATCTTCAGCTGACATGTGAAAATTTTACGGGAATGTTTTGCTGTCTCAGGGCCAGAAAAACAGAAAGTCTTAAAGTAGAAAACTGATCCATCAGTTCATCATTAAAAGAGAAACACTCAGATGTATTTCCTTCTGATCCAAAAAAAATATACCTACTATTGTATTGACAAAAAGAAAGCCTTAAAGATCAATTCATGTTTATAGCCACACTGTAAGCCTTGATATCTCAAATCTGACATTTTCTAATTAAAAAAAATTATAATTCTCACAGCTGTTTTTAATAGAGGGCTTTTCACAAACAGTTGCAGACCTTTTCTTGGAATGTTGAGAAAGACTTTTCCTGGGAGAAAGAAATAATCATGAGTAGAAAAGACTGCTGATATGAAAGCTGTGAGAAACTTCCCGAACCTTAATTTTTACTGTTGTTGTATTCCACAGACCTGGCATATATTGGCACAGGCTTAAATGATGTGCTAGTCCTTAGTTATAACCTGGAAGTCGCCCAAATACCAGGCTTTCAAAAAAGGTGGAATGGGTGGAGCGGGAGGAAGAGATGTCTTTGAGAAATTACCTAGTTTGCATTTATTCTGGCATGGAGTTCTCCCTGACACTCTTAAGTCTTTCCAAAAAAGTTTCAAAATATTTAATATTGTATGATAAGTTTTTGTATGTGGCATTACCAGTACAATATGACAGATTTAAGAAAGAGAGGAGACAGAAAACATGAAAACAGTTTGAGGTGCAGATTCAAATACTGAATAAAAAAGTTGCTGCCTTGTCTTGTTGCTTCCCAAGTAATGTTCTCAGTTTTAAGTCACTTTAAATGTTACAGGAAAAGATAAAAGTCAGCATGTAAAAATGGAGCCAAACTTTGGATTGTTTTCCAATACAAATATTTTTAGAGTAATTTGTTTCATTATATTTTCAAGGATTGGTTTAGGTTTACAAAAAATAAAGCTCTGGAAGGAGGACTAAGCCCTGTTCCTTTATAAAAACTACAGCCATAAAGAACAACTTTAGTGAAAGGCCTCTTAAATATTTAAGTAGAAAAAAAAAAAGAAAAAGAAAAAATATATTTCCTAAGAAAAGAAGGGGTTAGCACTCGTAAAATCCTAAAAATATCTATTTCTTTTCTTTGGAGGAAATAGTATTATTTACCAGCGTGTTAGAATTTTTCTTTTTACACTAAAAAAACCCCTCAATCTTAATACTTTGGGGTAATATGACTTCTAATTTCCAGTCATTTGGGACTTCTTATACATTTCAGGAAAAGAATTATAATGTAGACTATAACCAAAGATTCTCTGGCCTTTAGAAAAATGTTTTGTGTTAACATTTGGGCTGAGTCCTTCCCTATGTGACCTGCAGACTTAGGTTTTTCACCTGAGGCTCTGCTGCAGTTAGTAGAAATGCCTTCTCTGTTAGAGAACCCCCTCAGGGCAATTTTGTGCAAATAAGATCTTAACCAAAGCTTTCTGCTTGGAAGGTACTTTAGAACAAAAGAAGCCTGTTCTTGATGGTTACTGCATCTCACTTATCTATTCATTCTCATTCCCCATGCATACATGGTAGCTGCATCCATAGGAAAGTCAAATTTCCAGGTGAGGCCAGGGCTCCCGAGAGCTCATGCTGCATAAGGAGCTTGTCACTCTTGAGAGCGTGCCCGTTTGCGCTCAGGGCTTTCTGCAGTTTTTTTGTTGTTACCATCATCGTATCAGTCATACACTGCGAGTGTCTGTGTGAATCTGAGGAGAGCCTGAGGCAGTATCACAGAGGCATGAACTGTCCTGTTTGTTCAATGGGGCGTTTTAAGTTTAGTGCTGAACAGTAACACTCTAAATATGAATGTTCCTGACTACTGATGCAAGTAGGGAGAAAACACATAAAATGTAACAGTGGCAAATAATTTTGAAAGGCTTCTCATCCTTCCCTCTCTTTTCTCATAAACCACCAAAACTATTCTGTAAAAAATCGTATTTGGAAGATACAATACAAAATAATTCTGCAGGTATTTCATTGCTCTCAGAGGCCAGTTGGTCTTGCATGTACTGATCCAGGTATCAGCTAAACAAGGTTTCTTTTTCACAGCACAGCTATTCATGGGGTTTTTTCACAGCAGTTGATAGCATTCAAAGTATGTGTCTAGGTTTTTCCATTTGGCCATATACAAATGAAAAATATTCCTGAGTATCAGATGGCTTTGTTCTGATAGCACTTCTTGACTCTGGGACCTTGGATTAATGCTGCTCCCCAGCTGTCATTTGGTTTTAATCGAGAGCAAAAAGCATCCCTGCCCTTAGAGCCAGGCAGGTAACAGTAGGATCCTATGTCGTAGGCATAGCATCTCATTTAAATTTTTCAAATTAAAGTGCTTGAAACATCTTGATTTACCCCCAGCTTCCAGCTCACACTGTGAAGAGGACACAGATGAATGCATAACCTTTGTCATGCTGCTGTTTTTCTCGTGAAAATATGCTTTAAGCATGGTGAATCTGTGCTGTGCTGAGCAGTAGAGGATTGTGAGTTCTAGGCTTGTATCTTCTGGTGGATTTTAATAGTGCTTCACTCTTCAGTGCCTGACTTCTTGGAATATCAAAAATCCCAGCTGCTGGTGTCAGGCTAAATCTTGAGTATTGGTATATCTCAACAGTATTCAGTTTAGTAGTCTTACACATAGGGAGTTATCAAGGACGATGCTTAACATAGGGACTCAGCAAAGGTTTGGATTTTACAAATAGGCTTTTCCAGTGTTTATGCAGCAAGTTTATAGGTAATGAATATAACCAAAATATAGATATTTTTCATTAGAAATAAGCTGTCAAACTACTGTTGGTTGTTTCTTGAGTTTAATACTTGATTCTATGTAACTCCTGTAGATTCCCTCCACCGGGGGTGTAGATCTGGCACTGACATAGTTTTAGGGTGCTAACCAAATACACAATGAGAAGTGCTGACTTCTCATACAGTTAGGGTGCTAACTCAGCATAGGTTAGGCAGAGCCAAACCAGGTATGTGAAAGCCCAGGTAAGGGTAGAAATCTAGAGATCTTCCTCCCAATGGCGCTTGTGCAGTGTCACAGTCTGTTTCACCAGCTGATGGGCAATAGCTTAGCAGAGTTGGAGTATCAGGACAGGTGGCTGATTTTAAATGCCATAAACAAGCAGCAGTAAGAGAGCATAATTATTCTACTTGCAAACCTATGGATCTTCATATGTGATTGAAGAATGACTAACTGGAGAGACTTAACCCAGAAAGACATCTTGCATTTTGATCAGTCAGAGCTGATCAGCTGGCCAAGGCATTGGTTAGGTAGCAGGAGGCTGCCAGCTACCTGCTCTTGGATGTGCTTTCTGCAAAATGGGCCACACTTGTGTGTTTAGTAGCATCTGGTGTCTGCTGTTTCAGTGTGTCACCTGTCCTTGGATGGTGTCTTGTTTGCAGAGAATAATAATCTTGTAGTGCTGCCAGGAAGTGTAGCTGGAGCTTAATGAGGAAGATTTATACTGAAGCAGAGGAAGTCTGAAGTAAAAATATGGTTCATGATGCAAGTTGGAATGAGTTGTTGTTACTAAGAGAAATCCATCATTTTAAATTCACTTTTTCTTGCTTAAGACAATAAAGGAACTTTATAAAAGCGATGAGTCTGAAGAACCGCGGAGTTACAGCATGCAGGTTAAGAAATCTATGACTCATTTGGTACCTTTTTATGTATTATGATATCCTTGAGAAGGTGATCGTTCACCATTCCCCTGATGTGCTCCAGGAATGAAGCCCCTCCTCAGTATATTTTGTGTCTGTGAGTAGCACAGATACTACTTATAGGAGACTGTGTAAGAAAATAAAAATGCTTAATGTTATTTTTTAAAATTAAAAAATTTTAGTAAATCTGTAAGTCACTTTTAGTGAGGCCAGCTTCAAAAGAAAAACTACACTGAACTAAATCCTGAGTATTTGAGGGATGAAAAGCTATGTAGATTTACACAAAATGTTTTGGAAAGCTCTACATTTTGAGGAAATGTCATAAATTTGAATGGCCAGAGAGAAGCAAGTGGAGTAATATTGTCAGTGACACAGCACAGAGTATTAATTTTGGTGTATATGCTGCTGTAAGCTTCAGGCCTTGTGAAGCTAGCATGATTTTAAAACAGACCTAACTGCATCTTGTAAACTATTTATTCTGCTATATCTCCTTACAGATAATCATTCAAAGCCAATGGAAATTGACGGGGATGTTGAAATTCCTCCCAACAAAGCAACAGTCCTTCGGGGCCATGAATCAGAGGTGTTCATCTGTGCCTGGAACCCTGTCAGTGACCTGCTAGCATCTGGGTAAGACAGACAGTGACTCAAACCAGCTGCTGCAATTAGAGAGTATTTAGAGATGCAGGAACTTGCAAGTGTATTTGGGATGTGAATGAGTATTCTCTGGGCTGTTTTATCAGCCTGCAACAGTGTTTTTTTCAGCAGTACCATACCTTTATAACTGCTAAGTAATTACAAGGTGATGACAAATATGAAGAATTTGTACATTTATGATGTAAATTCTGTGGCCCTAAATACACACAATTTTTTAGAAATATTTTTTAATCATTCTGGATAATTTCTCAGAATAGTTGGTGCTTGTGTAATCTAGTGCTCTTGTTATTGATTCACACTGGGCTCTCAGAAAGTTGTTGGCATCCACTGGGTTTTTTCAGAGGTCTGGAGATGAGTGTGCTTCAGAGTGGACCTAAGTTTGTTCAGTGAGCTGAACAGTAAGCAGAGGTGTAAGGGAATGTTGTGGTTTAGTGTCATTGGAAGGGAGTCCAGTTTATCCTCTGCAGGACTGCTCTGCAATGACCACCAGAGCATCCTAAGTGAGATGATCAGGAGACTGACTTACAAAAGCACTTTTGATCCAAACAAAATCACGATTGTAAACATACCCCAGGAGCTGTATGCAGGCACTGGTGGAACCTGTGTTCATACTTAAAGTTAAACCTTAACATGGAGACTAGATTTAAGAAATCTAACTGGGAACATGGAGTAAAGCTGATCATAGTTTGAGGAGGTAAATCACTCAAAGTTACTTAGCAGTATTGGGATACTTTCCTCACAAGGAAGAGGAAAGTCCTTATTTTATTTCTAGCTTTTTTGCAAGATTATCAGAATAGTCTTCTTACTTACTTCACTTAGTACATTATATAAATAGAAAAGAAAAATAAAATTAATTCTGTGTTGGATGAATAGCAGATATCTCCAAGAGTGTGAAGATAGAAATTTCAAAAAAATAATTTCAGACAACAAACTGGGATTTTGGGAACCAGAATCCTGCTGAGTATGCTTTTTTTTTAACATCTAGGTCTCATAGTACTTTTAGCATCTGTAGTACTAATATCTTCATTTATCAATTTTAAGCAAGTCAGTGCTTGCTAAGGTGGACTGCTTCCCTAGGATCCATGGTGCACAGTCCTGGTGTGCATAATTTAAATGGTGGAGCATTTCATAAACCAGAGTATGTGTTGCAGTGTGTGTTTAACTTTGCCTCAGGGTGCTAAGCATTGGTGGATGGATCCCTGGGTAGTGGTATCTTACAGGTAGACCAGTAGCTTCAGGTAAACCTGGAGCATGATAATCAGAACCATTAGTCAGATTCCTGAGCCAGAGGAATACCCTCTCACTAGTAATACCACTAAGCTTTACCCTTCAGTGTAATAGATCTTTCATAAAGAGCTTTGCTAGTGACCGTGGAGGCACATAAATGCACACGTGGTTGCAAAGTACAATCATGTGCTTTAGTCACACTAATAGCAGTGCAATGACAATGCAAATAAATTAGATCCACATGCATCTTGGTCAGATTTTAGCCTGCTTGTAAGAAATGAGGTAGGGGTAATTCAGCAGCCAGTGCCTGGTGAAGCTTAGTGACTGAAATGGCAGAGAATGCACAGAAGAAAGTGAAACTGAAGGAAGAGAGCTGAGTGAGTGATTATGCCACTGCACAAAGAAGCCTTTGTCTGGTATGACAGTGCAAGCATTTATCTACAGGTAAACTCCATGTTACAGCAGCAGTTAAACAAGGGAGAGAAATTCCCCGAGATCCACAGTATACTGCAGTTCTGTTTGCCCTTTACAAAGTAATGATTAAAGAAAAGAATACTGCAGTTAGTCTGATGAGTGAGCATCAGATTGTTAGATTCTGTAACAGCCATATTGTGCTGCCCAGTCAATGCTTTTCTTCGGGTTTCCCATCTGCTTGATTGAACCCATCTTAAAAAACACATTTCAAAACCTAGCTATTAAATAGAGGAAATAATAACATATTTGTTTTATTTATAAAGTGACTAATTGAATCTCAGTTAATGACAATGTATTTTCCTGAAGCCTTGTTACACAGGCAATAGATTTTTCTAACAACTAGCAGCAGCAGTTTAGACAGCAACCTGATGTAATCCTCAACTAAAAAAATAATGCAGGTTCAGAACCTAATCTGAAGCAAGCTGTTTAAAAGAAATGTAGAATGAATTACCTAAAACTAGAGCACTGGTTTCCAGATTTAGTGACTATCTCACTGAGAGAAAGGGATTTTGATATTTAATGTCATATCTACTCAGTTTTCCTAGTGTGTGAAGACTAGCATGGTAATATATACTCTCCGGGCTTTGCAAACAGCTATTTCAAAATAAAACAGAGAGACAGAAATTTCTCTGATCAAATAGCTAGAAAAATATATTCTGCAGCTGCTCTTCCCCCTCCACCACACACATAACCCTTAAAGCTGAGGATGGGGGAGACTAGAAATACCAGTAAAGGCTATCAGAGGCATGACTGTCACCAGATGCCTATGAAAAGAATGCTTAGATGTTATGAACAGAAGCATTATAATAATAGAGTGAAGTGTGTGCATACAGCCATGGAAGATGATTAACTACACTTTATGAAGGAAGTCCACATTCCAAAGCAAATAATTGCATAGAGTGTTTTGGACAGGTGAAAAATACGAAAAAAAGAGGTGCTTGGTTAAATCTCAAGATTTGGCCATTCCCAGCCATAAACCCAAAGACTGGTATCTTCCACTAGTTATCTTTCAATATCTAAGTTTTAATTTCATGACACATTTAAATTGTTGCAGATGGTTATGTTCCCTGTGTAGTGAAGAAATCCATTATAGCTGCATCCACATTAGTAAACTAACTGTGCCTGGGAATATTCCTGGGCACTGAGGCCAGCTGGCACAGAATGGCTGCTGTCTGTGCTAGCAAACTGCCCTGGCTGCCAAACAAACTGCACACTGGGAATCCTCTCTGGACATTGTAACCACCAAGCCATGCCCAGGAGTAATTCAGAGAGAACATCAGAGACCCAAGCAAGAGTGCTAATTAAAACAAGCCAAGGGAATTTGGCCAGGGAATAACCTGTCAGTTTGCTTGCACAGGTCATCGTGGTCCAGTGACACAGAGTGTTCTGAACATGCTTGAATTTCCCAGTGTGGAAGTGGATGGACTGTGAATGTCAAGGCTGCTAGAGCCTTGAACTCCAAAACCTTTTCCAGTTGAACTTAGGATGTTTTTGTCATTGTGTTCCACTGCTGCTTCCAACAGTGTGTTCTGTTCTGTGACATCCAGCCTTGCCCTTCAAGTAATTCACACAGCCATGAAGCAGAGGGACCTGGCCTCAGTCCCAAAACCAGCAGTAGGTTTCTTTGCTTATCAGCTAATCTATGCCAGCCTCTCTCATACAGAGAGGCTGTGGCTTGTCTCTTGCAAACCACTCTGTGCACCTTTTGCTCTCCCTAGTCAGCAAAGTAATTATCCATAAAAGCTGTTGTCTGAGATCTTTCAGTTCTGGCTGTCTCTCAGAAGCAAGAGAAGATGTTTCCAGGCTATCTACTGTCATCATTTCTGGGTTTTAGATGTAGTACTTAAGGTTACTGTACTCCTCATATCAGTGGTTTAGGATCCACTGTAAATTACCTTTCAGAATAATCCTTTTGACTTACCAGGTTGAGGGTGTTAATTTCAGACACCACCCCTCAATGTCAGTGCCAGATTAAGTGCTTACTTGCTAGCAGGGGACTCTTTGGACTGGTTTCCTCAGTGATCAACTCCATGAATGCAAAGTGGTCAGCTATTAGGAGAGGTAGACTTGAATAGCCTGTAGCAGGGAATAACGTTGTAGAATCAGAGGAGAAGAGATCTGAGTCAGGACACCTGTGAGGCACTTCCTTCTACTAACTGCCTAGGAAGAGTAAGCACTTAGTAAGAAACATGCTTTGTTAAGGAAATGCTAGATGTCCAAAAAAAAAAAAAAAAAGAGGAATTTCCTTCCCATAATTCTTTTAATAATATCTCTTAAAATAAAATAATAAAAACTCTAACCCATTGGAGCCAGAACTAGTAAATACACATTAGCAATATTGCTTCTCCAAATAACAGTGATTTTAAGTCTTGTAGCTGAAGATTAAAAATACCAAGGTTCAACAACCATCTTGCAAAATTCTTAACCCAGCTGCAGCCCTTACAACCTCTGTGCCCGCAGTTACAGAATGGTGATTTTATATGTCACAAATGAAATTCCACAAACATTTGTCCACCTTGATTCATGAACCTACTGGGGCAGGAGAGCATGAAATAAAATCCTTTCAGAACTAGCCTTCCTAAAATTTGGCAGTACTCTTCCACAGTGCAGAGAAGTATACCTCTTACTCAAGTGTTCGTGACTTGCATGTTGGAATGAGCTGCTTTATCATGTAGATAGAAATGCTTCTGTGGGCAAAGGAGATTAAATATCTTTCTGAATTGTGCTTGAACTGTGCTCCTCTAATAAGGCAGGGTTCACTGAATCATTCAACAGAAATCAGAATACTTTCCAGAGCATTCTCTGGACTCTTTTTTTTTTTTTTTTTTTTCCCCAGCAACAAAAGGGAAGACACGCAAATACCCTTGCTGCACACTGGTAGGCTTATAAAGCCTCTCTGCAGGGACACATAATAGCTTATGTAGCTTTGGGAGAAGAAAAGGGAAAAACAAAATTAAAATACTGGAAAATAAGATTGCCCGGGCCTTGCCAGAAAACTGACTAAATAAAACTGTTGAAAAACACAACATAACCCTTTTAGAACTAGCAAATAGGATATTGTATTTGATAGCCAAGTGACTGAGTACTTTATTCACAGGGTCCAATAACAAACTGAATTATTACAATGAAGGCAGGACAGTCCTGCAGTCTTATATAGGAGAGAAGCCAGGTCTGAAGGAATTTCCTACTTAACATGTTAACCAGTGAAGCAGTCCTTTAAAGACTTATGTTCCCATCCTTGTTAATTACCACAGTTAAAAATGTTCCTTAACTTCTGAGCCTCATGATTAACTTGGTTAATTTTCTAGCCAACATATGCAAAAATGTCAGTTTTCCAGACCTCTGAAGAAGTAAGAGTGTATATTACAGCCACAGCTATGTGGTGGCAAAAATTACCCTGATCTGAATTATTTCTTAATCACTAATGTGAAGATATGTCTTGAAAGTTAAAGAGTGGCTTTACAGGAGTAGCTGGGTTCAAAACCCTGGCCAGCCATCACATCTCAGCTTGGCACAAAAGGTTCACAGGAGATGGGGCACATTCCCCCTGCATGCCATTACCCAGAAGAGCTCAGAGCTCCTGATACAGGCAGAGAGGTGTTTGCTTTTATAGTTGAAACGTTTGTGTAAAATTAGGCTAAATTATTAGTAAAATAATACACAGAGATCAATGGAGTTCCATAATTGCTTGGTCAATATTTGCATTCAAAGACATGTCAAGTGTTGAAAGTTTGCCTGGTATTCTGACTATTAGTAATTAAAATGCTTTACTTGTAGACCAAAAGAAAATCTAGTATTCTCTTGTGATGGATTTTGCTTTCAGTAAAACATGGCTTATCAAAGCAAAAATGGGTCTCAAGTGGATCCATTTCTTCAATGGATCTTTGAAGAAAGACTTTTTCTCCTTGATAGTATATAGGAAAGAAAGTTTTTTTGTCATTGCTTTAAAAAAAAGGAAAAGCTAACGCATCAGATGTAATGAAATTACAGTGAAATTTCATCTACACTGTATGAATTCTTGCAGGTATGAGAAAGAGAAAGATGTTAACTCTGCTCCAAGTTTCTACTGCGTGTAAATGAAAATTGCTTTCTGGACAAAACAAACAATCCAGGAAATTTGGTTTTGGTCATTGTTGTTGTTTTAAAAGATGAAGGAGGACAAAAAAAAATCCCAGTAAACTTTTAAAGTGGATTTTCTTCCACTCCATGGCAAATTTATCTCTGAATCTCAGAGATATTTTTCAGTAGAATAAAGATTTATGCAAAGTCAAAATAAATATATTATTTACAAGTAGATAATGATGAACTCTCCCCAAAACCTTTTCTAAGCAAAATCAGGGTTTCAGTTTCAGCCTGCATTAAAAACACCTCTGTGGAAAATAATTGGTCTATAAAATAGGTCAAAATCCTGATGCTGCTTCTGTCTTGTTCTATTATGGCAGTACTTATTTTGCCACTTTTTCAGACAGACAAGCTACAGACAGTCACTCTAAGTTGCCCCAGACTAACTCAGTTATGGTGATGCCAGCTTTAGGTATGTAGTGCAAAATGTAGACAGAGAGTTTATGAAAAGTTTTGGATAAAACTTCCCTGAATAAACGAAATTACTATGACAGGTATGATTTAAATATGTGTTGGCATTTTTTAAAAAGTACACAGAGTACAGAAAGAGTTGGAAAGAAAAAATTGCTTAAAGGCTTGTAATGCCCTGATCTGTTCAGCAGGTTTAGGGAAAGGTGGTTGGATCTACTCTGGGCAGTGCACAGGAGAATCATCAGAATTCTCAGGAGGTTCAAAACAACTTCTACTTGCAAAATTTGGAACACTTCAATATAATAGGGCCCTCCCCTAGGTGAGCTTCTGCTAATTCCAGCACCAAAGTCTTACCACCTGTGTTTTGCACTGAGCCAGAACGTTGCCAGCAGCCCCATGCAGTCAGATGCTCCCATTACAGTACAGGCCAGCGGCTCTTGTTCCTCCAATCTCCTGCAAGGCTGTAATGTTGTCTCAATGAAAACAGAAATACAGGCTTTTACGCTGTTTGCTAGGTCAACATGAGGAGTTTTCAACTTATTTTCGTAATTGCTTTATAGATCCGGAGACTCAACGGCCAGGATATGGAATCTCAATGAAAACAGCAACAGCGGTTCCACTCAGCTAGTGTTGAGGCACTGCATAAGAGAAGGAGGACATGATGTCCCCAGCAATAAAGATGTGACTTCATTGGACTGGAATGTAAGCTAACTTCTAAGACTGTGCATGGTTTTTAACTGTCTAAATTTAATTCCAAGGCAATTACAGTTGCTGCTCCATATCTTTCATATCTGAGGTGACCAGAAGCTCTGTCCTAACCTACTGACCTCTTGTTTCAAATACTCGTAATAGGCTGAACTTTCTCCTACATGCTGTAATTTTCCAGGACTGTTGCCATCTTCGAGCTTAACAATGATATATTTATATCTCTATTTTAGGAGCATGGGTAAAAATAAACTTAGCTAGCGTTAAGAACAAAGATTAAACAAACAATCTATGTAAGCCTCATTAATAATGTATTTGCATCTCATACTTACTTTATTTTGTCACGTAAGGAGATAAAAGCACCAGTGAAGCTTTTTCTGAGGTTGGACCCCAGATCCTCTCATTTGAATTATGCTGTGCACAGCAAAATTAAATCAGTGTTCACATTGTTTTCTTTGTCTTGATAGGAGCATGTGTAGTTATTCTGTCCTTACCTTCTGGATGAAACTGTCTTGCCTGATCCCTTTTTGACTTTCATCCTGCAAAACCTCCTATCTTAGATAATGTGCTCACGCACAAAGAATATTGAAGTGAGCAGAGAGGACAGGTATTGTTGAGAATCCTCAGTCTCTGGGCAGTGCCTTTGGACAGCTCTTAATTGTTGCCAAAAAAACTTACAAGACCCTGCAGAAACCTTAATTACTTCAAGCTAATTTTCATTCTGTCTGTTTTGCTGATATTAGTACAGACAGAGTGATCACATTAGTCTTGTTTTCATAGGAAAACAGATTAATTAAGTACCAGGAAGGATTTTCAGCATTTAAGTACAGTCTCAGTTGTTGGCCAGAGATCAAGTTTCGATTAATCTTTGCTGCAGTATTGTCCTTCAGGTGAGCTAGGTGCTTCACAAAGTTAAAGATAAGGCCACTGCACGAGTCACCTTTCCCCTGTGTATTTTGTATTTGCACAATGAAATAAGTTGGTGAATAGTACAGAAAGTAGGGGTAGGTCATGGAAGCAAATAAAACTCAAGCTTGTGTTTATTACTTGTTTCCTGTGGATATTAGAGTGAAGAAAAACAGTTGAGAAAAAAATGCATCTAGGAGTAAGAAAAGAGAAATTGAAAGGGGAAAGCATGCAATGACTGCAGAACAGTTAGGAGAAGATTTGTCCAAAACCCTCTAGTGTTTACTGTAGTAGTTCCTTTCCTTCCAGACTTCATTGGTACTTTGTGCTTGCATTGTACTAGTACTTGAGGTAGGGAAATGTTCCTAATTCAAATACTTCAAGTGCTTCCAACTTACTTTGAGTTTCCCAAAGCATGTGAATTACCAGCCACAAATTAGGATAAACTGTGTATCTAAGTTCCTGAGCTTTTCTTTTTCTCTTTTTGCCCTTTATCACCTTTCTTCTCATCACTGGTCCAAAGAAGTGTACGTCACAGTGAGCTTCGCTTATGTTATGATATTTTCCCCCCTACATTATTGTATATTTGAGTTAAATTTACAAGTGCTCTGAGTCAATGTTTTTGGAAGATTGGAGTGGGCATATGTTTTAAAGTATTATTTCATGGTTTTTTCTAATTTTATAGTCATCAAGCTAGACATGCCATCTGCCTTTATTGTTTATTTAGAACCATAATATTAATCTTATTTCCCTATGAAATATTCACACTGGTGGTATTGAATTCTTCTCTGGTTTATGTGACTTATGTGACATAAAGGTTATAGGAAAGGTTATTTCTGGAGGTCATATTCAGATCATGCCCTTTGATACCATGGATAGGATTCATCTCCTGTAGGTTTAACCTTGTAAGCTAGTCCTCTAAACTCACCTTAAGTCAGCAGAAACAGAGACACGTGCCTTCATATTGGATTGGGCACAATCTAAAGCAGACCCGTTCATGAGTTACACTCCAGAGCTGTAGTAACATGATGCTGTCAGTAATGGAGGGAGACTCGATGGCGCTCCTGAACTAACTCCTAACTTCTGCATGTCTGGAGATAAATGGGATGAATCTCACTCTTAATCCAAGTTCTGAAATGTTGAAAAACTAAATACCCTGCTTCAACAGTGTCACCAGATGGCCGAGTCAAGTTCTGTTTTAATTATTCTGATTCTGGCCCAATCACACCAGCTTCACTGGCTGCACAGGACACAGCCTTCTGTGAAGGGTTCCTTCCAGAATGCATGTAACTTGATGATCAGATTCATGGGCTTTTTTCCTCCTCATTGGGACCCATTGATCCATTTTTTTTTTCATCATGGTAGTGTGCCCACGAGCACATGTGGGAGTCTGTGTTCAGACAAGTAGAAAGCAATTCCCTGGTGGTAGATAACATTTGAGGTGTTCACCCTGAGTGTATGTGGCTTGGGGTCTTCTTTCAAGTAGAGGTGCTTGAGTTTCACTGAACTTGGATTTAGTCTGGGTTTAGGTCATCTGTTGATGTTTTGTAGGTCCTTTATGTCTAAGAAGTAGTATCTGTTTGTTAAGTGGAAGAAGCCCATAGAACTTGTTCAATCTTGTTTTCTTTTTCTAATCTTTTTTATTAAATGGCTCATATCTGATGGTATAGCCCAGTATTTCACTGCATGTTAGAGGATTTTATTTTCTCTGTGCTGTCTGAAGTAATAACCTTTAGTTCAAATCGTAGCATAATTGTCTCAATGAGTGGACTCAGAATCATAAATCATAATTAGCAAACCTTTAAAAAGAAAGAAGAAGGTTGGTTGAAACAGATTTTATCTCATAGCCACCTTTGCCATATTTATATATTCCAACAGAGTGATGGAACACTATTGGCTACAGGCTCATATGATGGTTTTGCAAGAATATGGACAGAAGATGGTAAGTCAAACATTTATTGTTCTTAAGCATCAAACAGCAGTGAGTTGTAATTTGACCAGTTTGTAAAGAGATTGTAATAATAACCTGTTCTTTATTCCAGGTAACCTTGCAAGCACCTTAGGTCAACATAAAGGTCCAATATTTGCCCTGAAGTGGAACAAAAAGGGGAATTATATTTTAAGTGCTGGTGTTGATAAAGTGAGTTTTCTCATTGTTCTAACATATAATTATACTGATGAGTGAGCTTGTGCTGCTAAATTCCGTAAGATTATTTTCTTCTTCTCCAGGCACCCTGGAGAGTTTACATTTCTTTAATATATTTTACTGCATGTTGATTACATTTTTGAAGCTGCATAAATGTATACTATTTTCATGGAAAATACTTAACTTTAAAAAAAATAGTGTAAAATTGCATCTTGAGTGTGTCTCTCTTAAAGAAGGAACAGCTTCCAGTACTTATATTTGTAGTTTTGTCAGCTATTTATGGGAAGAAAGTGATCTTAAAGATGCCACACCTTTTAGCTCATCTAATTGTTGAAACACTTTTATTTGAATAAAATATATATGGCTTCCTCTGGAAATATGCAAAAAGATATGGTTCTGAACTGAAAATCAAGCAAAACATAGTAGTTACAACTAAGTGCACATTAGAGATTAAAATGAACAGCTGACTGATGATCCATTAAAACTGAAACTGCAAAGTACACAGCATTCATCTTGCCTAACTTTCAGTGTCTAAAAATTAGATGCATGTGTCATCCTTGGCTTCCTTTATAAAATTCAGAGAGAAAAATGACACTTTCAAGGGATAGGCTGCATGGCCTGTGTTCCAGTGAGATGCACTGACAGTGCTTCTCTCCAGCAGCTGGCAGAGGGGAGTCCAGCTGAGATTTGTACATTTGTAAACTCAGTGAATCCCTATATTTTTGTATCCTTCTGAAAACGGAAGCTTTAATACTGACTTATATTCAGCTACACTGATTTCCCAATTGTAATTCCATTGCTCCGGCAAACTTACATTCTCAATAAAAGCAGCATTTCTTTAGGTGATCCATTATCAGCAAGATGATGCATCCTTAATTTCTTTCCTGGAAGTATATGCTCCCAATAAATTGATAATTCACTCAGAAGGTGGTATTGAGCTCTACAGGGGACACACTCACGTGTGCTGTGAGTATAGATTAAACCTGTAGTAAGCCAATTACACCTGAGTCTGTCCCACCTCAGTGGCAAGAAGTGTTGTGTACTCTGCTGATAGAAAAACATTTCACTTGTTGCTTTGTTACCAATGGGGTTCTGCATTGTTTTGAAGTAGAATTCAACTTGCATCTTTTGAAAAGGAAAAAAGTGTTCTTTAAAGAGCATAACTGAAACTTTTTTTTCAATATGCTTATTAAAAATGTATAGTGTTGTCTTCTAGCATTATTCAGAGAGAGTATGCCTGTTCTTCATAGTTATATTGCTTCTTCTGTAGGCATGATAGGTCTTTATCTACACTTAGATTATTATTCTGTAATACCAAGAAGTAATTTCTAGTTTTCCCACTGTTTAGCACGCAAGGGTCTCTGTAGTCAATAATTTTATCAGTTCATCATTTAGGATTGCTTCTTTGTGAGGGTACTATTTTTTATGGTTTTGAGGGTTTTTTTGAGCTGAACAGTCACTAATCTTTCTTTTCCACCCTTTCTTTGGATGCAGACAACAATAATTTGGGATGCTCACACAGGAGAAGCTAAACAGCAATTTCCTTTCCATTCAGGTACTTTTTGCACAGCTCTTGTTAGGAAAATGAAATGCAGTTTTTAATTCTGTCAATGTATTTTATCCATATCTGCCAGAGAAAAGTTTCAATCAAGTTTTTTTGTGCTTTAACTATCCTGAGTATCATGGCTTGTGGGTTTATTCTTGTTTCACAAAGACACAGTTCTGTGAGAATCAGCTTTGAAAGCCGATTTTAGGAGAGGGTTTGTACACCAGCCATGTCTACCTAACTGAGCAGTCCTGTTGTTATCTATATGCTTGAATAGTACCAGGTGGTGATTCATGAAGAGAACTTTCAGTGGGGGTGTCTGGGGTCTTTTCAATTCTCTCTGCTCCTGTTCAATGAAGCTGGTTTGAGGCAGAAGCAGGCAGACCTCTCATGCACTTTGCATTCACCACTGCACTCACAAAGGTCCTCAGAATTTCTTAGCTTTTAATTTTAACTTGAATTTCTTCAATATTTGCTTTCTCTGATTATTAGAAATCAGTTGCCAGGCTTGAGTTTCAAAACCTTGCTGCAGCAAAATGCTATTAGGATGGTTACTTGTAGAACTGTTTCAAGAAGACAGGAGATGTCACAGGTACTAAATAATCTTGAATAACAGACAGTCATTGACATAATCTGAAATTCACCTGAGACCAGACTTGTAAGATGATGGCTGAATTTGTGATCTGAAGTGACTACGTTTTCATAGTGAAGAATTTTAAAGGGGTATAGTAAAACTGAGTTTAAAGCCATGAGAGCCTTCTGGATTCTGATGCAAGAGGTGCTCATCTTCCTAGTTCACTGTAATTAATCAATTTTTAACTACAACAAGCTTTCACAGTGGTGTTTAAAAACATATTTCAATACTAATTTTAAAACATTATTTTGCACATGCTTTTCAACTCAAACTGTTCTTATTCTCACATTTACACTGATGTGAATAATGTGCTGTAGCAATCTAAATGGTTACTCAGCAGTAGACAGAAAGTATGTCCATGGGCACAGCAAATCCATACTCTGCATTTTTGTCACTCGTCTCCTCATTTATTAATGCAGCTGTTGGTTTAGAGGAGTTGATGTCTGCTGACAGATTTTCTCACTGTGGCATTTATTTATCTACCATAACTGTTCCATAACAGCAAACTGTGCACATAGAGTAATTTTGTTAATGAGACTCTTAATCCTCTGATCCCTAGCTAGTAATCTAAATAGTTGTGGATTCAGAACTTGATTTCCCCTTCAGAATCATGCTCACTGACACACAAGCTGTCTTAGCAGTGATGTGCATCAAGGACAAATCACCCCATCCCCTTCTTAGCAAGTTGAAAACTCAGCTGTATCTACCAATACAATGTGTTCATGTGCATGAAAAGAGAGAGACACAGAGACACAACTGAAGTGTAGAAGTGGATAAGCTAATATTTTTAAATTTTTTTTCACTCTTTCATATATGTTTTCATAAGGAAGTAAAGCAGTTATTAAGGAAATGCTGTTGAGGAAATTTTTGATTGGAGAAAGCATGTATCCTACAAAACCTTCTTAAAATCAGCCAGACTCTCTACTCACTTTGTTCTCACAAGTCTAAAGCCACAAAGACCTCACCTTGTCCTCTTTGCATCACCAGGACAAACTAACAGCAAATTCTTTTCCATATCTGGAATCTGAAAACTTTGTCTACACTAGGATTAAAGGTGGCATTTTAACAATTAAAAGTCTAGTCTAGGCAGGATACACCTCCTTTGACACATACTTCTTTGAAGTCTGGAGGTAGTCTGTAAAAAACATAAGGTTTTTTTACTGTGCGCTTCTTTATAACAACTGGTTTAGTTTAAACCACATGGAGAAAACTGTCATCTTAAAATATGTAAGGAAAAGTTCCTTTGTCTGGGTGTTGAAGGCCTCCATATTATTGGTGTTCCCATGTAATTTTTAAGGTTTTTAGTTCAAAATATGTTACTATGCAGATAAGTAGCTTCTAGGGTTTCATTATGTTTTGCAAAACTATGAATCATCATAGGGCATTTGATCAAAATACATATTCACTAAACTTATTTATTTATAAAGGAGCTAAATAATCCAGTTTTGACATTTACTGATAGATAAAGACTGATGTCTATGCTTGCAGAAACATGTTGTTAAATTGACTCCAAAAGAGGTGTTTGTGTGGCCAGTTTTAACCATCTGGTTGTGTAGAGACAGGACAAGGGGTGAATGGATTCAAATTAAAAGACAGAAGGTTTAGATTAGATATCAGAAGAAATTCTTTACTGTGAGGGTGGTGAGGCACTGCATCAGGCTGCCCAGGGAAGCCCAGGTTGGATGGAGCTCTGAGTGATCTGGTCTAGTAAGAGATGTCCCTGTCCACATCAGGGAGCTGGAACTGGGTGTTCTTTAGGGTCCCTTCCAATCTAAGCCATTCTATAATTCTGTGATCCAGTTGCTCTAAATCACACTTAAATTTGTTCTGAAAAAGCCTAAATTACCAGATAATTATTGTTACACTCTCATTTTTGGTTTTTATTTTAGCTTTGTTTTTTAAGGATTTTTTGCTGCTTTTATTATGATATGTTATTATATTCTAATTGTTTTTATGCAATTGGATGGTATCCTGTGGTTTTGGAAATACTTTGGCAATTTGATTATTTGCATCAGGAACTATGTTTGTTTGATTTTTTTTCAAACCTTTTCATGTAGTTGCATATCCAGTAAACATATGCCTGAGTACACCAATAAATGAATCAGTATTAATTATCAGCACTTTATGATTTAAATTATGCTGCAGTGTAAATCCATAGCTTTGGGTGCCAACAGCTCTCTGAAAAAGTTTTTGACTCATACATATCATAGTAGATATTAGCCCTGGAGGCATATTGCTATTAATGATTATTTTTTATTTGCTTTGAAATAGGAATACAAAGCTTGTAGCATAAAAAGAAAGGCAAACAGGCAGTTAAAGAAAGATCTTTGATTGTTTCCTGATCCTCATTCATGTTCATTGGAAAACTCAAAAGTAGTCTGCTTTTCTCACACAAACTTCCTTTATATTTCTGCAGGGTAGTAATTCCTTCCCTGTCATAAAGAATTATTGAGCTTTTACATTAATACTGAAAAAAGCCCTTGTCTATGAAACAGTGTCAGCCTTTCATTCTCATTTAGGAGCTACCTGATGATTCAGATGGTGATATGGATCTATTTTGTTTTGTAGTTCATAAAAATTATAATAGGATAAACATATTTAAATGTAACAGGCTTGTCAGAACAGATATCTTTTCACCTCTGTATTCACCAAAGTGTCTTTCTAAACACATTTGAGGAAGGAATTTCTTGGTTTCATTTTAATCATGAATTTGCATTGTATCTTTGCCAGGAAGAGATCCAACTTTGTTTCCTATATGCTGGTCTCATCCTAGCACACTTGCTTCTCACAAGAGAGTGCTGAGAATGAAGATTTCTCTATTTTAGCAAGTCTTATGTCATCCTCTGGAGGGCAGCTAAACTCTATCCTGAGGGAAAAAGCCCAAGCAGCAATCATAGAAACACAAGCAAGCTGTTTGCCAGGAACTTCCTCCTGCTCCTGCTCGCACTCTGCAGTGACATGCTGGAAGAGTTGCTTGGGGATTTTTCCCATTCTTTTTGCAAAGAGAGTGTGTGTGTGTGTGTGTGTCTGTCTGTCTGTCTGTCTGTCTGTGTCTGTGTCTGTGTGTCTGTCTGTGTCTGTGTGTGTGTCTGTGTGTGTGTCTGTGTGTGTTTGTGTGTGTGTCTGTGTCTGTGTGTCTGTGTCTGTGTGTGTCTGTGTGTCTGTCTGTGTCTGTGTCTGTGTGTGTGTCTGTGTGTGTTTGTGTGTGTGTGTGTGCACTGCACACGGGCACTACTTACATGCTCGTGTGCTCTCTGTGCACAAAGTTTTGTTAGTTCAGTGCCAGTTAATGCCAAACCCTCTACAGAAACTCTTCCTCTCATTTCAGATGAGGCTGATCAATGTACCTGCCTAAAACCAGTCCCCAAGCAAATTAAACTGAATTTTAGTGTTATTAATCCATGTGCCTGCACAGAATGATAGGTTTGTATCAAAGGTTGCATAAAGCTCTAGTGCAGAGGGACACAGCCACCTACACCTCCACCTTCCCATGTGTTGTGCCTGGCATTCACAGGAACGTGCTTGTCTAACCCAGATGGAATTATCCATATTTTTTCTTAGTTTTCTTTCAGTTTCTTCACTGAACTGGGTTGCAGAGGGATGAATGCTAGACATGACCCATGATATGCATAGCTGGCAGCAGAGAGGGTGGAGGTAGAGTTTTGTCCCCTCTTATGTAACTTGACCCAAAAGATTCTCTTAAGTAGATGCCATGCAAAGTATCCAGATTATCCACTGGAGTAGAAAAAATACTCTGTGCCCTTCAGACAGTCCCTATCAGCCCTGTAAGTGGCAGCAGGTGACAGACCAAGAACTAGCCTGTTTCATCCAGAGACGTGATGGTAGGAAAATTATTTGGGATAGCTGTTTCTTTTATCATGATCCCTGATATTCCTTCTGTTGTTTGTATTCACAGCTCCTGCTCTGGATGTAGACTGGCAGAACAACACTACTTTTGCCTCCTGCAGTACTGACATGTGCATCCATGTATGCAGACTTGGCTGTGATCGTCCCGTTAAAACCTTTCAAGGACACACAGTAAGTTTAAGAAATCCAAAATGTTAGCAGTAAAGTCACAGCAACGTTACAATGATAGCAGATGATCGGTTTGCAGAGTATGTTCTAGCAGCAAAGGTGTTACACCCCATTGTTTCCCTAAAAGTATATTCCTTTGGGAGTGAGGGATTCACTGCCTGTGAGAATGGATAAAATGTTCTAAATCACCACAGGAGGCAACACCTCTGGCCTCAACAGTGAGAGTGTTTCTGGGTAGCATGAGCTGCAGAGTAAAGGCACATTCCTAAATAAGATTGTGTTTTCCACTGGCTTAATTTCCTTTACTAAATGAGAGCTATGAATAAGGAGAGAACAGTTTACCTCCAGCCTTTGTTCAGTTTTAGAATCAATTTAATCTAATAAGATATATTAAAGATGTATTTCCCCACTCTTTTCTTGGTGGAATTTAATGGCTCTCAAAGGTTACTTTTTCTAGGTTTCATTTGTGAGAAAAACTGGGATCATTTACTGACCCGTAATTGAGATGTTAGCTTCCAGAACTATGCATTTGGAGACCTTTATCTTAGTCTGTGGTTAAACTGATATTTTGTGACAGGTTGTACATTCCTAACAATAGACTGGTGCTTTTTATGATTATATGAACTGCACCGTTTTGTACGTGATCCAAATTTTCACTTCAAATATATATCTATAATTGTTTTGAATTATTACTGAAACTTGAAAAATATATAGAGAAAAATTTGAATATATTCCAGGATTGTTTTCACTGAGACCCTGGGCCGATTTATATTTTTAAGAAAACAGTCTTTCCCTTTTTATAAAACACTTTTTGTCTCTTTACCTATAGCTGCGGAAGAGTATGGTAAACTTACTCATTACCAAGGGAATGCACTAGGCTTAGTTCATTACAAAGTGCTAGAAAGACTGATAGAGAAAGCATCCTAAACTGTTGAATATTCCAGCATGGAATTCATTTACACATAAACCTCTCTTTAGAGAGACCAGCATTCTTGTAGAGCTACAGTATGAAGAATTATCAAGTCCACAAAACAAAACACCCTGCCAGTGTAATTATTTTCTGTTGAAAATTTGTATCACCAAGTCTACAGAACATTAATGAAAGAAATGCCCCAGTTTTAAAAAGAAGGTTATGCTGTGTCATCAGTGTCTGGGTTTATTTAAATCCTAGAAAATGACAAAAGGATAGGAGCCAGAGCACACATCAGAAGATTGTTTGTGTGTATTGTTCACAAGCACAGGATGATTCCACTCTGAAATGCCACTTAAATAGCATGTTGGGGAGGCAGCAGTGCTTTTGTTCACCCCTAAAAGCACCAGCACTGTAATTTGTGGGTGAACTTGTTCCATGCATAAACCTTGAGTGCCCTCTGCTGAGTGCCCAGTACGATGCAGTAACTGGAATATTTGCTTAATAATATCACTCTTGATTTCAGAACGAAGTGAATGCAATCAAATGGGACCCATCTGGCATGCTACTAGCATCCTGCTCTGACGACATGACATTAAAGGTAAAACAATTCCCATTCCTGCTTTTCAAGAAGTGAGGACAAAAAATATGTCTATTTTTCAGTCTTCTTCAGAATGGTGGTAGTGTAATCACTTCAAATTCTGCATGAACAGTAGTTTCCACTTTGCCCTATATTTCTTGAAGCAAATCTTGAAAGATTGAAGACAGAAGCAAACAGTGGGGAAATTGAGGCATCCTATCCAAATAGGTGTTACAAGACTGATATGCCTTTGTCACAAAAAAGTCATAGTTTAAGTATAGATAATATAGAGCTTGAGCAGCCCAAAACCCTTTCTCATTTTTCTTTTCCAGCCACATCAAATGAAGGCTGGCTGTGTAGGAGTAGCTGTATGATGTTATAGCAAAGCTCTCCTGCTGGACTGTTGATTTATGCTGGTTCCTTGAAGAAAACAAATATCCCAGGAAGGATTTGGTTTTGTGGCTAGAATTGTACCAGTAATAGTTTCCTTGCAGTATGGTTGTGTTAATTAAGAGTCAGATCTCTTTGCACTGCTGATTGACACCGCTGAAGCTTGGGACATTTCTAGCATGAAACTGGGATAGCAGCAGAATTTGCAGATGAAAGCTAAGAGGATGTCAGCATTATGAATATTTCCTGTTCATAGGTAGACTGACTTCTGCTCTGTCTTTGCCACATACCCACTGAAGTTTTCATCATTCTGGATTCCAGATGTGTTATTACAGGCTAGTGACAGAGCTGGAAATTTACAGAAAACAGGGGCAAAAGGGAGAAGCTGGCCTGTCACACTGCCACAAAGCACTATTGCATAACTGTTCTTGCTCTGCTTAAACATCCTGACCCCGTGGTAGCACATCTTTTTGGTGCCCAGTTGCATGCTGTGTTTTAAAAACCACTGTGGTTCAGTGTTGTTGTTACCAGTTCAAGTTCCTGACCATTGAATTAGAGCTAGTGGTTTGCTATCCCTGGCCTCACCTGTTTATAAAAACCTTCCATGACGGAGACAGCAAATGCTCCAAATGAAGGCATTACTCTTCTTCCTTTTCCTTTGTAAATCAGTCTTCTCCAACTTTTTTCTTCTCTATTTTTGGAATTCACAAGCTTTTCCTATAACTTCTTGAAATGTGCTGCCTGACAGCCGCAGAACATGGCTGAGCTTTGTGTAGCATTTCCAAAAGCAGTCTCAGGTACACTGGTGGGAATTCAGCATAAGAGCACATTCTCATGGTCAGACTTACAACAACTGAGTTAAATCATTACTACATTTTTGGTATCTCTCTGAAACTGACTGACTAAATTTGAGTTATTTTCCCTGCTGTGATTTTTCATCTTACTTTCTCAGTTAGCTGACAAAAAGAAGTATTAAATTATGTGTCAGCTCTATTGAGCATATTCTTCATCTTACACTGAAGTATTTGGCCATGTAACACTACAGAAACAGTTGACTGTCTTCCATCTTTTGTACTGTTAAAAACAGGAGGGAGACAAATGGAGTTCAGGAGGAAAAGGAAAATTTTACTAGCATAAGAGAAAATTGCTGTGTTCTAAGCGGTTGCTGCAATTTTCTTCTCATTCTTTAAAATGTCTGCTGTTGCAATGTATGAATAAAATTCTGGTTAAACTAATTCAAATAGATAAACTTCTCTGTGAAAATAGTTACGGGCTTTTGGAAGTACAGCAATTCTTTGGTTCTTATCTGTTTAATAAATACTATTAAATGTGTAACTCTTCTCCCTACTGGAGTTATTTTAATGTATGTGCCAAATTGCTGCATTAATACATTATATTGATGTGTATTCAGGTGAGTTGAGATCTCAATTAAACAAGTGGTAAGAATAACACAGAACTGAAATAATTCAGCTGAGAAGAGATTAATAATGTTGCCATTTTCCTCCTTCATTATTTCTCTGATTTAGATATGGAGTATGAAGCAAGATACCTGTGTACATGATCTTCAGGCTCACAGCAAAGAGATTTACACTATCAAATGGAGCCCTACAGGACCAGGCACCAGCAACCCGAACTCCAACATCATGTTAGCAAGGTAAAAAATACTTCTTTTTCTTGCCTGCCAAGAAGAAGAATCATCTTTTTGACATGTAACCCTACTGTCAGTTTGCCATCAGTCTTCCTGCAGACAATTCCACTAAAAAGTATCTGTGTATGTAAGTTAGGAGGATGGATACAAAGGGCAAGGATTCATATTTGAAAAAAGAAGGGGAACAAAGAAAGAAAATTTAATCGTGTGGTATTTAGCTTTTAAGCTGCCTTGATAAAATGGTTGTAAATTCGGCATTGCACTTTCACATCCAGCATTGCGTTGCTAGGAGTGAAAATCTTGCAGCAGGTGCTCTCAAGATTCAGGCAGCTGGAATGGTTTCTAACTGGAGTCATGCAACTCACCTGGGCAGTTAGAGAAAATTTTCATAGCCTTCTTAGCTAATAGAGAAAAGCTTGGATAGTCTTTGAAGTTCGACTTGAAAATCTGTGCAAAATTCTTCTTTGAGCTTAGAAGATACATTTATTTGTAGAGTGCCAGTTGATGGCAGTATGGTGGATTTGTCAGATCGGCTCATGGCATGTGCAGTGTAGAGAAGCTGTATCAAAACTCCTTAGTCTGGGAGTGGACATGGAAGAACCCCACTTTCCTGGAGTTATTCTTTTAATACTATTTTTAATGCAAATTATTTCCTGTGCCTTTCTCCAAGCCCACAGTTTGGGATTTAAATGGCATGTAGCAAAAATATCACTGAAACAAAGTGAAAAGAGGCGCAGTTCTAGAGAACTGTAAAATGCTAATTCATTAATCAGGGTGAGTCCATTAGGAGTAAGATCTCTCTGGACTTATTTATCCTATTAATGACATGGATATGATTCCTTTCTGGATAACAGGAGGTAGAATATCAAAAGTGGGGAGCATGACCTTCTTAGGGCTACATAGAGCACACCTACCTAGGCCCTAAGGGCCCTCATACAAGAATTCAGTTCTATAGCTGTAGTTATTAAGATAAAAATATACAGGCTGTGGTACATTTTAGCTTTTCTGTTTGAAACATTATGTCTTGCTTAGCCAAGGGGAAGAAAACCCTGTGGTATTCTCTTATAACATCTACAGTATCACAGTACAAATGGATTAACACCCAGCTTATTAAATTCTCCTGTTGGAATGTTTCTTGCAGTGCTTCGTTTGATTCCACGGTTCGGCTGTGGGACGTTGACCGAGGAGTCTGCATCCACACCTTAACAAAGCATCAAGAGCCTGTCTACAGTGTAGCTTTTAGTCCTGATGGGAAATATCTAGCCAGTGGGTCCTTTGACAAATGTGTCCATATATGGAATACTCAGGTACTGTTTTGCCTCATGTGAAGCACGTCTGGTTTAGATGACACATGAATAGCAAAAGCTTAAATGGAAAATGTGTGTACCTAGGTCATGCATGACCTGCCTGCCAGGGTAAACCTGCTTGTATTGGCTGGCACAAATCCATGGCAGTTGAGTCACTCAGTGCAGTGAGGTGACTGCCCAGGACAGTTCTGCTCAGTCTGCTTTGTATGCTAAAACAAGTAGCATGCATGAAAATAGGTACGTTGCTTTGGGTCATCAGCTTTGTGAAGCAAAGGTGTAGATTAGAAAGAGGGATACTTTTATTTAGTTGCAAACTGAGTTCAGCTGTGAATTTGATGCTCCTTGCTTAGATGTTGTGAAGAGGAGATAGAGATACAAAGATGTACATGCAGGGGACTGGTGATATTCTGGAGAAAAGTGGGACGTTGTAGTTCCACAGATGTAATTCTGGATACTGGTACCTCACAACCTGAATTAGCAGCAAACTTTAGAGAATAATCCATCAACCTAACCCCCAGGCCTTTACTGTTACAGAATTGACAAAAACAGATGTCTTGAGTCCTACTGGTTCTGGAGGAGCCTGTTGCTCCTCATTTCAAGGACCACTTTCCTGACTCTCTCCTAACAAGATTCCATCACAATATGGAGGTGGCCATAGCTGGGTGATCTGAATAGCTCCCCCTTTTAACCTAGTGCCACATGACAGAGATAAGGAAGGGGAACTTCTGTATCCAATGTCTGCATGCTGTTTTGCTTTGTAGAGTGGAACTCTAGTACATAGCTACAGAGGCACCGGGGGCATCTTTGAAGTCTGCTGGAATGCTAGAGGAGACAAAGTGGGAGCAAGCGCATCAGACGGATCGGTAAGGATCATCAAACAGTGCAGAGCTTGGGTGGAGATTTCTGGGAGCTTGAACAAAAAACAGGATGCTGTATTTACCTCCTGGGGACAGAGCCAAAGACAGGGGCAGCTCAAGAAACAAATAAGTAGCTCTATGTAGTGTATTAAAAATGCTCCTGCTTTGAAAGGTTTTGAAAGGAGGTGGTGTTCCTGTCAGAAATGAAGAATGCTTGTGGAATTGGTGAATACTCCTGAAGATGAGAATGACTTTTAAGTACATCTTTGACAAGAACAACAGTTGTGTTGTTTCTATGATTATCTGTCAGCTTTAATGAAGAGCAGATCACAGCAGTCAACTCTGTAACAAACAGTTACCCTGGAGCTTTCAGAGTTTGATTCCACAATAGAATATTCCTATTCCTTTGAACAGGAATAGCTAAAGGAGGAAATTTTCAGCATGATACCCAAAGATTTTGTGATGTGGTAGAGGAGAAATATTGCCATGGATATTGATTATTCCTTACTATTTTTTGCTGTTAATGTTACTTCTAAAAAAATTCAATTGTAGCATGATCAGCTTGTGCAGGACACACCTGGCTGGCTGGCATCATTACTTTGGAGAGTATTTTTAACTGGTTTTAACAAAGGGAACACCTATGACAGAATTCACTTGTTTGAGCTTAGTTGTGCCATCTCAGACAGTGCCATGCCTGGCTCCCAACAGCTGCTCCAAATGGGCACATGTCCACTGTCATGCTTGCCAAGCCTGCATCTGTTTTGGATATATTTCAGAAGTGGACATGATATTTAGGGAACTGAATAGATCCCATAATCTTACGAGATGAGCCACCAAAATGTTTGTTTGCAAACCAGTGAAAGCACAGCTAAGTGTTTAACGTGTGGGTTTCACTTGGGCTTTCTGCCATGTCAGGTTGTCCCTTTACTTGTGTGCCTGTAAACCAGTACTTGAGAGAGGCTGATTTGAAGCTGGGGAGTGTAACATCCAGCTGGCTGGTCCACCTGTGTACAGGGTGCATGAATGGGATTTCCACATCACCTTCACAAATGGTTCTTAACACGGGATCTCCTCTCCGCAGGTTTGTGTTCTAGATCTGCGGAAGTAAAAGTGAAATGTTTTAGAAGAAATTTCAAATGGACCAGCAGTGAATGTGTGGGGAGAAGCACTCTTCAAAACTATTCTTAACAGCTCCAGAACTGTACAAACTTGAACAAAGTTAGAGTGTACCGTGAAACCGACTCTCCCTGGCCACAGGTGACTTGTATTTTGTCCGTAACCTTCATCGAGGAGTAAAAACGCAGTCACTTCAGAGGGGGAGGGAATGGTTTCTACCTGGAACATTCAGCCTTGGAAGCATGAAGCCACCAGCTAGGCATTGCACTGTTTGGTTTGCATCTGAGAACTTGCTCTGATGGCTGGGGAATAAAAAAAAAAAAAGCTGTGCCAAAAAAAATTAATAAAAAGGAAAAAAAAAAAAAGAAAAAAAAGAGAAAAATGCTGTGATAAACCAAAAGGGAAAAAAATCCTCCTCCATGCGATGTTGTATTTTTTCCTTCCAATTTGGACACTACAGTTGCTCTCCCAAAGGACGTTCAAAGACCAGTTTGTACTGATGAAATGCTCAACTTTGTAATCACAACACTTTCTATTTTCTAGACTACTTTTTTTGTTCAGTGGTTTTTCTATCAGCTGGAATATTACAGCCTGGAGGATCCCAGGCTTAGGATGAAACTTTTGTTTTCCTTTTATTTCTCCCTTCCACTCCCAACTTTTCCTTCCTTTTTTTTCTCCTCTTTCTTTTTGCTCCCCTTTTTTGTTTCTTTTCCCTGTATGCCCATAGTAGATGCAGCCAGGTGGACATGACAATGAAAATTTTTGACAGACTGCTTCTCCTCTCTTCTACAACTTCCTTTTCCTTTCTTTCTCTCCATTTAAAAGAAAAAAAAATCCTCCATGCTTCAGATCTTAGCGTCTCAAGGGCACTTTCAGCAAGTTGTGTAATAAGTGCTTTATATAAGAATGCAGTGCTGGGGAAGATTTTTACAGGAGAAAGATGACTTTTAACAGAAAGAACCCAGTGTATTTTTGGAAAAGAAATATTTTTTATGTTAAACAGTTTTAGAAGCCTAAAACGGCCGCAAAATGTAGACCAGTTGTGTAATTCAAGCAAAAAGAATGACACAGAGTCCAGGGAACATGAAAGGCGCAGTATCCTTTTTCTGTCCTCTCTCAGAAAGTGCTGTAAGAAAAAATGGTGTTTGATACAAGAAATACCAGTCCTTTACTAAAGTCCTTTTCCAGCAGCCAGCCATTTACATAGTCTCATTCCATTTTTTATGGCTGTTTGATGATGTAAACTTATTCAAAGAGATTCAGAAGCCTGAGACTATAACGGTAACATTAATTTTCTCTAGTCTGTATTTTTGTTTGTTTTCAGTAACCAGGAGAAAATGCTTGTGCATCTTCTTTCCTCTAGAGATAGTTCAGATTTTGACAGAATATGGATTTGGCTGCCTGTGGCCTTGCTGAGCAGTGCTGTCTTCCATATTCGTTATTCCAGTCAGTCAGTGGGGTTTTACCACTGACTTAGTGAGACCAGGTGAACTGAAATACATTGACTGCATCTGTCACTGCTGAGGAATGGACTCTCGCCAAGCTCCTGTCCATCCATGGACCACACACACCAAGAAGGCTCTGCCACTGCAGCTGGTGGTGCTGCTGTCACCACGCGTGCGCTGCATCCTGCAGGGAAAGCTCTGGCTCTGCACTTGGAGGCTCACTGTCTGCCCAGACAGGTTTGGCCTCGAGGGTGTCCTCAGTGTGGTGCTCAGGAGCAGTGAATTCTTTAGGTTACGACATCATATGTAAGTTCCATCTCAATGTGTAAACCACTGTAAAGTTGTGGGGGTGAAATGATCAGAACAACAATGGAGAGTTCCAAAGCACCATTTATCCAGTTTGGACAAGATTTCCTTACTGCAGCTGAGACACCTGCACAGATGCCAGCTGAAGACTGCTCTACTCTGATTGAGGAAATGACAAATGCAAAGAAGGGACATAGGCAGAGTTTACTGAAAGTGCTGTAAACTATAAGGCAGCCTTGGGGTGGTGTCAGGCATGACTTAGATCCTCCAAACTGGCTGGGTCATGCAGATGTCTTCTCTACAGCCTAGGCTAGGATCTGTAGGAGAGAGTAAAAAGGCCACAAACCTCTCAACAGATGTAGAACCTTGTGGCCCGAAGTCTCTGTAACACAGCATCTTCCCCTTGGTTTGACCACAGCTGCTGGAGGTGTGATTTGATCTGAGCAAATCCAGAGCCCTCGGGCTGAACTGGTGCTGTGAGACCTGCTGAGCTCCAGGGCATCATCGTGGAATCTGAGCACCATTTTTTCTCTGGAGTTTCCTTCTCTGTGTGCTTGCATCTGTAGGGGATATTAGTCCTAGTGGAACTAGTCACTGCCAGCTTCAGCTGCATTTCTTAAAGATACACCTTTGGAAAGGAGAAAAGAACAGAAAGAAGCAACTGCTGAAAAGAATGGAAAGAAGTAACTGCTAAAAGTGTTAATCCTGAATTGAAAACAGTTACGTGGAACTATGGTTACTAGTGATAGTTAAGGTTGTTTGTAATTTATCTCAGATAATTGGATGCCAGGCAGGATCAAGGATTATTTTTGGTGTTAAATGCTTTTATGTGCTGGTTTTATTTTTTTGCACCAAGAGCATGGCTGTAGATCACCATGTGGCAGTTTTGCACTCTTTTCTAATAACCACATGTACCTGCTAATTTAAAGTCACTACTTTTTTTGAAAAAAAGAGGACTTGCTCAAAGAGTCTTGAACTTGAATACATAGGCATAATGTGGTTTTATGAAGCGTTGTTTGGACAATGATTTGATTGCACTCATTGCGTGCAAACGGTTAAATTCCTACACTGCTTTTTGGTGGCATTTCTGAGAATAACAAGCAGAAGTTGCCAGTCTGTGGGAGGGCAGCACTGATGTGGCTCTGGCCTTTCCTCTGTCCCTTGAGTGACACCTGAATAGGCCAAACCTCAGGATTTGAAGAGATTAATTTGCTCAATGCTCCATGACTGGCTGGCTCTACAGCCCATGTTTCATAGTTGTTCCCAGGATAGCTGCTGTAGATAACAGGGCTGTGTCCGTGACGCATGTTCCTTTTTTTTCCATTTTTTTAAATTTGTCAGAACACCACTTTGCTTGCCTACATGGAGGTAAGAAGCCGAGAGAAACAAAATTTGAGTATCAGTTGGTTTGCAAAGCTCATGTGTGAGAGAGGCTGCTGCTCCAGAAAGTTTTCTGTATGGACCATCAGAGTTAAAAGCAGTGTATGTGAGGAGCTAAGAAAATTCACTTTTCTTACCTTCCACAAAATCCTAAGGACTGGAAAGATGCTGTAGTAGATAGTTTTCTGAAATGAGAGCTGTTTAGGAAGGCAGGAGGTGTAGTTGCAAAAGTTAATCTTAACCTGAGGACGTGGTTTCTTCAGGACACAAACAGTGGGGGGAGAGAGCCTTTTCCAGGCTGTAGTTCAAGGTGGGTGTCTCAGCCCAGACCTGCAGCTCTGTGCTCCTGGGAGCTCCTGGGAGCTCTCCCTCCCCTCCAGCAGCAGCGCATTCCCGAGCTGGCACAGCCTCTCTGTGACTGCCCTGCAACAGCACAAAGCAACAGCCCAGGGGACTTGGTAAGATTTCTTCCTAGAGTTCTGTTTAGAGTTCTTTGTAACAGAAGAGAAATGGAAAAACCTAAGTGACCAAACAGGATTGTGAAACCATCCAGAGACTTGCTGGATTTTTATTATTGCTGGCTGTCTGGAACTGGCCTGGGAGTGAAAAAAACACCAGTTTCTGAAAAACCACTATATTCTGTGGGTTAGAAGGATACTGAATCTTTTATGTAGGAAACACTGGGTCCCTTATGGGGCAATAAAGGGCCTGACTTACAGGGTTATACACACATTAACCCCATGCTACATCTTAGAAATTTCCTTTTAATTTGTTTTAAAAAAAAAAGAAAAAAAAATAGCTAATTTTAGAGCCAAGTGAAGTGCACTTTGTCAAATGTAAGGGTCTGCTTTGTTTTTGGGTTTCTTTTTCTTTTTCCCTTTTTAATTTTTCCTCCTTTTTTTTCCCCTCTTACTGCCTTTTTAAAGATGTGGTTCTTTGTCAATTGCAGAAATGTTCTTTCAGCCACTCACTGAAATTCTGAATTCTGGCTTCTGCAGTTTTTATTGTCTGTGTCAGACTTGCAGCCAGACTTGGTTCTCATTTAAGCATTTCCCAGGTTCTGTTGAAACAACATCAACCCTTATTTTGTTTCTCCCCCACCCACACTTTCTTCAAATTCACCTTGTGTATTGTAGCTCATTTGTTTTAAGGAGAGAATCAACAGATCATATTCAGTGTCTTGAATAAATTGCTATATTTTGATATTAGAGAATTCTGTGCGTGTTGTTCCTTATTCTTTTCTGGCTGTTTCGCATCCTGCGCGTCAGAGCTGGTGTTGAGTGACTAAAATTGTGATGTGGTGTCACATCGTGGTGTCACAGCTTAAGTTGTGGTGTGGTGTCACTGGCCTGTGGATGTTTAAAGACCTTGACCATAGGTTTTTGTGATACACAGGGCATGGACACTTTAGCCTCTGTCTTTCTTTACTTTGTTACAGATCACCACAAACACCACAACTCACCATTAGCAAGTACACCTATAATAAATGAAGCAAATATGAATGTATATATGTGTATACATATAGAGCTATTGCAGAGTAGTATCTGCAGCACTGGTATAGCAACAATCACTGATACAGCAGCAATGAATTTATAGCAACAGTCAAATACAGTGGCACCCAATAGCAGTAGCAATTAAGTGTAAATATATATATATTACAGGTTACAACTAAGTTGTTACTACTGAAACTTGGCAGTGATACAGCAGCAGATACACCTAGGGTAAGTCAATTACATGTGTAGATCAGACACCAAGCTGTAGGTCTCAGAAGGGGCCCGGCCATCCCAGAGATGGGAGGGTAAAAGAGGCCAGCCCCAGACTTGGGCTGAGGGAGGGAGCAGTAGAACAGCAGGCAGGATCTCCCCTCAGGTACAATCCATGCCACAGAGTTTGGAGTCAGCAAGGCTTCCCCAACAATGGTCCAAGGTCTTGTAGACCTGTGTAGGAAAGGGACAAGGATGTGCAGTGCAGGAAGAGAAAGAGAATCAGATTTCAATAGAAAATCATCTCTATCATAGAGGCATAAGAGGGTACAGGACACCACCACTTTGAGCAGCCAGTGGATGCAGTTAATTTCTGTTTTTCACCCGACAGATTATGATTTCAGTTCTGTTTTGGAACTTGTCCTGCTCTTGCAGTTAAAACAGCCAGTGGAAGTTACCAGTACATTCTTTCTCAGGATTTTATCCCCTTTTTCCAGACTATTTTTCAGCTTTTCAGATTATGTTACTATTGTGGTTCCTTGGACTTGCACTTTCTGAGGGTATCTCAGGATGTCTCTGGTTCCCAGCTGCCTTTCAGTGATGCTGGCTGCACTTCTCAAGAATGCTTCTGGTCCCCAGGCTCACATCTCCCAGGCTGGCTCAAATTCTCTCCCAGAATTTTGGCACACTTCTCCTGTTGAGTTCTTTTTCCCTCTGAATCAGGGCACCTTTATGGCTGTTCACATCACATGTTTACTGTTTGATTTTATTTCCTCCCATGCTGTATTTATTGGAAATTTATACAGCTGATAAGGAACCAATTTGAGTAAGATTGGGTTGAAACACTTTTTAAAGTTTCCTTCAAATAAGTTTCCTGAAAAGGACATTTCTCCATATAAAATAAATTTAACTCTAGTTCTGATCAAGGTAAATCGTTAATTTTTCCTTACCCAAGCTAAAATTTAACCTTGCTTAAGCAGTTGGAAGTTTTTGAAGAACTTCCCTTGAGTGGAACATTCTGAAGTTGTCACAGTCATCCCCTGTGTCAGGAATTCCCATGGGCTCCTTTCTCTGCTTAGGGCTTAAGGCACTGACCTGAAAGGATGCAAGGGAATGGGATTGCTTAGCATTAACAGGCTGAATGTTGTATAGATTTTGCTTGGTTTTATTCCACAAAATGGTTTCCATGGTACTTGGGGGGATTCAACATGAAGTGGGGTTCTTGCTTTGTGACCATGTAAGAGGCTGAACCATTGACCTGAGCTGAGGCTGATTGTCCAAAGCCTTCAAAAGGAATTAGTGCTCAGAACAAAAACAGTCCTGTGTGTCACATCATCTAGTTCTGAGGTGTTTAAGGACCCAGAGCATTAAGCTGGGATTAATATATAACATTTGGAAAGACAGAGGGGCTGGAAAAGCTGGTGTGCTGATGATGAGCACCTCAACACGTCGTATGTTCAAAAAAAGAGAATGCAATGCATGAACTTGTGTCAGTTCATGTTCTGACATTTGCTCAGCACTTATATCTTCCTAACAGCTTCTGAAAATAAAAAAAATGAGAGCTAAGGAGACAGCTACAGTGGGGCTGGAGCTTCAGGGGTAGTGCTATATAAAAGTACTCACTTTACCTGCTTCTTAAATAAATGCTATGTCATGGTCCTATTTTTAGTCATGTTATTTTTCAAGCATGCTTTCAGGCAATGTATGACTGACTGTCAAGCTAAAATTGTAGTTTAGTTTTCCTGCATTTATCCTCTCTCTATATATATTTACTTAGCCAGAAAATTATGTGACAACTAACACTGGAAGCATTGAGCAGTCCTCAACACTGGCTTCTCACGTCTGTCAGTGTGCAGTACAATTAAGGGTACTTTTAGAGCCATTCTGGGAAGATGTAATATTGCAGCATCTCACACAAAACAACTCCTTTCCCTGCCATCACTGTCTGTATCATTTCCGACCAAGGGTGAGATCAGCACTGACCATTAAGAGCACATGCAATTTCATATTGAAGCTCTGTGGTATAAAAAATAATTTTTAAAGCTTTAAAGTCTTTCAAGTGAAGAAATTACTCACTTGGCAAGGAATTTATCATCATTGCTGACTCCTTTCCCAATAGGAAGGAAGATCTTTTGTTTCCTTAGAGATAGGTTTTTTTCCCACTTCCTTTTGAATATATTCAGAAAACCAAAAGAATACAAAACGTAACAGTTGCAGGAAGGCAGCTATATCCTCTTTCATGGCTGCAAGGTCTAACATCTTTTACCTTCAAAGAAGAAGCCTTGACTTCATCGTGTAATTCATTAGTCATTATTTCAGTACAAGAGCTCAAAAAAAGATTCTGCTCATCACTTTGCTATCCTTGCCATTAAATACTGGGGCAAAGTTGACATCCTTGTCCTTCACTGGAGTAATTTCTCACAGTCAAATGCACAACAGACAAAAATGGATTTGGCTGCAAAGCACTGCCATTTTGCAGTCCCAAAACTGAGAATTACCTCTCCAAGCTTCTGAAAATACCTGGTGTCAAGTGAGCATCACATCCCTACGCGTTTTGTTGCAGTTCCTGAAAATTCTGAGTATTTTCTTGAAAAGAAAGACGGAAATGTCAGACCCTTAGGAGAGTTTTTGGCACATCCTGCAATCCCTACAGTCATGGTGTCCTGCCAGCTGGACTGAAAAAGTTGTCGAGTGCCTTTAGAGAGTCAGTGAGGGCACGGTGGGAAGATGACTGAGGGTAAAAAGGAAACAGTGCAGAAATTACAGGGAAAATACAGCTGCTGCTCCCTGGAATGAGCACGGTGAGCATATCTGACCTCCCACACGCAATACAATCTCAGGAGGACTAAACAGATGATGGAGCAGAGTAGAGACCACAGCCAGGATTTGTCCAAACCTTTGCAGAGAAGGGAACTCGGTGGTGCTTCCTAGCTGAAAAGCAGCTATGCTTTCCTAGCTGTGCATAGCACCTGAAAAACAAGGGAGATAAAGGAAGCCCTTGAATTAGCAGCCATGACAAAATCCCTCTCCTTGGACTGACGCGTCCCCATGGAAGGTTATCTCAAGTACTCTGCTGGCATACCCACCCCCGAGGTACCACTGCCCCTCAGCGGGTAAGGTGTGTGGCTTAAGTCACTCCATCTCCACCTAAATTTAAAGAAATAGTATAAAAGTATGTTAAGAATGGAAAAGTTAAGTCAGGGAGGTCTCCAGAGTAACTTCTGGAGTCTGGGGTCAGTTGATGCAGTGAACTTGTCTTCTCCCCCACAGGGGATGCCTGTTGGGCAAGATCTGTATTCCACGTGCATGGAATGATTTTCTCAAGTTATGTTTTGTTAGGATTAGAGCTTGTCACTGTTGCTTTGAATTATATGTTGCTTTGGATACACTTTTTCAGTCACACACTATCCCCAGCAATCCTTGAACCTGTCATAGCTTCATTAATAAAGAGAATTATCCTGTAACCTGTTAATGTGAGTCCTTCAAGGGCGTTGACAGAATACTCAAGCATTAAGGGTTTGAGAAAACCTCCCCTTTTCACGTGACAGGCAACCCAGACTGCCAAGAGAGAGATCTGATGGGAAGAGCCCTCATCATGGTGTTTCCTTCCCTGAAGCCCTGGACAGTGGCTGCTTGTCAGCTTCTTTCCCAGAGGCTGATCTGGGGAGAATCATGAGAAATGTGTGTGCAATGAAATGGCCATGTCTAATCATTTACCCACTGACCTTCCTCCACAGAGGATGACAAAGGCAGAGAGCCTGTGCTTCAGTCAGGTCACACAGACATCCTTTTTTTTTTTAATATCCCCATTAAAGGTCCAGATCTCATGACTTGATCAAAGAATACACATCAAAGCAATTTTTTAAAAAGTAACATTTCTATTCCACCAACATTTAGAGTGGCATCTTGACTTAGCTCTGCTTCAGTACAGAAGCAGTGATGAAGACTGTCGTGAGAGCAATGAAAATCTATTCACGTACAAGCAACATGAGTTTTTAAGATAAAATCGTAATCTCCTATATAGAGTGGTAAAAAATGTGTTGGTAAAAAAATAATTTTTAAAAAATGCTCTGGACTCTGTACCAGAGTCTGCAAAAGATTAATAAATTGAGGTGTATTTCTCCAGATGCAAATTTGGAAACTGAAGGTGTTGGTAGGGGAAAAAAACAGCACTTCCCATCACTGTACAAGTTCCACCAGCCCTCTGGAGACTGGAGGAGCAATGGATTAACTGCATACATCACTGAAGACCCCTTATCAATAAAAACCTCAGCATTCCTGCCTGTCCAAAATAGCACATTTCTGCCTGGTTTTTTGGTTTCTGCAGCGACAGAGAAGCAAGCAGGAGGGGACAGAGGGACTAGTCTGTGCACAGCTCTAAGCTGAGAACTTGTCCCACAGCTTTTATCACCAAACCTTACAAAAGCTTTACTTGAAAAACGACCACCAACAGCCTGATCCATTTCTTGAGCTGAGTCTATTCCAGTAGAAACTGAACAGCAGCACTTCAGCAGAAAAAAAGAAATTTAATTTTATTACATATTGCCACTTGAACCACTCCTTCCCAAGTCTGAGCCACAAAAGGGTTGGTGCTCATTCCTCCTTTGGTGGAATGATAGCTGATCAGCTCCCAAAATGAAATTAATTTGAGAGAGTGAACACCATCTTGCTTTCTCCTGTACTATTTTGGCCTAATTCATTAATATGTTCTTTCACCATGAAAGAAAATATTAATACCTCCATACCTCTCCATACCCTGCATGCTTTGGACTGGGGAAGATACTTTACCCAGCAAATGCTGTGTATCTGGATTTGGAAGGTCCATTTGGACTTGTTTCATGTTTGGACTTGCCTGTCTCAAATATTACATAGTGGCCTGTTGGAGACTCATGCAGTAAATCATTGCTTTAGTTGGTTGAAATAAAACAAAACCAACCACACACCCCAACTGTCATTGGAAAATAGCCCTGAAAAAAATTAGAGAAGGCAAAGCACTGGCAATTTTATAAGAAAATGTTACTGGAATTTTTGATGGTGTTTTTGAAGGATATTTGTGAGCAGTGAACTGAATGTTAAGGTTTTATTTTTATGAAAATTTAAGTTTTTTTAAACAGAATATTTGTTCATCACTTCAGGTAGTATCTTCTGGGGTGCTTATTTTTTAATAAAAGACAATAACATTTGGAAAAGAAAAACAAAAAAATTCTAAAACAAAAGCAATTAAACTGCTGCTTATCCATCAGCAGAAACTATGTTTCTATGAATTGAAAACCTAGGGACTACTTATATGTGTGTGTTGTGATGCAGGTGTGCTCTGACATCTGAGTTTTTGTGTAGTTGTACCTGAATATTCATCCGTTCCTTTCACAAGTGCCTGCAGAAGCCAGGCAAGAGGCCATCCCACAGTTTCACAGGTATGATTAGAATCTCATCTGGAATAAAGTGAATCATTAAGTGACTATCTACATTATGACATCTTCACAAAATAAATGCAGACAATACATGCCAATTTTGTCTCCCAGTAACGTACCAATATAGCTAATATTTGAGGATGTTGCCATGAACAAACAAACAAACACATTTGTTTAAGGTTTTACAGACCCAAAGCTGAGTGCTGAGCTGGTGCTCAGGCAGCTCTGCTACAGGATGCCAGGGGCAGGCAGCACCCAGGCATCTTTCACAGCCCCACTGGGAGCCCTGAGCACGGGGCTGCAGCTCCCTGGGCTTCTATTACCGTGGGTCTTCTGGGCAGTTTTGACTCGGTGAAGTGAAGGAGAGCTCTTGACTCCATTTCAGAAGGCTGGTTTATTATATTATGATATATATTACATCAAAAAAGACCACACTATAACTATACTACAAAGAACAGAGAGAAAGATTCATCAGAAGGTGAGACAGGAATAGAAAGGAATGAATAACAAAGTTCTGTGACTCCTAGAGAGTCCCAGAGCTGCTGCCTCCTGGATTGGCCACCAAGCAGAAACATCCCACACTGACCAATCGAGGAAGCACCTGCTGCATTCCACAGGAGCAGATAACAAATTGTTTACACTTGAAGCTGAGGCCCTTCAGCTTCTCAGGAGAAGAAAATCCTAGCAAAGGGATTTTCACAAAATATCACAACCAAGGCTTCCCCTGTAAAATACTGCCAAACAGGAGCGAGGGGTGTCCTAGCACCAAGGCCAGGATTACTTGCATTTTTCCTTTCTTTTGGCCCAGTGAAGAATGAATTCTGTGAGCCCAGTGGGGGGGCAGCAGCTCAGGCACGAGCAGCAGCTCCCACTGCCCCATTCCCTGCGAGATGTTAAAGACATCTGGAAGAGAGGAACAATTCTCCTTGTGGCTGCCTCGGTGCCTTCAGCTCACCCATCCATGCCTTTCCCAGGTTTCCAGTTACTCAACATTGGCCTCGTTTCCCCTGAAGTCATGGAACTCACTAGTGACAGAGCCCAGCAAACAAGGGTGAAAGACCTTTATTACACTTGAAGATACTTATAAAAAATCTCTTGTCTTTGGCAAAATGTATTTTGCTAAGGTTGATGTCTTTTTTTTTTTCCCATTTTAAATTCAGATATTAAATTGAAGGAATCTGGGTATACCAGCTTTCAGCCTATAAAATACCCCCTGGGAACTAAGGACAAAGCTGCCTTATCTAGCCTCCCCTGAACTGTTCTGGGTGCAATTGCATTCCTAGGGGATGGCTGACTGCCTGATGTGGGGCATGAGCAGAGCTGAGCTGTTACCCAGAGCACTTAGTGTGGCTGGGGGAATGCTTCTGATCCTTGGCAAGCCAAGTCTGGTGCCTTGAGGAAAGGGCTGGTGAGAAGAATGCTGCGCTCCCCGTCACATGCTGCCGCATGACCAGAGGCGGGGTGGAAGGACGTTTCATTGCCACATAAAATGTGGTGCTCAGTTGAGTGCTCTTGCCTAAGGAGGGACTTGTGTTGTTGCTTTTTTTTTTTTCTTTTTCTCCAGGAAATTCACTCAAGATCTGTAGCAGCAAAGCAGGAGCAGATGCCATCACGCGGCTACAGCTGCGATGAATGGCTGCCAGGGTTTTCATGCTGCCCTGAGTATTGGTGCCCTCTTGAGGGGGGAGGATGCTGCAAGGACACCCCACCCAACACAGCTGGTCCCTCACACTGCACAAAACCAACCCCACCACGTTGTTATACGCCCATGTCTACAAAACATGCCCTTTTCAGTAAGCACAGTAACAGCCACAGTGTGTTCAGTTCTCCGCATTCTCCAGACTTTGCAGGGGGCTCTCAGATGCTCGGGGGGTGGGTACCTCTGTGGGGCCAACTGGAGGGCAAGGATCCAAGGCCTCCATTTACCCTCTGAGTCCCTCTCAGCTATGGAAAAGGTGGTGAAAAACTAGGACAGGACAAGGCTTCATCAACAAAGGTTATCTTTATTAACAAACTTGTCAGTGTCCCACTCTCCAGAGGAAGGAACATGTCTCAATCCCTCACAGCCCTTCTCCACCCCTTAAGACCCAATTTCCTCCCCACAGAATTGAGGGCAGAATCTGCCTGAATTTCATCCCAATGTGACACCAGGGCACAAAGAGACCCACGGTGCCCTTGGTACTGTCATGTGCCACAGGACAGAGCAAGGAGGCAATAGTGCCAGGGCAGTAGTGGCCACCACCCTGCCAACCTTCTCATCTCCAGGCACTGGCTTTGCAAGGACTCAAATGTCCCCTGTGGAGAAGCCTGAAAGCTTCAACAGCTTCTTGCTGCCCCAAAATGTGATGAAACCTAGCAACCAAGAGATGCTGGAGCAGCAAAAAGTTTCCCCATCACTTTCATCACTGAACGGTTTCCCTTTAGCTGCATGCTCGAATTTTCTCAGCTTTTTGAAAACTTTACCTACAAAACCCCTGTGTGTGGTTTTAGTGCCCTGAACGATTACGAGTTTGCTTAGAAAGGTGCAGTAAGAGAACCAGTTTTCCATACAGCTCACAGCACATCATAGGGACTATTAACCAGGAAAAGAGATTCATTCCTGCGTTCCTGGCCTGGACTCTGTTCCCTGCTTTCCTTTCAGTAAGATTGCATCTTCTTCAGCTGCCAGTTTCAATGTCCACACATGTGGAGTGTTCCTTAAAAAATTAATAACCAGACATCATCTGACCTGTCTCATGTCAATTACCATGTGGTTTTGTGATCTTCCTCTGGGATTATGGTAAACTTGAGATTCCATAAAGATTTTAAAATATTTTGGAGATCAGGTAACTCATTATCATGGAAACACAGAGGGAAACACTGAAGTATAAGTCAAGTATGGTTATCCAGGGGTGGGGGGATCACATTTAACCTTTCACTTTCTAGCTCCATGTATTTGGTCTACAAGAAGGTCTTAGTGAGAGATGTAGTTAGGATTTTGTTAGTCAGACATGTGGTGCACCTCATAAATGCAGAACTGTGGTATGCAAGAAATCTGCCTATTCACATTGTTTATTATTTTATTAGTGCTCATATTTCAGCTTTGCAATTAGCCTGAACATCTGGCCAAATAAAATAGTAATTAAATGTATGTGGCTGGCAGGTCATAGACAGAGTGCTTAAAAATAAGTGCTGGTGAATACAGAGAGAACTTAACTGTGTGTGGTTGGATTTGATAAGCTGACTGGGAGGCCAGGAAAGTGTTTAATAGAGGCAATACCACCCTGTATGTATAGATAGCTTCTCTATGTGATTCAACTACACTAATTATATTTCATTGCATGGATTCAACTACCTTTTTATTCTAATTAACTTTTTTTTTTTTCCTTTTGATAAATTCAGGAAGGCTTTGTTGTGCTGTAATACACCCAAAATACAAGAAGCTATAGTTGACAACTGCTGTACTCATGAAGCAACACTTTAGCTACATGTATTTTATCAGACAGTATTTGATCCAGTTTCACTTCTGTTTACTTCTGCTCTGAGTCACACCTTGCTGATCCAGAGGAGCAGGTGCCCTCCTGCTCCAGGAGGGAAGAGCTGGGTGAGTGGAGGTGAGTCCCTCCCACAGTGTAAGATGGAGACCACAGACTGACTGCACCAATGGGCTTCAGTACTGACAGGAGCTGTCCCTTGTTAGCCCAAGCCATGTTTGAAACTCATCTTGGAAAACAAATGTGCAGGCCAGAGACAAGCACTTCTTGCACTCACCAGGGCAGCCCTCATGACAGCTAAGCAGATAGAAATCATCATCAGAATGAAAGCTAGGATGCGTTTCTGTGCTGGTAAGCACAAGGGTCTCTCAGCAGTGGGTGGCACACTTAAGGAGGCAGTGGGGGTGTTGATGTCAGAGCTGGGCTGTCCAGGATGTTGTGTCTGTAGTTTGCCCTTGCTGACCCTCGGAGGACAGTGTTTCCCTCAACATGAAGCTGGCTGTAGTGGCCTGTGGCTGCTCTCTCACATGCATGCAGCAAGCACATGGAGTGGGGACAGTCAAGAGATGGACCTCAAAAACATATTCCTGGTGGGAAGGGAGGAGCATCTGCTGCAATCCTTGAAGAAGGCAATGCTTTGCCTGATTTGCTGAATAGTGAAGCAAGAACAAGGTTTGTGTAAGGTGAAATCAAATGTGGCCATGGTTACACATGAATAGAATCAATTATCATCCAATTTTAAGCTGTGAAGGAATGCCTCCTGTACATCCACTGGAGGCTAGGAACAGCAGGTAAGGAGCCTTTCCTCACACATACTTCTTTTATAAGTCAAAACCCACTGCCAGTGTGCTCTTCAATGCCCCATAGCAATTTCTAGATACATCAAAATTAGGTCAGTTTTCTTTCTTAGGCTCTCAGATGAGGCCTAATTTTTCCTGATGACATCCCATAGATAACTAATGCACAGACACACCATACTCACCCCAACAACAGCCTTGAAAGAACAAGAAAAGGAGAGGAGCACAGCTTTGCAGAAGGCTGTCCCAGAAGAGGAGTGCTCCAGTGGCAGCAGCCACTTGGCACTGCTCAGGGGCTGCTCACAGCTTTGGGGGGGCAGGACTGGGGCATCCCATCTGTCCCTGTCCAGCACAAATGCCTGGAGCAGGCAAGGGAGGGAGGGATTAGTCATTCAGTCATCTCTCAGGGCCTCTTGCTACAGCCTGTCACCTCCCAAGTGCTTTCCTGCCACATAATTATTCCAGTGAAGGCAGAGAATGTTTATTTTGGTTTAAGGTTTTGCAGCTTGGTCCACACCACAGCATACGAAAAGGTTTACTAACAAATCCACCTCCACCTTTTTCCTGCTCTTTTGACCCCAGCTGTGATGAGTATTGCGCTGAAAAATTGTCTCTGTTTCAAAAGGCTCAATATAATCTGCTCATAAGTGTGCTGTCTCTTCATACTTGTGGTAGGTAACAAATGACTGCGATTAAAAGAAAGGGTCTGGCGATCTGCCAGTAGTTCTGACAAGGAAAGCAACAATAAAAAGCCATAAAGCCACAAAGGTTTCCAAAGAGCACAATGTTAAGGACTTACTACAAACCAAGCACAGCTCTGTAATGATCTGCCTAAATAGTTGTCCAATCATTGTTTAACACCTTTGTATCAAACAATTAGCTCAAGAAGCTGATTTATTTTAATTAGCCAATCAATATCTTTCAGCATTGTTTCTGCTGATCCTGAATTTCTAACCTTCCCCAGACTTCCCTGAGTAACCCAAGAAGTTAAGCTTCATCTTATTTTTGCATTAACCTTTCAGCTGCCTTTAATGTTTGGGTTTTTTTTGCTAAACTATGTTGGAAATAAAAGGTGCAAACGGCCAAGAAAGTTCAGCCAAAGTGGATGTGAGCAGGATTTAAAGCCCAGGCCTGGTCACATGCTGAAGAAGAGGAGGGCAATTACTTGGGCTCAAGGGGCTTCCACCATGCCATCAGCAAACTGTGCTGTAAACTGCTTCCAGCACAACCAGACAAGTCAGCTTACTTCTATTTTTGATATGAAGTCAAAAGCTTAGGGTACACATGTTCATCATTGTTTCTTAACTTTTAACCAACCTGGGGAATTGTTTGGAAGTAGGTACCTAGAGCTCTGCAGAAAAAGAGGTGTATCTGAGAAGATAAGGAAAATGCATTTAATGTCTCTTCATTTAGCACATGAATAAGGTATAAAGGTATAAAACAGAGTACTCCTCAGAGAAGGCATTACTGATTCTATTTGTGTTTTATAATGAGCACTCAGCTCATTAGTGTTTTATGCAAATCTTGTCTCTTAATGCACCTGCCCCAGCAGCCTCTGTCCTGTTTGGTAGGTACACATAAAGATCAGACTGAATCCATACTAAAAAACAGTTCGAGGGTTTATTTTTTCTTGAACCTGGCATGAAATGGAATCTTTGTTCTGAAATGTTTGTGGAGCCTGTGCTGGGCTCAGTTTTTTTTAAAATAAAGCCTTTCAGCTTCCTAGATAAAACCGCACCAAAAATTCACATACACAAGCTAAAAGAAGACTATGTCAGTGAGAGTCAACACAAACAGGAAATATTTGTGCTGAAGTCAGAGTCTGCTGTCACTAATGCTTTACCAGACTGTAAAGGCTGGAAATGATGGTGTCTCAGAAATCCAAGAGCTGTAATTCTGGGTGAGGAATTTTATGCTGAGCAAGACAAGCGAGGCAACACATTTAAAAACCCAACATATGAATAGTCCATTTATTAAAACAAAAGACTCTTCTACCATAAGGAGGTTACAAGAGAGATTAAAGAAAACGAGTGAAGATCAATCATAAGTAACAAATACCATTGCAGAGATATACTCCTGCTGAAAAAGGTTCAAGCCTTTATACCTGTTTACATCTCTCCTAGAAGGCAGATGAAGACATTGACCATAACTCTCTGTCTCACACGCTCTCTCACACAGTGTCACAGGTTACAGGAAATGACATCAAGCCATTGAGCACAAACCTAATTCCAGAGCACACAATGATTCACACACATCGACGTGGTTTCGTGAGTATTGACAATGTGAAAAGTTAGATCCAGGAAAAGCTAGATCCAGCTCTGCACATGGGATCTACCAGCCCTGGTAGATGGGAGAGCTTCTGGTTAATCTTTCATCACTGCTGGTGTTACCTTCAGACAACATGCTTATGGCCTCGTCCGTCTGCTGGCTGTCAGTTGTCGAGATCTTCTTGGAGTCGTGGATGTTGCTCTGGTAGTTCACTGGTGAGGGATAGGCATTTTCCCCCGCAGTTGATGAGGACATCGATTCCCAGGGTATTTCTCTCTTTCGCCATTTCAGGTCCACTCTCCATCCTGTCCAGCCGTAGAAAGCTAACGTGAAGAGAAAGCCCTGCATGGGATTAAGAACCCCCTAGGGAAGAGAATTGCAAGAGGAGTTACACCAGCAAGGAAGGCTTCATCCTCAACTCTGGTAAAATTATTTGCATGTATTAAAAACTTCCCTTTCACTGAATGAGTGCTGACTTTAAAATACACTATTTATAAAAAATTTAGCCGTCACAGACACAAACAAGAGAAAAATACCATGACCTGTTTTCCAAAACGCTGAGGCCATAACAGTAAGCAGTAAGCATAAAATTATTTTCTAGCACAAAGTTTAGCCAGTCAATCCCTTGGTGTGTTTTTAACTTTCCCCACAAGCTCCGGACTTTTTTAATCACAAAAGCACATATATTTTTCATTACAAGCCAAGTCAAATATATGAGAGGAGACACTAGCATAGACAGTCAAACTTTTAAAAATAGCAGGAATTGACCTGTCTGGGATTGCTTTAGATTCTTGAGCCAGTGAAAATGTCCATCAAAGTGGGATGGAAAAATGGGGAGAGGCACTGAAAAAGAAAATCCCAAGTGATCGCCAAAAAATTTGTTCCCAGTGCCATGAGAGGCTTAACAAATTAATGGCTTTAGATGCTTCTATTTTTCTCATAGGAAAAGAAGGAAATTATTTTTACAGCCATTTTAAAGCAGAGGTCAGTCTCCAGACTTGACCTTTTGCTCTGCAGGTGAGCAAGAGCAAAGTCCCTGTCACTTGAATGTGTTCACTCCTTGTCAGAAGAGGAGGAGGAGGTTTTATCACATCAGTTGCATCACTTAATCCTTCAATACCAAACTGTTCAAATGCTTAATTACACAAATTATGTTCAGGCCTTGCCTTACACCTATTCAACAACTCTAGAACAAATTCTCTGGGAAAATGAACCTGCACTGTCACCTCTGAAAAATCCCTTGTCAAATATTCTAATAGGAGAAAAGAGGCTGCAGTAAGAGACCAGCATCTCACAGCTATTTTTGGTGCCTTGTGTGAAAGATTTTTCACCTGTTTGCTCCCCAATAATGATCCAAATGTCATGATATAAGATGCAATTATTCTTTCTAATAACAAAAAGAAAAAAAAACCAAAACAAAACTACCCTAGTTGCAAACAGAGAATTTCCATGAAATGCCCATTTAATTGGGAAACCTTCAGGAACTGTGAGCTAAAACTTTGCAGCTGGCATTATGCCAGAGTTTAGCAAGGTGAGGCTAGAAATCATTGTGGTTATCTGTTGAGGATCTTGAAATGGGAGTGACCTCTCACAGAGAGAATGCATACTCCAGTAAACAGGAGAAAAAGTTGGCCTCTAGGACACTTTCGGCAAAATCTACATGTGAAAAGCCCTCTCACTGACTGCTCATTCCTTTCTTTTACTTTCTGCTTTTCTTCCTTGATTTTTAGTGTGTTTATATCCCTCAAAACCATAAACCCCACACTATCCAGGTGTTGTTCCAGCAGTCTTACAAAAGTGATTTCTAAGCCCAAGTAATGTCCCAGCTGACCCACCATGATAATCCAGGTGATCAGTGCAGCACTTCTGATGTTTTTCAGGGGCATTTCATTGATATCTGGCTGCATCTCAAGATAGAACAAAAGGGTCTCATTGATGATATTGGATGACCAGCTATGGCAGGAGTAAAGAAGAAAAGGCCAGTTACATATGGATGTGCATGTAAAATATGTTTTACCTTCACATTATAGAAATTAAAATCACTCCAAGGACAGCAAGATTCTTTTAATCATGAAATCATTAAGGGTAGAAAAGACCTCTAGGATGATCAAGCCTAAGCTGGTTGGATTTCTTGTTAAATCTCAATCTGAAGAGACCCACAGGTCTATGAGATCACGATCAAGGACGGGACACCTACCTACTGTCCCAGGCCTAGACAATATAAATCAATATAAGGAGAAAAATCTGATAATTTTAACTTGCTGCTGAACCCTAAATTGCAGAATAACATTGAGATGAGAAGGAAGTGTGATCCATAATGGGGATTTCATGCATGCTGACTTCTTTCGCTTGTGTCTTAGAAGAGCTGTGCTCACAGACAAGGAACTCAAATATATGCACAAGACTATGTAAAAGACTGCAGAATTTCCAGCTGGAGCTAGAATTTCAGGGTTAGATTAAAGACTTCCAGAATGTCCATTAAAAAACACCAAAAAGCAGCAGAAAAGTTGACTTTTAAATCCTTGAATATGTTAATAATTATTTTAATAAAGGTAATATCTGTTTCCAAAGAAGGATGAGCATAATCAAGCCTCATTCATTGACAGAAACTGAGTATGTTCTACACTAAATAAACTAAATAAACTGAGTATGTTCTACGCTAAATAGAGATTATAGCTAATGGCTGTAAGTTCCTTTGACATCTAAACAGTGAAAGAAGCATTTCCTTATAGTTGTACTGAGGCTTCAGAAAAGAAACCATCAGCATTCATGTCATACTTTCTAAAGGGTTTTATATTTGTCCTCTGCACAATTCTATCTTTATCGCAATGTAAAACCTCCTGCTCTCCCCTCCCAAATCTGTAGGCATGTCTCCTATCGTATTTTACTCCAACTTGCTGTCTTTGACTAAAGCATTCAATATTTGACTTCTGGGATGGAAGGAAATCTTCCCTCTGCTTCTGAGATGAGACTGCCTCAGTCTTTCCCTCCAGTAACCTTTGAGAAAGTTTTTACACTCCAGGGCTTATGTTTTATTAGAGCAAAATCCTAAACCAGAGCTATGATTTTATTTTTTTTATTGGGAAAGCCCAGAATGAGACAGAATGGAAATAAACAAATGTCCCCACAATGTCCATGGGAAATTAGCCTTTCCTTTCATGCTTTTTCCCAGTTAATCAAGCTGGCCACCATCCTTTAGGTTGCAATGCACTTCTGTGGTGCCTCTGGGCTCTTTCTTTCCACAGCCCTGGGAGCTTGGCTGAGTCTCTGCTCCTTATTATTTCAGCAATTTCCAGGAAGCCATGCTGCAGGATCCCTTGCTGCTGTCTCTCGCTCCCTCCTCTGCTGGCTACCCCACCCTTCACACTGGAAACTTCACTTCCAAGCCAAGAGGACTGTTATTCCCCCCAAAAAGACAATCATTTCCTCTCAGAGCACTCCAGTAGACAGCAGCCAAAAGAAGATAAAAGAGGCAGCCTTTCTCCCTGCTCAGCCTGTTAAAGCAATGTAACATGCATTAATACACCTGTGTGTAAAGAAGTTAGGTGGGATGTAGAGACTGCTAAGTTTGGCTTTCTCATTTCACTACTCCAGAACCATTTCTTGTTGTCCCATCCTTCTCCTCCTTATCTCTTTTCTGTCCTATGCCAAAGTACTATTTTCACAGGGAAAGATGAATATTAAATATATATATATATATATATATGTGTGTGTGTGTGTATATATATATATAGTGTTTTCTTTTCTGGCATTTCCTTATTTTCCAGTCAATATCCATGTGTTTTTCAGGCACTTGAAAACTGCAGAGCACAGAGGCGGCTGCATTCTATGATCATGGTCAGAGCCATGAAGCCAGACTTAGAAGCATTTTTATTGTAGGCCCTCAGTGATGTGTTTGGTGCCAGGAGGCTCTGAGAAATGTTGATTACAGAAAGCCATCTACCAGCTCACAGAGCTGGGAGCCTGCCCTACCAGACAGCTTCAGTCCATGCCCAACCTATTGGGAATTTTTTGCTACTGTTTCTTGTTGCTTTTGCTTTTCTATTGGTTAAACATTTTATCATTTCCTCACAGCCTTGGGAGTGATTCAGCTCCTTTGTGAGCTAGTTTAGAACTGCTTCTTCCTTAGATACCTTCCCTTCCAAGCATAAAGACAAACAAATGAAGCAACCCATCAGTCTTTACTCCTGTCCCTGACTCTCTCCCTCTGGGAAAAAGGCACTTTAAAACAAAATAATGCACCTCTTACCAAATAACAAATACCAGCATAATTTTGAAGAAGCGCATCTGGATCTCTGTCCCCAGACGTCTTTCGTTCTCTGTGTAAATTCCTTGTCTCCCTTTCAGTAAGGAGGCGACTGAAAAGTACACAATTATGTTCATTAATGCACATCTTGTTAGTTTAGGCACAAAAATCCAGAAGATAGAGGCCTGAAAGAGGGAACAAAGGAATAGATGGATTTGTCTCCAGCAGCTGTTCAGAAGCTGGAAGGACCATTTTCAAGGAATTTCACATATAGCCTAATACTTAGGAAAATAATTACACACAGCTGGATTCCTAAAATGAAAGATATCCCACTATTTTTTTTCCTCTCAATTCCACTGAAAATATGAAATAGTATTATTAAAATAATTCTATTTCATAACAAAAGGTAGCATTTATCTTCTATATAATGTGTGATATATGCTTATCATGTGAGGTTTAAATAGAATCTTCTATCCTATTATGCACATCGTTTTTCATTGTGCCATTGATACAGCATTAGCTACACTTCTGAAACATGAAGATGAATTGTCAGCAAAAAAAATTATACCACATGCTGTTCAGATATCACAAGGAATCTAAAAATGCAAACAGAAATATACAAAGAACAACTTTTTATGGGAACAGCTTCTTAAAAACTGCTTCTTTGAAAATGTGTATGGCTGAGGGACAGAGAATGAATGGGATAAAAATTGAACTGAGAATACTTGATTTTCTCCAGCTTTTTAATATAATCAATGTGTAGATGAATTCAGGTACTGCAAACAACTAGCAATGATCATATTACATGCATAGACTGCATTGAATCTGTGACTTTTTCTCAGTCTCACTTCTTCCAAGCACTGGATAATAAATTGAACTGGAACGTCCAGATCCCATCTGAGTTGTGTACAATTCCCATCTGTTTCATAATCTCAGAAGTGACAAAATTCTGATCACATTTTATTACTTTTTTTTCTCTAAGGCTGCCAAGAAGTTAAATCAACTCTCAGATCTCACCAGCTAGAATAAATTACATTCCAAAGTCGAGGTTGGTACCAAAACGACAGTAGAATTAAGCATCCAGTGTACATTGCCTCAAAAGCTTTAAATCAAGTAACATGGAAACACGTTTGCCCACCTGCAGTTAGAGGTTAATAACAGAATAGCTTCTGTGCCACCAGAATTTGTCTCTAAGGCAAATTCCCCATCAAAATGGTGTCTTCACTTCCACAGGCAACTGCTTCTCACCCTTTGCTGTATCTTTATGATTTAACAAGGAGCTGTCACACAGCACTGAGAGCAAAGCCATGACTTTCTACAGTACTGTGTTGCTAAACAACACAGACTGATTGATGCTGGCCATTAGGAACATACCTGCTGATACTGTCCTCCTGAACAGGATTGGGTTGGCCACAAGCACCAGCAGGAGCGGGGCATAGGTTGTGATGTAATGTGGGATTGCATGTTCCAAGCCGTTTTCACAGCTGAGGAGAAATCATTCAAAGATTGTGCATTTTTTTCCCCACAGCTCACTTTTCTGGCTATTCTATCTATGCCACCTTTAACTTAAAAAGAAAAAAACAAAAAGGAACAAAGCAAACAGATGCAAAAAAATTTAATTTATGGACTTTTACCACCAGTTCATATGGGACATAAAGTTGATTTTAAGCATGCACTGTCTGTGGATTTTTCTCAAATTGAAAGGAAAAGCTAAAAGCAGGAGTGGGAGAAGGATGGCTCATAGAAGCTGTATCACAGCGGGCCCAAGTGCCTGGATTGCCTGGCATATTTCTTCAGGGCCCCCTGAAGCCCAGGCAGGTATTTTGAGCATAATCACTGAAAATAATCAGTGGGACATCCTCGGCAAAGACCAAAATGCTCAACTTTTGAATATCTGTCTCTAAAGCTGACCAAAAGACTCTCAAATGACCAGAGAGTGCCCTGATCTCACAGTCTGTTTCCAGAGCCTGCTTACCTGGAGAGGGAGGGGTAGTAAAGCAGAGCAATCCCCTCCACGCAGAGCATCACTGCCAGGCCCCAGGCCATCATGTGGTACAGCACAATCGTACTGCAAGCACCAAACAGCACAGGCACAATCAGAGATAGCCAACCTTACACTGCCCACATTGCAAGGTAAAAATAGGATCCTCTCTGAAAAAGAGCCTTACAGACAGGAAATTGTACATAACAACACCGGCAACACATTAAACTAAGGAAAGCAGGTGGGTGGGAGCAGTCCTTCAGAGAAAGAATGAGCCAAAGCAGTTATTCAGGATTGCACATGGAAGTCCTGTCCCCTCCTGCCTGTAGGGTGGAGAGGACAAGACTTTTTCCCTACTCTTATTGTTGAGAAGGAGCCTCTGCATCTTTCATTTCTCCTGCAGACAGCAAACTAGCAGACTAAAATTTAGGAATGGAGATGAACAGTCAAATAAACCATCCTTTTGTGATTTGTAGAAAATAATGTTTAACTTTCAGAGCTGGATACTGCTCCTGTCCTAGGGAGATTCAGATCTGTGTTTGTAGAAAGTCTTTTGGTGTTTACTCTGATCTCAGAATCAAGCCCAAATACACATGATTTTTTTGGTTAGCAGGGATGGAGGAAGGAGGCAGGTCCCAGCTGTTTGACTAAAACTACGGGACTTTAGACTATTTAAAATAAACTTGATTTTGTAATGTTAACTCAAAAGCCCCATTTTGGTTACACCTGCAGAAGAACCATATCCTTAGTATCTGACTGCTCTGTATCATCTGGGAACAGAGTCATGGAATTCCACTTTTATCAGCAGCAACTGAAGGTTACTTTGCTCTTCTACCAACTTAGAAACATCTTTTTGGTTTTTTTTTCTTTTTTTTTTTTTTTCCTGTCTGGCATTAAAGCATGGTACTTTCCAAAGGGTTTAGAATCTTCTGTCACAGGCATTGCAGAAAAATATATGATAATACAAATTTTTCTTCTGAGGGATTTTAAAAGTGTGATCATAAGGGCAATAATGACCACAGTCACGGAGAAATTGATAAAATAAAATATCAGAGAAAAAGAAAAAACCCAGAATTAACTATATGAAATTAACTGTATGAAGTTCAGCACTTTCTCCCTCTAAATTTTCATTTTTAGTATAGCACTATTTTTTTGCTGCAAGAATCAATTTCAGATGCAGGGTAGGGACAAAAATAGTCATCTCATTGCCATAAAGTTTATAGACTACAATTTATTCCACATTTTTCCAAAGGTTAAATGAATTCAGTTACATTTAAACTGAAGTTGGATGTAAATCAGTATCTGAGCATTGCCCTGGCAATTTGAGCACTTAGAACACCACACACCCCTAGCATTACCTGGTAGCTATATGAGCATCAGATGGTTGTACAAGACTCACTTATACTCTTAGGCAGCTGCAAACAGAGACATACAGTGTTGGAGGGAAAAAAACAAATTCAGAGCTTCAACTCTGGTACCTCAGTCCAGCTGATCTTCTCACCACCAAGTAAGAATCAACAGCATAGCAAAACAACCACCAGAAGCCAGCACTATATAACAGCTGGATCCACATCTAGAAGGGAAAGAAGTGCCAAATGTCACAGCTGCTTCTCCAGTACCACTGGGGCAGGGAAGGGATTCAAACCTTTGGCCTGGTGATTTGTTCTTTAAATGTGTGCATTTTCCAGATGAGATTATGCAGTATAAAATCTTACTCAAAGTCACAGGAACAACATTGTTGTAGCCTATGGGTCAAGTCGTAGGTAAATTGAACAGCGTTTGCTTTCACAGCTCATTTTCTGATTTAGAAAACCTGTAATTTACCTCTCTGTTCCTGACCTGAACCTGGTAAGTCAAACCCAAAGAAATTTATAGTGAGGATGCTTTAATTTTAGGTTAAAATTGCAGTTGTTTCTCAGTAGCTGAGGCATAAAAATATAACTGATGTCAGTCATAACCACAGCGTGCCTATGCATTTGTGGGTTCTGCATGTGCTGGGTGTTTTCTCCATGCACAAGATGGTTATCAAGGAAAAAACTCATTAATGAGAAAATCACTCACGCTCTGGAAGAATACACCTACTGAACTCCCTGAGTGATTTCTTCAATAAAAATCCAAAGCAAACAGGTTCAAGTCAAGCCAAATTCCACAGCATTCTTTAGCTGACCCCATGCATTTTTCCCATGAGCTTATATAGGAAAAGTGACCTTTCTTTGCCACTGTATACAAATTCCACATTTCTTCCCCATAGGAGCTGGCTCTTTGTGATAGTCTGGGAGTGTTTTAATATTCATGCTATCTTTCCTCCAAGCTGTCTTTCAGTTCTTATCTGAATATCCTTTATCACAGCTCCATAGTAGCATCATTTTACATCTGGAAATCAACATATTTGTTACTGAGCCAAACGTTGATGAATAGAGATCTAGCACTCCTTCCTCCAAAAGGCAAATCAAGCAGGGAAATATTTCCTTTCACCATGGGTGTAGACCCTACCTCTAGTAATTTGTGGCATGAATTATTCAGTATTTAATTCAAACATCATGATATTTTCCTAGTGCACAGGAGGCAGAAAATAGAATCCCAGTCTTCCTTCTAATGCACTTTACCCAGAGCACTCAGCATGTAACTTCATCATCACATGTGCATATTTGCTGCAGTTGGAAAATGCACAATTTACTACCCATAAACACACACATACAAAAATAAACTGCAGTGTCTTTCCAGAAAATCCAACACGGACAAAACTATCTCCAAAAATAATATAAATGAGATGCACTTAAACCCTAAAGCTTTATATGATATCTTAACTTTTTAGCTTGCTGCAGTGCCTGAAAGGTTACCCTTCTGCAAACCATTCAAGGGAGATGTCTAAAAGTTTCACTATTTGGAGTTTGTATAGGCTTGTGGTTAAGAGAAATAAAACAATAGTACTAAAAGAAAAATAAAATAGAATTGGAAACATTTTATTAACTCACATGAGAATACATTAGGTGAAATAAGTGGAAGAAGGGTTATTTTTCTTTCCAATATAGTTGAATCTAAATTTAAAATTACTCAAATTACAGCATTTTCCTGGAGCACAAGTGAAGGAAAATAAAAATTGTGGTACACCGCTATGCTGCTCACCATCTAACCCGAAATTCAAATGAAAAACAAACAGTCTGCATGCAGTACCCTGTCATGTTTAAAAATATGTTTTTATGTGTTATGGGCCAGAAAGTGAAACATGAGGAGGAACGGGTTTTGAGTAGGACATTCTCGCTGCACGATATTGAGATTGTTGGTTCTTTCTCAACAAAAAAAACAACAGCATTTGCATCTAATATGCAAAACGTGAAGATGTGTGATAGAATTGAGAATTGATAGATGTATACAATTTATATTTGTGTCCATGGCACAAAACTATCCTGTTTGAAGCTGCTTTTATATGGGCAGATAAAGCACAGTGAGTTCAATTTGGCACACATTGCTTTATTTTAAAACTACTGGAGCTGAAGAATTTTCTTTACATGCAACCTATCCCCTTCTACATTGTAAACTTTGAATTGCAAAGCTAATACTGCTATTGTTCATGCATTAATTCCTTGGGGATCCTACATTCCTATTGTATCTGGGTAATGTGATGATCTGTCTTGTCATTGTCAATGTTTTGGTAAAAATTGTGACCTTTATTCTTGTACAGTAAGATCAAATTTTATTTCACTGTGTTTTGATTATAAAATTTGGAACTGAGTTTCAATGTGTACTTTTGGAATGCATTTACATTTTCTTATTCTTGCATTTTAACCCAGAAGATACTTAATTAGACTTGGCCAGATGCAGTCATTGAGATGCAGCCCAGCAACCTGAGCTGAAATCCCACATGGCAGGGACAGACCTGCCTGCAGATTTGTGGTTATGTGCATATTTCTCCTGCTGTCCCACTGTGTCTAAAACACACACTCTCATGCCACAAAAGCTAATTTGAGCTACCCAAGTTGCTGGTTTCAGGAGGTCCTTGCTGCACCACACAGGCTGCAGTTTCTGACAGAGAAGACAGACAGAAAACCTCACGCTGCAACAGAGCCACTGGGGCATTCATGGTGCTGTGCCAGCACAAACACCAACAATGGCTCTCATCCCTTTTGGGGTTGTTTATATTCTTTTAGGACTTTGGCGTACTTCACTCCCACGGCACTCCTGTGAGGAGTGGGCACCGCAGAACTCGTGGGATCAGTCTGACCCAGCTGCCCTACATCCCTGTCCACCTCAGTCTGACCCAGCTGCCCTACATCCCTGCCCACCTCAGTCTGACCCAGCTGCCCTACATCCCTGCCCACCTCAGTCTGACCCGGCTGCCCTACATCCCTGCCCACCTCAGTCTGACCCAGCTGCCCTACATCCCTGCCCACCTCAGTCTGACCCGGCTGCCCTACATCCCTGCCCACCTCAGTCTGACCCAGCTGCCCTACATCCCTGCCCACCGTACAGCACCATCAGCACCCTGCCCGCCCTGACGCAGGCTCACAGAGGGAGGCATGAATGCACTTGCAAGGGTGTGGCAGAGGCTGAAACCGTCATATCCATGCTCTGACTCACAGCCACGTTTCCTTTTGGACACAGCAGTTTTCCTTTCAGATTCCCCCTGTGGAAGGACCCTGAACTGGGAGCAGAAGAAAGGGGGGATGATCTCGGTACCTACCGCGCTCCCCACACAGAAAGTGGAAGGCCACACGTCAGTCCCGTTCACCACAGAAATGTTAGCTATGAAGCCTGGGAAGCCCAGCCATACACTCGACCTGAAGATCATACCTAAAGAAAAAAAACGTATTAATGCTTTGAATCTGCTGGTGTGATTTGAGTCACATGCTTTTCCCCGGCCACATATTTCACATCGCAGCCCAGATTTTGTGCGTCTGCAGGAAGGCAATGGCTGCAGAGGAGCACAGCAGGGACAACTGTGCTATTTAAATGTCAGTGGGATCATTCAGGGAAAGTAGCCTCAAGAGCTGGAAGCTGCTGGCACTTGAAACGTTACACAGATTAGGATCTCACTTAGAGATGCTGTCACATGCTTCCCTAACATAAACTGGGTAGCATTTAAGAGATTGACACGAAACACTAAATAACTGTTTGCCAGCATATATTCACACACTGATATTTGCTTCCCTATAAAACCCCCTATTGCTGAAAAATAGTTATTTTTCATTTTTCTCTGCCTTGATTTTACAAGCAGTTTTTTTCTTCTGTCACAGGACTGAGAAAAAGCAGCACTTCTGAATTAGGTAACAACAATGCTCTTTAAAAAAAATGAACTTGGAGTTTGTTAGTGAGGTTTTCTGGATTTGCTTGAAATAAAGCACCAACAGGAAACAGGACAAAATGACCAGTTTTCCCACTAAGAATGAACTGTATTAGACTCACTCAAAAAAATACAATGGATAACTAGTTTGAGTTTGCCAGTGAAAGAGGAAGGGAGAAAAATAACTTTGTCTATTCTTGGCTTCATCTGACTGAAAGGACCTTTTCCAGGTGCATGCACATATGTATTTTCCATATCTCTTTCTTTGCTTCCTTTATAATCTTTGGTTCAGTATTGGTACTTATTAGATACTGTGAGAGAACCTGGCTGGGTGTGAAAGGGGAAGAGAAATGAAACACAAAGACACACAGACACACAGATACAGAGACTGACACACAGCCCCCAGCAGTGAGACAAAACAGCACTACTTCTATTACCTAATGTGAGGGGGGAAAATGCTACTGTAGAAACAAACTTGTCCTGTATTTTCATGGCACATATCATGATCATTTATACCAAATTTGACAGTAAATGACTGATGGGAAAAATTACCAAATGACTGATGGGACAGCTCAACACATACTAGTTTTATTTTGACTCATGTATTCTGTTTTAACCTCCACTGGTTGATTCCTCCAGACTATCCACCAGGGGCTGGGCAGCAGGTTGTCCTTGATAAAGTAGCTTTACTCACATTTCAAAAGCCTATGTCCAGCATGATCTGTGTGCAGCTGCAAGTCAAACTCATTTTCTGTCAACCTGATGTGCCCAGAGATGCGGCTGGCACACGAGCAAGAGGCACACTTGGTCCAAAAGGATTTGAGGGCATAGAGGACAGTGGTTTTCAAATGCCATCCTGTGGATTGGCTAAATGTGTGATGACACATTTATTTTCCTATGTGCTGCCTCATCTCCACTTTTATGCCTTACTTTAAGAAGTAGTTGACATTCTAGATTTTAATTTGTTTTAAAGCAGAGATTTTGGTGTAGATTTGTCAAGAGCTTTCACTTCCACAGTATAACTATTAAACAAGAACCTTCTCCCCAAAGACCCCTAAATTCCTGACCTCACTTAGTCCAAATCTTCCTGTGAACAAAAACAGCATGCTTCCCTCAGAAATCTCTGCTCTGCACTCACCAGCTTCATTTGTCTGTGGTACCTCAGAGCAAAAAGAACCTGTTACAACAATGGCAAGGACATCAAGCTGGCACTTACCTAAGCCTCCAAGGATGTCACAAATGGAGATAAGGAGAAGGATGGTGGAGGACGAGGAGGCTTTGGGCATCTTCCGTGGGCTCTGTCCCTTCTTTGGCAGGAGCTGCAGGATGGTCAGTAGCAGGCTGATGGAGGCACTGCCAATGCAGACTCCACAGAAGACTTCAGGCTGGAAGCTCATCACCAGCTGTGTAGCTGCATCCCGGTTTGGGCAGCAGTACGTTTCTAACCTTGGAGAAGCCATGAAACGTCCGACTGGTGGAGGGGCTCCACAAGCAGAAGAAAATGCTGTTGCTTCCCCAAGGCAGCATTCACTTTTTCTTCACCCTCCCCATTAGTCCTCAGTGGTGGGAATCACGCGATTGATGGATCATGTGCTGCTGCTGCTGCTGCTGCTGGAAGTAAATCCCCTAGAGCTGCCTTTCTCAGCCTCTCCTAGCAAGGAGATCAGATCCGAACAAGAAACCACAGTGTAATCTGAAACATGCCCCATGCTCGCTCAGAGCCACTGGCAACAGTTCACTCACATATTTCTGCTTGCACAGTATGTGATACAGGAAGACTTAAACTCATCAGAGCATTGAAGATGGTTTAAAATAAATAAGGATGCAGATACCAAAGTGGAAGCATTACATTTTAATTGTGTTTCTCTTTAGCCCTATCCCACACAGTACCCTTTAATTACCTCAAATTAATTGAAAAGATGAGTCCAGACACAAGCAGTCCCAGTCTCTACAGGGAAGAGCAGGGATATAAATCCACACCCTAACCCAAATCTCAGTTTTAGTGATCCTACCCACCCATCTCTGTAAATAAAATCAGAAACACGATACTCTATCACTGTAGAAAGAGATTACACTTGGGAAGAAAATATTAACCTCATCCTATTTAAATTGCAAGCACAAAAAATCCTCTCTTTAGTCAGTACTGTCTGCATTAGATCAGCTTGACTGGGAAAATTCCAGGACTTAGGATTTCTCAATAACATATTTCTCTGTCTCTCTCTCTTTTTTTCATTTGGTAAGGATTTAATATGAAAACAGGAACTTGACTTGCAGTATTTGTTTTTCCTTCATAAGCTTGGCAATATCTTTTATGAACAGGGGTCCTGCTAGATACAGCAGCAAATAAATGCAATCATAAACACAAAAAGTAATTCTTCCCTTTAAACTAAGTCTCAAACTCCCTGTATCAGCCCTCACCCTTCCAGAAAATTTATTTGTTTATTGGGACACATTCAGGGAATACAGGAGGGAACATTGCCAAAAGACTCAAAGTCATCAGCATGTTAAATAACACAGTCATGGATTTTATAATTAGTCCCTATAAGAACAAATGACCTAACTTTTTTTTCCCCCCCACGGTCTGACTTATTTTTTTGGCAGAAATTATGAGGTGCTACTGAATGACAGTGGAATGTTTTGTGTGTAGTGTTTATGAACACAGTGAGTTTGCCCTCAGCAGGGAAACCAGCTGCAGCCTTGGGTGAAATGGTACCCGCTGCGTACATCAGCCAAGAGACCTCATACACTCCATCCCAGCAAAAGAACCAACTCCACCGAGCTTGTCAGCCTGCTGGTGGGGGCTGTGCAGCCTCCCAGTGCTGGACAGTGGTGGCAGGGCTGAGCGGGCAGCTGGAGCCCAAGCTGCCAGGTGTGGTTGTGATATTTTGTGAAAATCCCTTTGCTAGGATTTTCTTCTCCTGAGAAGCTGAGAAGGTCTCAGCTTCTCAAAGTGTAAACAATTTGTTATCTGCTACTGTGGAATGCAGCAGGTGTTTTCTCGATTGGTCAGTGTGGGATGTTTCTACTTGGCAACCAATCGAGGAGGCAGCAGCTCTCGGACTCTCTAGGAGTCACAGAGCTTTATTATTCATTTCTTTCTATTCCTGTCTCGCCTTCTGATGAATCTTTCTCTCTGTTCTTTGTAGTATAGTTATAGTGTGGTCTTTTTTAATGTAATATATATCATAATATAATAAACCAGCCTTCTGAAATGGAGTCAAGATCTCTCCTTCCCTTCACCAAGTCCAGACTGCCCAGAAGACCCATGGTAATAAATGGTGACTCCAGGTGTGGCAATAGCCAGGCCTGATGTGTCTCCACCCATCTTGCTGGCACGGGACTCCCCGGGGCTCTGCTCGGGCACAGGCACTCGAAGAGCAGGGTCAGCCTGCAAAGCCAGACTCGCACACATGGATGGCCGTACATCAACGAGGTCTCTCTGCAGTCAGCTGAGGTCTTAGACAGCCAGGCTTATGGTCTAGACTTTGTCTAGAGAGATGTTCAGATGTTCTGAAAATTAATGCACAGGGTGAGCTGGGGAGGCTCCAGTGACCATGATGTGAATTTATGCATACATGTCATCAAAGACTCAGAAACACAGGCAGCTGAGCTGAATGTTTTCCCAAGTGTTTTTGCTGCTTTCCAGCGTAAAGAGATCTCCCTGCTCCTTAGATGAGGACAGGTGAGTGACCTGGATGCTGCAATCCTACAGTTTGTTGCTACCACGTATACAAAAACATATTGGGGAAAGCAAGGTTGCAAAATCAGATTGCTCTGTTCCAGAAATACAAACTCATGCTGAAGTTGTCGACACAAGGCTCTGTCATCAGTACAAGTCTGGGACTCCTCAGACTTTGTTCCACCTCTGCTAGAGCAGTGGTGCATGGAGTTGCCACATTTCTGTCAAGACACTGCTACTAAAGAACCTGGCTACTAAAGAACCAAGGAATTACAGTCCAGAGAGACAGATTATTAGTTAAAATTAAGCCATCATATGCTACATATACAACTCAAGGAAATGTAAATGAAAAACAAGTTTGCTCTAATTTGAAGGAAAATTTCTATTGTTTGGCTTATACTTAGAAAAGCAAAACTTTGAAATACCAAACAGTTTAATAGAAGACTTTCATTACCACTATCAGTTCCCTTCACTATTTCTGTAGCCATTTTCTTTCTTTCAAAAATTTGAAAAGCATGTCAAGTCATTATCCTGATTGTTTGTTCTGGCTTACAGATAGGAATGTTTTGTGTATTTTGCTTTTTCTGCTTATTGTTTGTTTTCATTGATCTTGACTGTGATCTTCTACTCTGCCCATGTGGATTTACCATTTTATTATTATAACTTCTCTCTCCCTTTTTTTTCAGTGACTTTGAAACTACTTTCATTCCTCAATTGTACTCCTGGAGATTAATTTTTTGTATGTCCCTTCTTTTCTTGCCACAGTTTTGCCAGCTGTGCCCCTTCCTTTTATTGCTTTACTCCTCTGAGTGGAGCAATGGTTTTTAACCTCTTCTTCTGGGTTCCTTCCCTCCTGTAGTTTCTCAGGACTTGATTTCATAGTTTCTTCAGAGGGAGTATGTGGTTTCTACTGGAAGCAAAGCACATGACCTGTAGCATCCCTAATGCAAAAAGGAAAATGAAGTGACCCATGAATGAACTGATACTTACCATGATAGAAGTAGAGGTGTCTAAAATGTGCCTACATTTGAGGCTGAGTGGGCGATGCATCTACCAAATTAATGAGCCATGCAACACCTCAGCTGGTAAGAGCTAGCTAGTCTCTGATTCTTATTGCTGGGCTCAAAGTACAGAGAGTTAGAACAGTCAAAGAAATTCAAAGCTGGTTTGGCAGTCTTATACTCAAGTTTAATTTGGCTTCTTGTGATTATGAAAATAAGAGGATAAAAGCTGGGGACAAAGGCAAAGGAAGCAGAAAAGTAGTGAAAGAAATAAGAGAATACTTATTTTGTCTTATTAAGGACCTTTATTTAGTATTCTACAAAACTTACATCGTTCTACAGGTCCTAATTCCCTACTCTCTGAAGTTATTGACACAATTCCCACTTGTGCCACTGTGTGAGAAAGGCAGACATGGTATGTCTCATTTCTGCACTACGACAGGATCTCAACTAAGCAAATGATGTAGCTTGGAGACAACCATTAGCACACATACAAGAAACACTAAAAAAAACCCCTCCTGGCATTGCAAATAGCAATCAATCACACTCACAGCATAAGTACAACATTGCACAACACTGCTCCACACTGAAAATTCCAGTCACGATTTTGGACATTGGCAACAGTGTGCTTAAGGATGAGAACAATACTGTGTTCCTGTGGAAAGAGCTATGTGCTCCATACTTTTAGAAATACCTACTTACCTCTTCTTAGACCCAGAACACAATGTTTCATCCCAGTCTGTGACCATTTTTAAGATGAAACACTGGCTTGCTTGCTTCTGAGGGAAAGCAACAGGTTTACAAAAATATGACAGGCATGCACTTCTGTTGTTAAGGAGTGTGGGTATGGCTTATGTTTGAGTGTGCAGCTGCACATACTTTAATCACTGTTGTAATTAAGTCTGGGACTACAGCACTGGTTTACAAAGGAAAAGGAAATCTGTGGATATAGAGACAGAGGATAGTTCAGTTTTGTTTATGTGTACAATTCAATGCATCACTGCCTGACAGGTCCCAGTGAAGATCTTAGCTACTTCACAAATTTAAAAGCTATACTTTGTCAAAGTTCAGGATCTCATAGTCTTTTACACATTACCTGACATAACATTTCCCAAACTGAAGAAAGTTAGGTCTATCTTCAAGCTCAATGGATGCAGTTACGATCTCTCCAACAGATCCTGCAAAATGTTCCTTAAACAAATCTTCCACACACTTTAACACCATTCTTTATTTTATCTACCCAAACCTTCTGCAATTAGATTTAATTTGGAAAAAACTGTGATACATGTTCATCCCATAATTAGCTGTACTAATTTCTAAAAGGTAATTTTAAACCTTTAACTCAATGCATAACTGAAATGAATGGAGAAATTCACACTCCATTCTTGCTATTTCTAGTTTTCTGTAAAATTAGGGATCTTGGAACAATAGTGATACTTAAGGTGTAACATCTTATAACAGATTATAACAGCTACTGACTCCATTAAAAACTACTGAAAGAAAAACAGAGGCATCGCTTTCCTTCCCTCTGTCTTTTAAATACAATTCTAGAATTGTAAAATAATAATTTTCTTTTAAGGATGGTGAATATTAATTTCAAAGGCTGAGGATAAATGTATCTCATTTGCATAAAGGTAATAATATTTGAGTTATTTATATTTTCTCAAATAATAAAAACATAAATATATTAAATGAGTGTGTACTTGAGCATCTAAATAAGTGTGTGCTTGACTGATGCAATCAAGTCACTTGTATTTTATTGATTTACTATATACCTTCTCTGAGGAAATGTTATCTTACCTGGTTTTTGTGAAGAAACATGCAAAAATTAGTTTTTTAAACTGTGCCTCTAATGTATTTAAATTAGTAAACAATATTTATACAGATGAAGTACAAAATGAGTAGAAAAATGTATCCATAAAACTGAAGAAAACTATTTTTGCTTAGAGATTAGAAGAAAAATATCGCCACATTGATGCAATATCCTGCATCTGCCACTGCTGGGCCACAGCCTCTTGAGCACACCTGCTGCTTTAGGGCAAACTCCTATGGCACTGCAACACAAAAAGAACATGTACTTCATGCCTTATGCATGCTTAGATGGACTCTCACAAGGTTCTACATCCTATGACCTTCACCTGGACATGGTTCATGTTCTGTGTAATCAAGCTGAGGGTAGAAAGGTCAGTTGTAATGCAGAAACTATGTCTGTTTATAGAAAGCACTGAGAGATTTATTTATACATGGCTGATAGGCAGAAAAAGGTCTGTTTCGGGCCAGCTAGCAAATGAAGACAAAGTCCAAGTGAAAAATTCCAGATTACAACGCTTTTGTCTGCTCTCATGCATACTCCAGCCTCTTGCTATTTATCTTTCTTACCTTTTAAAAGCCTTCAGAGCATTCTCTGCACAAAGAGCATTTGAAGCCTTCCCTTTGCATTTTCCATGACCATCTTGGCTCCACTGACCATCTTCATCAAGTACAGAATTCAGATATAACATGCTGTGGTATCAGAGTTTAAATGCATTGAAGACTCTTGTTAGCCTCTGAGACTATCCGTTACATGTTTAAAATGGGTCAGTGTTTCATGGTACATGAGAGTAAGTGGCACCGTACAGTTTGTACAGAGAATGTTATAATGTAACACATGTTATCAAAGAAGATGGACCATGAAAAGCACTCCCTATGTACCATGATCAGAAACTCGGTAGCAAGAATATTACAAATGATGCTTCACTGAAATGATGAAACTTCATGGGGAAAAAATTTCCAGGTTAATGAAGCTGCAATGCAGATACATATGAACAAATGCATCTATATAGTGTATATATGCATATACTGCTGGACTCTCTTCCATAACTAGAAAAAGCATGGCATCCTTAGGGCCTCACACTAATGGTCCCTGGCCCATATTATCCCCCAAACTGTGTCCAAGTGCTGCCTAGTCAGCCTGCTGACAATGAAACAGTATGGACTGCCACGTCCCGGTATTTCAACCTCTGTGCTCTCACTCTGCTCTTTGGTTTCTCTGTGAAGTGGCACTCAGAGATGTAATATGATTTGATTAAGGGCCATAATGTAGGAACTGGAAAGGGAACAGATACACTGATACCAGAGGGACTGTGGCCCAAGGCAGGACTTAACATGTGCCTGAAGTTGACTACAAGCTGAAAACTACATCTCCAGGGAAAACTGGTTACCTATTCACCTCCTCTTGCTAGGTGTATGCTATCTTCTGACTCTGCAACCAAATGAGGAGTTGCCCTTTTCTTTGATTTTCAATCTTTTTATCATGCAGTGTTGTGAAAATTATAAATCCTTAAGCAGGCTACGGATTATAGGAGTCTGTGATGGACTCATCTCCCTTTTCTTGCCTGCAGGTCAAATAGCTCTCAAGATCTGAGTCAAAAATATTATCCATAGCAAATTGTCATATTTTGTTCTCTTGGCCATTCACAGCCTCAGTTCTCAGCCTTCTTCCACAGTTCGTGTTGTCACTCTCAGAAAATTGCTCTGAGGTACAAAGCTTATGTGCTGTGAGAATAAGAGAGAATTGAACTAAGTTTGAATCAAAATCACCATGGGAGACAGAAATATCTGAGTATCATCTGAACTGGTATTCTTGCATGAATTTCAGCTTTATAGAAATCTTTAGATAAAGAACACAGATTTTATTTTAATTGTAAAGAAATAAAGAGTTCATCAAGTATTTGAGTTATATATATCTGACAGGTTGAGAACTTCTAAGGTTTTCTCCAACACTAATTATGTGCTGATGAAGCCTTACTTGCAATACAGGAGAAACAAGACACACTTGGGAAAGGTTTTTAAGGCACCTAAATCAGAGACATCCTGCTGGAACTTTACAACATAGTATTTTTCATTCTGGGAAAATGGGTAATTTGCTGGAATCAAAGTGTTTTACAGAAGAGCATGATTATGCTGAATCCATCAGAAGCAGCATGGCAGGTTTCCAAAGGAAAGCCTCTTGATTCCCAGATATGCCAGGATGTCTGTCTGTTGGGCTGCTACTCAACCTGTTTCTCCAGGTTCTCAGGACTTTCAGACTCCACAACAGACTGCCAGCAGCTTGATGTTAAACTACTTGATCAAAAACTCCATCCACTTCTGTTGCAGAAACTTCTTATCACTATTTCATTTGTTTCGGTCTTTGTGATGATAATTTTCAAAGACATTAGAGCTGGAAAGAGGAAAGAGCTGCAAGCCACTGTGCAACTAGAAAGCTACAGTCTAATCACCATTACTGAAACATGGTGAATATGAATTGCATGACTGGAGGGCTGCCATCAGTGACTATAAACTCAGAAGGGACAGGCAAGGAAGAGGTAGTAGATATTACAAAGAAATCATTTATGGTGAGGATGGTGAGGAACTGGAACAGGTTGCCCAGAGAAGCTGTGGATGCCCCATCATTGGAAGTGTTTAAGGCTGGGTTAGATGGGGCTTCAAGCAAATTGATCTAGTCAAAAATGTCCCTGCCCACAGGACATTGGATTAAATAATCTTTTAAGGTCCCTTCCAACCATTCCATGATCCTGTATTTCTCTCAGAATATGTACCATGAATCAGCTTTTCTCTTTTGGCATCTGAACTTAAATCGTCAATGTACTATGCATGCTCCAGGGCATCAGCCTTTGATTTTGCATGGCTGAGGCAGAGGCCCTTTGTCTCTTCACCAGCCTGTTGATGTTTGGTGGTTAGCTCCGGAAGGGCTGGTAACAAAGTGGGAGGTTGTAAAGGCTTACCTCACCTCAGTTCTTTACTCTGTAACTATGAGTCAGGAGCCTCTACAGCTCTCAAATTTCCTGGCTTCTGGAGGGAAAAAAAAAGCCCTCCTGACATTGCAATGTCCAGCACAACGAATGGCCTCAGGTCTGAGAGTAAACCAGCCTATTCTAGAGCCATCCTGCAGGTATCCTGTGTAATTCACTGCAAGGTGCTGAATAGGAAAAGATATGTTTTGTACAGCCACAAAGGTGAAACAGGCTGTGCCTTAACATCATATTGTGCCTGTTCAAACAAAATCCTGCCATAAAGTAATTTATTCAGTTTTCATAATCTCAGTGACTGAATAGGGAACAGAGAGTTTTAACATGTGCAACAGAAAGAATGCAGGTTGAATAAATTTTGTAGAACGAAATTTCACTTGAAATTGTTAATTAAGCTGCAAGTACCAACGTAGGATGACATGAAGTACATGAAGTACACGAGGGAGGAGACTGGTTTACTGTAGAAAGTTTTTTTTTTCACAGGGCAGGGACACACACTCTGGGGATGTGGGAACCATCTCTAAATACAAGTCTGATAGCTCCTTTTGCACAGCAGGAGAAGGCTCTTGGGTAACTTTTGTGTATCACAGCAAAGCATCTTTGATACATGTATCTTTTGCACAAATTTTTACACAAAGGCATCCCTTTCATACCTTGTCGGTAACAGCTGCATCATTCTCTGTCCTTAGTGTGAAAAAGTGGTCTGTTACTTCCTTTGATATATTTATGGCACCCTGATGTATCTGGCATTTCTACCTTCTATTGGTAACTTCTGTGTGCTCAGAAAACATTTGGCAAGAGAAAAAGCTGAGGATTTGGTCACCAAGGCTTCTGTTAGACAAATACAGTTATCATTGGTTCTCTTATCACACAAATGAAAAGTAATATTTTAGAATCCATTCAATAAATTCTTTGTTCTCAATGACTTTTGAAACCTTATGAAGACTGACAGAAGCTGCAGAAATTCAAGTAATAAAATTATCACAATATTTTAAGAAGAACAAAAGTACCAATCTCCAGCTGAGTTATGAAGAAGCTTCAGATTTCACAGAGAGGGAGGATATAAAAGAAATTGAGAGAAATTTGACCAATCTGACAAAAAATAATTCCTTTATTGCTTTGGCTGGTCAAACATATGTAAGAAGAACTTTACTTTGTGGTATCTTAGTAATATTGATAACATCAGAGAACAAAAGGCAAAAAAGGTGTCATTCAAGGTAAGGAAGTCTGATTTCTGAACTGTCAGCCACAAACTGAGGATCTGCTTGACAACTGTGCCAGACAATCAGGTTCTAAGCAAGCATTAGCTAGGAACTTCTTTACTGAGGTCTCTCTTACCAGGAGTGTGAAAGCTTTCAGATACTCCTCCTTTAGGCAACTGCTTTCCCAAGAGCTACATGTCCACATCTTGCACTGATGTAATTACAGTAGCAGAATTTGACAGTTTTCAATAGCTGCCAGTTCCTGGTTCTAGATTTTCCAGTTTTAAAATCTATGCTCAGATTTCTTCATCATGCTTCAATACTGAATTTTTAAGACCTATTCTAAAAGCCAGAACAGTAATGTAAATCTTGAATTTCTATGGACAACAAAATGTTCAAGATGAAGAATTAATGTTTGGCAGTTGAAAAAGGGGGGATATAAACAGAGAAGACTTTTTTTGGTAGCAGTATTTGCTCTTCTCATTAGTGATGTGAGCTATTTTATTTTCATTTCAATGTGCATATTTGGGGATACACTGAAGTTAAAATAATTATTCTGTATCTTCTTTTCATTATCACACTCACAGAAAACAAATTGCATACAGCAGCTCCTTCAAACTTCCAGCTGTATGTTATTGAGTACACATTGCTGTGAAGACAACTTGATACGTGTTACACAAATGTAAATGAAGACTTTGTTTTAGATTCCAAGAATTGGAGACAGGACATGGAGGAAACGACCTGTATTTCTGCTTGTCTATATGACAGAAAACTGCAGAGAAATCTGTGAGTCATTAGAGACCTTAAATATCTTGATGCAATACCTAAGTTTGGTATAAGGTTTGTATTTTGCAGGATTCTCATAAAAGAATGCATGAGTTTGAGTACCCCCTCCACTATTCCTTCTGTCCCTTAATCACAAGGGAACAACAATCATCCTAATAATATATTTTTCTTTTCTCTAGATGTCTCCAATCTGTTGCTGGGATTGACGACTCAGGTGTTCTCAATCCTGAACCCAAAGTTTTCTCTAGGTATTGAAGAAACATCCTGTAGCTAATCATAGAAGTACTGTAGGGAAACAAAAAAGGTTTAGTTTGAGGCAGGAGAGTTTTAAGAGAAATAAAGTAACTGAAACAGGAGTTAGAGGAACAAACCACATAATCAGAATGTCCCAATGTTCACTTTCAGAAAGCAAAATATGTGAGCTGTTACATCATCATACAAAACCTTAAAATCCCACTACATATAACCAGGCACCTCCATGAGGCAGCTCGTCACATGAAAAAAAACACCTTGAGGTTCACTAGGCTTTCAGAAACGAAAATAGACATTTCCCTCTGTCTTAGATCAAGCAGTAGTTTGCCTGATTGGCAGTGAAATGCCAAGGAGGATTGCGTGTTAGTACACTGGTACTCCACGCCAAGCCTGATCATCATTTAAGGCACTGAAACCTCCTATAAAGTGATTCAATTAAACCGTGAGAATTCTAAAAAGTAAGTATTTCACTCCCAGCCTCACCACTAACTCAGTGAAGGCATCAGGCAAACCCAAACCCTGCATTTACTTCCCATCCAAGATCTGCCTTCCGATTAGCACTTCTAGTCCTGCCTCGCACTCTGCCATCAAACATTTTTTAAAATCTGTGACTCCAAATCTCTCCTCTCTTGGATTTCTTTGCAGAAAGCTTCACCGGTGTTTCCCGCCGGTTCCTGCCGGGGCCCGGCCCGGCCCGTGCGTTGTGGCGGCGGTGGCCGGGCCGGGCCGGGCGGTGCCGCTCGAGGGGCCGGGCGGGAGAGCGCGGCCCGGAGCCCGCGGGCCCCTCCCGCCCCACAGGTGGCGGAGGCAGCGCGGGCCGGGAGGGGCCGGCGGAAAGCTCCTCCTCCCTCCGGCTCCCGCGGCGGCTGCCCCCTGACCTGCCCCCCGCATTGCCCGGTTTCCCCTCCCCGAACACCGCGGCGAGACGGGAAGAGCCGGCAAGAGCCGGCCCCCTCTGCTCTCCCAGCCCCGGCCCCCCGCCGCCTGGCACGGCGAAGGCGGGGCGTCCCGGCCCGGGGGACGGCCACAGCCGCCGGCTGCCCTTTCACCCCACCCTCCACCTGCTCGCCGCTTTTGTTTAGGAACGGGGGTGGAGGGGAGGCGCGGCCGCCCCTGCGTGTGGTGGGGTCACACGGGTACGGCCTCGGGCCCGGCCCCGGAGTGACTCGGGGCTCACGGGCGTTCTCGCCGCTGCCTTTGTTTGGCGGCCGGCCCGGGGCTGCTCCCCTCTCCCCCCTCCTCCCCGGCCGGGGGATCGCGCTGCGGGGCTGCCGCTCTCTGGGAGGGGCGAGCGGCTGCCCCGCTGGTGAAACGCGGGTTTCGTCCTCTTTCCGAGGCGGAGGGGAGGCGGGGGCGCCTCTCCCCGCCGCGCTCCTCCCAGCACCCCGCGTTGCTCGGCGGCATTTGCCCCGCCGCCAAGTTGCCACAAGTTGGTGCCGCCCCCCCGCCGCCGGGCTCCGGCCTCGGCGTGAGACAATACCGCGGGCCGCGGGGGAGGAGGAAGGGGAGGGGGCGGGCGGAGCAGCCCTCTCTCGCCGCCGATGGGGCCGGGCCGGCCGGCGCTGCGGGGCGGGTAGGTGGCTCCGCGGGCGGCCGCCGGCTGGCGCGCACCGGGGAGCGGCCGGCAGAGGCGAGCCAGCCCCGGCGGCGACGGGCGCTCCATGGAGGACGTGGGGCTGCGGGGCGGGCGGGAGCGGCTGGCCGTCGGCGACCCTCGGCTCGGCGCCGGGCTGGTGGAACCGGGGCCCGTGATGGTGATGGTGGAGCAGCGGGCAGCTGAGGGCTACAAGCTGGTGGAGGTGCAGCTGACCGGCGGGGCTCCCTGGGGCTTCACGGTGAAGGGCGGACGGGAGCACGGGGAGCCCCTCATCATCACCAAGGTGAGCGGCGCCGGGGCGGGGGGGAGGTGGGTCCGGCCGGCTCCATTTTGCCGTGCCCGCGGCGGTGACAGCCCGGCCGCAGCCCGGGGCGCAGGTACCGCGGGGCAGCGCGCCCAGCGCAGGTGCCGCCGGGCCGGGGGTGCCCCAGGGCCCCACGGCCGCCGGCAGCGCCGGGGAGCGGTACCGGGGGCTGCGGGGCTCATCCCAGCAGCTCTGGGGGCAACAGGTTGCTGGGCGCAGGCGGCGTGGCGGCTCCGAGCTGCCGCTTCTGGCCGCTCGTACGCCCCAGTAAAAAGCCGGCGCCGTCGTTGTGGGCGCTGGTAACTGGCTGGGGGACCCGAAACCCTCTGCTGGGCTGTTCCCTCCCTCTTTCCCCTCCGGGCTCCTGGCGCAGGAGGGCACGGAGAGTGAAACTCGCGGCTCCGAGGCTGTTTTCTCTGCTGCCGTTGCACTTGCAAATTTTAAGTAATTAGGATAGCCTTTTGTTTGTCCCTTCTTCTTTAAACAAAAAGGTCTTGTGGATAGTCACCAAATACGTGCACCGAAGACGGCGTAGAGGGACGTGTTTGGGTGTATATGCACTATCTGGTTGCCTTTTTTTTCTCTTCTGTGTTTTGTTTTTTTTCTTGTCTTTGTATACTTACAGCTTTACTCTCAGTGTACTGAACACAAGTTAAAGAAATGCTTCACGTTTTGTAGATTTTTTTTTTCATCTGGATGTGTTTTGACTTAAGAGCCCCCATTCTCAGTAATTGTTGGTTTTTGCAGTTAAGACAGCTTTCATGTTGCACAGTGAAAGCACATGCAAATAGATCCATATGTTGTAGTGAAAAAAAGGTCGCATTAGCAAAGCACATTTTGCTCAAGATCTGTCAGAAAGTTATATATATATGCTTTTGTCTGCAAGTCCTCCGGACTCTGCCTGTTCCCATTTTGAAAGTGCCAGAGAGTGTCAGAGGTCAACAAGTCCAGTTTTATCCACAACAGAAATGACACTAATCTTATTTTTCATCGGGTTTTGTTGTGAGTTTTCTAGTTAGTTTCCAGCTCCCACCCTTGAACAACTGTGTTACAAACTTTCCCAGTGAGAACTTTTCAAACCATCTGTTTCTAGATCACTTCCCTAGTGCTGTTTTTCAAGGAACAACAGTCAGTGTCAGATGTACAGGCTGAAAAATGACTGCAAGACTGTTGGCCGCTTACCACTGTCCTGAATTAGAGAACAGCAAAGCTTGGGAGCATTTGAGAAAAGGAGAAAAGAGCTATTTTACTATGTATGCACTAGCTATTAAGTTCCAATTCAAATAATTCCACCTTTCTGGTAATGGCTAATAAGTGCTACATCTAAAGACTGATCAGTGATGCTTATTCATAATGTTACCTAGGTATTAAGTAACAGGCATAAGTATTTGTGGCATGAGGATGTGGCTGTGGTATGTGGAGAGAAGTGTCTGTGCCTGGGAACCTTTAAACTGGGTTTGTTGCAAGGGAATAATTAAGTGGAACCACACAGCTGTGCTGCTGTGTGGAAGAGCAATCTGGGTCCATCCATACAGACCTAGGAATAAGAAGTGAACCTGGATCCTTGGGTTTAAATTTTGGAGTATATTTTTATTTGCCGTTGTTGGATACAGTGGTATAGAAATAGTTTTGAAATCAGTGAAACTTGTGTGCCCAGGACTATGATTTTTTAGCTGCAAAATTTTCTGTCTTCGTGGTGTTTTGGTTTTTTTTTACTGTGCTGCTTCTAGTGGTGGGAAGAATAATTTTAAAGAGAGTGGTTAAAACAGTCCCTCCTTGCAGGAGATGTAAGGTTTGTCTCCTCTCAGCTGAAGAGAGCTCTGAACTTGTTACCCTATTGCTGACTGAGGATCATTAGGCTGCCATGGATGAGGAGATTCCGTTTCAGCAGTGCTTCTCTCTGTGGTTTCACCAGTGCTTCTCTCTGTGGCATGTGTCCTTCCTTCTCAGAAGACTGATGGCTGGTCAGTGGGACACCCAGGAAAACCCAGTGGACTAAATCCTTCAGGACACCTGTGGAAAAGCTCCTGGTTTTGTGGATTCAAACTGTGCTTAAGCGTTAGCTGGCTATAAAGCTCTGTCTCACTCCAGTCCAGAGCATCTCTGGAGAAGTGAGGGTGGATGACGACAGCTGCCAACTCTTCGAGGAATGTGACAAGGTGTGAATGGAGTCTCAGATAGCAGCTGCTTAAGGGGGATTTCTAAAATTCTGCTTGTCTCTGCGCTTTTAAAGTCTCAAAAGCAAGATCAGCCTTTGAAGAAAGTTGAACCTTTATGTAAATGCTGGGAAGTCTGTGTTTGTAAATATTTGCCACTTTCTTTAGCATATGGCACAACTGGCAGAGAAGTAGCACCAAAAAATACTGTAATTGAAAAATTCATGAGCAAATATATGGTGTTCACTTTTCAGCACTTTCTCTGTAACACACTTCTCCATTTCTCTGGTTGTGTGGCTATTTCACTTGCTGATAGGAAGGGAAATTTTTTACTACAGGTATCATGGGGACAGTCTAGGGCAAATACTGGCAGCAAATACTATTTGGGAATTTTTTAGAAATTATGTCAATTAAAACAAGAGTGTCTTTTGATGCACCAAATTGCCAATAATCAGAGAAAGCAAGGCATGGTAAAGAGGAGAAAAAATCCAGCCTTACCAAGGGTGTAAGCGTGTGCTCAGCTGCTGGAGTTTTGTCCCTGCTCATTGCAGCGGGGTTGCATTGGATGACCTTTAAAGGTCCCTTCCAACCCAAACCATTCCATGATTGATGCTGTGAGGGAAGCGCTTTGCCCCGGGAGAGGTCAGTGCACAGTCACACTGCTGGTGCCCAGCAGTGGGCCCAGCACTTCCAGGATGGGCAGGTTTCCCCATTCACAGTAGCTTTTCTTCCTGTACCTGAAACAAGACTTGGACAAATAGTCCAGAAATAGAACCAGGCAGGCAGAGTATCAAGTTCACCTGCCAGGCACAAGCCTTTTTACAATTTTTTTTCCCTTGCCCCTTTTGTTATTGCTGCAATAGCTACAGCAAAAAGTGGTGCATGATACAGCTTGCTTGATCTTTAAACACAGCTGGTCGTCTAAAGCTTGCCCCACCCAAGTGCAAATGGTGTTGCTAATATTTAAGAAAAAAGTATTTTAGCGTTGTCACTGTGTGGCATACCATTATTTTTTAATGTCCCTTTAAAAAAATGCTTCACATTTTTTCTGATCTCTGCATGTGTGTGTGATAACATTCCAAAAAAATTGCCCAAAGGCAGCTTGTTCTTGCCTAATTTGACAACTTGAAAGAAAGGACTTGCTTTTTATGGCAACATGCATATTTCAACAAAAGATGAAATGACAACTTTGAGGACAATAATTAGAAGTCTCAAGAGCCTCAGTTTGTATTTTCCTCTTTTTTAAAGAAACGACATCTGAAGAGGAAGGTCTTATTGGAAATAATGAAAATGAAAAGTCAGAGTGCTCAAGAGTGAATCTCTTGAAAATCTCCCATAGCTGCATTATCTTGATTACTTTTACTTTAAAAGTGCTCTTATCTGAGATGCCCAACTTGCAGTGTCAATCATACTATTGATTGTGGGTGGTGGGTAGAAAGTAATTTCACTTCCTGTACTAACAATATCCTTAAGAATTCTGAAGTTGTTCTGCAGTCAGCTTTACCCATTTTACATTAATAAATATGAGAACATTCTAGTTAATGCATTTCAAGAAAGATTGATGTATCATTTAAATAAATTTCTCTTTAGTATCAGCTTTACAAGAGCCTACAGCTATACCTCCTAAAGCTATGATCTCATTGCAGTCTAATCAAGGCTGAGCTTGGCTGGTATTTCAGCAACATTTCCAAGTGAAACCTGGACTGTTGCAAGAAGTTTTGTTGTTGATTTAGTAGATAGAGTTCTTGTCTCCTGAATCAGTGCTGAATTCATGCCCCAGCTGGAGGTGCTGTCTTTTAAAAAGGAGTATCAGACGGACTCAGAACTTTTATTTTCTTTATTCCACTGCGCTTTCCTAATGTGCTTCTGTCTGCAGTTAGGTGTGAATTGTAATTTTTTTTAACCTAACAATCCCTTAAATTGTATAAAGAAATGCTTCTTTATTGATTGGCTGCAAGACTTCTCCATGTGACTTGTATTAATTTGTCATTTCAGTAGTAAGTGATTACTGGTTTAGTTAGATAATTCTTTATTCTTTGGCCTTAAACACGCAACTAAAAGCAATTACTTGCTTCACCATACTGCAACAATATTTAGGGTGGAAAAGAGTTTTATAGATGCTGTATACAAATGAATTTAAAAAAAGAAAGACCTAATCAAACACAAATACCAGTTTCTTCCCTTAAGTTAGATGTTTGAGGTGAGCTGTTCGTAGACACTAACAATTCTTAAACTTGGTTGTGAAGTTTGATGTCCAGAAAACCAGCATTTACGGGTAATCCTGTGAAATTCCTGACTGCTTCAACTTAAATGCAGCCATTTGTGTAAATAGCTGATTTATAAGTTCTTAGGAGGCATTGTACTGTGCCCAAGAAAGAATTCTAATCTAGGTCTCCGTATCCCAACAAATTTCATTCACTTCCTTCAGTTCTAGAAAGATAATACATGGAGGATTATTCTTTCTGTTTTGTTTTCTGTTCATTTTCTCTTGGTCATCAAACCCAGGTAGAATTACTGACCTGTATGTGTCAGAATTTTAACAAGTATATTAGTGGACAATTTAAAAGTATGTATCAGATCATGTTCTGTGTTTCTTTTGAAACATTTATTCAGCTTATCATCTTGCAAGAGGGGTTTATGGTCTGAGTTGGATCTTTTTGTGCTGTTCAAGTTGATAGTTGAAAAATATTAGGAAATGTGTTTAAAATGAATGTTTTAGGCTTGAAATAGTATCATGTAGCTATTTATATTTTTCCCCCTGCCAAATATGTTAAAAGCTGGGCTTTTTTTTGATGCTATAGAAACTGTTCTGGATGGTGTTTCCCTTGGAGTCTGGTTATTAGATCCCAGGTTTCTGTTACTGGAAGAGAGGAGTTGGCTTGCTTTGATGCAGGAAGATCTTATTGCTTTTAATTTGGTAAGCTAGTTGGTGAAGGGAATGGTCTCAGTTTTAGTGCTTTAATGGCTAGTGAATGACCTCTTTATTATGACTGTTAATTTACTGGCAGAATGGAGCCCACCACCCTCATATGTGGTGTGGAAGTCTGAAGCTTGGGAGGTTGGGTTTGCTGGTTGGTTTGTTTTTTTTTGTTTTTTTGTTTGGGGTTTTTTTTTGTGGGTTTTTGTGTGTGGGTTTGGTGTTTTTTGGTGATTTTTGCGAGGGCTTTAACAGTTGAAATGGCAGTGGTTTTGGAAGTTGTATTTAAAAGTGATGTTGGATATTGCCACATGTGATATAAAAACTGTAAGGAGTTGAAATGAAAGGATAGTTTAAAGGCTTGTGACTTCAGAAGTCTCAAGTCAGTTGAGTTAGGTGCTTAGCAGTCAAACAGTGTGAGAGTGGGGTTTAATGGTGTGAGCTTGAAGTACTGAAATTGCAGTCTTCCTTTGTGCATTTCATACTACATTTCAGGAGAAAAATCTTCCAGAGGACTCAGAGTGCTCTGTTTAAAATCAGAACTAAGAAACTTTGTTGTAACAAGTGAACATCTATCTTTTGGATATACTGGTTGCTTCCAAATTGCTTTTTTTATCTCCCCTGCATTTCCCTCTTTCAGCTACTTGGGCAAAAACTGTCAAATTTATCATGATTTTTTAGTTTGAAAAAAAACACAAACAGAATCATTCATGTCTGGAGTCTGCCAGAGGAATTGTGTATTTTGTGGGAATAGTTACTGCAATAGGAGTGAGACAGCTGGATTGACTGTTTGAATGTTTGGTCTGTTTAAAGGACAATTTAAACTTCTCTGGTTGTTAGTTCATACATACATTAATGTGTACTTTTCAGTATGAATTTTGGATGCTATCATAGACATTAGTGTGGAAATAAGAGATCTGCAAGACACCTCTAGTTGTTGCTTGCTCTTATCAGAAGTTTGCCAGTAATGCAATTTATTATCTAGATATCCATCATGTTTATGGTTTTGTTTGTTTCTTTTTTAAGAGGAAAACCAGTGTGGGTATGTGTGGTGTTTATGCATATGCTACATATGCTTTTTCTCAGTTACTCGATAGACTGTACTTATTTTTATCTGCAGACCTTGATTCACTGTGTGTTCTCCTGCTTAATGAGTGTTTAAAGTATGGGAATGTGGAAAGAATAAGGTAAATGGGAATTGAAACGTGGCTGTGAATAGATTAGAGGAAACAACTGTTTGGTAGTAACAAAGCCAGTATTTTATTACATGTGAGGTTCTTTCTTCTTAAAAAAAGCTATTTGTATTTAGTCTTCCTAAGCATTTGTAATCTATACATAGAATACCTAATATGTATATGGATCTAGTTCTGTGGGTCAGTTTGTCATAGAAGTTTGAGACAGGTCCTAGATATTAAGGAGATTTTTTACTTGCTGTGCATTTAAGAGTTACAGTGCGTGAAGATTTTCACAGGTAAAATAAAAATTAATGCTGAGACTTCATTTAATCTATGAGGACTTGCTTTCAGGTGTCTATTTTGAACCTATTTGATATTGATGCCTCTCTATAAAACTTAACATCATTCTCAGCTTTTGGGTTTGGGCTTGTTTTTAGTTTGGGGCTTTTTTGAGGATGTTTGTGGGGTGGGTTGCTTATCTTTAAGGTAAGAAACAATCTTGGAAGCTTTCTAATTCCATGCAGCATAATATTTGCAGTTTCTTAAGGGTTATGCAGGAAGTATGCTGTGCTCTCCTTATCCCCTCATACCCTCTCCAAGAATATTATCACTACTCTGGGGGGCATTATTGGGAGTTGTAATTTTTGTACTACTTCTGACTTCACAGATATGGTCATATGCAAGCAAGACAATGTAAGGTTTTTGGAATGGGTAACTGAATGTTTTGTGTTTGAATGCATTCATTCAGTGACAGGAATAGTCTACAAAGGTTTGAACTGGAATCAGTTTTCAAAAATCAACTTGCTGGACTTCTGAATGTGTTTGTACCCACTGTATGTGTTTTGCCAAGCAAGAGACTTATGCTGGTGTTCATCTGGGTTTAAGATGAATGTTGGAATGAAGGAGATAGTTTTGAAAAGTGTTTTGTAGTATTTAAATTAGGCAGGATTTAAGTGTTCTGGATTGCTTTCTGGAGGTGCCTGCCACTTGCTGTCCATTGTGTGAGAAGCTGAGGAAATCCCTGATTCCTCAACACATACCTGGATCTTCCATGGGTACCTGTAGTAAGGTGAAATATTACTGAGCAAGATTGTCTCTGTATTTGCAGTGCATGTGTGCCTACACCTAAAATATTTTTTAAAAAATTATTTCTCTGATTGTTTCTGGGCATAACTTTTCATTTTGATTTATCAAGCTGATCAGGGGAGAGTTGTTACCCACCAAGGACAACATTTGTGAACTTAGGAGAGAACTTCCTCTCTCCATAAATTAATACAGTATTAGTGTTCCATCTCTGAATAATTCAGGGCATTTTTGGTAAGCACAGATCTCTTATTGCAGATAAGAGAATGGCATCTGCCACATATTTTTTTTGGGTTTTTTTAGCGCACTTCATGTGTATCTGAAGGTCATTGTGGTGTGCTGGACTCCCCCAGGCAGAAAGAGCCAACTTGCTGGTAAGTGTTGGAAATGCAGCAAATTGCAGCTTTGAGAAACCAAATAGCTTTTGTCAGGTACACAATTCTTGGGTTGACTCTTAGAATAGAAACAGATGGACTTGAGTGTTTGATGATAGAAAAGAGGTGGTTATTTCAAAGTTGCTCCAAATCCTGATGAAATGCCAAAATCTACTGAAAGGTTTGAGCTGTTTAGTCCAAAGCTCAGTAGTATTAGCACTGAGGGGAATGCCTCACATCCTGTCCCTGTACTTCTCCTACCTCACCCCATATAGAAAGGAAGACTTCCCCTCTGCCACCAGCACCGCTTTCTCCCCATTTAAATCTGTCCATTTCTAAATCGTTAGGGTCTTTGAAATGTTTCAATTCCTCTTACTTGCTTAGAAATATCTATTAACTGTTATATGAGCTTGGAAACACATTATCACATTTCTTAGATACAGATTTTCTGAAGAACTGCACTTAATAATGAGGATTTTTCTTAAATATGTAGAGTGGCTTGTTTTTCAAGGTGGTACAAGAAAGAGAGGGACAAATCTCAGTGTGTGAAAGCTAGAAATGGGTAACACAGGGTAGGGAAATCTACTTCAGTGCTTGAGAGGCTGTATCCCTTTGGATAGCTAGTAACAGTGCAGGTTCATCCATTCTTGCACTCATTTCTCTGGCTGAGTGACCTTTCAGAAGGAAAATGGATCATGATCTAGGGTATTCCTGCTATTGTGATTGTAGGTGGCTTTATTGGATCTTTTCTTTGCTCCAGGCTCTTGGCTCTTCTGTCAATCATGTTTATAAGTTTTAGATCATTTCTGTACTCACTGTACAGAAAATACTCGACTTCTGCTGTGCATTTGTGTCATCTACAACAACTGGATGTTTAATGTTCTGGTAATAGCAAAGAGGCGTCTCTGAGCAGTTTGACAGAGAGTCTAAGAATGCTTTTGCTGATGTGTGTAAGGTGAATTCCATTTGATTTTGTGGAAACTGTAACATAACCTACTGAAACTAAGCTTTTTTTTTATAATGGAAATGCATGAACTTCTAATGAAGTTGTGCTTTGAGTGTTTGTGTTTGTTTTTTTTAAATGAAAAAAGATCCATGTGAAACTTACTTGAAAAAATATCCAGAGCCTTTTAAAATGGTCAAACTTTTTAATTTTAGAGTAGCAAGTGCTTCATCCTCAATCCTTCTAGTATATTCTCTCCATAATGGACTTGCAGTTTAGTCTGGATAGCTGAAGGAGGGAGGGATCTGTCAATGGGGAGCACAGAAGTACAGTAAATTTGTTTAGAGTGATGCACGGGTACCTACCGCTGTACTCGAAATTGCAGTTTCAGTACTTCTCCTCTTCAGTAAAATCTGCTTCTTCTCAAAAAACCTTCACAAAGCTATACAAACAGATTATTTTGGATTTTTTTCTCTCTCTTGAGATAAAACATACTTTGCTACACAGTTGCTTTGAAGACTTCCACATAAATTATGAAATAAAGCAGTGTCTCCCAGTTTTCTAAATACATATAAACTAGTCAGCATTCTCTAGGAAATAAGCTTCTGATTTGGTTCAGTGAATACTGTTTGGGAATAGCAATAGTTTATTTGGAAGCTGTGTATTTTTCATTGAAATACTCTTCTAGTATTTTAGGGTAGTATCATAGAAACATGATTTAATGACAAAGGAAGTGAAGTGCTTCCTACACAGTGTCAGTTAGTCATCAGTGTGTTAATTTTCTTAAACAAATGACATGCAAAAATGGCTTTGTGGGTGTTTAGCTGGCTGATATCTGATGTAGTGAATTATACAACTCCTGATGAGTATTTGGATTCTGGATAATGCAATAATTACAGTATTGCAAATTTTTTTCTTTTCTCTACAGATGCATATTTTATTGACCCAGAAGAAAGCAGAACATTAGATTTTCAGCAGAAACATTTGCAATTATCTCATTTTTTTTAATCGAATAGCAAAACATCCATTTCACAGCCATTCATTCAAGCAAAAAAAAAGATGCAAACATACTCTGTTGACATAAAGTAGTGTTTTATTGGGTGTTTATATATGGAAAAATTTTTTTAGGATAACAGGGAAAACTTGAACCTTCATGTGTCTCTTTAGACATAATTATTGTTTTGAATAGTTAACTCAAGACTTAGAGAACTGTATACTTTGAAAAACAGCTTTTATAAACAGTTTGTAATCTTTTTCTTACATGACTATTTTGGTCAAGTGCCTTTTTTTCCAAATAGAAAGGCTCCTGTAAAATGAAAAAAAAAAGTGTCTTGTTCTGTGGCTGGGAGATATGATATAAATACTGAATTCTCTTAAATGCAACTCTCATGTCATAATGCTTCTCCTAAATTTCAAAAAATTGGTAGAACACAACTTTTAAATTCCGAGGTATTTTTTTCCCCTTTTAAGCTATGTATTCTTACTATGTATAAAACTTTTGTACTTACTCTTTTCCCTTTATCCTGTCTTATAAAAGGTAACATCAAACAATTTGCTCCCCTACTTATAAAATGGAAACTCCAGCTATATATTGGTAAAATAAGTTTTTTCCTACACTTTTTGCCTTCTGGGAACTTGATGTTTTTCCTGACTGCTGTGGAAGATAGCTATCCCGAGCAGGGAGAAGGGCTGTGCCTTTTCTGACACCTTGGAGACCTGAGGAGTTTCTGTAATTACTCAGTCTCTTGTTAGGGAGGGGTGCAAGACAAGTCTTTTGTTGCTCAACTGAATTTCTTCTGTCTGATTCAGGAAATGATCATCTTAACAAATATTGTAGCTGTGACCTGTTATGTCACAGATGCCGGTGATCAGAATATGCGAGTGAAGGTGCGTGTGGCTCTTTGGTGGCTGTTTGCTCCCTTGGAGCCAGTAAAAAAGCATCTGAGTTGGCAAAGCTTCATCACAGAGCCCCATCAGAAGCAAAGAACTGGAAATTTACTGCATTGAAAATTGGGAGATCTAGTAAATTAATCACCTCTTTTGCCATAGGTTGCTTGTGTACCTCTGTGGAATTGTGTCTGCTTTGCCTCTGGTGACAAATATAACTAATACTATTTCACAAAAGTCTTGTTTCTCATGAAACAGACCTGATGCAGAAGGGCTGAAATATTACAGTGACAAAGCTTTTATTGTCTTTCTATTAAGACCTAGAACACAGATATTTGGAAACACTTGGGGTACACAGAGTTGTGTCAAAAGGCTATAGCTATGTGATTCTTTTCATTTTTCTTCACAGCAGACACAAGCGCTAAGTGTTGTTTTATCTACAGTGTTCATCATAAGTAATGTACCAAAGTGTACAGTTAGATCTCTGCTCACAAAATTAAACCCAGTACCTACCCAAAATGCACAGATGCTTTTTGTGCTTCAGAGAGTAGAAGAAATGAATGGAGTGAGGTGAGTCAGCACCTGGGTGTGAGGCAAAAAAAACCCCAGAGTGTGGACTACTTATACAGTAGGTCAGGCACCCATTTGAAACAATTGTTGATAATACAACTTCATAAGGAAAGATATTTTTGTAGCCAAAATGTGTCCGTGCTGACCACTTCAATTTCCTTCAATTTCTGGTGATTATCACGAACTTACTTACAGCTCTATAATAGAAATACTGATGTCAATGATGAAGATTGATGATTTCATCAATTGTCTGAGGTGATAGCACAACATACAAGTTTCAGCAGAATGAGGGGAATATGTACATGTTTTCTTCTAGCTGCAGACAAAATAAAGTTTAGTTTGTCTGCACGTTACTAGCAGTAATTGGAGGCTGCTGTCTCTATTGTGTCAATTGGTGCCATCACCCTGCATTTCAGCCTAAAGGTGTCGGGCTAGTGTAGGCTCCACCTTAAATCCACTCCTGCAAACATCAAGTCTTTAGCAACCTGGTTTATTTTGCTGAAAGCTGACTGGGGAAATGTTGCATGAGCAATTTAATTAAGTGATTAGAGGGAGTGGAGATGAGCAGCAGGGAGTGGCAACATCATGGTATACAGTCACATGCTGTTCAGTGACTAACAGGCTTTAGTCCAGCCGACTTCCAGTGAAAATTAAATTCAAGTACCAAAATAATTTTGAAAATGCTTATCTCCTATTTCCTAACTTTTGAATTTTCATTAATGAGCAGTCTGAATCTAAAATGTGTTCACCTCCCCTCTGAGGACAGAATGGGCATAACTATTATTAATATCAGAGTAAAAATAAAACTATTTTGCTTGTTTTTATTTTTGGCTACCAAAAAATACTTGACATTTGGCTATCTAGGAGAGCATGTTTGCTTAATCAGCACTAAATTAAATCATGACATATTATAGCTGGGTCTGCATCTGTTATAGGAACTTCTTTGCCTAAAACTTTGGAATTTTCTGGTCCATTTGATTGATGCTGGCTGCAGTTTTTTATGGCCAGGTTTTCTTCTGAATTTGGAGAAATTTCTGTGAAGTTTTTTTGGGCCTCTTGTTTTGATACTAAAGAAAATTGGTTTTATACATTTCAATACCATGCTGCTAGTAATTATTGCTTTTTAAAAATGTCTTTGAACTTTGCCCTGAATGTTTTTTTTTATTTTATTTTTCTGATTTGTTTAAATCTGTTGACTCTGGATGCCCCATCCCTGGGAGTGTTCAAGGTTAGGTTGGGTGGGTCTTTGAGCAATGTGATCTAGTGAAAGGTGTCTCTGCCCATGGCCAGGGTTTTGGAACTAGATGATCTTTAAGGTCTCTTCCAAACCAAACCATTCTATGATTCTATTTGTCCATAAAATTTTGCATTAGCATGTTATTCTTCATGGTTGTAAGGAGCTAGGGCTGTGTATGTGAAACTATTACAGAAGTCTGAAATCATTTTACAGAGTGATTTGGTCTTTACATTTTATATTCTTGTAGTAATTTTGGGGTTTTTTTTTTTGCTTTTACTTACTGGTTTTTTTTTTTAAGAAAAGGAAAAAGAAAACTGGTGTCCTAGTGGTGTCTATGTAATTTTATCAACTGAACTGCGTTTTCCAAACTAATTTTCCTGTGGGACTCGGCATTGGAAGGTGACTGGGGAGCTTGAGCAGTGGGTTTAGGTTTCTCCTTTGCCAGAGGAATGTTTGGATTCACGAACCTCGTCTCCAGGTTCTGGAGGGAGTGTGTTGTAATTTCTTCTTTCTGGTGCTTTGGCTCAGACTTTTCTGAATTTCCTTTAACCCATTTGAGTGTTACCTCTTCTTACATAAAAGTCTTTTTCCCTTGTCATTCTCTACATGAGTGATTCATAATTCCATTAAATAGTCAACATTTTCTTTCTTTACCTGCTTCTTTCACTATGCTATTTCTTTACCTAGCTCCAAAGCTTGTTTTGTCTTTAAAGGCCAAAGCCTAGAAAATGTGAAGGACCTTCTCTCAGGACTTGCAGTTAATTGAGACTTCTAATAGCTGGGCATTTTTAAAGGTGAAGAGATATATAAGGCATGACATTGTGGATGCTGTCTGATTACTTCTTCCTCTGAAGCAGGGGTCACTGGAGTATTTCAAATGTAGTTGCCAGTTTTACTTCCTGACATAAAGATTTCTTTTCATAATTTTATTTCTTCATTTGTTTCTTAGAACTGGGTGAACCATTTCAGCTGAAATGTAAAAAAAAAAAATCAATGTTTGAGCCTACAGTGAAGAGTTTCTACCTAACTAATTGAAGTATGGCAAATTCATCAACCACTGAAAGAAAATATGATCTCATAATAGAAGCATTGAACAGCTTTGATTAGTGAAGTGTTTAATACCACATGTGGTTAATTACTGAAATGGATCTTGGAGTAAGATGAGGACACAAGATGATTTTCTTTTTTGTAAAACCATGGCTTAGATACTACTTCATTAGAAAGGTGTAATATGTAAATAAGAGCAACAAAATGACGTCTGTATTTTCTATACCATAAATTTAAATACAAATTAACAGGAACTCAAGAGCTTGCAGGAAGAGCAGTGACTTTTATGTTTTTGTAGCTGTATTTGAAGTTAATCAGTCTGTTGTTTTTTTTTTTTTAATTCAAAGTCAGAGTACCCATAGCAAACTGTGACCTGAAAAAGTATCCTGTGAATTTTGGTACGCAAGAGAGCACATTGTTTTTTCTCTATCTCTGTGAGTCATGCAGCTAAAACATCTCATCCAGCTTTAGTTTTGAAGACAAGAGTGTCTTCAAGGTTTGGGAATGATTTGTAATGTTTGATGATAGTTGTCCAGGTGCTGATTAAATTTTAGTAAAGCACTAGAAAAATGTGTCTCCTTTCTGAGATATTCTGAGAGTTATTTCTCTTTCTGATTAGGCTGTGAGCTGAGGCAGAAGGATCATGACTAGTAGTAGTTGGACATTTTAAACAGCAGAGCTAGCTTTAATGTACAGTGTCAGAAAAGGAATTTTCCATTCTTGAGTACATGTTATGCAAAGCTAGCAGTTTTGGAAGGAAAGCAGGAACACCTTCTGACCTCCAGCATATTCAGGGGTTTGGTTTTGAGTTTTTTTCCTTAAAAAAAAAAAGTGACAGTTTAAATGCATTTTGTTCTTACTTGATTTATGTTCACAGATCCATTTCCTGAACTGACCAGAAATCTGATAATGGATGCTAATTTCTTGAAAGGCTTCAAAGTTATGTGTTAAAATTAAATCTTGAAGTTCATAACCTTTGCTTACTGAATGCTGGGGCTTGTTCTCAAAGGAATGGGGAAAAACCCCAAACCTGTAAGCTGTTACCTCAGTTGTTGCACCTTGGTAATGCAGTGCAGGTTGTGTGCATGAGATGAGGACTTCCCCCCCAAGGCAAGAGGAGACCAAGGTTTTAATGTGGAGTTGATGATGCAGTGGCAATAAACGAAGGGATAGTGCAGGGTCTTGGGTGTTACAGCCAAGGTTGCAGTCACCATAAATTGGCAGGTTTTTTAATCCTGGTGCTGGAAATTGACACGAGCTTCCAGTTTATTAAAAGTAAGTTAAAAATCTAGTATGGTGCTGGAGAACAGCCAAAGTTACTTAAAAACTGACAAAGTGTATTTTACTCAAGGAAATTGAAACACAGACCAAAATTCAATGGATTTTTAATCTTAAGAGACTTGAAGACTTGGCCATGTTTGAAATAATAGTAATAGTTTCTACTCTTTAAGCAGTGTGTCTTGAAACTTTGTTCTTATGTTTACTCTTGCTTAGTGGCTTGTTGTTGGTTTTTTTGATACTTGCTCAATGCGAAAGAAGTTATTGTACCTGGAAGTGTCAGGTGTCAGTGTACCTGGAAGAAAGCAGATCAGAAAGAAAGAAATAAAGCTGGATTGTGAACTGATGGGCCCTTTTAGTATGTTGTCCATTCAGAGTTTCCAAAGAAACAGCAAACTATGTTGGATTTAAAACCAAAAAGCTTGAGTTGTATGGTGGCAGAGTAAATGCTGTTAAATCCTAGTGTCTATAATCTGTCAAGTTCTTAATTAGTCACAGGGTGACTGAGCAATGAAAGTTTTGACTGATACCATTCAGGTTAAGTACAGGAAAAAATGGGGTTTGTTTTGTATTGCATTGTGTTTGCAGGATACTCAAGTGAAAATATGTGGCTTTGTTGATAGTTAAACACAGCTTTGAATCCCTGTTTTTCATGATCATAAGATTGTTTATATAAGATACGAGATCGGGTCCTACTCTGAAATGGTACAATATTTGCATTTATCATGTAAACTCCAGATGACTTCTGAGATTATAGAGGATAATGTTGGAATTTCTTCAGTCATGCTTTATATTTTATCCCTATTTTATTTTTAAAAGAACTTAGCTATAGCTTCAGTAGCTCTGGGAAAAAATACTGTGATTAGTTTCCTGCAAGTTGTAATTAAATGATTATGCCAAATGTCATAGCTCTGTAGTTTTGAATACTGTTTTATTTCCTGCTCTTCTTGGTGATTCTTAGTCTTATGCTGACTGTCATAGTAGTGTTTGGATGTAAAGCTCTCTTTGTCTGGTCTTCTCTGTGGTATAGAAAAATTCTTAAAATTATCCTTTCTCTTCATAAGGACCACCTTGGTGGTAAAAAACATCCTTAACATCTTTAGGGTTGAAACCAAAATTGCATTTAATTTTTATTTTGGATTCCCTACTTTTCTCATTACTGTACATTGGTTTTAATTCCTTCTCATAGAGTTGGATGCAGTGTGTCTGATGGTGTGTAAATGTCTTTGAATCGTAACCTGTTTTTAATGAAAACAAAAGATTGAACAACCTGTTCTAGCGGAAGGTATCTGAGCCTGTGGCAGGGGGAGGAACTAGCTCTTCCAACCCAAACTATTCTGTGATTCTGTCATGTGCTGTGTCCTAGCTAGGAAAATGCTTAAAAGTTCTTTGGTGCTAAGGGTATAACAAGCCTCAGTGCCTACTTCTTCCAAGATACACCTCATGCTTGGAGTTGCTTTTGGGTGGAGACCTGAGGGTGTGCAGCAGCACTGGAGGTAATTATACAGGATGACAATAGCAGCAACTTGTGGTTATCTCTGTGGCTGTATGAGTTTTGTGATCGTAATTCTCCCAAGGAAACCTTCTATGGGTGGCTGTGTCACACTGGTGTGCAGCCACTCTGTTGTAACCTGGCTGGAGCCAGCCCGTGACTCCTTGAGCGTGGGATTTCTATCAGGGCATAGTTTCTGGTTGCTTGGTAGTTTCAGAGGGAAAGATCTGCGGGAAATAAATGTGGCTAATAGATTTGCAAATGTGATGAGCTCTTAACATGCAGGTCATGAACAATAACGATGTATTGGCTACACCACTATGCAGGTCATGAACAATAACGATGTATTGGCTACACCACTGATGAGGAAAACATCTTGGTTTTGCCAATCAAAGATTTCTATTAAGGGCTAGACATATTTTTTCCTGATTTGTGGCAGTCTCTGTATAATGATTGTTGCAGAAACATCTCTGTGTATTCTCAGAGAGCAGCTTCTAATTTGTTCCACATTTAAGATTTCATGCATTTAGAGAAAACCAGTATTTACGGGTCTTAAAGAAATTACTCTGGTGGTTCACAGAGGGAAAAAGTAGTTAAAGGGTCCTTCTGGAAAAGGAGACTACTAATTTCAGTTGATGATACGTTGCCTAGGAAGATTTCTGTTAATTTTATTTAGGTGTGCATTTATGGATTTACTGCAAGCAAGGAGAAAACTTGTGAATTATTTTTTATTTAGTCATAAGTTCATGTAATTTTGTTTTGCCACAACTTGGCCTTGGTATTCTGAGATTTTGCAAAAATTGAGTATTTATCAGCTTTATTTAGGGATTGGAGTTACAGTTTCCTCATGAAGCTTTAAAATTCCCAGCTGAAATTCTTCTGTTTCGTAAGCGATAACTTTTGGCACTGGTAGAGTCTGTTTGTGATGAGCCTCAGTCAGTATGTGCTGACAAAATGGTGATTTATCTACTGTCCAGTCCAAACCAGAGAGCCTGATAAGTTAGCAGTGCTTTCCAGTCAGTAATATTTCCTTTTTATTTTTGATAAATAGCAATACAGATTTGTATCAATTCATTTCAAAAGCTTCTGTTTGACCCTGGGTTGTAAGTACACTCAAAATACTCCTAGTATTTTATACTCTTAGCGCTCCACATACAATGTTGCCATGAAAATCACAGGCTAATTGGTATCACACAGTTTAAGGATTTTTATATATTGCCTGTATTTCTTTTCCTTCATCATTCAATGTTTGTTCTTGTCTTCAGAGTTAGACCTGTATTGTTTTCGTAGCTCCTTCATTTGAGATTTGCCATCCTATGAATATCTGTTCTATGAATGCAGTCTTCCAGTATTGTATTTCCAAACCTGTTTAGTCCTGAAAACAACATCTGTTGCTCTTGACTGTCACCATGTTACTTAGAGACATCATGACCTTATACCTCTTTCTGAAAACACCTTACCTGTAATTGTTGGCAGCATCCTCTACTTTTAAATCAAAAAAAGAAATTATTTTTTGTTCTTCTTGACTTGCTAACATGCATTTTGTAGTAGCTGCTGTATAGCCAGCTTAATGTACTCTGTTACAGATTATTTTCCTCCATCTTCCTCCTTAGCATCGTGAGACAGGGATATTGTCTGGGTGGGCATATCTCCTGTATCTAGGAACATGAAGACAGCTGTATTGAGTAGGGACAAAGTCTACTGGACCTAGTTTCCTGTTTGTGGAAGTAGCTAAGGAATAGTTCTGATAGTAATAACTGAGGAATAGTTCTAAGAAGCAGAAGTATAATATGATTTTGAAATTATTATTTCCCTTTCACTTTTTGTACAGTTTTTTAGTAGAAAGGTAGGGATGTCTGAATTGTTTGTCTTTAAGTTAGTTAGCAAATTCATGGCAGGACACTTTTATTTACTTTTTTTTTTTTAAACTCACTGTATTTTTGAATTTTTGCCTTCCTTGGTATCTACTGGCAATGTTTCCTATCTGCTTTTAAGCAAATGGTGCTATTTTACACAGCTGTAGCTGCTTTGTTATAATTCTGAGAAATAACTGTCCCTCTCGATTCTGTGGATTTAGAATAGTGTGTTACAGTCTATTATATAATAATTCTTCTTGCTACATCTTTTCTAAGCTCAAGTCTGTCCTGAATAAATTATCTTCATGCAGATTTTGGGTCAGTATCTCTGACTAGCCTGTTCTGTGCTCTTATGTTCTAAGTTCTGCCAGATTCTAGTTTGGGTGAGATTACATGAAACTTTCTGCTTACAATAACATAGGGAATTCAGTGAAACAGGACCACCATGTGACTGAAGGACAGCAAGCTATTCCCTTTCTGGTCATTCCAGATGTTTTATTTATTTGTTTGCTGGTGACCATTGAACTGCTGTTTTCAGAGCACAGCAGACAGAGCATGATGCAAGTGATGATCTCTGGTATGCCCAGAGAGTCTTGCCTTGGGTGGTGTTTGTTGTGTGTGGGTGTGTGTGGAGTTTTGTGTGTCTGTTCCCTTATCTACAGTCACTTTAAGCAATTTAGTCCTCATTGCATGGCTCTTTGCAGCCAGTGCAGTTTTGACTAAGCCAGGTAGTCTTACATCACTGACAAACTTTGTTCATCCTCTTGCAGATCATTTGAAAAAAAAAGTACTGAAAACAACATGAACAAAACCCAGAACCAAAACTCCTAAAACCAGAAATACTGAACAGCACAGTCCATGGTGTAGATGCCAGTGAAATGCTTTTGGTATCCTTTCAAAATTGTGAAACTGGCATTTTTATTTCTATCCCTTGTTTTCTCCCGACTGGGCTTTTAGAGAGGAGTTATTTTTAATCCTATGACAGCATAGTTTCTTGTAAAAGTTTTGTTAAGAAACACCATCAAAAAAGTAAGAAACCCTCTCTGGGAAGAAAAGAAGTGTAGTATATTGTTCAGATAATTCTTTCTGTTGAGTTGCAAAGAATGTGACTCAACTACAAGACAGAAGCCTGCAGAAATCACCTTTTGCTGTTGCCTCCTGTGTTTTACTAGTGCCATATCTTCTGTAGTGTGTAAGTTGGTAGAAACTAGTAGTCATGGGCTTGCCTTCATTTTCTCTGCACTTTTGTGGGGCTACTGTAGACATTAATATATTGATTTCATTTTGTGAGGTAGCGAGGTTATTTTAAATGAGGGGTCCTACTCTGCAGTAGGAGTTGCTTTAAAACGTAGTCTGGTCTTGATTTTTTTGAAGGTTGTGGCCAGATTTTTTTTCTTCCTCTTGCTGTTGCATCAGCTGTTCTAATGATTCTCCATTTTCTAAGAAATTATTCTGGTGTATGGGAATTTCTAGGTTTGTCTCTGAAACTTTTTTCCTTTAAAATTCTACAGAATGTTCCACTTAACTGTTAGTGGTAATGCAGCATCTTGCTGTGTTTATTGCACATAAATTGTTACTCAGGATCTGTAGAAATTGTGAATGCAGATCTAAATTGTTTATTTTGACTTCTCAAATCAAATACTGAGACTCTCCTCTTGATCTCCAAAATTCTCTAGTTCAGTTCTTGACATGTGTTAGAATAGCAGCATTGTGACTTTAAGGGAGTAGGAAAGACTGTATACAAAATGAAGTTACATGGTCCTGATGATTTTAGAGAGTGACCTGAAATAAAACCTGTCTTGCACTGTGAGCAATGGGTTTATGCTCACAGATGCCTGACCAAAAGCAGATTTTACAAGCAGCTGTATTTTCATTCTGTCAGTGCTCCTATACCTTGTTTATAAGACATAAGCCTAATCCATTTTATCATCAGGGATATTTACCAGCAAAATTTGAGCATTACTTCAGGGTTTGGGGGCTTTTGTGCGTGTGTAGTCTCATGGAATAACGGACCATAGCTTGTTGGTGTTTTTTTTAAAAATAAATTAAGTATTCTTTATTGCTTAATTGGATAATTGTCTTTCTAGGAGGAAGCTGTTTCTCAGTAAGATAGTCCTATTTGTTAGACTCCTGTCCAACCAGTCCTGGATTTGTTGGACAGTTGTGTCCTAAAAGCTTTTTCAGATCGTATTCTGACTCTGAGGCTTGACATTTGATAATTGCTGGGCCCAAACCCACTTGCATGTATTGAAATGCTTTCTGTGTTTCTTCAGTACGTTCAGTTTCTCTCTGTGGTGTAGAATGGCCTGGCTGTATTTGTTTTCTTTCATTTCTGCAAGTGCTTGGACAACATAATTCACTTATCTGGCATTGACTGGGTAGGAACATCATTTGCTTTTCTCAGGCGCAAGGAAGCAGCATGTCTTTTATTCTGCCTTAAAGCCAGAGTTACAATGTTGCTTCCCTTATTTAAACAAGAGTTCTGACCTGTGAGTGAGCCTTTTGAAATGACAAGTCTTTGCATAATTATGGAGTTTTTTTCAAGGCATCTTGTGCCAAAATAGAGATTATTGGAAAATAAGGGCATGTAAGGTTATGTTGTGAACTAGATATTACCCGGGAGCCTGGAACCTGTTTCAGGATTTGTTAAAAGGCCCTCACTTCTTTCTTCTAATCTCATGGTGAAAGAAACTTCAGTGCAAGATTCAGGCATTCTTTGTAATCTCCCTTTTCTATTATTTTGTCACACCCTTGTTCGCTTACATGAACTCAGCTGTGCTTAGGAGAAAATATCATCGCTCCCAGCCTACTGTGTGGGCTGCGTGGTTGGAGAATACAGCAGGCTGGCATCTTAGCTGAGCTGTGGGCTTGATTTACTGTAAATGGGCTAATTAACCATGAGGTGCCATACTGCTGAGTTTGTGTGTAGGGAAGCTACATGTGGGTAAGCCTGACTTGCTTACAGTTTTCTGTTTCTGTCCATTGATTTGTTGTAGTTAGATATAAGGAGGTAATAGTCGTGAAACAAAACTTGAAATAAAATGCAGAAAAATTGGCAGGACAGCTATTTTATGAACTGCTCAACTTGTGCTCAGCATTTCTGGATGTGTTTAAAATATAATACTAGCTCAGATTTTTGTGTTTTGCTATTAAATAACTGAGAACTGTGATTTGTTCTGGAGAGTCTTAATAAAGATTAATTAATGGCAGATCTGTGCTTTTTAATGCCTTCATGCAGAGAGACTTAACAAGCTAAGTGTTCTGGTACTTTTGAAGAAAGAATAGAGCAGCAGTTTGTTATTACTATGATTGAGGTAGATTGGGCTGTCTTAAGTGTGTCATTACAAACCCACTATCTTTTGGTATTTGATTTTTTTTCCCCTATTTGAAAGACAGAAAATTCTTGCAAAGTTTTTTCTAATTGCAGGACCTCTCTTCTGTAAGTGAGACAAGCGCTTAAAATATCACACTAGCAACATTTGCATATCAGTCTGTTCATTAAAAGACAGAAATTTGCTCTCCAACCTTATCATTTACTATTTTGTACCATATGTAGCCAATCAAAAAAAAAAAAAAAACCAAGGTAAGAAAACAGTTTGCTTTTTTTTTTCCATATAAATAAATGGAAGTGAGCATAATAGCAGCCAAAGGAAACATTCCTCTGTGATTGCAGAAAGGTTTGTTCAAAATAATAGGGTTTGTATTTTGTAAATGTTTGGTTTGCCTCTGATGTTTAACGTTTTAGGCTCTTTAATGTAGATGGGTGCATACCAGGCTAAGTGTAAAATTTCAAAACCCATTGGTGGAAGTCTTGTAAGACAGGACCACCTGCTGTGTTTGCTGGGCTGTTTCAATTGCTCTGTTTTGCAATTTCTTCTGTTGCAAGTTGAGGAAGACTGAGGAGGCCACTAGGTTAAAGTGTTACTTGGCCTTAAGTGTTTATGCTGGTCACCATTTTGCTCATTTGGGAACAAAAAGGTTTATCCAGTGACTTCTAAGTCTTCTGGATCCGCAGAATGATGGATCCTTCTTTATGTGCATCCAACCAGCTGGCATTTTGTGCATATTTATTCTCAGGTTTTAACACTGAAGTAGCTGTTGAGGCTGCGGATGAAGCTAGCTCTGCCACTCTCATCATAGCTGGTTAATGAAAGCTGTTAAGAATAGTAAATTCTTTGGGCTTTGTAAGTGTCTTTATGCAAGTATTCTTGCAGGAATAGTGGGCACTTTGTTTTGGGACTTCAGGTAAACCATGCAGAACTGTATGGTAAATGGTAGTAATGATAGTCAAAAAGCATCCGAGTCAGCATGGGAGATGATCGAAAAAATTCCTTTGTGTTGAGTGAGAAACTTTTGTTCAAGGGACTTTTCTTGTGCTGAGAGGACAGTACTGCTCAGCATACCTCTAGTTTCATTAACAGCCTTGTGTATGTACCTATGGAAGAAAACCAGATTTGTGAACGTAATCCAAATTATTTTGTTTTCTCTGTACTTAAATATGTCTGTGACTGTCAACTAGACCAAAAGTATAGTCTAATGAGAACCTCCAGAGTTCATAAGCAAAATTAGGTCTTACCCTTTGTCCAGTCCTTCTCTGTAAAAGAAGGCCCCTCAAAGCTTTTTAAGCACTGATACAGGATGATGCTCACTGATGTCTGAGACATTTAAAAAGCTTCCTTCTAGCAGCATTTCAAACAAAAGCTGCCTCAAGGAGCTGTTCTCCAGGGTAAGGTGGTGCCAGTGAGGGACACACAGAAACCAACCTGTGGGAACTGCTGCGTGCCCCCTTATCTGCAGTTAATGCTAGGCCAATACTATCAGTTGATGAAATTTGCCCTTTGCAAGATGTAGTGAGGAAATCAGGGCTTTAATACGACTTAGAGTACTGAGATAAATCACAGGCAATTGAATGCTATTTTAGAGGCAACTCAAGTGCATTCTACCACCTGGGTCTCTTACATTGTAAGGTCCCTGTAACAAAAGCATTGTGCTGAGCACTTACTCAGTAATGGAAAAGCAGTGGGTAAAGGGAGCATAAAACCCATCTGTAAGAAGCCCTGTGGATGCTGACTGTTGAGAATACTTATAGGTTTAAAGGTCTTATTTGGTCCATCTCTGAGCTGGTTTATATATAATAAATGGTTTGAGGAAATCCATCTTCAATCAAAAAAAAAAACAAAACAAAAACAAACAAACAAACAAAAAAAAACCGGATCAAAATAAGAGGCATCTTCAGTTTCCACAAAGAAAGCATATTTTTTCACACTGAAAATAATGCTGCCTGGTTAGACTGGATTTCTTTTGCAACATTAGTCAGAAAATACTCAAGTGGCTAATGATGTGGGTCAGTACTAGGATGGGTGATTTAAAAGCCATTAGCTTGTGCATTCCTGGTTGTCTTTATATAATTTTCATCACTCCTTATATTTAAAAATCTATCTGAAAATGGGTAACAAAAATGGAGATGACATCCAGGTTTCAATGGCAGAAATGGAGGTGTTAATCTTTCACAGAGATAACCCCACAAAACTAAACTAAAATTTTCTTTTTTCCCCCCTGTTTTATCTGTCCAAGTGTTTTTATTCTTCATCTTTTAGTTGCAGTCAATCCATGTCCTTTCTACCCCAGCCCCCAACTCTGACACTGAAACGGCTCAAGGTCAAGAATTTGGCTGTTAAAGGAAACTGTTTTGTTTTGCATTAAGATTAATGGAGCTTTAAACTAACTAGGAGAGAGGAATTGTTCTGCTGAAATTATTAAACACATCCACCCTCTTCAGCAGACAAGTTTTTGTCCTCAGCAGTGCTGGAAATAAGTTTTTAACAGATTGCACAAGCAGTAAGCTACTCAGTGCAAGTGTGTAATTCCATTTTAAATGAAAGCTGAGACTGGATATGTGTAAATGTGGCAATCACTATTAAAACTTAAGTAAACCCTTGTCCCTAGTACTGCTCAGTAGGAGATCATTCAGTTAGAAATGACCTAAAATTATAGTCCTATGCCTTTGTCCATGTGTATGCTTTGATTGCTCTAACAATGAGATACTTGAAAAAGTGGACCACAGTCAGTATGATTTGATGGAAGCGTGGAGAGAGAGTGCAGGGAAGGGCCTCTGAGCCTTCCTTGTCTATTAAAAAGACATAATGGTTCCCACCTTTTGCTCTGAAAATCTTCCGAAATCCTTTTGGGAGCAATATGGCAGCTGCTTAAGTAATTCTGGAACAGAAAAATCTCAAAGTAAAAATCAAGCAGAGGTGTTTTGTCAGCAGAATATTTTTCATTTTTATTAACTTCTGATGCTTTTCGTTCCCCATCACCTTGGAGACACATGCCTTGGAGGGCATTCTGACTGGCTTGTAGAAGCCTTAAGAAGCATGACCAGCAGGCAGCACTGCTCATGCCCTCTCTGTTAAATTCCATGTACAGTGTACAGAACTGGAAATATGGTATTGCCTGTCTGTTCTGGCTCAACCCTGTATAACTTTGAATGACTACAACAGGCACTGACTTGCTAGCCTTCCTGGTGAGTAGGAGTTCACTGCATGTGTGCTGACCACAGAAGCATCCACTGTCATTTTTCACGGAGAGATTATGCAGTCCAGAGATGAAATGTTAATGTTTCAGCCATATACTTCCAAGTTCTTGAGGACTTCTATGGCCAGGTCAATTTCATTTATTACTGGCTAAAGTGTTAACATCATCCTCTGCTGTGCAGTACTTTGGAACTATAGTTAGCTATTTTCATTTTCTCCCTTTAAGACAGGTGATAACCTTAGTGGGTATAAGGCAAAGACCGACAACTGGGGGTTTTTCCTGCGCTGAAGTTTTCTAAAGAAAATAAATCAAATCTGAATTTGTACAGGAATGTTTGCCTTGCATTCCACACACTGAGTCAATTTATCTCAGGGGCTCTCTTTTTCCTCCTTCCCACCCTCTTTAAAGGCTTGGTGACTGGAAAAAAAGGGAGGGGTGTATGGTAGATTGTAAAAAGAGATTTTTGTAGCCGCTGGTGCCAGGAATCATCAAGGAATGCTTAAGTAGTGCCTCTTGTGACAGCATCCAGTCTATTGGAAAAGCATCATGTGCCATCTGGCTTCGATTTTGACTTAATTAAATGCATGCAGCCGACTTTAAGAACTCAGCTAAGATTCAGCTGTCTTGACATTTTGTATAGAGCTAAGATTTTGTTGGGGAAGCTGCAATAGTCACCTGATTTATGTTGTTTAGTTCCCTTTCAGTGTGGTCCATGCAGTTTGCTGATATTTGAGTGACAATTCTGTTTAAATAAACTCTTAAAGACTTGCTGACTCTTGGAAGCCTTATTCAGTAGGGGTTTTCCACTCTAGATTCTGGGATTTTTCTTAGAACTGCAGTTATTGTGGAATTTTTTAATAGCGAAAGGAGTTTCTTAAGTTCAGCCAAGTCATTTGTCTGGGAAAAAGTCAAGCTGCTTTGTAAAAGTTTGGTTACTCCACCCAAAAACTCTATATCAATGGGATTCTAGCTTTGTGTGGGGAAGGGAGTAGGAGCAGAATGCGTTTTTTGCTGTTAGCCAGTTATTCTTGATGCAGAGAATAGTGAGGAACTACTTTTCACAGGCAGGCAAACCATCTTGCACTCATGAGAACATGTCATTTTAATTACCTGTTGTTTCATCTTGTATCTCCAACAACAGCTTACCTATGTGGATGAAGGATGTGGAAAAAAATTGATGTAAACTTCCACCCATGCAGTTGTAATTAAAAAACACACTTTTGTTGTTCTGAGTGCTAGGTATCTTCATTTTTGAGGTTTTATCACTTTGCTGTTTAAAATATAGGAAAAAAAAATCAAGGGAAAACAAATGCGCGTAAGTAGTATCTTTATTTACATCTAGGTGAGATGAACAAAGACTCATTCAAATTGGCCTTTTCATTCTTACATCGAGTTTTATCAAGTTGACTAGTGATAATGGTCAAGTGTTAATTTAAAACAAGTCTTCTACCATGCTCCTAATACTCCCAAATGGTCAAGTTTTATCTTTTTCATCCAGCTATGAAGGATTACCCCATTTTTCCCCCTTTTTAGTCACTGGAAGTGTTATATTCTGGGAAGGCCCTTCAGGAAGAGGGAGTATTTTAATAGTTATATGTGTAGTATTATCTGTTCCTTTTCTAGTTCTATATTGCAAGAAATGTTTTCACTTTTTTATCTTTCTAGGTCTCTTATTTTTAGCAAGTTATCCTTGGCCCACTGCCACCCATTGTATGAATGGAATTTTACAGTTCTCATTAGGAACATCAGTTTGCTCAGACCTCTTTAGCTGATTCACTAAGTACAATATCCAGATCCCTCCTGCTGTGTCTTAACAGCTGTGCTGCAGGCTTGGGTTGAACACACCCCCCTGCCCCCAGGCCTCCTAACCTGTAATAGGCACTCTGGCCTGCTTGTTGAAGAAAGAAGCTTTAGGAGCTGCTTAGCTTACCTTCACATCTCCATTTCCCTGTACCCATTCATGTTTGAAATCAGGATTAATGAAAAAATTGCTATTTTGACATCCTTAGTGATTGGTTCACTATCTGTGGAATAAAAATACCATGATGAGATAGCTGTCAAATTTCCTCATGCAATGCTGCTAAACTTGTCTTAAACCTGCCCTTGGGAGCCCTGTTCCCAAGGGTGAGCAACTGCTGGACTTCTGCTTTCATACATGTTGAGTGCTTGGCCTCTGTTTCCAGGTGTCTGAACGAGGTTGCAAATAACATTTTTTGCAAAGGAAGCACTTACTAGTGATAAGGAAGAACTCTTCCTTCTAATGTTAATCTGATTACTGAGGACTAATTGACTCAAAGCAGTTGAGAATCAAGGAGCTTTAATTTCCTATTGTCCACCTGTACGTGTAAGCATCAAGATAAGAAGAGACTATGCATTTTTAAAAGCTTGGATTGCTTGAATTTATTTCTTAAAAGCTAGTATGCATTGCTTGTGCATTGTTATTTATATTTACTGCTAAGTTAAATTCTTAAGTTGAGAAGCCCTCCTGAACTGTCTTGTGGTTGGAATGAATTGATTATCAGAGCATGAGTCTTTCCCTGCTATTAGATTGTTTTGCTTGTGTTTGTTGTTTAGTAGGAATGGTGCAGCATCTCTCTGGGCTTGAGAATGGCACTACAATAGTGGTAGACATGCTCTTTTATAATTTTATGAAAGCTTTTGTTTACATTGCTCTAGTTTTGGAGACATTTTATAGGTGATGTAATATATGCAAACAGGTAAGCAAGGCAGTGGAAGCTGGGATGTTGGAAAAAAATCCCCTTCAGGAAAGCTGTCTGATTATTCTACCTATTTCCTCTATGTCCACATTTGTTTGAGGGAGACTGTAAGATAGAAACTCGAGCCAGAATTAGGTTGGGATAGGACTACAGGAAATTATTCAGGCTAACAACTATTGCTCAGTTGAACTGAAGTTGGCCATAAGTTCCTTTGGCACCTCCTGTGAAGTGGGATTGTGGGCATCCCTTGAAGACCCCAAAAAAATACAGAGATGAAATGAAATGTTGCCAGGTCATGAGTCCCTGATCTGTATGTGCATCCGTGCTTGGGAGCTCTTTCACAGCTGAAGGGAGTAGCAGGGGAAGCTTTGCAGCTGACTGTACAAAAGATCTGACCAGAGGTGAATCTCTTGATTGATTTATGTAGAGTAAGTCGAGTGTAAAGCAGCTGAAGGCACCATTACTGGGGCAAGAATCCCTCTCTAGGTTTCTATTTGTACATTGCTCTTCTATGAAAGGTAGGGAGCATGCCTTCTCTAACCTGCTACTGAGTTATTTGTACTTTGCCCACAGTTTTAATTTCAGTTTCATGCTTATTCTAAGGTTTCACAAAAATGTTTGCTTGTATTATACTTAGCTTGTAGTAGATGCTTCCTATAAAGGACTGGACCAGTGCTTTTTTGTGCTCTTCAATTCTAATTTCTCTGGATGGAGAAAGTCAGATTCAGCTATGTTGTGCATAGCAGGTTTTGGTGTTTGAGTGTCTGAAAGACCCTGTTGCAAGCTTTTCATTGTTTGTATAGTTGAGTGTGAGTCTGCGTTTCTTGTCTTCGGTGAAACTGCCTTTTGAACCTGAAGATATTTCTGCTGTTTCAGTTTGCTACACTTGAGGTGTCTACAAGCACATGCATATAGTTTGAAATGGGGGAGAAGGGCCCCCCAAGTGAAGATATTCACATAAAGGTAATCTCTATTACCCCTTTGCATTTCCAATTGTGAAACAATTACTTAGAGGAGGGAATTCTGGCCAAGTAAACAAAGAATAGAAAAACAAGAGGTCTCAAAGTCCAGGAGCCTGACCACTACAAAAACTAAAGAAGAAAAGAGCGATGTAGCTGACTTTTCTAGGATTGTTGATCTACTTTCATCGAATGTAATTTGTCATGTGAGAATTTGAAAGACTTTACATTGACTACAGTTTAAATTTTATTTGGAGCATCAACACTGCATCTTGTATTATAGCTGCACCTTGCACTAAGAAGAAATTTAATGTCTTTTGTGTGGCACAATTTAGTTGATGTGATGGGTGTGATTTTTAAAAGTGCTGGTTGGAAGACACAAGACACTGAAAACTGGAAGTTAAACTTAGGCAGAGGTTGAGAACAGGAAAGAAAAAAACCCTTTCCTCTCTCTTCATTTTTTCATTTGACTGCTGGAAATGAAAGAGGAGGTCAATGCTTCAATGAACAGCAAAGAAAGGTTTTTGAATTAGTCCTCAAATACTTTTTATTTTCAAAGAATGTTTGCTTTTTGGTATGTTTTCAAGTTGAAAATTTTGAACAGTTTCAGTTTTATGCTTTCACAGTTGTTGAGAATTTTAAGGACAGTAAAAACAGATTTCAAATCATTATGGTTTTAATAAGCTTTTAATAAGGAGAATATCTCTGTGAGAAAACCGAGGTTAAAGCAAGGAAGTCTTATTTCTTGTTAAAAGTTTGGAGATTTAGACTTATGAGAAGAATGAGGCTTCTGTCTAGTGTGGCTAGGCCTTGAATTTTCTGGGTTTTGTTGGTTGAAACCTGCCCTGTGACATACAGGATGCGTGGGGATAGATTTTGGTCTATGGGCAATACAGAAAGTAGAGTGAACCTTGTCACCTGCAGGATGTAGGTGACTTTGTTCTGGGCATTCAAGTCCTGAGGGGTTTAAGGTGTTCTTTTCAGCACTGAGTACCACTCCAGCCCTTGCATCTTTTACGGGCTGTAATACAGGTAACTGCAACATAGAAAATATTTTTGTATTTACAAGGCAATGAGCACTATGGAAAGTGCAATCTCCTCTGAAACCATACAGCCCATGTGTATGTTTTGTAGGTAGGAATCTGAGCTGCAATAAACTCCTTAAGTCATGTTGCTCAGATGAGAAAGCAAAATATAGTACAGTGACAGTAGTTGAGTGTGCAAATAGTATATACATCCCTTTTAAAATATGGGAGGGCTATGACCTCACATTCCAGAGGAGATTAAGTAGAAAGCATCAGTAAAAGCCATCTGTAATCAGATTCTCTGCACAGTTTTTCCTTTAGTGCTTTTGATCTGAGATGAAGCCAGTGAATGATGTGAAAGTTGCCTTAGCAGAGCATGAAACTTCTGAGCTTCATGCATTTGGCATATGTTCAAATGGCTCTGTGTGGGGTCAGTTGTACTTCAACCTTGAGCTTTAGGCATGCTGCTAGAGAGTTCAAGCACATTTATTTGTCCTCTACTTTCCTCAGTTAATATATTCTGTCTTAAAAGTGAAAATATTTAGCAGAATGACTTTTTGCAGTTTTTACACAAGTCAGATGTTAAATGTCATGATCCAGAGAGCTTTTCTTCTTTTTTTTTTACCACTTCCAAATTCAATTCCAATATTTCAGTTTGGGAGCTGGCCAAAATTAGCTGAGGAGTTTCTTATCTAGCCTCGTCATTCTGCTGGCATTCCCTTAAAACTCTCCTTGAGCCCAGAGAAATGAACTGGTAAAGTCTTGCTGTGTCTCAACTCTGCCTGCTCTGCATCTTGGCAAACGATGAATTTAATAGAAATGTGCTTTAACATTAAGTATTTTGGCAATGATCCTAGTTTGGTGTTGCTCAATGCAACAAAGAATTAGTAAATATATCCCAGCATTACTTTCATGCCAATCAAAGCAACAGCTATTTAATATTTGTGGTTATATCATACTGTGGGACATAGCTGGATATTATAATCTGCAGCAGTGTTGTTTGCTTATCCATACCGTACAATCTGAACAACTTCTAAAAACAATTTTTAAAAATATTTTGATTGGTGTTGTGTAGCAATTGCCCTGAATTTGAAAGAAAACCTGTTAAATGTCAGCATGTTTAGGCATTGCCCTAAAATAATTCCTTAATGCTCTCAGATGTTGCCAGTGTGTTCATTTAACAGAAAGGTGTTTTGTCTCATCAGCCACAGGACAGCTGCTGATGAATACATCTTGCCTGACTTGCTTATTTTGCTTTCTTTCACTTTCCCCATTCATCGATTTGGATTTTTTTTTTCCACAGAAAACCTGGCTTTTTTTTTCCTGCAAAGCTCTTTAAAATGTTCTTTTGCACTTTCCTGCCATTGACCAAGCAGACAGGCAGATTTTGAAGGCTGGATTCTGTATTTTGTCCCTTCCATCTATCAGTTTGCTTAGCCTCTGGGATGTGATTCTTGGCAAACAATGCACAGCCAGTACAAACTAAGATAAACTTGTCAACTGCAAACCAAGAGAGAATATCCAACTCAAATTTTATACATTGTAACTTCCCCCCCCCCATATATTTGATAAGCTTAGGCAAAAAAACATTTCAGCACTATTAGCATTGTAAATATTTCAGTGCAATTTATACTTGAGATACTTTAGAATTAATATTCAGTACTGTGCAGAGTAATAGTCCAGTGTAAAAACTCTATGCTTGAAAGCAAAGGGAAGGGTCTTTATTTTAAGATGAAAGAGAAAAACTGTGACCTGGTAAGCTCTTTAGTTTTCCTACACTGTAATTTCCTGACGCTAGAGCCGAGTGTTTCTCCAGGGGTGGTTGTAGAGCCTTCAGGGTGGCACAAGGCCCCGTTTGTCCCCTGCTCAGCGCCGGCCCGCACAGGCAGGAGCGCAGCTCAGGAAGGCACCCCTGTTCTCAGGGACCTCGGGGCAGCCTCCCCTGTGGCTCCCGTGGCGGTGGCAGCAGCTCTGCCAGGGAAGTGGCTGTGGCCAAGCCACCAAACCTCACCATGGCCTCTCACTAGGGCTGGTTCAGCTTTGCTTTCTGGTCCAGTGCCAGGAGACTGCCTTGAGTTGTACATTGACTGATGGATTTGCCCTTTGTTTTTCTGCCTTTGGTAACAGGGCGACATAAAAGCAAAAGAAAACTGTCAGGTAAGAAAAATATTTTTATTTAGTATTCTATTTCCCCCATTTATTTTTTTTTTTCTTCTTCTTCTTATTAAATTGAAAAACTAACTTCTGGAACAGGTCATAGTGTTGTAGGTTACAGGTGATGCCACTATGTGAAAGGAAGGTGACTGCTAGGGTTTTGGAGTTAAAGTAACATCTTCACTGTGTTCTTTGGAAAATTGACATGTTGCAAAATGAAGTTGCCTTAAAGGTGCTTTCAAAATGTGTCATTTACTGTACTGAAAATATCTGTAATATTGAAATTGACTTAAAAGTGACTTTTCCTATTAGTTTCATTTTGCATAGAGTTTGTGCTGATAAATCTTATGTATGATTTTTATATCAGCAAATGAGAAGCCTTTTTTTACTTCCCTCTTCTGGTAGAAGACTAATTTTCTAAATGAATGGTTTTTTTTCTGGCCCTGTGCTGCTTACATCTTAAATTCTCTTGACAAGCAGAGCAACTGTTGTGCTCCTTCTGCATATGTATAATTAAGAGGCTGATTATATTGCCTCCTAATCTAGATTATCATCCTGAAGAAAAAAAAGTGTTCGTTTTGCAAAAGGAATGGTGAAAGGCAGAGGTGCAACATAATACCAACATGAGGGAAAGCATTACCAATTAATAACTCCATCAGGAGAAGTAGTATTGTGTTCCTTACCACAAGTTGCACAATTTGTTAAAGTCAGCCAGTTTTTCCTTGCTTGCACTTGACAGACACTTTCAGAATCCTCAAAATGCACATTTGGTAAGAGGTAAAGTTTTTATCCAGGTTTGAGTCTTAGTTTCCTGTTTGTGGAAAACTTTTAAAATTACACTTTCACAGCTTTAAGCCATTTCAGTGAGTACATTGTAGCATTATTAAGTACACTAACTTAGTAGTTTGTTCACTGTTTTGATACCAAGCAAGCTGTAGCTGTGACCCCAGATGATACAGCTGGCTCTATGGCAGTACACTGTCAGGTCCTGTATCTTTAGAAGATCACTGTAGAGAACTTAGCATGTCCAATAGAGTTTATGCTCAGTGTATTCCTCTGGAGATTTGCTCACAGGAAGTAATGAATTGGGAAAATTAGTAGCATTTAATGCCCCTCTAGTGGCTCTGCCAGATAGCACTGAGAGGGTGAACTTCCAAAGCAGAGTGAATACTCTTTGTACAGAGCTCCTGTTTTAGTTCCACAAAGTTACTAAACAACATAGCTGTGTATTGGACTCCAAAAGTGCTTCATTCACTTTTGCCAATAACAAAACACTCCCAACTAAAAGGTCTTTTTATTGCACATTGGGCCTTGCTGATAAATAGGAAATATCACAGTTCCAATATGAAATGTAGTACAACAGTATTCCAGAATTAGAGTGTGGATATTTCTTTGGATCACAGCCTTTAAACTTCATGGAAGAATTACTGTACCAAAAAAAGTTCTAAAATAGGAATGGTAAAACTGAAGAATTCAAAGATTATCTACTAAAAAGACAGTACTTTTGAAAAATTAATTCAAACAATTAATTGAAATAATCTTGAAATACAAATAATAATTATAGTAGATAACAGATAAAGGAGGGGATTTGCATTTGAAATGAGAACTATGAATGCAAGACAGAATCTTGTGGTTTGGATAACCATATGGAAAATGAAGTGAAATTTTATCTGTAATTTTAAATTGGATGATGCCCAAACAAGGAAAAAACCTATGACTGATAACAGTTATGGATCTGTTGTAGCTCTAAAACCCTGTATGTAGCTAACCTATCTCTCCAAGTAACTTGCTAATATTTCAAAGTAAGAAAATTCCTGCATCTTCTTTACAGGAGCATAAACCAGTGGCTTAGAGAAGGAAGGAAGGAAGAAGTACTGTCTAGCAGCTGCCCCATGCTTGCTTTAACTGGAAGTGTCCATGTACTTGAGAGATCTTCATGAAATGTTTTTACTTAGAGTTACTTCATGCAGCTCAGAAAATATGTGAACGCAGCAGGAGTCTCTGCAGCTTTCCTCAAATAATGAAATGGGAATTTTAGGTCTTTTACTGCAGAGTTATCTAACTTCCTGCACTTCTGTCTTACTCATGCTCTGGAAACTCCCTAATGTAAAAAGCTGTGGTTCTTTCCTCTCTTGAGTGGTTCAAGAGGTATCAACCTCTGCCCACATCAGCACAATATCACAGCTGCTAATATCTTGCTGTGTGGTGGGGACCCAGACCAGCTTAAATAGGCTATTGCTCGCCCATCTCTGCCTTCCTGTATCTTGGCAAGAATGAATATGTTGTTCTCCACAGTTCACTAGAAATTAAGAGTGCTGTTCAGCTTAGAGGGAGGAAGCTGAGAGTTTTGGGATGGGCTCCCAAAAGAGCCCATCATCAGTACCTCTATCAGACAAGAAAAATCCAAGAACACCAGTGCAACTTTCCTCCAAATTCCTGTCAGCTTCATGTCTTTCTGGTGTATCTGTGTAGTGCTTTTCAAGTGCTTGTGAAGGTACAGACCCTTGTTTCTGAAACTTGAGATGAACATAAAGAGGAGGAACTGAGACATGGGAATTCAGGCTTCTCATAGTGCTTACTGTTGTTGAGGTAAAGAAACAAACAGTAACCCAGGAAGTAGAGGAGTAGCTAATAAAAACATAGTGGATTTGTACTGACTGACCTGCTTAGTAAAAGGCTTGCAATACTTTCTTAATCTCAACAGTCCTTGATGATTGTTGTGTTGCACTAAATAGTTGTTGTTTTGCACTGGGTAATTTGGGATTTGCACTGAGTGGTCTTTGTATTGCGTGGAATACTTTGTGTTATATCAAGTGGTTTGTTATCTCCTTCCAACACATGGTCTCTCCCTCATCCACCCCATGGTGGTCTGTCCCCTGGTTGCCCCTCCCCTCACCCCTCCTCAATGGTATCCCTTTGGCTGCTATCCTCATCCCTCCACCCCCATTCTCTCGGGTATGAGTCCCCTACAAGAAGGGGACGGTCTCTTTTCTACCTGGGGGGTCACAAGAGTCTGAGGTGTCCGCTTGCAAATCAGTAACTGGTGGACCCTTGTCCCCGCGTGGAGAAGAGCACTTCTCGTCTTTTACTTTCGTCCATGTGGGCTAGGGTCAGCAGCTAGCTGGAGTGGACCCCCAACAACCCAAGATACACGGATCCACAGATGATGATATTTAGTGATAATACACTGTTTTAATATTAAAAGCAGGGAAATAAAAGCTCCAAATCTACTTTTAGGGATACCATTTCTTTTATATCTTAAAAGGAGAGTTACAGTTATTAGTGAAGATAGCAAGGTTCATCTTCAGGAGCTCAGATTGGACACATACTTCAGAATAATTCCTTAACTGGTCTTCAGGTCCATAGCTAGCTAACAAAAAAACTCCAGAGGTTTACAGATTGGTCATTACAGTGTGTGATGTTTTGCTCCTGGAATGGATATGCAGTTTTATAGTAATTAGGTGCTTGAAGTAGGTAATCCAGAAACCTCCCTGTTAAGCAAGGAGCTATACAAAGAAGTATCTCAATACAAACATCTGTACAGAGAAACAGTCCAAATTCTGCCAGGTTAATTCAGAGGGGAGAGTCAGCAGAAGGCTCTCGAGTTGCTGCTTTAGTCAGACCTTCAATTTTCTTTTACTATGATAAATAAAATTTTATTAAGGTTTTCCTACAATTTACAGTGTAAAAATTACTGAACGTGGAGATAATTTAAATACAGTGCAAACAGAATTTTTCAGTGTGCTGCTGTTGTTGCGTACTATGTAATATAGTATGTAATTTAAATTTTTGTCATTCAGAAGACTAGAATGTTTCTCTGGTGTTTTTAGTGACTTAAAGGTAGTCTTTAATTGTCTGTCAGTTATCAAGACGAGCAAGTACAAAATCTCCTGTGCAATGTGGTATTTGAACATTCAACCTCCTGCCAACACTGACATCCTAAACTGGTGTGCTCAGACATGAATTTTTCATGAGTGCGGTTGCATGCTGCTGGAACACACGCTCTCTAGAAGCGGCCATGTTCGCTGGCATGGGCAGCAGTGGGAGACAAGAAGCTCTGTGTATGATGCTTGTGTGCACATACAGTGTCCCACCACCAATGTCAGAAAATAAAGTGTAATTATAAATTTTCTCCTGTGTTGCAAGAATTATCGTACGGACGTTTTTCCCAAAATTCCACTCATACTTGAGTGAGTGCTGCACAGTGAAGTTGTGAGTTTTGCTGCCTGAGCAGAATGTGTCTTTTAATAAGTGTATCTGCACAGTGACAGATACTTTTGCCAAACAGAAATACAGATGTTTGTCAAACTGAGTAGTTTTGTCATCGTTAAATACACATTTTTTTTAAATTGGGAAGAACAGCTAATTGTGTGAGTAATGTTTGGATATGTCTTCATTTTTTGAAGTCTTTGAACTAATGTGCCTGCTCCTAGAGCTAAATTAGGCCAGTAGCATGTGTAATACAATAAAGCTTTTAAGAAAAGGCCTGCAAAGTAAAGCCAGTTTGGAAAATGTCCATTTAGAGTAATAAGCATACTCTTAACTTCTGCATATTAGAATTCCTGAGCACTACGTTATAATCTACTGTTAAATCCATGCAGCTTTTTGAAGCTTCTATTTGTGTAAATTTACAATCCATGGTCATTTTAGTGCATGAATTGATACTTCACAGCACAATCCTATAATTTCTTAAGAAAAAATAGCCTTTGTCATTGACCCAGTATAATTATTTTAATGGGTAATTATCTCTCATTAATCCTAGGAAGAATTAAGCCTCTGACATAGAGAAAAGGCGGCAGGATACTCACAGAGATGCCAAAAACGGTTGCATATCTAAATCTTATGGTAAATTTTTCATGAGGAAGGAATTTCTTTTAATGTTCTGTGGTGATATAAAGTAATGAGGTTTTAAGGAATGGTCTATAGAATAAACTACACAAAATGAAGAATTTGAAATTATGAACATCTAGGCTTGTTTAGAAAAAAGGAAGATTTCTTTTAAAGAAAAATTTGGGTTTGCTGTGGGGAGGGGGATTTTGTTAGCCTTTTTTTTATTGTTGTTGACTTTGCTCAGTTGGTTTTGGTTTTTTGTTAGATCTGAAATATATGGTAACAGAGTACTGATGGCTAGGGGAAAAAGGGCAGGGATGCCATAATGAGATTGATGCCTGGGGTGTAAATTGCTACAGATTAGTTCCTCTCCACAGAACTTAATTTTGCTTTTTTTCAAGTTTCCAATTCAGAACAGACTTAATATATTGGTGCTTAACTCTAACTGCATGAATGTTTCGTGCCCTGCTCAGTCAAGCATGTGCCTTAGGAAGGCAGATGAGTACTATTCCATCTTGTCAGTAAACTGCATAAAACACTGGTGTTTTTTTATTGGCATGCTCTTTTTATTACTGGAGCATCTTGAGACATTTATGTTGATTGTATTAGCAGTCTGTCTCCAGAGAAGCAGCCCCTGTCTGACGGTACCAGGCAGCTCTGATCCTGCAAGCTGGCAGAAGTGGACCTCAGCAAGTAGAAACTGCCATACAGTCCTTCGCAACTTGTTTTGTGAACTGTGTTTGGTAATTTTAGGAACAATTACATTGCAGTTCCTGCCCTAAAAAAGTACATTCAATGCTGTATTTATTGTTTGCTTCTTCGTATTTTCAAATTTGACTTCTGGGTCAAAATGAAGTGAGGGAAGCTCTCTTCCTTTACTGAGACAGTAATAAACAAGAACAGAAGACAAACTAAGGGCAAGGTTACCCAGACCTTTTTTGTTTCTATAATAGTAGGCCTTTTTTTTTTCTTGAGGGTCATCCCACTTGCTTCCGAGTTTTTATTCTCTAAGAATGGAGAATGGTGTGCAGAGTGCACAGCAGAAGCATGGCTTTCACACAGTGGGAGCAGATACCTGCATCTATTCAGTTTGAAGTACTACATACTTAGAGTAAACGGGGTTGTATAAATTATATAAAGGTGAATCAAGACAACCTTAGGTTTTGTTGACTATTTTAGCCCTGGGGTGGGGGAGGAAGGGATAAATGTGTCTTCTTCTTTGAACTTGGCTTTAAATGTTTGAATTGTTGTGGAAGATGGTGGAAAAGGATGGCTTCAGTTTGTAATTTGGAGGCTCTGTGAATGTGCATATCAATTCTGAATAGAGATCAAAAGTTAACGTAAAGAACAAAATCTGTTGTTCAAGTTTAAAGCACTCTAAATTTTAGGAGGACCCTGACCCTTCTTTTGAAGTCTTTTGTTTGTTTTCTTTGCAGAGGAGTGGTTGAGGGAATCAACAAACACATGCCTTAAAATTCAGCGCCTTACTGAGCCTCTTTTTTCTTTAAAGTTGAATAATTTTGCAAAGCGGAGAAATCTTACTGAAGAAATTGTTATCAGTTATTATGAGAGCAAGTCAATCTCATTGTTTGCTAGATTTTTGTTTAGATGTGTAATATTATGTTCTGTTCACTACATAATGGGTTCTTAAATACTTCTGCAGTAACTATCGCAAATAATTTTTGGGATAAAATCACATTTTCAGGAATGTAATTACAAGAATTGTTGGGAAATGTTATACTTTCTAACTGTCTCAGAATGAGCATTTGTGCTTTGACAAAAATGGAGGATCCCAAACAGCATCTGTGATGAAAACCAAATAATGCTATGCGTTAGTCAAGATAAGCATTCTGTTAAAATGGGCTGTTCAAGAGAATGTATTTAAAATGGAAACCTAACACTCTGTAAAATTCCTGTGGGTTTTGGCAGACCCATCATAGTGCTTTTTGAAACTAACACACAGTGAAGCAGTTTTTTTTCTGTTCCTGGGTCTTAATCAGTGCTACCTGTGTCTAAAAGTGTAGCTTTTTCTTTTTTTTTTAAACCACAGCAATCTGTAGACATAGGCCTAGATGCAACTTACATTTTTATAAAAGGTCACATTTAGACCAATAGACTGAATAAAATAGTTTAAATTTATTTTTGGTAAGTATACTGTTGCCATCCACTAAGTCTTTTGATGTCTGTCTCTCAGACTTGTTGAAGTCCTTCACAAACAAACTGCACGTAGATGAAACTGGTCTTTTCCTTTTTTAATTAATGCACAGTCCCATCTATACGATCATGCAGACACATTCAGGGTTTTTTTAAATTTGATTTGTCAGTAACTCCTACCCTTTCCCTAATCATGCAGTGGTTTTGTAGGCTGTTGGATTGCATTCGGTCTGTTTTTGTCAAGGGCACATTGGCAAATGATGACATTATTTTCCTTGGATGGACAGGAAGGCAGAAAGATAAACCAGTGTTGTTGAAAGCGTGTGATAGTTGCAAAGTAAAAAACTTTGAACCTTATGATCAGAAAGATTACTTTGTCAGGTCATATTTTTCCTCTTGGAAGTCTGTTCCTGTTATCAGTGTGCATAGATAAAATACAAGTTGTTTCCAGGCATAACCTCTTTATAAACCATTTTTATCGTTGTTCTTAATAGCTGAAAGTACAAAAATGTAGACCTATAAAAATGCTTAATGTTAACTGCACAGAATGCATACATAAACAGCCTATATATATATAGTTATCCATGAGTAAACTTGGGCAAATAAATATGGATAATCCAACCCTATCAAACTTTTCTGCCAGGAGATTGTTAGAATAAATAAACTACATATAGAGAAAGCAGTTCTCTTTTGGCCAACTGGCTATTTCTTTTCATAGCACAATTATTCACTCCATTCTTATACAGATTATTTTGTCACTTGGAAGGGAAAAAAATATAGCAAAATATGTTTTAAAACAGTGTAAGGCATCTGTGACTACAGATGGGTCCCTCTGGGCTGGATGTGCCATTAGTTTCTATAAAATGCAAAACCAAACTCATGGCTGAAAGTAAATGGGAGTTATTTCTCAGTAATTTTTAAATAAGTTGTGTACAGATTGTCTAAATGAATGCTGTACCAAACAGCAGTAGGAAGGTGTTCAGGTGTTGGTGATGTGCTACCAAAAAACACCCCCAAATTTAAGCTGTGCTTTGCAAGTGTTACTTTGGTGTGAGCAAGGGATGGCACCGGCATTGTTTACTTTCAGGATCAACACTACAAACAGGCTTCTGCCATCACCCCCTGCTTCCAGAATCTTCACTCAGTCTTTTCCACTCTTGTCTTGGCCTTGTTCTTACTCCAGGTAAGCTGGGTCTGTATTGGCTTTGCTCTGGCCTGGGTGCCAGTTCAGGGTTGTAGGGACTGTAAGAACTAGGAAGCTTCCCTGAGGGTCTTGTGCTGCCCTAGAGGAGCTCTTGCATGGAAAGATTTCCAAAGACTACATTTTGTCTGTATTTAGTTACTTTGTAGATGTCGGATATATGCAGGCGTGCTGCTCTGGTATATGTGCAAATATTATTTAGAAGCTGTAAAATGTAACTAGTAAAGCTTAGGTACTAATGGCAAAAGACCAGCTAAGTACTTGACACTCAGCAGCCTCTCTTTTATTTTTTTTTTAATACATTAGCTCTATACTCTTCAAACATCAAGGGTTTCTGGGGGTTTGTGGATTCTGGGTTTTTGTTGGTTTGTTGTTTTTTTTTTTTTTAATTATTATTAATTTATTTCTAGTAGAATTGTTCAGCAGTGATGAAAAGTTTCCAACTTCTGTTGCTGAAACAATGGAAAAACAAACTTTAAAAATAAACAGCTGTTGTTCAGTTTTTTTAAAACCTATAAATCTATGTGAAGTTTCTCTTCCTGATACTTTTCATCTGGAAATTATTATTAGTTTCTTGGGGGAAAGTTTCATTAAATTCTTAACTTCAAGTACTTTAATTGGTCTTTAGTCCATAACAGCCCTGTGATTTAAAGAAGCAGATATAATAACAGTAACCTGTTTAGAAATAGTAACTGATGATTTGTAATTGGAAATATTTTCTCACAGGCTTATGGTTGGTATTGTTTTGAATGTAGGTTGAACCAAAATGTTAATCAGTTTATGTATGAATTATTAAAAAGGGAAGTGGTGGATAGGTTACCATACTTCTTAAACATTTCTGGCATGAGGAACTCTGAAGTTATGTTTCAGCCTGGAGTCAGTTTTTTCAGCTGTAATAAATCCCCCACAAAAATGGCCTGTTCTAGTGAGAGTGACAGCAGCCCTTTGTCAAAACAGTGGCATGGACATCGTTGTGAAAACTGAATAAATACTTAAAGAACTGTACCAACGTTCAAAATATTATTCTTTTTTTCATGCAAAAAGCAATAAAGGAAGGAAAAGATTACTGGGTAAATATGCAAAGATTTAAATACACTAAATATCAAGCAATTAGAAAAGGCTGTGATAGACCATGTCCTGTTACTCGACTCTACCCTTTAAAAAATGTTTCCATTTTGATTTTTAGAAATCACTTGTTGACAGAAGGGAGGGCTTCTGCCAGCTCAGGATCTGTGCAGCACAATGGGGGACACTTTGAAAGAGCAGCTGGGTGAGGGGGATTTCTCTGCCTGTTCAGTGGTTTTGTGACAGTGACCATGAACTGTTTCCCTTGGGTCTAGGGAAGAAAGAAATTGTTGTTAGGGAAATACATTGCCTCGGACTAAGCTTTCCTAAAATTTAATGTTGTTTGCTGTTGTGTTAAAAGATAATCTCAGGAGGAGCACATATGGACAATGGCTGTGGGGTGTGAATTTATGATACCAGGCAAAGAGGAAGTTCTGGCTCCTGTGCTAAATTAGTCACCAAAAGCAGCAGACACCCGCCTGCCTTATCAAAGTGCAGCAATTGCCAAGTTAATAATATTGGATAATATTGCATAGGCACAGAGTTTGCAAGTTGGTATCTCATCATTAAGTTGTTTTTTTTTAATATGGTGGCATTTAAAGTTCATGTTAAGTAGTTAATGCTGATTATGTAACCTGCAGGGAAGAGGTGGTTCAGGGTTACAGGTACCCTCCATTAATGTGAAGGTTTGTGTGGAATTCCTTGCTTTGTTGCAGCCATGCTGCAGTGTTTTAGGCCTTGTTTCTATATATGCTTGTGAGCCCATCTGTAAAATGGGACTGGAGTTTCTTCCCTTCCAGGTGTCCTTCCAGCAAAGGACAGCTTTGAAAGGACACCTTTGAAAGGACTTCTTTCTAAGTCCACTTTGAGTGGGAAGGATGTATAGGAATGTAAAGTCAAATGCATTAGCCTTCTAGTGTATGCATGCCTGTGTGTGATGCCTTACATATACACACACACTCCCCCCATTGTCTTGGGACCAGTTAGGTCCTGCTGGAGTTTGCACCCCTCTTTTATCCTGCCTCAGTCTGAGCCATGAGTGTTGCTGGTGAGTGCAGCCTTTGCTACTCAAGAATGCATTTGCAGAATGTATAGCTGGAGTTAGGTCAGATCTGTTATTTTTCTCTTCATTCCTTAAAGTTACACAAATGCCAAGCTTGAACTATAGAGGTTTTTCTCCTTTGTTTACCTCTTTGCAAATCAAAATAATTGACACTTTCCACATTTTATTTGTTCTGAAGATCTTCTACAAAGATTGTTAGGTTTGTGGAAAAACTGTATTAGATACTCGTAATACAAACAACCAGGGAAACATTTCTTGGCTGTACAAGAAATGAATTATGATAAAATAGTTTATCACAGCTGATAGCAGAATGCTGATAAGTGGTGCTGTTTTTTCCTGTGTTTGTCTGTGGGTTTGGGTTTCCATCCCGTCTCCCACCCTGTCCAAAGAGAGCGTGGACAAGAAACTGTTGGCTTTGTAAACAAAACTAGATCTCTCATATGACACAGCATTTCCTCAACCTGTCTCCTGCTTGTTTATACAGGTGCCTATAGAGGAATGTGGGTATTTTAAGTAAAGCATTGGACCTGATAAATACAGAAGTGAAGGGGTCACATGCTAGAATTGGTGCTCCCCGTCAACACTGCAGCAATTCAAAGCTAGAAAGATAAGCCATTATTTTTCCCTTTCTGTTTATTACCAACAGGGGGAATATAGAGTTGTAAGCATCCTATGTTTGTGCATCTAGCTGTTAAGACATCTCCTCCATGTTTCAAGGCTCTGTCTTCTTTCACATACTAGATTTACACGTGTGTTATTTTCTCAACTATTTTTTTTAAATCCTCATATCTACATTTTGAATCAGTGTTTCTTCCTGTTTTGTGGACATGATATAAGCAAAAATAAATTTGGGAAGATGTGACAATTAATGTGATACTGTTATGATGGCAAAGTCTGCACTCACAATCCTTCCTGGTGCGCAGATCCCAAAGTTTGCTTTTGCTCTTGGCTGTAGGAAGGTCATCAGGGACAGCAGGGTGAGAGATGGAGACTGTCTAAGCAGATGCTTTTGGTCAACAAACATTCTTTTCATCTCCTTTTGGAAACACTTTCTTTGGTAGCATACCAACATCATTGCTAAGGATAAGAAGTCAACATGTTTACACTTGTTAATTTAGCACAGTATGAGAGTATGACTTTTTAGTACATAACAAAAACATGGTTTGAGGGCATTTGTAGAACCCTTGCTCATTCAAGATAAGCAGTGTAACTATATGTTTTTTAAAGGCCTGTTCTTTATAAGAAAATAAGGTGTTGATTGTTTTTCTTTTTTTGTCTTTTGTTTCCTGCTATTGCTATAAAAATGCAAAGATGTTTGTGCTTATGGGAGTTCAGTTCCTGCTAGGTTACATCCAGTTGTATTTGCCAGCTGACAGTGACTGAGGCAGATCTCTTCTTCCTGACTGTTCTTGAAAGACATCTTAAAACCTCCCTCTGCATTTTCAAGGCTTTATTTCCAGCTATTGACCTAGCTTTTCTGGTTACCTGAAATCCTAAAAGAAATTGATGCTATGTAGATAAGTAATATAGGCTTCAGTCTTAAAAGTTGGGCTTAAATCCCAAACACAGCATAGCAGAGCTGACTCTGAAGATGGTGAGTGAAATACATTTGTGGTTGAGGTGTGACAAGCAATGATATTTTGGAGTGTATTTGCTAGTTCTAAAATGTTTATGGTTTGGTTGGTATTTACACTTCTAGTTAAGGCCTGATGAGACAAAAAGTTACTTAATGGGTGAATAAATAAAGACAATAAGTGTTAAAACTAATAGAAGAAAACCTGAAGTAGAAACTGGAATGGTATTGTCCAGTTTTGCACAAAGAAGGCAAGTTAATAAAGCAGTATATTTGAAGAGGCCTTTTCCTTGTGAATATTTTTGGCTGTGTTTCTTTATATGTGTGCAAAGCCTAATGTTTTTAGTTTTTATGACTAAAGGAAGGACTTCTAGTGTAACAGACGAAATTGTATTTTTCCCGTCTAACTTTCCCATTTCCACTTTGAAGTGTATTGTCAAGTAGAATCATATCTGTACCGCCATGTGGGGATCTGAGTATGAAAGATTTATGTTCATATTTCTTCAGCTTGAAAAGACTTCTACTGTGAATGGATGTGTAGTTTTTATTCTCAGTACCTGAAGGTGATCTGAAGACAAGATCTTAGAGCCACTTGAAGTTTTCATGAGGATGGCCTCAGTTTTGTGTTTAGGTTTTGATTTTTTTAATATTTTTTGAGGGTTCTTTTATTAATGTTGTTTTGGACAGCCAGAGTCTCTTTGGAAAGCTTGCTTTGTGTGGAATGTGTAGTTTCTCTGATGAAATTAAAACTCAGAGGAGGTAACTGAATACTCCCTGCTGTCAGTGCTTTGCCAGTCTGAAGAAAAAACAAACATGCTTACTGAGAACAATGAACATTCCTTCAAATCCTAGGAGACAGATTTTTTCCCTGCCCCCCCCCCCCTTTTTTTTTTTTTTTTTTTAACAGACAAAAAGTGAAAAAGTGTTTTGGGGCCCAGGGGCGTCTCAGCCTTGTCATTATGTTTGGGTGCCTTGCTTGGGGCATAAGGGCTGAAATAGTTTAAATGCTTTGTCATCTACATTTGGAATTTAAAGTGTCCTCCAAGATACTTTCCCTCTCTGCTCCTGCCATGTGTGTGTCCCATCCCAACACCCACACCCCCGCCTTGACCCTCCTCCAGCAGTTCTAGTGATTTAGCTCTGACTTTCCTTCATGTTTTTTGTGCCACTTTTCTAACCTGCTTGGGCTTCAAATAGATGTCCCAGGCTGCCTGTTCTCTTGTTCTGTTCAGCCTGATTTCAGTGTCCCTTATATGGCAGATGCTCTACACTTGACATCTCTGAACTGAAATCTTTACTTACATCTAAGCAATTTCCACTGCTACTAACCTAACTGAAGATTTACAGTGATAATTTGGTATTCTGTTAAATTCTTGATGCTCAGAGGATATGAGAGCAGGTCAGAAGACAGGTCATAACTTGAAAATTAGATGTATGGGGATGTAAAAACTTGCTCTGTCTTTAATTATCTGGATTTTTTTAAGATAAGTTCTGTAAATAAAGTTTCTTGATTACTGTTAATAATGAGTGTTTTAGAATGGGAAATAAGACTAAGCATTTTCATAGTATTCTTTTAGGCTTAGGTTTACAGGCCTGAGGATTTTTAAGAACATCTATCATGAACTTACATAAAAAGAGCTTTTATGTGCATACAATGAGATTGAATGCTCTATGAGATCATCCTAAAGTGCTTTCATCAAGAGATATTGCTTTTTTTATTAGCTCATTTAATTTATATTTTTGTTGCTGGACTCTTTCTAAAACCTGTACTGTGAGCTTCAGAATTCATGAAGTTACTTTCCTCTGGATTTATCTCATTGCTGATTGACTTCAGTGCCTCAGAAGATGGCAGTTCTTTGTGAAGCTGTCTGCAGTTGGGGTGATTACAAGAAGTTGCTCTTTGTAAATTTGCTGACATTTAATAATGTGGGACTCAGAGATACTGTAGTCAATGTAAAATATAATGAAGACATAAATGAAAGTCTTTGAAGATCAAGTGTCAAATGTATAGGAATATGTGGGATATGGATTATGAGCAAGCAAGGGAGCAATAAAATTAAATACATAGATCATGAAGCCAAGTAATGCAGAAACCAGAGGCTGTTTTGACAGCAAAGGAGATAGGAAGAAACTAGAAAGCCAAGGGATTGAATTGCAAAGTGTTCAATACCTACAGCTATATTTGGAATCATAGACTTGTTTTGTTTGGAAAATAGCTTTAGGATCATAGAATCCAACTGTTAACCTAGTTCTGCCCAGTCCACCACTAAACCATGTACCAAAGTGCCCCATCTTTTAGAGGGATGGTCCCCACACATCCAGTGGAGGATAAAGATTTTCCTTAGCCCTCCATTGCTTGCTTATGTATTTATGAAAATATTTTATTGTCTTCTACAGCAGTATCCAGATTAAGTTCTAGCTGGGTTTTGGGCCTTCTAATTGTCTCTTTGCATAACCTCATAACATCCTTATAATCATAGTTTGAAATCAGTTCAAACTCTTGGTAGTTGTTAATCTGTCTGATCAAGCTTGTGAGATTTGTTTTAAATTTTGAAAATGGGTGACTTTTAATGTGGGGGTTTTTTAGCTTTGTAGGGGTGGAAATTATAAAAGCCTGAATCTTTAATTTATCTTGTGTTTTTGCCACATGTTATGAACAGTTGTATGAAAATTTAATGCATTCAAAAATTGCCTGTGGCAGCAAAATAATCTTCCAGTGTATTTCACTTAGTATCACTGGGTGTTTAAGCCAGAGCTGTTAATTAGCTGTATGGATGGTAAATTTTCAGGTATTTTCCTAAATGTTATGTTCCTGATGAAAATACCTTCATTTTCTAGATCAGCCTGTTAAGCAATATTTTGGGATTATATTGCATGCCAGATCTTTGGAGTTGGCTGTGTGTTAATCTTATTGACAAAATGGTTAATAGTTTTGGCTGCCTTCTCTAAAGCAGATTTTTAGATGCCTGCCCAAAGCTCTATTTGCAAGTATGATTACACGTTCTCTGTTGAACAGAGGTCAAGATGACAGATGCTTTTCACAGAATCACGGAATGGAACAAGTTGGAAAGGACCACAGTGGATCATCTGGTCCATCCTCCCTGCTTGAGCAGGGTCATCCCAGAGCACAATTTGCATCCAGACAGTTCTTGAAATCTCCAGTGAAGGGAGACTCCACAACCTCTCTGGGCAACCTGTTCCAGTGCATGCACAGCAAAGAAGTTTTTCCTTATATTCCCAAATTTCCCTCAAGCTTTCTAGCATTCTCAGGAGATTTCCTCTCTTTTATTTCTTTCCTATTCTAATTGTCTCTGAATAATTACTATATCTTTATAGTGATTTTTAATGTGCCTTCTTAATTACATTAAGCACTTAATTATTGTATTAATTTCTGTTGAAGCCAGTACTGAAAGCTCATTAGTTTATTTTAAAGGTGGCATTATGCAACCTATATAATTCTACCATTTCTTACACACTTTTTTTTCCTCCCCCCCCAGATAGAAGATGGAAGCAAAGCTGCAGCTGTGGACAAGTTACTGGCTGGGGATGAAATTGTTGGCATCAATGATGTGGGTCTGTCTGGCTTCCGACAAGAAGCAATCTGTCTGGTGAAAGGCTCGCACAAGACACTGAAGCTCGTAGTGAAAAGGTAAGCTTGTGTCATTAGCTGGAACACCAAATGTGTTTCAGCCTATAAGCTACCGAGCAACTAAATTTGCCAAGATTTGGCAAGTTAATGACTTTCATTCAGTGTCGTTAATGTGCATATTGTGTGGTGTTCAACTTGTCCTTAAAAACAGATCCTTTATGGAACGAGATGTGGAGAGAGGCAGCCTATTGATTGGCGCAAAACCCGAGGCAAATATTCTGTGAGTGCTGTTGTGATGTGATCAGTCAGGACACTGCCTCTCCTCCTGAGGTGCAGTGCCCAAAGCACTGCAGGGCTGTCAGCCCCGCTTTCCTGCCTGTGGTGTGCAGACACTGGCAACACTCTCTAGTGAATCTGCCACGCAGGCCAGTTGTGCTGTGAGGAGCGGGTTACATGGAAAGCTTTAGGAAAAGCATTTGCCTTCTCTGAAAGTATTTGAGGTCTCAAGCATTTCATAAAGAGTACTTTCAGTTGGTTATTAGTGAAGGGGAAAAGTGAAGCGGTTTATCGAAACAGAACACATTTTTGTATGAAAACTTGACTTGTGACTTTTAAGTTCACACAACTTTTGCTAACTTGAATTTAAAAAAATTTTCGTAAAATATTTTTGACAGAAGTGAATAGATGTTAAAAGTAGCTAAATCTTGTAATTGGTGAAAAAAATTCCAACCAAGAAATCTGAACAATATGATCTTTGTTGGTAGTTTCCTACTCTGGTGTATCAGAACTTTCTAGTTGATAACTTTAATCAAATTATACCAGCCAGTCTTTCATGTGAGAATTTGTTAGAATCGAAAAGGAATTTTTATGCAACACAAAAAATGCCAAGAACTTGAGCTTGACAGGTATGATCATCCAATCCATAAATGACTGTTTGAGGCTGTCTCAAATGAGGACAGTCTTTTGTGAAATAGCACCGATAGGTAAGAGAGGTACAAAAGCGTGCTTTTCACCTTTGATTTTAGAAGGTATTTTGATAGAAGGAAATATGGGAACCTGGAGCTCTTTCACAGCTGCTAGTTTATATCCTCAACAATATCTACTTCCAGAAGCTCTCACCAAATTTTTGTAGCATTGAAGCTAATAAATGCAAAATAAAATACATTCACAACTAACATAAATCATGTTGATGTTCAGCAGTTTCAACTTCCACTGGCTATTCCAGTAAAGCACTTGTTGGCAGAGGTTACCTCAGTTGTTCCTGTCAGAGAAAGGGAGAACTTCAGGGTTGAGAAGTTTAATAGATACTGAAGAGTCTGCCAAGACAGCAAGTCTTAATTACCAAGAAAAGCTTTAGACCGAGCAGAAAGATTTCCTCTCTTGGTGCTTTTCAATCTTTTTGACAGTAATTTGCTTAGAATCTGTGAATTCTGATCTATCTTTGGAAATGGCAGCAAGTTTGGTGCAGGAATACCCTCATTAGAGGCACAGCTGTGTCATTCTTGTTGCTCATGCCTCATGGCTCTCTACTACCATCTGAAAGGAGGTTGCAGTGATGTGGGGCCCATTTTCTTCTACTGTGACTGCAGTGAGAGGACAAGAGGAAATGGCCTTAAAATGGGAAAATCAGATTAGATAGTAGAAAAAAAATTCACCAGTAGATGGTTTGGCATTGGAATAGGTTGCCCAGGGAGGTGGTGAAGTCACTCCCTGGTGTTGGAAGCACCTGGATCTCGTGCTGGGTGTTTATGTTTTAGTGGTGTAGGGGTTACTGTGGTAGTGCTGCATGGACAGTTGGACTGGATCTTTTAAAGGTCTCTTTCAATATTGATTATCCTATGATTCACTTCATGCACAGGATTTTGGAGAACTTTCCTACAGCTAATCAAGTGCTGATTTGCTGCTGGGGATTTGTGGCCATTCTCTGCAGGCAGCAGAGCCCCATTGGTGTACATGTCCTTGAGCACTTTGGTGCAAAACTGATGGATTTTCATGAGTCCTTTAATCATCCCTCCCCTTTTTCCTTCCTTAGCATGTGTGCAATGGTCAAAAACAAGCTAGCTGGTCTAGCCAAGAGGCTGTTACAGTGGCTATTGTTAGAGAAGACATTATTGTCTGAAATTCATTAAGAACTTCCACAGCTTCCAAACAAGGCAATAGCCCTTTGGGTCATTGACAAGCCTGCATAATATTAGATAAAATTTCATAAAACTTACTGAATGAAACTAGCTGGGGCTTTTGTCTTGGTTTTTCAACTTTGCTCTTTCTTTTGGAAAGTTGCCTTAGGACATCAGTCCTTTGACGGTCAGAAACCTTTTAACTTCCAGTCTCATTTTATTCTTGGCCAGCTTGTTCTCATGCACTGCTGTCACTGTGCTGAAATAACTTTTCCTGTTGGCAATTGAAATGATGCAGGTTTTTGTTAAAGTCCTGTTGCATGTTTTCTTTCACAAGTTATGATTTGAACAACAGTATTAGTTTTGTTTTGTTTGCCTTAAATCTCAGGCTGAATTTTTATGAGTACTTTAAACAGCCACGTGTTTAAGCAAACCAGTTGTTTAGTCTTTGAGTACTCCTGCAGGTCTGATTGAATTGGATCAGGGAACTGATCTGACTACAAAATTACTTCAGTAAGTAGGTTTTCATCTGGGTAGGACCACCACTTTTCAGAGGTAGTCTGCATTTTAATCAATTGCAGCAATCTTCAAATGGCTCTTTTCGCATTTTTAGATCACAGTTACTGTTCCATTTTTAGATCCACATTTACTGTTCCCTGGGGAGACTGGGACAGTCCTACAACTTCCTTTCATTGTAGAAATAGAAGATGAAGTATTTCTTTATATTGTATCATCTTTTTGTCTGCTTGCCCTGTGTCCTTTGTCTAGCAGTATGATGGCTCTCTGTACCATTGGTTTAACGTTTTATTCTCTATGGTGTCAGTGTGATAAACTGAAGCACAAACACTGGAGGTTTGAAGTTCAACTCAGTCCTGAAGCTTAAGTTTTGTTTTAATCATGTTGTTTTTGCTGTCTGTGAGCATTTATGTGTGTAGCCAAGATCTAGATTTTACGTGGAAAATGTTTTTTCACGGTCATGGGAGGAGGGGTGACGCCTGTCACCGGTGAGCTCCAATCCCCTTTCCCCTTGGCTTGCATCAGGAGTGGCCGGTCCCCGCCTCGGCCCCCGGCAGGCAGAGGGTTGCAGTTCAGCCACAAGCTAGGGTCCCAGACCCACAGAAGCGGCTGATAAATGTGGACCCGCGTCGACGGATTGAGGCAAAGGAAAGAAGGAAGGATCCCTTGCTTGTGTCTCTGAACTGTCTTTATTCTTTCCCGTGAAAGGAGTGGTACAGGTGCTGCAGCGTAGCAGCTCGAAGAGGAGGCAGAGGCAAAAGGGCACAAAACAGAGAAAAATGGCAGCTTTTAAAGATGGGCTGTTCCTGGGAGGAGACAGCCTAACAACAAATCAAGGGCTAGGTAGGAGGGGTATGGGGGCATCTACATAAACATAAAACCAATAGGGAAGGGAAGAGTGCATACCAATGAGTGACGGGAAGTATCATAACTGACAATGAAGCTTCTAGATCAATGGATGTAGCAAATAATGACAGACAAGCTGCAGGGGCAGGGTTTCGAAGATGGACAGGGAAGGATCTGGAAATACCAGGACTGACATGGGGAAAGGCGGGAAAACAGGTGGTAAACAACTTTAGGGAGAGACTGCTAGGAAAACTGAACAGGGGTGAATAAGAACAAACCATCACAACATTTTAAACAATTTCTTAAACAAATAAATTTCAAAACCCCACTGCCACTCCTTGGGGTTGTTTGTCTTACCTATATGTATACGGATCCAGAAGTGAAAAGCAGACTTCTAAAAATCCATTATGTTACGAAAAAAATTACTTCTTAACAAAATTCTTCTGAAAAGTAGAGAACTTTCCTTGCTATAATGTCAGTATAATTATAACATATGTCAGTATAATCAAGGAAAATCGCGTCTTACTTGCCACTGCTGAGAAGTGTGTCCCTGGGAAATTTCTTCTCAAAGCAGTAGAGCCACAGCCTGATCCTGTGTTGAGCTAACTGTGTGTGGGAAACAGTAGAACATGCTATTATCTGTTTAAAAGTCTAATGTACCTACAACGAAGACCAAAGATAAATGTTTAGCGAGAGTAATGTGTTTCATTCACAACAATTACTTTGTGTCTGTGACAAAGATTTCTTAAGAATCTTAGATTTTCTCAGTGGTAGCTGGCTTCCAAAAAATTATATTTACCTGCTATTTTTAAAGAATATGATTCTTGACTCACACAGGGAACATGGAACCTAGCACTGGTTTCTAATAAAACTGTCTGTAGTGCCAAATAAATTGTTGTCTATCAGCATATATTTGTTGTCTATCAGCATATATACTTTGCTGTATTTTCTGGAAGCATTGCATAGTTGTGGTCTAAACCAAATCAGGACTGTGCAACTGGTTCAACAACAAATGTGACAATTATGTGGCTTGCATATATTGATGGTAGAACAAGTGCAGTGTACTTTTAATCCTGGATTAAAATAGGACTCAGGAGGCTTCATGTTATTTTCTCAAGTGAATTTGTAGAAACAATACATCTTAATTGCATGCTAGTTCTTCAGTGTAGTACTGAGTAATCTCCTTTCCTAGGAGAATGGCAAGCAGACTGTGTTTAGGACATTTCTTGCAGGAATTACATGAGAATTTATTTTGTTTGGAAATGGTGTGCATATCTGCATACAAATGAAATTGATCTGAGTGTTGATACTGAATGTTGATGTTGAGGTGATTGCCATATTCAGTGTACTTTAATTATTTTGCATATATTTCTGTCTTAAATTCCTTTAATTACATACTGTCTTCACTCTTTTGCACATGCTAGACATAAGCATATATTACAAATCTGTCACTATGCATTCATGAGACACATTAAGCTGTTAAAAACTGGCACATAGGTGAGGCTTTCATGTGTTATTTATTAAAAGCAGGGTGAGATTTTCACTTCTGGGGGTCACCCTAAGAAGTTACATGGATTGTCCTCTTGGCTGCTTGAGTCCTCTGTTAGCAGCAGTAGAAATGGGTGGGGGAGGGAAGGAGCAGCCTCTTTTCCACAGGGTCCTGCTAGTGATGAGAAGCTGGAATTCGTTCAACTTGGCCCGCGCTGCAGGTACTGCCAGTGCCTGAGAACAAGCTCTAAAGTTTATGACTTTGGCCACGCTGGGTACATATGAGGACTCGTTGCGTTTTTTCTTTTCTGTAGCATTTTGTTGAAGTGCAAGCTCTTTTTGCAATGCTGAGGAAGTCCCTTGTTAAAGGAGAGGGAAAGAGTGGGAGCAAACACACTTGTCATTGGAAGTGTAGTATGAATGCTGACATTACTGTGCAAAATCCTAACAAGGCAAGTGACTTTCAAGATACTTGTGCTATGAACACCTACACATGGAAAGTTAGAGTTATCTGTATTTGCATGGCACTTCATGAAGACAGTCAACTCTTAATTAAAGCACAGAAGAAGGAATTTTTAATGAATGTCTTGAGGGCTCCAAGATTGTACAGTACTGTTTCTGAGACGTGAGCAGAAATCTGTGAATAAAAGTCTTGACAGTCATTTACAACATTCAGTCAGGAGATGACTGAAATTTGTCACACTGAGCAGAAACGTGCTGAACACCACCAGTGACCTCTCTGTAATGGGTTTTGTGTAACTTAGCAAGGAGATCTAGTCTTACTATTTATGACCTGTGGAGTAGCTAACTCTGTACTTCATGGCTCCTTGTGGCTGCAGATGTACTCTGGGAAACTTGAGAATATCAATTTGTGAGATGACTTGGAAAATTAAGGGATTTTTTTTTTCTGTACAATTATGAGATAGAGATGGAGGACTGGCATCTGGGCAGTGCCCCACTTTGCCGCTGGATGCAGTGTCAGAACACGCTAGCTGGAGCGTGACCTCCCCTCTTCATACGAGAGAGTAGAGGCTTTGAGGCAGCAGCACGGCAGAGGACTGTGAATCCTGTCTCCTACCTGTGTTTGGCCTTGGTACTTCTATTTTCATAGATACCAAAATGGTGTAGGAAACAATCTGCAAAATTAGATGTATAGTAAATTGCTTGTAAACATTTAGTATACTAGGTTTTTTTGTCTATGGTTATGGTTAAGCATTGCTCAATAAACCAAATGCACTTGTGGAGAACCACTGTTGATTACAAGTGAAATCTCTGGAACTGGGATTTGTTGTGGCAAAACAAATAGCAGTGGCTTCTCTCTTGTTGCCCAGTAGCCATTAATTCCTCCTTTTTAAAGATTGGCCTTGGCCTTAGCTGGCCAAGAACAGTTGTTTTGTTTTGTTTTGGTTTGGTTTTTTTTTATAATTTTTTTTAAATTCCTGTATTTTCAACCAAACTTTGGAAATGTAAAACTTGGAAACTGTAATAGAGCTTTCCAGGGCTGTATCTGCATACATGTACCACTGCTGTAAGAAACGGGCAGGTGTGATAGCCCCTTGCCACCTATGTTTCTTGGAAGTGACAGCAGTATAACAGGATGTGCCATTGCAGTTCTTTGGGAATGGGTATTTGTAAAAGACACACACAGCTTTCAAGTTCAAGGCATGAGCATTTCTGTGGGACTACAGATGGTGGAAGGGCTGGGCACTTTTTAACTCCCACTTTGCAAATTCACTTGAGAGATGGGTTAGTATATTGCTGTGGACCCCTCTTTTGCTCTCAGCAGGATGGTCAGGTGTAAATGTGTGTCAGGTATGGACACATAACACTGCTCCCAGCCAGGCCTGGTGATGGAGACGGGAGTAAGCCACGTGTTTCAGAATATGTGACACGGCATGACCAGGCTAGGGCATCTCTTTTTCTCCTTTGCTGCTGCCAGTGAGCTACCATGCTCACAGTGGGGTGGCAGGAACCAGATAGGCACAAACATGGTGCATCATGTGAACTGCACAGCACCTCCATGCCCAGCTCAGGAGAAACTTGGAGTGGATGTTTTATGCTTGAAGGAGTGCCTGGTAATCCCAGCAGGATCTTACTATGAAGGAATGTTTAATGGAGCATCTGCCAAATAAACCACCCTGTCCACACATGCTCAGTTGGGGCACACAGAGTAGACCAGCTGATAGGGAGGTCCCCTCCTGCTCAGGTTTGCCTTCCAACTTCTCCATGGGCAAACACAAGGCTGGCTGGGCCTCCACTGTGCTCCTCATCTGTCAACTGTGTGATCCTGCACTACTGATGGAAGGGGAATGGACATGACAAAAGGAGGAACACACACTTCCACCTTATATTTTCAGCAAATTATACCTTAGAAAAGCCCTGATGAGGGCCAGTTTTCCTGGTTGCATCACAGTCACTTAACCCAACACATTAACAGTGTGAACCCACATTCCCTTTGCTGTGACCCTAGCAATACTACCCAGGATGTTTCCCATGCCAGCTGTCTTTTTGGTGGGGTGTACATCTAAAAAGAACTTTTATTTCTTAATTTTCTGCCCACCTCACCTGCTTCTTAGTTGCATTAACATGATTTGATTCATGCTGTTAATGCCACATTGATGGATGCTTGAGGTGATTGTAGCTTTAGTTCTCCAGTTGGAGTATTGTCCCTGGTTTCAAAGAGCAAATTCTTGCCTTGTGATTTTGGATTTTTGTCTTATACAGCTGTCAGGCTTCTCTCAAATACTTATGTCATGACTGATATGCTTTTGTTTTGTGGCAACTTCCATAATTAATTTCCTTGTGAACCTAAAAATTTGCCTTGTAAAGCTTAAGTAACAGAAAGCCAAAGTTACAGCAGATGTCACAATATTTTACCAAGGCAACTCTGTTAGGGCAATGTTTGGGCTACTAGGAAGGCCACAGACATTTCCTTGTAGGTAAAAGGAATATTCTGTAATTTGAATATGCCTATTCAAAAGGTTACTTGTGGCAGTGCTATTCAGTTTTTTTAAGTAATTACTAAAATTGGGCAACATAGCTTTTTTGTGGAATGGGATATCCATCAAACAATAACAACCGGTGAGTCATGACTGGATTTTAGTAGTGGGTTTTTTTCCTTCAATCATGTATGCACTTGTCAGAATGGTTAATTTTGAGCATGAGTAGTCTCATCCAGTTTAGTAAGAGCACTCACATGACTGAAAATTAAAAAAAAAAGTGCTTTCAGGATCTAACCATAGCTTTTTACAAGGTGGTACATGGGAGTTATTCTGAAAACTGTCTTCCACTTGTGAATTTCAGTGTAGGTGCTGGAAACTCTAATACGTATCCACTTGGGTGAGAGAGAGGAAAACAAGTGAGCCTTCTAAACTTTGGGGATCTGAAGACATACTCATTTGCATGCCCACACAGATAATTTTTTTGTGTTCAATAATACTGTAGATATCTTCAGACTCCTGACTGAAACAGAATTATAAACCCATCCATTAAAGACCAAATGAATAATTTTTTATGTCAGAGATGATCTTTGCATGTTGAAGGCATGCTTCTGTGTACGTTCTTTATGTTTTGAAATAATTTATTGTTTGGGGCTACTTTTAAGCACTTTAGAATGTTGGGTTTTTTTAACATAGTCAAGGATGTGGAGATGTACATGTCCAATTTCAAGAGAAAAGGAATAATACTCCTATTTCAGTGTGTTGCAGTTTTCTCCTTGTGGAAATTTTATTTTAGGTTACATATTTCCCATCCTGAGGATTAAATGATTGACAAGTTGGAGAACTTGGCACTTCTTACATGTTTCAGCTGCAAGTATCTACCATATTGAGTGTAGAGATTTTATGCTCTACTTGCTCAAGTAACTACATGTAACACCTTTCAATTTGAGAAGATTATAAAGAAGTTTTAAATTAATTTCTGAATCCAACCCTTAACTTCAGAAATGTGACCACTTCAAAGAAGGGCAGGAATGCAAGTGTGTTGCAGATTTAGTTACTGAGTAACTGAAGAAATTTGCATCTTATCTCTTGCACAAGAAACTCAGCGTATTTTATGGTTGATTCTACTGAATCTGCATAATACTGGATCACTGGCAAAACAAAGTCTGGCACAGAGTCACAGCTGCCATACTGCTGAGTTAAAAGCCCTTGTGCTTTTTAGGCCAGCTTTCATGCTGAGTGCAGAGGAAGGACAGAATGAAAAAAGCCGAAGTTTGGTGAAATTTTTGATGGGTTGTAATCAAAACCAGAGTCAGTTCTTTGATCTGGCTCATGGAGCAGCCTTGGCAGCAGGTGGGCAGCTGGACCAGAGCTGGCCTGTGATGGGGAAGAAAGCACTCTGGGGGATGGTAACTGGTCTGGCATAGGTCATGTCAGAGCAAAATAGCTTTCTCAGGTAAAACCTGAACTGTACAAGCTTGTGGCACAGTTCTTTGTGGAGGCTCTGTAATTTGCATCATGTGGCTATAGTGTTTTAACCAAGATGGAGATGAAGTAGGGCTGGGCTGTCTCCTGAAATGCCCTGGGAGAAGAGGAATTCCCTTTCCCCATTCCTGTTTTTGGGTCACCTTGGACGTGGTGAGGTAAATTACAGCTGAAATCGGTGTGGGAAAACACCACACCTGTGTAGAAAGACCAGTATTTGGAATGTGATTTCTGAGGAACCTCAAGTCATTTGGGATGGCTATTGAAGGGTAAGCTTATTGTGGTGAGTGGCTGGGAGGCAAAACACACCTGTTGTTTCTGGCCACAAGCAGCACCAGGGTTTCTGTGGCTGTGTGCCCCAAGGATGTGGCAAGTTCCTTCTTGCTGAAGGCAGCGTTTTGGGCTGGCACAGGCAGCCGTGTGCTGCTCTGGCATTCACTCTGCCCATCCTGGGCAAACATGGCAGGGGGGGAATGTGTCTGAAGGCTGTTCTGCTTCCTGCTCCTTCACCTCAGCCATGGTAAGACAGCCTAAAATCCCTCCTTGTTTGGACTCCTGCTGCTGCTGTTGGCATTGGCCCTGTCAGAGGCTCTGTTTTTCTTCAGTGTTATATTATAAAATAACATTATATTCAGCATTATTATAAAATAATGCTTATTTTGTATTTACCTTAAAGGTTAATTTCTTTAGCACTTTACATGGCATGATAATTTCCAAGATACTTGAAAATAAATCCTGCCAGAACCAATTTATTCAATGTATGAAGCACTTTCGATATTTCTCAATGATAAATACTCATTAAAAATGTTTTATTATCCTTCTGAGGAATTCTGATAAATCATGGTAGAAACTGAGGTAAGAAGGTGACATCAGGAGTTTAATGCTATCTAGCTGTCAAAAGGTAGTAGAATGTGCAAAAAATAAGGATGAGGGAAAAATATTTATGTAGCTTATATAATATACCATAAATCCCAAGAGCAATACTTTTATCTCAGACATTCACATGTGTCTCTCTAGTTCCCCAAGGCAGAACAGGGAAAAACAGTCCCAGAATATGAGAGCTTTATCGTGGTAGTCTATTGTGAATCCAGAAGCAGGAAGATTTATGATGTTATGCCTCATACAAATTAATACTTCTTTGTTGACAGTGCATATCTTATTTATAAATGAAATTGCTGTTCCATCCTGCTCAAGCCTGTACAGTTGGGCTGAGGAACAAGGAAAACCTGAGCAAACTGTGATGGTGAAATCCTGATTTCTTCAAATTAATGACTGAAGTCTTTAAAGGCACTAGGGTTGATAATTTATTTGCATTTATTTATTTTCACAGACAGAAGCAAAGCATTTTGCAGGCCTCTTTATTTTCTTTTTATGTAAAATGCAATTTATTAGAGCATGGGATAGGAAAGGAGCTGCTGTGCTGTGACAAAGTCATATTCCTTCCAGCATGGCTTCCATTAAAAGAGGCTCTGTTGGCTGCAGTGTGGTGTTGCTGTTTGCTCCATTTTTCAGGTGCAGGATGGCTGTCATCTGGGAGGTCAGACCAACTGGTTACCTGATACATGGGAGGAGAAAGCAAAGAGCAGTGCTGCAGGCCCTACTTGTCTCACCATGGTTGACAGCAAGGCACAAGGCGATTGTGTAGACGTGTGAATTTGTGTGAATTTTGGCATGTGAGAATGGGCATTTAAGGTAGAATATGCTGCTTTGCTGAAATTTTAGGGAATTCTACAGATGCCCATATAATAGAATTCTGTCAATAACTTGTCTGTCAAAATGCTGGTTCAATTTGCCATTGTAAGAATATCTGAATATTAATAGGTTGCTTTCAGTACTGCTTTCTCTTTTAGAGCCCCTCCTTCCACTAGAAGTCCGTAGGTTAAGCATGTGTTTATATTTTTATTTTATTGTTTTTAAGTTCTAGGTCACTTCTTTTTGGGGATACTTTTTGGAAGTCATTTCCTTTTATGATAAGATACTAGAAGCTGAAATTGCAAAAACAGGAACTCCTTCTGTTTTGCATGGACAAAAGTGCTGCAGTTCCATTTGCTTCTTCCAGAAAAATAGGTTGGCTTTGTTGTTATAATTTGTTGGCACTTTCCTTGAAAAGATAAGTAAGAAAGGAGTACAGGGTATTCAGATACTCAGTACACAGAGATCGTAAACAGCAACAAGGCCTCAGTTTTGTTGTTTCAGCTCATTGCACTGAGTTTTAGTCAGCTACAAACATTCAGGGAAAAAACTGGTAATACTAGGAGAGCTGTTAATTTCAGGTGTTGGAGTGGGTCATTTTAAAGGTGTGAAAAATCCAGAAACTGCTGACTAATCTCCCTTTGAAACAAAGAGAAAGAGTCAATGCTCTATCTCAAATTCACCCTTCAAAAATGGAGACATCCAGAATATTTCCTGACTTCTGAAGATCACAGCTATAGCAATTAAATGTCTGAGGTCACCTTTAAGATGTGCAAATAAGACTGCCTAACCACAGTCTTTATTTTTTTATTACACTGAATAGCTTTAAGTCTGATTTCTCCCTGTGACTGAATCCTTTGTTGGTAGCGCTCTCTTGTGGCTGTTACTTTCATTTAAACGAAGGGATTTCAAAAATATGTATATTATTTAGAAATTTTTGCCTTAGGACACAACAGTCTGTGTTGGATAAGCATACTGTGGCGGTTTTGCAAGTTCCTAAATTAAATGTGGTAATATATATTTTAATAATGCAGGAAGGTCAGTCTAGGCAAAAGTGTCCCGAGCGTGTTTCCCAGAAGATCTCAAAGGGACAGGCACGTTAAGCATTCAGGTTCTTAACCTCTTTTTTAGTATATTTTTGGTGAAAAGCCATATGCCTTCAGAGGGTGGACAGTTGGGGGAGGCTTGGAGGGGAATGAAATCTGCCTTGGCAGTCAGTCAGGTGGAGGAGAGACAGGAATGGGCACCTTCATTAACTGGCTTGATTGTAGATGCTGCTGTTCCTGTGGTGCTGCTCTTGGTGAAGAGCAAGTTACTTCCTACAACTTCGGCTATTAGAAGGAATGAAAAAAAAATATTTGGGAAACTTTTCAAGTGAAACTGATATGTGTGTTCCTGGTGAAAACTTGAAAACTTTTCACCGTGAATCTGTGTTTTCTCATTCTGGGCCTGGGAAAAGAGAAGGTGGAGGAGTTAACTCTTGACCTATTCTGGTTTTTAATACAAATTTTTTAGCTGATGTTTTAATTTTGAGTAAGGAGGCAAAGCCTGGAAGCTGAGATTGTGGTGTGCAGGGGTTTCCTTTGAACTGGGGCCATACAGTTTCCCCTTTCAAGAACAGTTACTAATGAGCAGTTGCTTGCTACTACATGCACTTGATACTATTGGGATTGTGCATCCAGTGTCATACCTTTATGAGCATGTCTGCATTATTAGTATCCAGGGTGTGATGTTGGATGTAGGCTCCTTTTCCTTGTATGCTGTAACCCAACAGCAACTGGAGGAATGATTCCAGGTTGTTTACTTAGTTGTACTCTCTTTGAGAGGGAGGTTTACACTTGAGATAAGGCTTTAAATGAGAGGGATCTTGGCCCTTGACTAAAAAGTCTCTCTTCTTCTGTAGCCTGAACTCTTGTGTGTGGCATTTGTCTGATCACCCACCTTCATTCATCTTTGGATCCTATATGTCACATAAGCACAGTGATAATCCTAGTTCTTTCAAGGATATTTTAAAATTTTCAACTAGTCTTTTGGGAAAGCTTTCACAGCAATTATGTTTATAGCTGTTTTCCAGCAAATGTACTGCAGTGCCCAGCAGTCTTTGAAGTGAAGGTAAGATGAGCATGTTTGCTGTTTTGGCTGCAGTCTAGCAGGACAGCTCAGCAGTATCTGATTGCAGATTAAGACTGAAAAGAGGCTTTTGAAAGCAAATTAAAAACCCTGTTAATCAACTGTATTTTGAGGGTCAGGTTCTCTTTTTTTTAAAAATTAAGGAAATAGTTGGTTTTCCTTGTCTCTTACCACTGTATCAATGTCATTCTCATTGCTTTATTAGACAGAAGATTCAATAGTATCTACCCTAAAAAATTTATTCTTCTGTTATGTAGAGAGAGAATGGACCTGCTTCTGGAAATTCAGGAAAAAAAGTTCTTTTTTCGCACTTGAATTTTACTTCTCTGTTTTTCCAAATAAGTCACCAAGAATAATATTTGTCAGGTCTGCATCCTCATTGACACAGCAACAACTCCATGGTTGTTAGACTCTTTCTGAAACATTGTTAGAAAAGCCAGCTGTTAAGGCAGAGTCTGCCTTTCTGTGGACTGAGAATGCACATGCACACACAGGTATGTGTGTTAATGTTAATAAGCAAGGCATCATGCTAGGTTTAGCTTACCTTTATTAAAGGCTATTTCCAAAAAAACTCATTACATTAGGTTTAACATCTGTGAGTAATCTATACTCTCACCCTGTATATGAATTGCAGTTGTTTTTTAATAGAATATATCAATCTGGCTGAGAAAGTTTTAGCCAGATGCCATCTAACTTTCCAGCAGGTTCACACAGTTAAGCTATTGGACTCCTTTGTAATTTGTAATTGTCATATGTTGTCTTAACTGTATTTCTTATTAAAATCCAAATATATATTCTTGCATAAAATGAGACCACTTTTTGCCCTTTAGCCAACCTCCTTCCTGAAGTTTGAGTATTTCTGTAAATCCATAGAACTCCCAGCTTTTCCTGAATGCATCCTGCTTTGACCTGTGAGAAGCTGTTCGTTTTACACATGCAGGATGGGGGTCAGTCAGTTGGTAAGGATGCTGTGGTGCCATCAGTCTGCTCTGTTATAGAACAGAATCAAAAAAAATGTGTAGCTGCTGTTTAGTGTGATGGGTCAGTGAACCTAAGGAAAACATGATTGTGGCACATAGGCCAGTGTGTAAGAGAAAGTTTATTTTTTTTTCTGCTGTGCCAATCCTTAATGGTACAGTATAATTAATCTTCTTCATTTTCCCCCAAAGAAACTCTCTGCAGACTGTTACTGTATCCTTTATATCCTCAGGTATAATGATGGTCAGCAACCACCAAGCAAGCTTACATGTGCAAATCTGGCTAGCAGAAGGGGATTAATTGTGTGACTATGGAGTAAAGCTTATTTTTTCAGAACACTTCTAAAATAAATTGTCCTTTGAAAGAGCTCCCCAGAATTTGTAACATCATTCTCCCTGGGGAATGGATGTGCCTCCACTTTTTTCTGTAGGTGATGATTTCCAGTGCCTGCATACTGAGGTGGTTTATTTCTAGGGATGTAACAGGATGCCTCTCTTTTAGGGAAAGTGCTGCTCCCTGAGAAGACTGGTTGTTTTTTATGCATAGGAAAAACTTCCACTACCACTGATGATCCATCAGCTCTTAAGACATTTTCTTTTAGCTTTGTCATCTCACAGGTGACATTAACTTCTTTACAGTGCAGTGCCCCAGACACATCTATTTACCTGCCCATGGATTTGCTTAGGATATTGGAAAAAGAAACAGATCAAACGAACAGTTTCAGCAGCATAATGTCAGTGCATTTTACATGTGCCGTATCAAAGGCAACTTCAAATGAAAACTAAAAATCCCCCTTCTTCCTCCTCCGTCAGGAGGAGTCCTCTGGTTTCATTTTTGGGACTTTGCTCAGCTTTTCCCCGCCGAGCTCCGCAGCAGCGTTGGGCGCAGAGTCGCGGGTCCGACTAATCTGAAGCGCTCCGGCCTCTTAGCGGGGAGCGCTAACAAGGCTCCTTTGTGAGTCTAATTATATCCCTAAGCTGGCGGCCGCAGATTAGCACAGGACAGCCGGTGGCAGAGGGCTGAGGAGTCCCATGCTCTGCTCGGCCGGCATCGCCCGCGTCTGCCGGGGACGGAGCCCGGGAGGGTGCCCCCACCACCCCCGGTGCCGCCTCGGCCCCGCCGCTTGGCTCTTGGGCCGCTGCCGCTCCATGACGGGAGGCTGCTCCGCCAGCCGGGAGCTCTGCCGGGAGCCGGAGCGAGGAGGCGCCACCGCGGAGCCTGGGTAGGTACCGGCGGCTGTGCCAGGCTGGACAGGACGTGGGACACTCGTGAGCTCCGGCAGCCTCTCACTCCTTCTTTCCGATGCTGGGATAGGCCAGTGCTCAGGGTGTCTTTCTCTTGGCTTTTTTGTGTCTTTTGTAGCTTGTTGGATCAGGGGGATAATAACCTATGCATTGTTGTCTCAAATGCATCTGATTGAAATTTCATTATAGGATTGTTGAAGTGGAGTCTCAGGTATGGAAGAGGGGAGGTGACTTTGAAAAGAGTGTTTTGTTGTTTGCTTTCAAATGTGCCTCCCATTTCTCAGGCAGACATGGCTTCAGTGTGCTTTGTCTTGCTGAGCAAAACCACTCATCTCCCAGCTGGGCCAGGCACTGGGGTGGTTCGCATTGCTACTTTCTAAGAGGTCTGCAACCAGTTTTCTTGGGTGGTCCCTTTATCCCAGTATGGGATGGAGATAAATGGAGTGGCAGAGTCACTCTTAGTAGAACTCAAAGTGTCAAGGCCTGGGAGTTTTTAAGCCTTGAGCTTTAGTTGTGTGGAAAAACTTTCCCAGTGAAACTGTGAGGTATTTGCCAACATGTGCAGAGCTTACGTGAGGGTGGAAGGGGATTTTTACAGAACAGTGCACGAGGAAATGAGTATGTTGAAAAATGTGAGACCAAAATGGTTTGTTCTTCATAATAAAGAAAGGGTTGTGGGATTTCTGCTTGGGAAGGAGAGAAGTATGAAGTACTGAGCAAAAGTGGGGGGAAAACAGCCTAATCATTTAAATACACTTGTCTTACATAGTTTGGGGAAGGGGGAGGAAGTTAAATAATTAATTTAGGATTTTTTTTTATGGTCACTGCTAGTCACTGCTTCCCACTTCTCAAGCACACATATGCTGTGAAGGTGGGGTGCTGGGGCAGCGTGGGCTCAGGATGTGTTTCTGTCTCTATCTTCTTAGTGGTGACCAGACAGGCCAGTCAGTTCCATTAGAGAAATCCTTAATCTTGGGAGGCTAATGGACCTTCTCACACAAGAGGGCTGCTCAGGTAGGATCTGCCCACTGTATTTGTGGGGAAGGATCCCAGAAGATTTACGATCAATGTCTGCAGGTTACTGTTGGTTTATAATGACACAGTAATACATAACAGAGCACTAGCACATAAAGCCCATCACATGTTTCTGCTGACTTCACTGGACTTTGAGTAAAGCTATAAAATACTAGACTTCCATTAGTCACTTGGAGCTGATATGTGGTATTCAGTGTGTCTCGGTGATTTTTTTTCTATATGAAGATACTTTTCTATTCTTAAAGTTGTTTATACATCCTTATGCAGAGCTCTGCACCACCCTAGAAGGAGTGTTAAAAGCCAGTTTTGTTTCCCATCTGAAGGTGCTGAATGTAGCACATATAATGCAAACAACTCCTAACAGTGAGTACTTCTAACAGTACTTACTGTTAGAAGCTTATTCACTGCTCCAAGTTTAGTAATAGTGATGTAGGTACAATTTGCATGTGAATGAAGTCATAGTATCTGTGTGGTCTGTTGTGAGATTGTCTACAGATACCTTGTTTTATGCAGGAAGAATGCATGGATGAATTCAGTTATTAAACTACTTGATCATTTTGGAGTGATGCTGATAGTTCCTGCAGCTTTTTAACAAACAAGCTTTGGCAGCAGGAGTAATTATGAATATTAACTAGAGAATTTTTACCTGTATTTTGTCATCAATAGTAACTGATCTGGGCTTGGAAAATTTAGATTGCTTCTGATTCGATTTCTGTGTATCAAAGCACATGTTTCAACCTGTGGGCATTTATTGTTCTACTTTTGCCAGATTTATTCTCTTGTGAAACTTAACTTGGTGATAATTAGGGTGGCTAAAGATTAAGATCTGAAGGGGTGGTGTGAGCTGGGCTGCAAGAAAATGATCTATTGAAGATTTGTATTGTTATTGCTGTGAAGTGATTCTGTTTTCAATTTTGCTTGGAAATTAGCTTTTATTTTGCTGTGAAGTGACTGAACCCAGTGTTCAAGTCTAATGATGTTAAACTGGGGGCATCTCTTGGCACATTCAGTTTCTGTAAAATAAGCCTAAAAAACCTAGTTCCCCAAGCAAAATCAGTCCTGTTTCAGGAATCCCAGAAATGAGAGTTGTCTGGTCTTTATTAACATTCTAGCTCCAGGTGATTGTGTTTTAGGGCTGCCATATATTTGCTCAAAATGAGGGTTTGTACTTATTCCCAGTGTGTCCAAATCAAAGGAAACAGAACAGCTCTGTTCCTCACAGAATGAAATGTCAGAAGATGAAGCAGGACCTAGAACCAGCCTCAGCAAAGGATCCAGCTTCTTGCACTTGCTTTTACTGCAGTCCCCATCTCCCCCCTAGGGATGGAGGGCATGGATTGCATTTCTTAGGGTCAGGCTCCTACCCTACAGGGTGGTAGGAGCTCTCAGAGACAACATTATACCTGCCCATGCAGATTCCTTCTACTTCCATGAAGAGTCTCCAAAAAAGTTGGAAATATTTGGCTTGAGTTAATACAGGCATGGGAAGAGAGTAGCACATGCTCCAAGAAGTTGCAGGAAAATATCTGCCCTTTGCCAATGGAGAAATTGTAGATGGATGTGTCAGTGTTTCAAATTGTACTGCTGTGTGTTATAACGCTGTTATGGCTGGTGTAATCAGTTGGAGATTAAGAACGGGATTTAATTTGGAACTAACAATCATTTTCACCTGAAACTTGAGCTGCCCTGGGAGGTAAGGAGGGAGAGGTTACTTGTCTGATTGTGCAACTGTAACCATCTTATGCCTTGGGCTTCCAACATGTTAAGGCAGCTGAGATTTCCTGCCCAAATTACGAGCTCTGTAATGTGCCAAAACTCTAATGTCTGTTTTAATCTGAAAATAGTTTTTTATGACCATAAAAATCCTTTTTACAAACCATGCTGTATATCAAAGAGTGAATTACAGTTGCATAGCTACCTCAGTTCAGTGGAAGAAGTAGAAATTTTTACATGCACTTGTATGTGTAATCCAGAAGGGGCTCCTCAGAAAAGGAGTTTTTTGGGAAGTTTGGTTTGTTTGGTTTTGGTTTGGTGGGATTTTTTTCATTTGTGGGATTTTTTTTTTGGTTTTTGTTTTGGGGGTTTTTTTTGGGTTTTTTTTTGGTTTGGTTTGGGGTTTTTTTGTGGGGTTTTTTGTGTGTGTGTGTGTGTGGGGGGTTTTGTTTGTTTTTGGTTTTTTGTTTTTTTGGGTTTTTTTTGGGGTTTTTTGTTTGTTTGGTTTTTTTTTTTTTGCGGAGCAGATTTTTCTTTCAGATCTCCATTGTCCTTCTGAGACCAAGATGCTTCAAGGGAAAATTTCTACATGAAAAGCTTATTCAGTTCTTTATTAATGTGGAACCTACTGTAATTTTTTACAGTATTACACTCATTTTTTGTCTTAGTTATGGCTAAGCCAGAGTAAATGGGTCCTGGATGCTGTGTGACGTGACCAGTATTTATTTGGAAGATTACTTGAGAATTCCAAGTGTTGTGAGAATAGGCTGAGAAGCAGTATTAGAGTACTTAACAAGTGCAAGTTCTCAAATAGATGAGCAATAAGACTTTATGTGAGCCTGTTAAGTTGGTTCTACTTCTTACTCCAATGGGGTTTTTTTGGATGAAAAGAACTATATTGTTTCTAATGGGGATCGGCAGTATTGTTCTACAGATTTACTTCATTAAATATTTCATTAAATGTTCCTGCAGTGCATCTGATTTAACCATTCCTTTAGTGAACAAGCCAGATGTAAATCGAGAGAGGTTTTGGCTTCATCTGAAACAGAGTTACATTCAGGTGTTTTTTTGTATTCAGGGAGTGACCCTGAAAGAAAGGAGGGGATGGTATGTGTTATTTTTATAAAGCTCGCTACAGATCTGCAAAGGTAAAAGACATGGCCCTCAAGTACTTGCCACATTGATATTTACCAAGAGATTTTTTGGTTTTTTGCTCACCATAAGAAGACATTTTACACATCTTAAGTTTAATCTCTATCATATAAAGTGAGGTTGTAGAGGATACCTCTACAGTTAATATTTCAAGTCCTGATGTTTCTGCCTGTCCTGGGAAAGCCCCATTTTTTGGCTTTTTGGAGGGGCTAATGCAGTTACTGTATCTTCTGTCCTTACTTGAAAGGATGTTTAAGGCTTTCCTGGATGGACAGTCTGTATGCTGGCACAGAGTGTACTTTAGAAAAAGCATTGAAGTTGCTGCTGTCTAGCCCCAGGGCAGTAGGAACTTGGGGCATCTAAGACTGAATGAGAGGGAGAGGCAGTAGGACAGGCTTAAGGGAAAGGAAAGGAAGTGGCTGAGGCTGTGATGCTCTAGAAAGCAGCACAGAGGTGAGTTCATAAGTGGTTAGTGGGATGGGTTTTAGCAGTGCTTCAGTGTATTGGGAAGACCAAAAAAGCCACTCCAGTGGCTGGAGTGCAAAACCATCAGCCTGGTCAGAGAAATTGTGGATATTTTGGAACTAGAAAAGCCTAAAAAGTCACTTTGCATATATGTATATATCTATGCATGTTTCTATATAGAGAGATATGTATGTGTGTGTACATATATATTATCTGTATTGGATATGAGTGACAGTGAAGGTTTACTTCAAAATATATTCTGAACGATTTTTTTTATTTGGGAAATCCATTAATACACAATTTATGCATGGAAATTTTCAGGAGGGCTTTCTGTATTTTTCTTCCTTCTCATATTCTTTCTGACATTCTTACTACCCTCCTTCCTTTATTTTTAAATAAATTAAGAAAAAATAAAGCAGGAGACTGTTCAGAAAAAGTGTTCCACCTTAAGTTTTGGATTTGGTTTGCTGTTACATCCGGAGATATAGATGTACCTTTATGTCAGGAGACAGGACAGCACTGAAAATGGCAAGGGGAAAGGAGCAGAGAATTGTATTGAATTGATAACAACTGGTTTAGCCTAAATTAGGATAACTCTCACAGGTATTACTGAGAATGGCACAAGAAACCATTCACATTCCTTACAGAGTTTTGCTGCTGGGTGATAGCTTTTTGCCAAATTTTAGATACTTCATTTCCATCTTTCCCCAGCAGATAGATCTGCCAGTGGTGACTAATGTAGCATGAAGTAATTTGAATTCTATGAATATAGTTGTCTGAGATAGATAATACCAAATATCTTTGCGTAGGATGATGACTCCTTTGGTATTCTGTAGAAAGGAATGTTGTTTGTCTGTTTTAAAGGGAGCATAAGAAGAAAGATCAAATTAAGTGCTCATTAAAAAAAAAAGTTCTTCATTTTAGAAAAATCATCCAGTTCTAATCATGAGCTCCCATGTTGGGCAGTTGGATGAATTCTTCAAATCTGCAGTGACGAATACATTTAAGAGCTTCTAGAATGTAAAACATTTACATTATCAATTTCTTTTTATTTGAGACCCCTGTGGGTAACTGCAGACTCATGGTGGTATTCAGCTTCCTTTTTTTTTCCTGCCAAGGATTCAGAAGACTAACAAAATCCAAATGTGTTTTTAATACATGGAATAAATGATTTAGCAGTTCCTTTGCAGTGGCTTTTTGCATACCCAGTTAATTACATTATATGTTGGTCTTCTGGTGTGTTTTAATTTACTGAACACAAGATTGGTGAACTGTGAAAAATCCCCCCATGGATTGGGAAGACTTTTGTTCCCCCGGCATACACAGATTTACTAAAAAAAAATTGTTAATGAAGTATTGGTATGCCTAGCCTACTGTTATTGTAAGGGAGGGGAGGTGAGAAAGCTGAGAACCTTGAAGCTGTTTGGGGTTTATAAGCAGACAAACAAGAAAACCTGTGCTGTCAGTACAAATCCTTGACATTTTCTTTACATGGAGTAAAAAAATAAAAGTGTGAGCGGCTTGCTGAGGATGTTGCAAAAACTGAACCCTTCCTAGGCAAATTGTGTGGCTGGCGTGGGGCAGCAGTGTTTGTAACTGGTTCTGTTTCTGCAGGACAAACAAGAGCAGCGTGGTTTGGTTTATTTGGCTTTGACACAATCTAAGGGCACCTTGTGAGCTGTACCTCGCAGTGCAGTGCTCGGGCTGCTGCTTGTTTGAGAATGCCAGAGATTGCACTTGACCTTTAAGCTTGTGCAGGTTTCCATTTTATCTCAGGGCTGCAGCCTTTCTGCATTTCCTTAGCCTTGCATCTTTGGCATGTTTTGTAGCCAATTACACTGGGATTAGGCCAAATTTCTGGTTCTAGACGAGGTTTAAAATGACTGCCAGTAGTTTGGACCTCCTGCTGCAACTTTGGAAACTTGGGCTATTTTAAAAACAAAATTTTTAACAACACAGAAAGGCTTTGTTGCACTGCTGAAAAGCTTTGAGTTGCACTGTGGTGAATGGAGGGAGAAGAGTTTTATTTTGATAGCTGCTGTTCAACATCACTACACTGACTGGTTCCCAAATTCTTGTGTTTGTACCTTGAAATATGGTCTACAGCTTACTGTAGAAACGTGACTGAAAAGGGAATATATATATTTTTAAAGAATTTTTAATATGAATGATCACTACAACAGTTTTCACTCAAAGATTTAGGGCTGACAATGTGTAAGTAAGAGTTAAAAAGAACAGATGCTTCTGCTTTGGGATTTTTTTTTCTGTCTTTTTAGATTCAGCTCAGTTCTGACTGAAGCCACTGACTTGTCCATCCTTTTACTTTTGAAAAATTGGGATTTCTTATCTAAACCCAGGTTTTATTAGGGTGAAGACCCCGCTTAGAGTACTGCATCCAGCTCTGGCATCCCCAGCACAGGAAGTCAACTGACCTGTTGGAGTGCGTCCAAAGGAGACCACCAAGTTGATTAGAGGATTGGAGCACCTCTCCTATGTGAAAATGCTAAGAGAACTGGGAATGTTCAGCCTGGAGAAGAGAAAGCTTTGGGGTGACATAATAGCAGTCTTCCAGAACCTAAAGGGAGCCTGCAAGAAATTGGAGAGAGACTATTTTTAAGGGCATATAGTGACAAGACAAGGGAGAATGGCTTCAAATGGAAAGAGAGTAGGTCTAGATTAGGTGTTAGGAAAAACACCTGTGCTCTGAGGGTGGTGAGGCGCTGGAATGGGTTGTCTGGAGAAGCTGCAGATACACCTTACCTTAAAAACATTCATGCCAGGTTGGATGGGGCTCTGAGCAAATGGTCTACTCTAGTGGAAGGTGTCTCTGCCTTCATCAGAAGGGTTGGAATGAGATGATCTTTAAGGTCTCTTTTAACCCAAACCATTCTTTGACTGATTCTGTGATTTATTTCTTGTCACAGCAGATGCAGATGAACAGTAGGTGACTCTGCATTTGCAAGGACTGGCCTCTAATGCTCACTTCTGGTTAGACGTGCCGTGGGGAGCCCTGGCTGTCGGTGACTACTGCAGATGTGGAGCGCAATTCTGCAGCCCCAGTGCTGCAGCCGCTAGGAGAAAAGCCGCTACCGTGTGGTCACGGCAGAATGTGCCGCTCTGCGGGCCTGAGGAGGGCACGGGATGGGGAATAATCCCGGCAGGAGGCGGCGGAGCCGGAGCGCCGGCGGCCGGAGCCGCTGCCTGCCGGGGCGCGGCGCAAGGCAGCCGGCAGGGGGCGCGCGCGGGGCAGGGAGGACGAGGCCGGGAAGGACGGGAAGAGCTCTCGGGACAGGGATGAGCAGCCCGGGGGCTGCGGCACAGGCACCCGCTGCCTCTGGCCCGCGCCTGCCGCTGCTCGCAGGGAGACGTGCGCAGCCTCAGGCCTGAGGCGTGTGCCAGCAGTTAGGCCTTTGCAGGGGGCGGGAATGAAACATTACCAGACAAATAGGATATTGGGAAAAAATTATTTTGGGTGAGGATGGGGAGGCACTGGAACAGGTTGCCAGAGAAGTTGTGGATACCCCATCCTTGGGAGTGTTCAAAGCCAGCCTGGATGAGGCTGTGAGCAACCTGCTCTAGTGGAAGGTGCCCCTGTCCATGGCAGGGGTGTTTAAACTGAGGGATCTTTAACTGACTTTGACTGATCTTCCAACCCAAACTATTTTACGGTTCTATAAAATAAATTCTAGCAACTGGTTTTCATCTGGGTGCAGGCCTCTGGAACTGCCTGTCACATTTTTTCTTTGGTTACTCCAAGTACAAAAGCCTGTATAGCAGGGTTACAACAGAGGTGCTGTTTGGTAGATAACAGTGATACAATTTCTTTTGGGGAAGGTGGTGCTGGAGAAACACACGTTTCTGTTGTTGTATCTGCTGGCTTTTTATCTTTTTTCCTTTGCAACCTATCTTCTATGCTTATCAACATTTTCCTTCCAGCAGCTTCTGTAAAAGCACTGGTAGAAAGATACTTTCAGTGAAGTGCTTTTAATAATGCTCCATTCATGCTGGAGGTTTTCTGAGTTGTAGGTTCAGATGATCTCATTCTGTCACTCAGAAGTAATAGAGAATTATTACATTAGAATGTAAATGCTCAGCTTCCAGCTTCTTCAGTTGCCTGCAAAATATTCCTGGCTTGAATCTTTTCTTTCTAGTCCTTCTATCCATTTGCTGAGTTTTGAAATCAATATTTATGTTGCAGTCCACTTTTTAGAAAAAATCATTTCTTGAAGTGCAGGATAGATTCTTACCATTTAATTAGAATTACTATTAGAAAGTACCGTTGAGTGTGTACGGTGAATTAATTTTTAGTCATGTTGTGAACTTCCCTACAAAAGCAGGTGTTTGATGTCTGTGAGATTCCACCTTCTAAGTATCCTACCAGTATTTTTAGGCTGTTCAGACCATTATGTCCAAAAAAAAAAAAAAAAAAAGACCTTCTCAAAAATCCTGTGTGGCCACAAAACCAGAAAATTCAACAGAACTTGTAAATTCTTGTTCACTTGACTTGCCTTATGCCACAACTCAGTCCAGTCTGTTCCTCCCCTTGCTTGGCTGCTCAGGAAGATGAAAGTGGTGGTGGATATTGTAGCACAGAAAATGCCTTCTGAAAATGACATTCATGTAGCGAGGAGCTATCTTATCAAGATCTTGACAAGTTCCATGAGGTACAGTACTGACTTTACTTGTGCATCCCTTCTGTTTCTTCCCAGTGCTTGGATTCCTCCTGCCATTTGTCAAGCCCAAACTGTCACAGAAGCCCTCTTCCCAACCTTCTTTTCCTTATGCTCCAAACGCTGCTTGTCTTGTGCTAGTTTCCTAGTCTTGTGTTTCCTTAGCAGTACATCATAGAAAAGTAATTGTCTCATAAAAGATAAACCTTTTCAGCTGAATGGATGCCTTGAAATCTGCTGAATTTGCCTTACCAGGTATTCGTGGTTTGCTGAGTTGTTGTCAGTACTGTTAAAGATGAGTAGTGGGAGGGAAAGTTCATGTGATGTTCTGTGCAGCTGAACAGTGGAATCAAAACTTCTTCCATACCTGCACACAAGCCTGGAGCAAGCAAGGATTGTCTGGAGTCGTCGCACGGCTGAGCAGAATCTTTTGCACTTGTTTGCACTGAGAGTACTGGGGCTCCGTCCTAGTCCTACCAAGAACAAGCAACTAGAGATGCTCGGCTTAATCGTTTTCTCTTTTGTCATGCTGAGAAGAGTAGGCTTTTGTTTATGGAAACAATTACTTCTTTTTTTAGTGACAGTAATAATGCTGCACTTTGTAGTGAAATTACAGTTTCACTGTAGAATTGTTATTCTCCTTCTGTAATCCTGCATGCAGAGTTTGGAAAGGCAATTCATCAATGATTTCTTCAGACCTTCCTGAATGTATTTCAAAAAGCCATGTACTCAGAGCTGACCTGTTTTGAAGATACTGGCTTTAGTTTAGGTCTCTAAATGCGGTGGCGGTCTGATAACAGCCAAATTCATAAAAAGGGGGAATGAGTAAAAAAATGTAGAAGTATCTTTTTACAGTTTAAATTGAAAATATGGAACACTTCTTCAGTGTAGCAAATTACTTAACCTTGGAGTAATAGATTTCTTAAGTACAGAAGTGCATTAAAAAATCTTAACAACTATGGGTGCTATAAGCCTTTATTTCAGACTCGGACGTCAAAAGATGGGATTTGTCAAACCTCATACTGCATCTAAATTTTAAATTACACTTCCTCCAGGACGAGCCAAGAAGAAGGGCAGGATGAATTACTTTCAAAGAAGGTCCTGCTTCATTCCCAAGTGAGAAGGTCTAGACAAATGGCCTGTAATTGGCATCTGCTCACTGAAACAGAAGTAGCTGGGTTCCACCCAGAAGGGTTATTTAACCTTAGGGAAAAAAGAATGCACTTACTCCATGAGTGCTGAGAGCTGTAACAAACAGCAAGTCCTTGGAAGGCAATGCAAGCTGTAGTTACTGATTCCTGAGCAGAAGGAAGGGGGTAGAGGAGTTTGGAGCAATTTTTCAAAACTGGTTTTAAGGTGCAAAGCTCTAACAACCTACTGTTGGTACTTAGAAGGGATCTCTTCTGTTAGGTGAGCAGGAACATTTGGAGGTGATATCCAAGTAAATACTTGGGGACTTACATGATTCACTGAACTGATACTGAGATGTATTCTTTAAAAAACAATCCCAGAAAACACCAAAACAAACAAAACCTCCCTGCATATCTGGGATGCCAAACATTTCAAGAGCTGAAACAGAACTTGCCTGGAGTTAATATGATTGCTTGTATCACTAACTTGTATGAAACAATGTACATGGCTCTAATCCTGCCTGTCATTTACTCATTTCTTCCTAGCTCCTCCCAAATGCACCTACCTACAGTAAAATCTTACCAAAGCCTTATTGCTGTCAAGTTGTAAAAGAGTTCTAAGTCTAATGTTAGCTTTAACTATTAAATCTCTGAATACGTGTCAGGCGCTTTAAATCAGTCTCTGTTCCTTGTATAAAAACACCCACCTTGCCACCCATTTAAAAAAAAAAAATTGGCATTTCACTGCATCTCAAGCATTTTCAAGAAATTTAAAGAAATGGTGATGTCTTTTCAAAACTGGCATGCATGCACCTAGAAAGTTTTGCTGTCATTTAAAGTCACTGTGCCCCTGTCCTATCTGTGAAACGTTTTACTGCTGCCCTGGTAAATTTTTTGCTGCATATCACCTTATTGAACTGTTTGCATTAAAGTAGCACCCTCTGCCTCTGTTGTTTTCAGAAGGAATGACCTAGCCTGCAGGCCACACTCCTGGCACGCTACCAAATTTACCGAAAGTCAACCTGAGGCAGCCACGTCACACCTTGCCTCGTCTAATGCCTGCGCCTCCTGGCACTCGAGCTACCATGCGAGGTGAGTCTCTGCTTAAGTTACACTTACTCAGCTCCTAACAGCGGCTACAATAACGCAGGTCATGTTGCTGAGGGTTTTTTTCTTTTTTAAAAACAACCAAGGCAGAATCGTGGTGTTATACTTCTTTAGAGTTGCCTGTCCTTGCGGTGCGTGAAGGGGGAGTTGGGGAAGTTTGACGTGTGCATGAGTGGATTTCTGAAGCAGTTTGTGATATGTGCGTGTGATTGAAAGGTAAGAAACTAGCTTTAAAGGTAGTCACAAGGTTGTGCTTCTTGCTCTGCATTTCCTTTCAATGCCCACTGGTAAAATCCTAAGGCAAAGTAACAATCTAAATTAACATTCATAAAGTGAAATAGGAAAGGGAGAAGAAAATAAAAATATTGTTTCAAACAATTAAAAGGGCTTTTTATAGAAAGAGAGGGTGCAGAATGCTTTACTGTTGTCTTTTAAGGTGTTTAGTTAGGTTTAATTAGTTAAACTGTCTGTAATTAGTTAAACTTTCTGTAATCCTTCCCCGCATTTGTGATCATGCTTGTCTAGAGAGGTAATAAGACCAATGATTTTCAGTCACTGTTTAAAGCACTTTAATGTTTGTTAGGTCACATTCAACTAATGGAGAAAGGCTGACACCCAGGCAGTTTTAGCTGTGAAACTAAACATTTAGGCAACGCCTGTTTGTGTCTGGTCATAGGTTCTTGTTTGTTTCCTGCTCCTAGGTGACATTATCATTTTCATGAAAGATTTTCTTGGGTTTTGGGAGGGAGAGGCTGTTATTTTTGTTTGTTTGTTTGTTTTTGTAACTTTTTCCTTCTCAGTTCCCATTGGGCCATAGTTACACTGAGCATTACAGAAAATTAGTCTGGTGTGCAGTCCCAGTATTGGAAGTAGACTTTGGTTTTCTATACTTAGTGCTGTGCATTCTCTGCTGAATCATTACTTCTTGAGGTTAACATTTTGTGATAGTCAAACCAAAAGAACATTAATACTTCAGTATTTTATTTTACTTTTTCATCTAATTTTTATATTTAGATGAACATTTACAATGTTTTGACATTGTTTTCTTAGGGAGCTCCCTACTGTTTTTAAGCTAAGTTTTTAATCTGCTGTTGAATAAAGTCAATAGAAAAGGGCGTTTTTAAAATGTTTTTTGTAATACTTTATTAGTAGAAATTTTAGAAACTTTGATTACATTTTCTGCTGGTTTACACTGATTTAAAGTTTGTATTTAAACTTATACTAGATTTAGATTTTTAGATTGATTTAGATTTATAGATTCATTGATTTAGATTTATAGATTTTAAGACAGTAAAAGTCCTTGTACATAGAAACAAAATTCAGAAATTTCTAAAATCTTCTGTAGGGTTGCTCATTGCAATGCTATAGCTAAAGAGTATTTCTGCTATTAATGAGTCTTCTATACTAAGCTGTAAATCATTATATACTTCCTGCTCTTCCTGGTGGTTGTCCTTGTACCTTGTGAAAGTAAAATATTACAAGATGTGTCTCAAGGTGTCTTTTGATAGGAGCTGGGTGTGTCCCAGTACTTAAAAAAGAGAAAAAAATGGTTCCACGCCAGTTTGAAATGACGTTTGGTCGGAAAATTGTGGGTGTAAAGGAAGAGGGGATGGGAATAGAGCAGTCCTCTCCCCTCACATACCAGAAATAGCCAAAACTGCTGGCAGATGCTAATAGTAATAAAAACAAGAGTTTATTTCTCACATGCTGCTGAGAGATTTAGCGGCCTTAGCACAGTCTCATACCACAGTTCCCAGATCACTGCCATCCTGAACCCCTTGGCTGCCTGTGCTGCCCACTTAAAAGACAATCTATTTGGAAGATTTGTCAGCCCTGGTGTCTGTTGTCCAAGACCATTTCAGTGGCAGAGCTGCTTTTACCATGCTGCTGCTGGAGGATACCCAGCATTCCCATAGTGGCAGCCCAAGGATTTTGGTACTTTGGGGATCTCAGTGGCAGAGTGGGGTTCTTTGGGCTTGCTGATCTGCAAAAAGAGGGGAGCAGCCTCTGAGATTCCCCACTTTACAAATACATTTCACAAAAAGCTCAGCTAATTGGAAAGCACAGCAATCAGTAGCTGCAAGGAGATAACTGAAATAGCCAGAGGAGGGGATATTTCTAGCCCAGGCATCCCATCCCTGGGCTATTTCTGGAATTTCCTGTCCTTCCTTGAGCTAAGCATCTGAGATTGGTATTCAAAGCCTAAAATCTCTTCTGAATGTGCCTACCTGGTTCTCTCTGTGAGTGTGAAAATTCACTAAATCACTTGTGAAACATGGAGAGTTCATGGGGGGAGGGGGCACGCAGGACACTTGTGTGTGTTGGTGGAGTGGGGCACAGCTGGCCAAAACAGCCCCCTGAAGACTGTTCATACAGTCTACTGCTAGGTTAAGGTATGGGCAGTTTGGTTTGCTTTAGGGTTTTCTTGGTTGGTTGGTTTTGCTGGAGCTTTGTTTTTGCCAGCCTGATGAATTTGAACATTTGAAAAGGTGGATGAAGCTGGAGGAAGACAGCCCAGAAAAGGCTGTACCAGTATATAGGAGAGAGGGTAGTCCTGGAACGCAGCCCTTCACATCCAGCACTATATGTATGGGTTTTTTATCATGTGACTTTAATGCAAAAATTGTAAGTTATCTGTGGGAGCACTAGGCTAGGTCTAGATGCCTCTCATGGAAGGCTAGAGAGCTGGAACTTGTAAAGCTTTAGGTGCCTTCATTTCCCTCTGTGAGTCCTCTGTCTTTTTCACAGAAGCCGCACCATAATAATATCGTGCAGACTCTTTTTCCTGGCCCATCCTAAACTAAGGCTGAGTGCATTTTTCTGGGAGGAGTGTAACTGAACTATCTGAAGTTGCTGAAAGTTTAAACTGTGTTTTCTGGCAGTAGGGTATACTATAACAGAGGAGCCTTTGGGTTTTTTTCTGTGCCCCTGGTTGTGCAGATGAACCCAAACACCTCTTCTGCTTCATTCTGGTATTACAGGTGTGGCTGTGGGACAGATGTGCTTTGAGACCTAAACTGAGGCTTTGGGGCAGTTAGGGTCAGGTGCATCTGATTTGTAATCCCATGCAGTTGCTGAGAGGAGATAATTTCTGTAAGGGTCCAGGAGCAGAAGCTCACGCCCCAGGGTTGAGAAGGGTGTTTACTGGCCAGTGTCGCCAAGGGATGGTGTTTGTAGGTTATTCCATGACTTCACCTGCTCGACTTTGACCAGCAGTGTAGGTGCTTCTATACTGCTCTAAAACAGCCATTGAGAGGAGGTTATCCTGGGATGCTAGCAAGGCTCATGGAGAAATGGCTTCTGTTCTCTCTTCCATGTCAGGGCTCACAGGAGGATTGCCCTGCAGTTTAGGACCTCAGGAGGCCACGCTTTGCAGCAACATGCCATTAGAAACCTTCCTGTCCTTTCGAGTGCTTGCTGCTTCTGCTGGGTTTCCATTAGGCATTTTCTAGCAGAGCTTTGACCTCCTATGATGATATCTCTGCTTCACATTTGATACCAGCAGTTTTACATGAAACCTGTAAACTGAGGCTTTCCTGCACAAGTGGCATCTTTCTTTTAATTAATGCCAAGTATCTGTTTGTATTTTATGAACATAAAGGTCTTTTCCAACCTTCATGGTTCTATGATCTCCTTAGTGCTCAAGGGAGTGGGAATATCAGCAATTTTTAGTAATATCTGGCTTACATTATTCTTTTACAAAAAAATCCACAATATTTTTTACATGCAACACAGTATCAGCTTAAGATGACAATTAAGACCTTTTAAAAGATTCAGCAAGATGTTTTAAATGCTGAAAATAAATGAATGAAAGAACATAAAATTGTTAGTGTATCTTGTTAATAAAATGCTTTTAGAAAATAAGCATAAAGCATATCTTCTCTTATTTCCTATAAATTGCTTTTGACCATGTTGTGTATGAAAAGAAGTTTAAAAGACTATAGTAGTAGAGGGAAAAAAAACCAAACCAGTTCTGTTAGTACTGAATTCCAAAGAACTGTTGAGTTGATCTTTGCAATATTTTTGACAGAAGACCTGTATCACTCTTCGTATTTTTTATGTGGACTAATCTAATTTCATTGCTAGATTTCACAGGTCTCCTTACAACACAAGATTTGATAGATACCTCATATAATTCTAGCTACAGGGAAGTGAATAATTCTGGGATTTCTACCAAGGGGCTTTTCATGCAAAGGCAAGAATTTGAATTTGGTATATAAAAGCAGGAGGAGCTACCAGTGAAGTTCAGAGAGGGAGATGTGATGGGAATAATTGGCAAGACTGTCATCTCAGCATCAATGTGTTGGATTGACAGGAGGTGGGTACTTTGAGAGAGAAAATAAATGAAAGGAAGTGAAACAAAACTCATGGGGGAGGAAGGTAACAGGAGCAGCAGGATTTTGGAATAGTGTCCTTAGCAAAAGACCTGAAAAAAAGTACAGTGTCAAAGATTATTTTTTTATAGTGGAAAGAGTGGTAGGGAGAAACTGGTGGCAGTAAGGATTCTTGAAGGAAAGTCAGAAGTTTTTTTGGCCATGCAGAGCTTATGCTGCTTTGGCATCTCCTCCTGAAGTTTTCCTGCCAATGTTGTGGAACTGGGTGGAACGGAATGTTGTTTTAAGAGTGTCAGCTTGAGAGTGGTTTGAAACCACACTGCTAAGGTGCATGTGCAGGTATTTGAGACAAATGCATTTAGTGCGTCTCTGCTTAAAAGTTAAAACATCAAACAAATGGGCAGATGTGGATATAACTTTATTGGAGTAACTTATTGACAAGGGAATAAAATCAAGGGCTGAAGAAGTTTAGAGTCATATTTCAGAGATGAAGAGAGGAAGTATGTGAGTTTAACAGCTGGAAGAATCGGGGTGCCTGGAAAATAAGCTGAAAAATAAGTTGGTGTTTGTCCCGGGAAAGAGGGAGCTAATGGATCTCAAACTAAATTTTTCTAAAAGCAAAATCAACAATTTGCACAAGGACAAGGGACCCTTCAAGGAGATAAATGCATATTACTTACTGGCAAACTTACATGGGGAAGCTGAGGTAGTTACTAAGGTTTCAAGCTTTGAATCAGTGGTGGAGTATAAAGTTAGAGCCCTGACTTAGTGTTCAAACTTTGTTTTGTTAGATTGTTTGTCTTTAACTGCTGTGCAAATGGATTTAACCAATATTATTAAAATGGGTGGTTGTAATTATGTTGTGGCAATTTTGGAAATTTTTCATATTTATTCTGACACTTTTTTAAAATTTTGTTTCCTTCAGTAGTTGTTCTTCTCATGACTTATCAAACTCATGGGATCAGTCAAGTCTATATCGCACTTCTGACCAATTCAGCTCTTTGGGAAGTATGGACAGCTGGGACCACACTCCCCAAGTAGCCCAGTATGGAAGACTTTCTTCTGCAAGGTCTAATAGTAGCATTGATCATCTAGGGAGCCAAAGTAAGCGGGATTCAGCCTATGGGTCTTTCTCCACAAGTTCTAGCACCCCTGACCACACTCTGTCCAATGCGGACACTTCTTCAACAGAGAACATGCTTTACAAAGTGGGGCCCTGGGAGACTGCTAAGCACGGAAGCAAGTCTGGCCAGTTTTTGAATGACAGCAGTGGAACAGAGGACAAACCTGAGTATTTGCCAGCTCCCATCCAATACGAGAACAACAAAAATCCTAGAACAGAGGAACACCCAGATGGCAAGCTCACTAGCTCAGGAAGATCCAGTTTTGGACCTGTCTGGTACATTCCTGATAAGAAGAAGTCTTCATCTCCTCCCCCACCACCTCCACCTCTTCGTAGTGACAGCTTTGCTGCCACCAAGAGCCATGAGAAAGCCCAGGGCCCTGTGTACTCAGAGGGTGCCAGCACACAGCACTTTACAGCCCTGAACCGATCTCAGCCCAGGAGTGACTGGAGTTTGGAAACTGCAGAGCAGCAGCGACGGCCCTCCAGAGCATGTGACAGGAGGATCAGCAGCTCAAATTACAAATCTGATCTCAGTTCAGAACACACTTTTTCTTCAGCTGGTGAAAGGTACAGTAGTAATGCAGGAACTGTGAACAAACTGCAGCCATCCTTGTCCAGCACCGACATTAGGTTTGCACAGTCTGCTTACTCCTACCACCACCAGCACCAGTACAGCGATGAAAGCACCTTTTATCACAGTGCAAGAATCTTAGCTGCACCTAAGGATCAGCAACATTATCTGTCCTACAGTGGCATTCAGGAGTTAACTACAGATCATTTTCATGGCTACAGTCCAAATCAAGCCAGTCTGCTCAACACTTCCTCTTTGAACAGTGCTGCTGAACAGAAGGTGGACAACACTGGACAAAGTCGATATTATTGTGTGACAGCAAAACAGCCTGCTCAGGGAAGCTCAAAGCCACTACAACTCAAGGATGACAGCTGGAAGCCTGCAGTGGGAACTGATTTGTCACCTGGACCTCATGAAAATTCTGCAGTTATTACAATGGCCCCAAACCCAAAATACTATCTACCTCAACAATCTATTGAATCTTCACTGACAAGGTGTGAGAGCAGTAGTCATTATCCCGTGGACAGAGAGGGAGATGCTAGGTGTGCTGTAGTAGAAGAGTCTAAAAAACCTAATCATACTGAAAAATCTGGACAAAAGAAAAGCTGTGAGAATAGCTCTGAGGAAAGTGAAACTAGGCACGGTCAGCAGGAGTATGTAAAGGGCTGTGTCCTTACCACTGAAAACAGATCTGCTCAGAAAGATTTTAGGTGGGGGAAAGATGAGAGTAGCAAGATTTCTCCTCAGAAGACACCAATGTTGCACTCTTTAGCTCAGGAAGGGAAAAAACAGTCTGACAACAACCCAGAAGTAATATCAGAACGACAGACCTCATTTGACAGTCACCTGTCTAAACAGGCACGAAGGAGTGACCGTTTTGCAACAACCCTCAGAAATGAGATCCAAATGAGAAGAGCAAAGCTGCAGAAAAGTAGAAGTACTGCTACACTAGTAGGGTCATCTGAAACAGAGGAGTGCAGTGAGGCCTGGAAACCAGATTCAACAGAGAATGTCATCGCCTCCCCTGACACAAACTTTACCAGCACCTACAAAGATCACCTCAAGGAAGCCCAGGCCAGGGTTTTGAGCGCGACGTCCTTCAAACGTCGGGACTTGGAGCCCAGCCCCGCTGAATATCTCCCCAGGTCACCTGAGCGGAAAACTGGTAGTTACAACTCTTCATTGCTGGTTTCTGAAGATGTCTCTGGATTCCTTGAGGCTACACAAGCCAAACCAAACCCTACAGGGAGTGGCACTCATCATGTTTCTCGGATTGGAGCCAGGAAGAGGTTCACAACAGAGCAAAAACTGAAGTCATACTCAGAACCAGAGAAGATGAATGAGGTGGGCATGTCAGAGGATGAATGCCATGCTCATTGCCGTCCAAACATATCAGAAGAAGCCCTGGGCTCATTTGCAGACAGGTGGAAATTTTTTGAAGAAACAAGTAAGCCTGCATTTAGAAAATCATCACAGAAACCAGGTCCCCATAGTCTAGCAGAGGGACAGCCTGAGAGGACAGATAGGAAAGCACAAGAGGGAGAGGAGCTGTGGTATGAGAGAAGAGGTCGGGTAACCTCTGTTGGACTTGAAACTGCTCATGCTTCAAAAGATAGTGTCCACCATAGCAGCAGCAATAGGGCTGCTGAGAGGATTGGGAAACCTGCACAGCCACTGCGCCTGGGAACCTTTGCAGAGTATGAGGCATCGTGGAAGGAGCAGTGGAAGCCAATAGAGCCAAGGGGCTCAGGAAGGTACCATTCAGCTGATAATATCCTCGATACAGGCCATGAACAGCTTGGGAAATCCCAATACACCCACGAGAGGTCTAGATCATCCCCTTCCACTGATTTCTACAAACAGGTACACGTGTCTTTTGCATTTTTCTTTAAGTTGCCTAGTGTGGTGGAGGACAGTAGAGGAGTGGAGGGGAAAAGAGAATTTTTGTGAAAATTTCCAATTTAGGAACACTACGTAATATGGTATTTGCCTTTTGTCAGTAAAGGAGCAAATGTTGTTGGTAGCTATCTTAAGTAAAATGAGGAAGATCAAAGTTTGTGCGGCACAAGAGCAATTGGATCAAAATAATTTCTTGTGTGTTGTAGTCAGATAGGAAAAAAAACATGGTTGATTTGCTAATACCCTCTTTTTTACAGTAGAGATTTTGAAGGTTCAAAGCAATTTTCTCCCAGACTTATTTTTTCATTGGTGTGGCTGTATTCCCTATTTGAATTATCTGAAACTATGAAGAAAAGTGTTCCGCATGTAAATAATATATACTTCTGTCTAAATTTTAATGGACTAACAACTTCCATGGATTTGCTCCTTTCTTCTAAACTTGCTTCATGCAAAATTGCAAAGGACAAAGCTTCTGCCTGACAAAGTTTAGAAATTACAAATATGCCTGTTAATGTTAAAGCCAGAGCAACAATGAAACTGTTTAATGTTTTGTTTTATGTCAGTTTGCTTGATTTAAGATGTATACATTTATTCCTTAGAGAGATGCCAAAAGTCCGTTCCACTTGCAAGTAAATATTAAATTAATTTTTAACCAAGTAGGGCCAGGCAATGGTTGGCAGGTGGCACTGGAAGTAAACAGAGAAACCAAGTCTCTTTAGTTCTCTGTTAAAAGATGTTGTTCGAGGTACTATGAGATTATCTGATATGTATAAGGAGTCATAGTGTGTTCAACCTGTGTTGAACTTCGCCTTCTGCAAGAACAGAATTGAAGCAAAGCAGTTGTATATTACTTTTTCTTTATTTTTCCACTCTTGATAAAAACTTTGCATACATACCTACACAGATACCTCTGTGTAGACATGGAGTAGAATGAGAATAGCTCAAAGAGAAACAATAATGTTGATCTCTAAAAGTTGTGGACTGTCTTTCCATAAGTTTTTTTTTAAAGAGTCTTTTATGTTTGGCAAAAGTTCTTTTTGAACTCTATGTGCAGACTTAACTATGCAGATAATTTACTAGGGTAGGGATTTGAAGCACTGAAAATATTCACCTGGAAGTTACTTTGAAAATTAAATTCACTGAATTATTAAATAATTGCCCACCCAGCAGAAAGAAAGTCATATAATCTATTCCTTGTATGCATTTCTGGTTTATTAGTCAGTGCTCTTAAGTTCAGTATAGGCCTCCTGGGGCAAAAAGCAGACACCTGTTTAGGCACCTGGAAAATATGGTGATAAGTGCGTTGAAGATGCTTTCAACAGACTGAAGTAAATAAAGATGTTGTTTTGCATATATGATTCAGATTATTCCAGTGCTAATGCGCAATTAAATTTCCTGTAGGTTCAGTGTTTGTAATGCAAAGCTATGCTTTGGGTGGGGTTGTTTGAAGATAGGGAGATAATAATGTTCTGGAACTGCACTGTTGGTGTTTTACTGAGAAACTGAAGTACTCGCACGGGGATTCACAATCTGGTGCATACTTGCATCTCCTAAAATGTGAGCAGCTCTTCTGCAACTTCTGTGCCTCTTTTTTGTTTGTTTGTTTTTGCCAAATGGAAGCTGCAAACGTTTATAAAAATGTTAAGCTCTTCTGTAGATCGGCAAAGCAGAGCAGCAACGCGAGCACAGCCAGGTCGGGAGTGCAGCACAGGAGGTCACAGAGCACGCTGCGCTGCTTAAAACCAAACAAGCTTAAAACATGCTATGCTGTTGACTTCATGTATATTTGAACAGAGCAAACCCACAAATAAGAGGTTCCATAATCGCAGATTTTTTGGGAGTCTGACACATGATGACTTGGTCTCTTACTTGTACTACAAACCTCTTTTAGGAAGTATCAGTTGAAGTAAGGAGGCAAGCAGAGGATTTAAAAGAAGATGGGGAGTGTATTTTCTCTAACACTAACAAACTGGATGAGAGGAACTGCACTGTAAGGTAAGTACAGTGATTCATAATTTCTCTCTCTAAAAGATTTGGTTTTGACCAATCCTTTTGACAAATTTCTCTGATCTGATCTTTTTCTGACTCAAACTGCGAGTTCTGCTGTGATGATTTCAGAGTTTCTGCAGTGTCTTCTTCCCTTATTTTCCTCCTTCTCCCCCAATATTTCAATGTGCATGATAGAATTAATGTTGGGACTGAAATCTTTGGGGACTCTAGTGTGAGCTTAAAGAAATCATTGAGTGTTGAGCATACTATAGTTTGTTCAAAGGCAGTTGATTCTTATTTGTGTGCATGAATTATTTGTATGATAGTTATAGGTTTTTCTCGGAGGTAGATTGGGGCCCTGGGGTTTCCCAAAAGAGATTTCCAGTATTATACTTGGCAAAGACAGCATGCTGCTGAAATGTAGTAGTGCTGGACCACTTTATACTTTGCTTTTCTTGTGGCTTTACAGAATACAGCTCAGGAATAGAAGACACTAAAATTTTACTGTTTGAAGAGCTCTGCTTTTCTCTGTTAATTTTTCTCTGTTACTTCATGTTTTAATTAATATACAATTTTTTCAAACCCTTTTCAAAGGTGTGACTGTATGCACAGTGTAGTTAAAATCCTTTAAATGTCTAGCATGCTGAGGGTTGTCCTCATCCTGGCCCGATGTGGTGTAAGCAGTGATTTCAGCAATCGCTGATTCTGCGGCTGCTGAAGCCGAGCTGAGGTTGTGCACACGCTGCTGTTGCCAGGTCTGACAGCTCTGGGTTTCATAACAGAGGGAACCCATGCATAGGAAAAAAGAACCTCTATAGGCTTTCATCAGTTCTGTAAGTGGTATTAATCTCTCAAGGGAGAGGAAATAATGAACTGTAGCAAACAGCAAACATACCCTCTAGTTGTGACCATAAAACCTTGTGAAAAGTTAGTATTTATTTGTGGGTTGATATGATTGTATTTTACATTGCTTATGGCTTAGCTGAAGAGACCACCCCCCATTTTCCTAGTTTTCTGTAGCCCTTTGTACTTACGGTAGCGATTCCAAAATGAGCAGCCCACGAGGGTGCGCGCACCGTGGGGAGGGCAGGGGAGGGCGGGCGGGAGCGGCCGGGCTGCTGTGGGCGGGCAGCATCTCTGGGCAAGTGAAATGATTTCCATCTTCCAGCACTGAAGCCGAGTCACAAAAGCATGTGAATAATACTCCTACGCCAGCATTTTAGCAGTGTTTGTGCAGCACAATTCTTGCTTTATAATCATGGAATCCATGAAAATCACATGACTGGGCACCAGCTGCAGTAACTTTTTTTTTCAGCTGGAGCCTATTTTGACATACTATTTCAGATGTGGTATCTGGCTATTTTAGTGCATTACAGAAGGTTTTGTGAAATGGTCTCTTTCACAGTCTTTCTCTCAACAATGATATGCAGAGGCTTGATATGCCTTCTGTATTCAAAAAACTAACTGATTAAAATCCCTCATTTGGGCATTTAATTCCTGTGTTGTGAACTACCACTGCGTGATAATGAATGGCTGCCTTATGGGAAACAATATATATTTCCGTGTGCTCCTGTTTTACAAGGCATTCTTGTGCTCAAAAGGAACTGGCCTCATGGCATGGATTGATTTTATGATTTTTGAGCTGCCCTAAAGGCATTTAGCTTTCTATTTTTAAAATCTAGCAATCTGCAAATGGCTAGCAAAGCTACCTAATGCAGGATATATTCTAGAACATGAATAGTAACCAAATCTGAGGTCTTCCTTATGGTCATATTTAATACTTTATTTTAAAATTTATGTTCGGATTAAACAGCTGGCAGCTGTTATTTTGTGCTACTGAGACCTGTGTGCTATGGTGGCCTTTGTGCTACCAAAGTCAGTGTGATGGGGCTGAACACAGGAGTGGCCCTTCTGCATTTGTGGGCATGAGATTTGCAGGAAGCCAAGCTGAGAGACAGCTGTGGAATCTACAGGTGCTTTCTCCAGGTTAGAGACTGTCCTACACTACAGGGTGCCTCTGGCCTCCCTCCCCTTCAGTTGTTTTGAGAAATGAAAAAAAAAACTAACTTGAAATAAACTTTGAATAGCTACCATTTACAGCTTCTCTGATTATTTTCCTCAGAAATATGAAATACGAGTATTTTTAAATGCACTGACTCTAGAATGAAAAAGGGTTAGAATATTGTAACATCAAATGGCTTTTTAAAAACAAACAAAAATAAAGATGTTTGGTTTTTTTTTCTCCTGAGCATTTTGCTTCAGTATTTTCTTGGCTGTTCTTTTTTAGCACACAATTGTAAATTAACAGTACTTTGAAAAATTGGGGCGGGGGGGAGGAGTGGTGTGTGAATGTTGAGTTGATGAAGATAGTTTATGAACCTCTTTCATCTTTGAGCTCTGTTTTTCCCCTCTGAGGTTACTGAGTGCTTCCAATTAATTCAGGTTGTTTCATCTCCCTTTTTAGAAGAGCTGCACCATGTTCTTCTGAACTGCAGTATTTAGTAATTTGGGGTATTACTTTTGTAGGAAGAGAAAATAGTCCATTGTCATCTCTTATGGAAGAATCAAACCACTCTTGTTAGGAATTTAGAGGGATGCAGTCATCTAACACGAGATGAGTACTTTTATACCGAGGGGTTTCTGTGATTCTATGGATGTTCTTAATGTTAAGACAGCTTAAAAGCATTATACAATTCAGCTAATCTGTAAAACAAAAAAATGCTGCTTTTTTATTTTTGTTGTGCCACTCTATTTCAAATTATTTACAAAAGCTTACCTTTTTACGGCTGTGAAGTCTGTGCTTCTTTAAGCACATCTCTTTCTGCATTTGTAAAATTACTTAAACTGATTATATAATTACCTTCCTTATAGAAGTCTCCACAGTTTCTAAGCTGAAATAGACTTTCAAAAAGTTAAAGGGAAATTTTCTAAACTGAAATAGACTTTCAAAAAGTTAGAGGGAAATGGATGCTCTGACCAGTAGTCTCTGGCTTCCTGCAGTATGACATGCATGCATAAGTCATTCTGCATCAAAAGACTCATGCTTTATGATCTAATTCTTAAGATTGCCATCTACTAGAGATGTTTACAGCCATTGCCTTTATTTACTTTCTAAGAACTTTTGACTCCTAGCTCTGTTAATTTGTTCCTGTGATGTCTATTAAAGTTGCATAACTTCAAAAAGTGAAAAAAGGTATCCGAGATTACAGGCTGCAGAAAATATTTCAACATTTAATAGGTGTCAAGTCCAAGAGCATATGTGTGTCAAGTGTAGGACCACAGTATGACTCAACTCTTAATTAAACACTATAAAATGTTTTTAAGTGTTTTCATACCTTAATAGTTACTCCTATTTGAGTTGAGCTCTTGAAGATGGAGGAACAGCCTTTACAATACAAAACCAAAATGAAAATAATTTCTTAATGCTTAAGTTGTCCTAAATGCCCAAGTATAATATTCTAGAAAAATCTTTGATAATTCAGAAACGGGAGCCTATAGATATGTTCCCAAGTTTTTTATTAGGCTCTTTACAAGGAAGATTTTTCAACACCTGGTGAATATCCAGGCTCCATACTTACCAAGAGGAGCAGCAAATTATTAAATTATTGTGCAAGGAAGGAGGAGGACTTTCAGCAACACAGGAATGTGGCTGACCTTATGTCTTCAGAACTGAGTGAGATGGAAAAGAATTTAAAAATTACCAGTGTGTAATTACCATTTGTGTACGTGTTTATTTGTATCATGCATATATGGATGTTTATATATATACAGACATATAAAATATACACATGTATATTGATAGTTATTTCTCTTAGCTTTTTCTGATTTGTGACCATTATAGGGGTTGGGGTTTACATATCTATGAGGACTGATTAATAGTGGGGAAAAAACCCCAACAATCCATAATACACATTTGGACAAATTGGTTTCCTCATGTTTACAATGGTAGATGGTGTAAATTATTCATTGGAAATATTCTTTGAAACTACAGTTTTTCATAACTCCAGGAATTTTAAATTGTACATTTTATTTGGGTTTCTTTTACTGTGATGTCAAAAAAATTAACAAGGTACCAATATACAGTGTTAGGATCAGCTTAACTAGTAAATGAGCTACTGAAATACAAGACTTGAAGCCTTAGAGGTTTTTATATGCAGCAAAAGGGCCATTTCCTTAAATTGCTAACAAGAACTTTTGCCAGCATTGTGTTGTATATCTATTTTGAACTTCTTTGTTAAGAATCATAAAGTACAAGAATAGTTCAGTTCAGAAGGGACCTTAAAAATAATCTAGTTCCAACCCTCCTGCCATGGCCGGGGAACTTTCCACTAGACCAGGTTACTCAGAGCCCCATCCAGCCTGGTCATTAACACCTCCAGGTGTGGGGAGTCCACAGCTTCTCTGGATAACCTGTTCCAGTGGCTCACCACCCTCACAGTAAAGAATTTCCTTCTAATACCTAATCTAAACCTGCCTTCCTCCATGTTAAGGCCATTCCCCCTTGTCCTATCACTTCATGCCTTTGTGAAAAGTCCCTCTCCAGTTTTCTTGTAGCCCCCTTTAGGTACTGGAAGGTGCTGTAAGGTCTCCCTGGAGCCTTTTCTTCTCCAGGCTGAACAGGACCGACTCTCTCGGCTTCTCCTCAATGAGATGTTCCAGTCCTGTGATCATAGTAGTGGCCCTCCTCTAGACACATTCCAGCAGGGCCACATTTTTCTTCTTTTGGGAGCCCTAGAGATGAATGCAGTAATCAAGGTGGGGTTTCACAAAAGCAGAGTAGAGGGGGAGAATTCCCCTCCCTTGACCTGCTGGCCAGACTGCTTTTGATGTAGCCACTTGGCTTTCTGAGTTGGGAGTGCACACTGCCAATTCATTGTTGAGCTTTTTGTCCACAAACACCCCCAAGCCTTTCTTCCCAAGGCTGGTTCTTGGTCCATTCTTGGCCTGGACTTCTGCTTGGGTTTGCTCTGGCCCAGGGGCAGAAACTGGCGCTTGGCCTTGTTGGCCTTCCTGAGGTTACTCATGTATTGTTGCAGTTAACAGTCAAACTGTGAGTTGCTTTTCCTGACTGAACATTGCAGGACAAGTATGTCTTAGGCGTTGAAGGACGTACCAAGACATTACCAAAGCTATGTAAACAAAATGTTTTCCCCCTTTTCTGTGTGAGGAAGAAGTAGTATGATCTTGTGCAACTGCTTCCTTAGAAATCAGTGGAAAAATTACTTTGGCAAACATCTAATGCATGTATTAACAAGCTCTACAGAGCGTTCTCTTCTCCAGGCTGAACAATTCCAGCTCTCTCATCGAGTCTTCACAGGAGAGGAGTTCGATCCCTCTGATCACCTCCCTGGCACTCCTCTGGACTTGCTCCCGCAGGTCCATGTCCTTAGCATTTCTTTATCATGAGATACAAATTATTAAGGCATTTCTCAGACCAATTTTTTTTTTGCCAATGATGTCATTGTGTGTGACATACAGCAATGACACAGTACAGTCTGAGCTGTTAAAAAGTTTGTATTTTGTTTGAAAATGGGAAAAACCTACTGTAGCTCTTCCTATGCATATAGAGAAGAGTGAGCATCTATTAATATATAAGAAACCCCTGTAACCTTTCATCTTCCTTAGGTTTCTGTGAATACTTGTAATTGGTACAAGTTTCACTGCCATGAACTTTCAGTGTACTAGTGTATGTGACTGACTAATAACACATACATAAATATCACACTCCGAGACAGTGGACCCTTGAATCACTGGAACACGATGGCAGCTGATGGGTGTCAATGCTTAAAAGCAGGCCAAAGGTCTACCTAGACAGGTTTTTTTCTCTCAGTGAGCCAGTAGCAGATGCTTGGAGGGGCAAGCAGAAAACCAGGGCAAACCAGGAGCCATGCAGCTGGGTATCTTGTCAAGCCTCTGCTGGTTTGCCTATTTTTGAGCTTTGTTTTATTTTGGGGGTTTTGTTTAGGTTTTTACTGCTGTGAAGTACAAAGATTGTATGTTCATAGAATAGTCTGTGAAATTCAGCTTTTCCTTCTTGTGTAGCAGCAATTTCTGTTGTACATCATTGTAAAGCTTGGTGAAGCACAGGAAAATCTTTCCTGTGGGTTACTTTGTATTTATTAAATCTGAATAATTTTCTTATAGCAGCAACTGCTGCCACCTAGTTTTTCACCCCTTGTGTGAATCATCTATATCTAATGACTTCTGATGTGAATGATGTGATGAGACGAGTGAGGACTCAGTCTCATGGGATTCAAATTTTTAAGAGCCTCAGGTGAGATAAAATTTAATTTTCTAACTAATCTAAAAATCCAGTCTCTGTCATTTAGATCACTCTTGTCCCTATGTGTAGTTACTCTTTCTAAGATTGGTAATGCATCCAAGACATATCTATTCTACACATGCCCAAATTATTCTTTGTAATTTTACTCATTAGTGCAGCTGCCGAATCTCTTAATAAAATTTCTACTCTTCTGCTTATTTCAGATGTTAAGTTTATGATTCTGAAGTTCTCCAGATTCGTAATGAGATTTTTTTTTAATTCTTGCTCTCTTTCCCTCATTCTTTCTCTTCAGCACCCTCACACCTTCCCTCCCCCAACACTGTGTGTCACTGTGCTCAAGCAGCTATCCAAGTATCTGAGTAGTGGGTAACTTGTGCATCACAGATCCCAGTTCAGCAATTTCCTGTGGAAGATTCAGGTTATTGTCATATGGCCCAGGTAGCTTTTGACTACCCACTCTTAATGGTGTGTAGCATCTGAGAATAGTTCCTGCAAAGGCTGTTTTTTGCTTGTGGAGCTGTGAAGGGGAGACCATGTCCATTTTTTGCTGCAGCCTTATTTTCTTTGTATTCTTACTATTGTACTTTCATCCCTGTAATCTGTTTCGCAGATATCTGTGTTTGAAGAAGTGCTTTTTTTTTTAACCCTTTTTTTTTTTTTAATCCTAACACCCCTAAGGATTTATACCTCAGCTTTTGTTTTAAAATTTCTTTATTTACCATATTTTGCTTCTACATCTGCTTTGCTCGGTTAGTTCTAGATTTTCCTCATTTGAGTAGGACCTAAGTTCTCTGGTGGATGTTGCTTTGAATTGCTATTTAATTCAACCTTTGGAGGGGGCAGAGAGAGGGAAGGAAGAACAGTGGTTGGGTGTTTCAGTAGGTGTTACACATTTCCTCTGAGTTTCATATACTGTATCTTCAGTTGCATGTTATCTCTTAGCATTATACCATCTGGCTTGTTCTCTTAAAAATATTCATCTCATGCATGGAAATGTCCTTTTCAAAATTAAATACCACTGTGTGGATTCTTAATCTTTCAAAAAAGATTTCTCTAAATGCATATGGCCACTGGCACAGGGTGGCTCTTCAAACAGCAAAGTTTTGAACCAGATTCTTCTCATGCCTCAGGATCAAGACAGAAGTTGCATGATAAATTGTCCCACTTGTAGTCTTCCTCTTGTTGTCCATTTTAAAACTTCCAGGCTAGTTGAGCTGAGAGATGTGTGGGCATCTTCATAAGCATCACAAATGCATTATTTTGGGATTCGGAGGTTGGTTGTGGCTAAATAAATTGTTAAAACTTGCAGGCTCCTGCCACTGCCTCCCCATTCCTCACTCTCCTGGCAGCCGGCGGCTGTCAGGTGTGCATCCTGCAGATGAGCGAGATGCTCCACTTGGGCTCACCAGCAGCTCATTAAATGGGTGCTGGACCGCCTCCAAAACCTGTGCTTGGTTTATGGTACTACAGAAAGACAGCCCTGGTTCTCCCCCGTCCAATTTGTGCATTCTCCACACCCTTGAAAATCTCCCTCTACCTTTATTGGGTACACTTTGAATCCTTGTTTCTAAACTTGAGGGTGGCTATCCTATCTCATATTTCCCTTTTTTTCTACTTGCAGCTTTTTGCTACCAAGTGAAGTTATTTTTGTTTTAATTGCTCCTGGCACATCTGTTCTCCTCGCTGTGCATGCAGTGACAGCTAGGGGTATGTGAGGCCATCATGGGCTGATAAAAGGAAGTGTTGGAGGGTGGTTTCTTCTTAGGGAAAGTTTCCTCCCCTGCCCCTAAAGGTGTTACCAAGCATGAGTAGCTGGAAGAAGTCCTAAACATTATTCTAAACTTGAGTGAGTAAAAGAACACACAAAAGTGTTTGTGGAGACAGAAACAGAGATAAATTTACACACATTAGTTCATTTTTGTATTCTTGTTTGATCTTGCTGCTTTTCCTGGAAATAGGATTAGAATGCAAACCATCTAAAGACGTGCATTTTTTGTTGCCTTTCTTGAAATGCGTCTATCTTCATGTAGCCCTGTTGAGTATGGAGATTTAGAGCTAATGTAAGATATAGTCTCCAGTGGTTAAAGTCATAAAAGCATCATGTGCTGATGCATTGTAGATTTTATTTTCCCTTAAGTTACTTGATGAAAAGCATAATTGGAAATAGGTGACTGATTTGTCTCCTCAGTGTAGCAATTCATGCATTTCTGACATATGGAGTGGCTTTATGGTGTTCTGGTACTAAAAGCTAGCCTGTGAAATGTTCACTTTGTGCTATAAGCCCTTAGGCAACATGGTTATGGTTTGCTGTCACGCAGGAGACTGTTTATATCAGTAAATGTGAGTGAAGTTTTGTGCTAAAAAGTAATGTGGCAGCTATAGCTTCCATTTCTCTGCATGGGCCAGCCAGACTTGCTGCAGTCTGTTAACCCGTTGTATTGTATTATGTAAACTGGAGTTTTTTTCTTGAAGTCATTTCCACTCTATTGAAATCAAGTAGGCAGCTTTTGGAGTCAGAAAAATTAAAAATTTTAGGAGAGGTTATTTACTGGATAGCTAGCTGCTCTATGTGGTTTTGTGTGCAGTTTAAATAACATTTTCCTCTTCAAGTGGTCATTTTAAAATTATCTTTTCATACATATTAAAGCCTCATCCACAACTTTTCTGTTAGGTCTTTAATGCATCCTTGTAGATAAATTGAAAGGAGCTTGAGCTTTGCTCTGATGAAAGCCATGATGCCTTCTAAAGATGGAGCGTGGGGGTGGCAATGTGCTCATGCAGCATGAAAGCATTCAGTTCTTTCCCTGCAGAATCTCCTGCAAGAGAGGGTGCCTGTGCACACAACACATGCAAAATAATTCAGGCTGGAGGGCTGTTGATGAAGACTCTCCTCTAGAATTAAAGACTTGGTTATTTGAATGTTGTTCAGAAAGGAACCTAGTGACACGCTGATCTTTTAAAATCTTTTAAAACTTGCAGAGCTGTAATTGTGGAGATGCAGATCATGATTTTCACAAATGAAAACCCTTAAAAAATTACAGGACTTTTAAGTTTTGTTTTATTTTTTTAATAAGCAAATCCAGGAGGTGGGGGTGGGGCAAAGGAAAAGCTTTGAAGTCTCTGAGATCTTTTCCCTGAGGTCAGAAGTTTCTGGTGATGTAACATACAATACAGACTAAGCCTTCACTTATCAAGGTTAAAGTTGACAGAGCTTGTATGAACTTGTCAATCATAGGAAGCAGGCAAAAACAAGCCAGCTGTTGTAAGGCATGGCTTTGAAAATCCTCTGTGTTACAGTAAATGAGACGCAGAGGTTGAGACAGATTCAGTTCTGCGAGGCTTTCAAACTGGCTGGCACATTTGCAAGGATGCAAAGCTCACATATCCAGTGAATATGGGTAAAAAGCTGTAAATTCTGGTAAGATTGTCTTGTCTTTAGTGTTAAAGCATGAAAGAAATGGCTAGAGGTGTGTGCCTTATTTACCATTTTTTGTCAGTTGTGAACAGAATTTTGCAGTGTTAATTCACACAGTATTTCTTTTGTTCTTCAGGTCTTTGAGAACAGGCTGTATCTTCTGCCTCTATCAGCAAAAGCTACAGTAGCAAATTAACAGTGATGCAATGCTTGGTGCAGAATTTTATTTTGCTTAGTGCAATCGACTGCTCCATTTGCTGATGGGTTGGGAAAATAGGGGGAAACGTGAATTAATTCCAGCTAAGATGCTCTGTGTGCATATGCTCGCACACACGCGCTGTTTTTAGCAGCTTTTGTTTTCACAGTTGGCATCATGCACGCTGGAATTAGAAGGCAGTGCCTTTCGAAAATACTTGTTTTCTGGACTGAGGGCTGCAGTGCCGTTGTTGTGGCTCAGGGTGCCAGGCTCAGGGTTCCTCTCGGCTAGGGGTGGTGCGAGAGCTTTTCATCTTGTTATTTGCCTGGCAAGCCTGTTACTGTGAGTACAGGCTTGCACGAAGACCTTTTCCACAGCAGCAGGAGCTGTTAGCTGGGAGTGTAAGAGAATTGGATGTGACTATCAGAAGCAAGCGGGTGAGTGTGGCTCAGAGTGAAAAGATGGCTATTGAAATGTGTGCATGCTAATTAATTTAAATAACTGGTTTAGGCTTTTTTTTTTCCTTTAGAGATGAGCTAGCTATGTGTTCTTTTTTGGTGAGAGAATGCCTGAGAATCCCAGGTGACCTAGTTGTTATTCACAAAGTGTTTCATTTTATAGCTTGTCTTCTGTTACCTAATTCTTGTTCAGCTGCAAGCAGCTGTTTTCAGTAGTAATAGCAACAAGAAAATAGCAGCAGCATTATCAGGACAAAAAAGTCTAAATGAAAAAAATTCAAAGGAGTGGCAACAGGAATGTAGGGGTTTTTTTAGTAAATTGACAAAACAATCATTCTTCTTTGAGCTTTTTTTTTAATGTGACTGTGATTTCCTTGTTAGCAGTGTTGTAAAATATTGTCTTTTGTCTCTGCAATGGTTGCCATTTGTGTAATATGATGGTTCTCGTTATACTGTTGGGATATTCTGATGATTGAATTCAGTGTGTAAGTACTGAACACATTAACTGGCTGACTTGAGTAGAAGTAATTTTAATTCCATGCAGGTAATCCCCTGTGTGCTTGGAGAGGCATGCAATAGATGAAGCAATAAGAATACAGCCATAAAAATTACCTTTTATTGTTTATTTTTGATGTGCAGCAGAATGGAGGAGGGGCTTTTGTTTTCTGAACTAAGGAAAGGAAAGCATTGCTCCCCCTGCCCATTCCCACAAGATTCTTCCCTTCTGCATAAAGGCCCTTGTGCTGCTATAAGAAACATAATTTTAATCAGATTTTATTTTTGTTATGGGCCTATATCTTTTGCTGTTATCCATGACTGGCCTACATCCATCCATCAACATAACTTTGTTTATTTACTGCAGAATTGGAGTGGATATGCTCTTTGTTATTTATTTATTTCTGATTTTCATGGGGAAAGAGGTAACATTTTTTGAGAGGCAGAATGAGGTATGAAAACTCATTGCAGTGTGTACGTTACCATGCAGGCAGGACAGGAGAGAAATTGTGGTGGGATCGATGGACTGGCAAGCAGTGTCTGTTATCATATTTCATTCTGTGATAAAGCCAGGTGATAATGCAAGGGTTGTTAAGGTAGAGTGACATTTTGTTTTATCACATTGGGTGCCACAACTAAGCTGTATTTAGTGTGACTGACTAAACAGATAACTGCCATTGAGGTGCAGATAATGTTAACAGGCTTTCAGAGACAGAATTGAAAAACCAAGACTTGCACCGTGATAAACGGGTTGTAGTGTACCAGTGATGTGCTGTGGGATACACCTTGTGAAATATCTTGCTAGTTTTGTACCTTCAGTTGTCTTCTGACAGGCTTTTATTTTTCCCCTTGAGAGAGAGCGAAAGCATTCTCTCATCATTCAGTATTCATTATTCTTTTCATCTTAACACGTGTTTTGGTTTAGGACGGTTTGCTTCAGCGGTGCTTCTTGGATGCTAGTTGCCATCATCTGTCTCTTCAGACCAAGGCAGTGGACAGCTCTGCTTCTTTGTAGTGGCTTGTATGCTGTGCCTCTTCATGGCATGACTGTTAGGGTACAGCCATCATGGTTCTTTAGAAGGTTCTTTATTCTCTGCATTTATCTTTTAAGATTTCTACATAGTTTCATAAAGCTCTCATGTGGCATCTTTGGAATATGTTTCACGTGTGGCTATCTGGTGGATAGTGTGTGCTGTACTGACTCAGTAGTGAAAGCAGATAGTTCATCAGAAGAATGAGTGGTGAAATAATTGCCCTGGTATTGCATGTCCAAATTGTGGTGTTGTGTTGTCAGTGTCTCCTGAGTATTGCAATAATAAAACCAATTTAAGGGCTTTTAAGTGGTCCTGGACCCTCTGGAAAGAAAAAAAAAAAAAAAGAAAAGGATATGGGACTCAGATGAGGATTCAGATAAGTAATAGAAGGGAGACATCTGTGCAAATGAAGTCCTGAGTCAAGTTGTAGTCCACAGAGAACTCAGGTTTAATTCTAAGTTAGCTAAACTTGGTTGGCTTAATTGTTGTCCAAACACAGGTGTCTTGTGAGACCTGAGATAGCCTAGCATATCCCACTTGGCTTCCACCTGCCTTCTCTTAGGGGAGCTGATGCCTTTGAACCTTTAAAGTTTATGAACTCATAGAAGACACCCATCATGCATTAGTTAGTGCTTATCAATATGGATTAAAATGTGGCATTAGATGGCAATTTTTTTCTGAATTTCCAACAGTTTTGCCCTATGCACCCCATTCTAACTTCATAGCATTGTGTTGTCTCAAGCAGAACTATACTGAATAGAAGAAACTACCCTTTATTTGTGAATTATTGCAGAAGTGCTTTTGGATCCCAGTGTGCCACATGCCAGACGAATACACAATGAAAACATAGTTTCAGCACATGAAGTTCATAGCTTAAAAAGTGTTGGCAAGAGCTGTGCCTGTAAACAGGATTTTGTCATATGCAAAGACAGTATTTCCCAATTGCTTTAAGCCACATAATTATCTGTTTCAAGCCAGGTCAGGTCCTTGATTCAGTTTTCTGTGGGGCTGTACAATTCCTACTGCTAGTATGCTAGAAAGAGCAGGAAGACAAAGTTCCAAGTGTCTAAGAAGGAGACTGTCTCTTCTGGCAGAATATCTGCATATGGTCACTTTAAAGGGACTGCAAAACTGTGGCCTTGATTTTGAGAGTGTTTGTTTTTGTAGGAGGAGGACTTTTACAGAAGAGTCACACTCAGGTATGAAGGCCTTTTTCCAGAGTAGCTTGTAGTTCTTGAGAAAGAATTCAAATTAAATCAGAAACAGCCACTCTGTTTGCTCTCCTTTGCCAGGGAGTTAGTGCAGGACATATCATTGGTTACATAACCGTGCCTATGTTTTATGGTGAAACTTTTGCACAGAGGTCAGCTCTTTAATGAATGATACATTTTTCAAATGTTGGCTAATGCATTTTTGCAAAGCTTATCTAGTCTGGGATTTTGAAGTTGGAACGTCTCGTGGCACTGTTTGGGTTGGCCTGAAGTGTTCTCAAGAAACTGTAAATCAGACAGATAAAAATCAAACACACTGAGTTTATTGAAATCGCTTTCATTTATTGAGATACAACATTGGATCAGATCATTCTATATCTCTATCCAGATTTAGTCAAGTCTTGAGTTTGGGGCAAATGAAGAAAGTGATTTGGAGTTGTTTTTTATGGCAACCAAAAATGTTATTCTTCTGATAGGTATCTATACCTAATGATTCATTTCTGTAAATGCTCACTGACTCCACTGGCAGGCTCCAGGTTAATGTGTGTGTGTGTGTATGGTTTAACCTTCATGCAAAAGCTCACATTACTGTCACTTCTCTCTGGTTTGTTGGAATAGCCTGTTGTATTATTGCTCGGGGGACTGGAGGTGTCCAGGCTGGGGATGAGACTTGGGAGGTTTTTGCCTGGTTTATTCTTCACGTGGCCTCTACATTTTAGTCTTGAGTGTGTATGCCCCAAGCTAACAGAGCCAGAAGGAAACGGAGAGAGGTACTTGTCCATTTAGGTAGAGAGTACTTTGTGCCAGTGTGGAGATCCACATTCCCACCCCCGCTGCAGTAAGTGATGCTGGTGTGGCTGTGGCCACTGGGAAAGTGCAAGACACAGAGCAGAGCTCCCCCTGCATTCACTGATGAGTGCTCAGCCTCTTGTCTCTCTACACAGATCCCCTCTGGGAATGCTGAGCCCTCTGCTATATGAGAGCTTCTCAAAAATGTGAAGGACTGGTTTGTGTAATGAAGCAATTCCTTCTTTTCAGTTCAAAGCCTACATTGGTTTTCTGCCTCCTGCCATTAGATATGAAAGCTCCTACAGCAAAATACTAAAAACAAATGCAGTAGATAAGACTTATGTTAGACTCCTGTACTAGACTCACCCTTACTGAATATTATTTTGTAGCAGTATCATAAGACTCTTAATTACACTTCCTTTGCAGCTGGGGTTAAGTGACTGGTGTAAGTTGCCTGACAGTGAAAGCTGTAATGTGCCCTGCTGGTGTGGGGAAGATGGTGTGAGCCTTCCCAGTTCTGTTGTCTCAGAAAGGCTCCTGTAACTTGGGTAATTGTGGCATTGTATTGTGGAGGGGGGGAGGTTTGGGTTTGAAGATAGCTAAGAGTTTAAAGTTTTTGATGTTGGCTGGTTTGTTATCTAGAATGAAAATAGTAATTAAGTCAATGGTCATGTTTTCAGATAATTTAAAACTGTTCTGTCTCTCACTTTGTGATGTTTGGTTATAAATGATGAGTTCCTTTCAGTGGTATGTTATCTTTGCATAATCCTATGGGCCTCATTTCCAAACCAGCTGTATTCTGGGCATATTATTACATAATGCACTGACAAATAGCAAGCAGCTTAGTGGACTTCTCAGTATTGATAATAATGTAACACCTTTGCAGGTTCTTGCCACTGTGTTCTCCTGGGGCTTGAAGCTTGTTTTCTTTTCCTCCTTTCTGAACAGTAAGCTTACATCTCTCCAAAATAATGTGATGAGCATGCTTTGCATGAAGATGCACTCACACTGAATGCAATTTAACTTCAGTGTTGAGTGTAGCCACCACCTCTCCTCAGACCCATTTTGTGTGGCACTGCAATATATTTTATTAATTTTGTGGAAGCTGTATGAAGTCCTGTGTGCAATCTCTGAATTTTATTTCCATGTTTGCAAATATGGCATCTCAGAATTTGTCTCCGCTGTAACTCTTTATGTCCTTTTGCTCAGTTTTGGAAAGTGACAGGACTGCTAGAGCATTCATTATTTCTGAGCCAGATAAATATATGTATGTATACACCAATATATGGGTTACATGTTTTGGATATGCAGATGTGTCAGATTGGTGGTGTTCTCTGTCCTGTTGCTTCCACCAGCACTCCCAATCCCGATGTGCATGCAAAGTTCCTGGCACACTTTGCAAACTGGCTGAGGTAATGCATGTAATTGATGTCTTTGCAACATTTTGTGTCATACCCTTGATTTTTCTGTGCACCCGAGAGCATCTGTTGCACTGGTTTTTGTTGTGGCTTATGGATGTAAAGGTGAATTGAGAGGCCTGAAGAGCTTTTGCACGGGTTAACGAGGAGAAAATTGTGCAGTTCATGGGTTATCCAGACAATGAAAAATACTGGTTTAAACACAGTGTTTCATATGTAAGGCCTGCAGTCTTCATTTGGTACATATTTCCATTAAAATTAGTGGATTTATTTACAGGCCTGGTTCTGCTTACATTGAACTCACTAGGGAAAATGAGCTGACTCTTGAGATGCCAAGATGCCATGTAACCAAATCTGAATAGTGTTGGTCTTTGGGGTCTTTTGTATAATTTTTTACTTCACAAAACTGTCCTTTAACTACTGTTAAAAGAGGAGTCGATAAATACGGTTTTGTAAATCAGAATTGACTCTGAATTTGTCAGACAACTTGAAGTTGTCTGAACCAACTACTCTTAGGTGAGCAATATGAAGAGACTTGAATATCAACAACACTAGTCTCCTCATTCATATTAAACTTAAAATTTACCAGTTAAAGTAAAATTTTAAGGTTTAACACTTCACATGAGAGAGAGAGAAAGATTGTATATGTGACTTCTCAGGAATCCACATCTAATCAGTCATCTTTCCCTAATACTTCATTTTAAATATTTGGGTTTATTTAATTAAAATAGAAATGCAGTGTGTAATTACTCAGTTTTCTTTTCTTCTTGAATTTACAATGGACTTTGCGCTAATAGTTATTTTATGTGCTTTTATCTCAAATTTTATTTTCCTACACGCTGGTGTTAACTGCCTATAGACAATCTCAAAACTGGTACAGTGATGTTAATAACATGTATACATTGAAAAATTCAACTAAACTTTATTTTACAAATAGGCTGGGAAAGATGCCTCTTTCAGAGTCACCTCAAAAGAAGGCTTGGGCAGTGCATCACTACCAGATTACTATTAAAAATACAGAGACCAGCACTGTCAGTAGCATAATTTCCATTAGTAGCTCTCTGAGGCCTTTGACTTCTTTGTTGCACCTTGTTTTCTAAGCTCATAATGTCTCTTCAGCCTTCTTTAAAGCAGAGGGCAAACCAGTCTCCTCTCAGGGCTACAGAGGTACTTTTCTCCTGCCTTCTGCTCCTTCCCCAGTTTGTCTTTATCTGGTGAGCACAAATGTACCATGTGTCTTGTGGCAAAGGACAAGCATGGAACTGTGAAAGGCCGTTTCCTGACTAGAGAGACAGTGTGAAACTGGAGTAAGCCCTAAACCATTTAGGCTAAGGCAAGGCCTTTTTGGCCATTGTTTGTCATTTGTTGCTGACAAAGCAAAAGAAGTTCAACCTCAAATAAGTCTGACCAGAAAATAAAGTTCTAAATTTTCTTTTCTGCCTTAATTCAGGAGATGGTGACTTTCCTTTCCCCTATTTTTTTGGCTTTAGCAAACATTTTGTTTGCTCTCATTTCATTTTTCAGCAGACACACAAAAATTCAACCTCCAGATTGATAATTAAAGTCCACATTTAGAAATGTTACTGAAGTATTATTGCACCTAGATAAGAAAAGTGTTTCACGCGCTTTGTTATTGACTTAGGAGCAAGAAGAGATTAAATTTTAGTATTAGAATTGTTCTTTTGGAGACGGTTTTGTTTTCTACCAACATTTGGCTGTTTGGCTGTGCATTTAACTGAGCTGTGCTCAGTGCAGTGCCTCGGGTTACCCAGAGGTTGTGTCGCGTCCTGTGGCGCTCCATACCCTAATTTAGCCTGACATTATGTTTTGACTC